>NC_070610.1:56057500-56657500 GCF_027172205.1 Podarcis raffonei
AAGGAATATATTTCATAATGCCAAATGTTCTTAATGCCCACTAACTTTGATATGAATTCCTCTAACAGACTACAACCCACCTACTCCAAAGTCATTTTTAGAGAATACTAATGGCTGCACCAACAGGCCATGTGATTTGGTGATCAATGCCACCAGGTTTCATGTATCACATGCGCATATAGACATAGAATGCATACCTCCACTGGCATGTTTGATAGAGCTTCATATGTGTCTTCATGGAAAATGGATATATTATAAGTTGCCTTTATGTTAGGTTCATCAAAGCAAGGAAATGATTTCCGTGCATCTGTTGGCTCATGATCAGTGGCTGCTATACTCCTTTGGAAAGAAACGACAGTGACATCAAACCATTATTTGCAAATAGATAATTAGACCAAGTATGAAAGCAGTAAAAGGAATTTTTCATATGAAAGAAATGGGATAATCTTTCTCCTATGGCTCATATCATAGGATCACCTTACCCAATATATGCCTGCTTCACCACTTCAATCTGCAGAACTGCTATGGGTACCACATAATACTGGTTCTGCATTTGTAATAAATCAGTCTTTTAGTCTGGCAGCACCTACACTGTGGAACTCCTTGCCTGTTAGCATGAGGCAGGCACCTTCACTGTACTCTTTTTGGTGTCTGCTAAAAGCATTTTTGCTTAGATGAGCCTATTCAGATGTGTAGAATGTGGATGTATGCTTTAGTCTGTTTTTAGTTTACTGCTGGTTTTATGTTTTGAATAATTTACAAAATTGTGTGTATTGTTTTAAACAAAGCAATGTATAAATTTAATGAAATAAAAACAAATAAAAAATAGTCTTAAGACAAAATAAAGCTTGAAAGCATAATTATCCTGCATAACCTGTGAACCCACAAGCCAAATACAGCTAATAAGCCCTTATGGTGCTTGACAAATGCCTTGTTTATTTATTCCCAGTCAGCCAAGAAAATAGGTATTGACTGCATTTGGCTCGGTTGCAAAGGCCTAGATAAAACTATGATGACATGATCCATAGTTTTGCTGTGACCAGGAATGGATGAAACTAACATACAGCATTTCAGCATCTCTGAAGTTTCTCGTTTCTTCAATCTTAAACTCAGCTCACCCCATTTCCACATCAGTTTGCAATTCTCCACAATACGTATGAAAATTCATAAGCCTCTAACTGCACATTTATTCTCATATACACATTTTTGTGTGCAATTCTGCCAAATACACACATTTTTGCAAGTCCCCCCCCCGAAGGACCACATTTTTCTTTATTATTTTTACCAATATATTTTTATGCACACTTTCTCCTAACACACTTATTTTGATCACATTGTTTTGATGGAGAATAGCATTGCAAAATTCAAAGAAGTACTTTTTTTTAAGAATGGGGGAATATTTGGTTTGACTTCTGTGGTTTTGGGAAGCATGGGTTAGTTAGATTCACATTCAAATGCAAATTGAATAATAATAATAAAATCTCTTCCCAGCTGTGACTGAATTGGCCAACCAAATTAATGTTCTGAGATGGTGAATTTGGACTCATGCAAAATTCTGTGTATGCTGAAACATTTGTGTGATTGCACCCACCCGGTTTGCTACTTACCACATACCTACCACCTCACAGCTCCCTCCACATCCAAAACTTTATGCTCACATTTATTAATTTGTGGCATTTTTAACCTGCCCATCACCATATGGTCCCAGGGCAGGAATGGTTAAAACAACAAGAAATAACAGTAAAACTCAAATCACATGAATATAAATTTAAGTCCTCATTATTATAAACATCACTTAAAGTCATTGTTAAAAGAATAAAACCTAACACCATACTGCTACTGGTAAACACACAATTTTATATTTGGTAAATATGGGCTGGGCAAACTGCTGGATGTATCATGGATGAAGAACCTAAGAGGAGCCAATTGGATCAGGCCAATGGCCCATCTAGTCCAGCATCCTGGTCTTACAGTGGCTGACAGGATGCCTCTGAGAAGCCTGCAAGCACAAGAGCACCCTGCGCAACTGCAATTCCCTGCAACTGATATTCAGAGGCACAATGCACACATTTTCAGCAAATCCATTCAGTCATATGAATGTCCCCATGTCGACTACCAAATGAACCCCCACTGTTTTGGCCCATGTTGAGTCTCATCACCAGAAAGACTGCAGTCCCCCATCCCTCCTCTTCTGTGCATACACACCTGTGATAGATAGCTTTAAGCAGCTTGTCAAATGCTAGCTGAAAGCAGCACATTCATAACAGGGACATTGATCACTCTGAGATAACCTTGCCCATCTGCCTTTCGTTGTTCATGGACAAGAGTATAATGACAATCCTGGTGGTCTGGAATACTGATAGGATGCAGCAAAATAAATGGCTGTGGAACACCATTGCTATAAATTGATATAGTGATATTTGCCTTAACAGCTGGTACCAGAACATCTTACCTGCCTGGGATATAAATGACTGAGGAAAATAGGGTCATTAAAATTGTTGCCAAGGTTTACATAAAATATCTGCTCCCTAAATGGAATCAAGCTCTTCTTATCAACATAGCATTCAAGGATGGAACATGATTGATGGGAGAACACAACTAAGTTGTCTCTTCAATTAATTCAGAATGCTGGTAGCTTTCCAACCACACATCTGTAGATACGTTTGAGCTACATAAAAGCAGTCTCCCCCCTTCTTTTAAAAAAGAAATAAAGCAAAAACAAGAAGTAATTAAGAGTGAAGGAACATAGCTTGTAACATTCCTGAAGATCTATAAGTTATCTCGTCGGTCAATTTGTCAATGTCCTAGTGTCCTTGGCATTTTCCTATGACTCCCTAAATGCTTAACTGATCATAAAGAACTTATAATGGTACATCCAAACCTGAAGAATTAGTGAGATACCAAGCAAATGGGATTTTAAAATAATAATAATGTGGGCATAAAAATGGGCTGTACAAACTTTAAGGTCAGACCTCTCTCTGCACCTACAGAAAGGGAAATATGCAAATATCCTACATGCCTTGAAAATCTTCTCAGAAAGACTATACAGCCATACCTTGATTTTTGAACAGCTTAGTTCCCAAACATTTTGGCTCCTGAATGTCACAAACCTGGAAGTGATTGTTCCAGTCTGCGAACAATTTTTGGAATCCAAATGTCCTACAGGGCTTCCATGGCTTCTAATTGGCTGCAGGAGCTTTCTGCAGCCAATCAGAAGCTCCGATTTGGTTTTCAAACATTTTGGAAGTCGAATGGACTTCCGGAATGTTGAATGGAACTTCGAATTCCAAAGTACAACTGTGCTTTCAAGAAGGCAGACTAAAAAGCAAATATATTGTTGCATGTCACCTCAATTTTCAGTGGTTCAAGGGTTCGGTTTCCTTGGAATGAGGGACAGCAGATACAGTGGCATCTTAAGCGTATGTGGTTTATTTACACACACATATACAATGTGAGCCAATGATGGAGGAGCTCACAACATTAACAGCCCAGAAGTTCCCACAGCCACATCCTCAGATTCAAACAGAAATCAAGCATGTCTCTCCCTCTTAGGCTTCTGCCTACTGCAGCCTGCTTCTAGCTTCTAGCTTCTAGCTCACACACTCTAGCTCTGGCTTCTGGCTTCTGTCTTTCTAACTACCAGCCAGTTGAGGGAGCGGGACCCATCCATTTGTCCTCTGGCACAGAACCACTTCCTTTGTCACCTTAATGACCGCAAAATGGGGGCTATTATGTCACCAAGAAGTTGGCCTGGCTATTCCAACAACTGAATCCTTGCTGTATCAAGGAATTAGTAGGGGCTCAGGCATACAGCGTAACTACTCCCCCTCACAACAATATTTTCAGCAAGATGGCTTATGTCAATTAACTGTTGAACTAGTGAAACATTATTCTCATGAGAAATTGCATTTATTTAAGATTATTTAAATTTACTGCAACTAGTTTAGGTATTGCTTACATCATGTTCTATTTATATAGATGCTTACAATTTGACAGCATAAACACACTAAATTCTTAATCACAGAAGCAACAGCACACATCTTCACTCATGCCATAATAGTGTTTCAGTTATTCATTACTCCTTTCTCTTCTTTGTGGGTATACAGAATGCTCCAATATTATGCCAGCAGCTACCTAAAGGGTGATATTTTATAAGCGGTTGCTTTTGAAGCAGGACTCAAGACCCTCCAAGTGTCCCTTTTTTCCAGGGACATCCTTGATTTAGAGAAGCCATCCTGGTTTCTGATTTGATCCCAGAATGTCCCACTTTTCCTTAGGATGTCCCAATTTTCATTTGAGAAATGTTGGAGGGTATGGAGTTATCCAACTGCCAAGCCATCTGAAGGCAATCCTGTATAGGGAAGGTTTTTTAATCGTTTAATGTGGTATTATGTTTCATTATGTCTTTATATATGTTGAAAGCTGCCCAGAGTGCTGGGGCAACCCAATAAGATGTGTGGGGTATAAATAGTACAATTATAATTATGGAATGGGGCGTCCCTATTTTCTTTGGAGAAATGTTAGAGGGTGTGGGACTCCCTCTTCTGAGGTTCTTTGACCCATGCTTTCCACTACCAGTAAGAATGGAACCTGATGGCTTATTTATAATGTGACAACTGACCATACAGCCGGTCTGTCTTGTTTCACTATGGACTTAGAAGGTGCAAGGAAGGATGGAGGAAAAATCTGCTGAGTTCTGCAGGAGCATCTTGGTCATTCTCCCGGTTGATGGGGCTCATTTGATAACAATAGGAAACCAAGTCTTTAACGTCATTTGCCCAGTATTGTGGAATACTCACTGAGTCAGACTCATTAGTCTACCCTTGAGCTAAGGCCCATCCCTTAAATTTGCCACTTCTCCAGATTTTGTGATGTAGTTCTTCAATCGAAGAATGTATACCAAAATGTATATATTAGGGAAAATAATATACATTCTTCTGCAAAGATGCTTATACTAGGCCAAATTTTGCAGAAAATATGTATATTAGGAAACATGAGAGATAAAATGCATATGAATGTTCATGTAGACTTTGCTTTCTTTAAATCAGAATGCACTGAAGAACTGAAAAAACAGAAGTTCATCCATCCCTAGGTGCAAGACCTATAGAAATGAATGGGAGCAATGCAAAAGCATGTTTGCAAACAGCTCCCATTCATTTCAGTGAATGCAGAATAACTGCCCGTTAGACGATGCCCAATGAGAACAGTAAAAAGATCTCTAGGCTGTACAGTATTTGTTAAGGGCTTTATAAATAATAATAATAATAATTAGACGCTGTGTTCTCTTTGTATTGAGAAAATGGCAATAGAAGATGAAATATTTGCTTTCAAAATGCATTATGTTGTGTTACAATAAAACTCTACCTTTTCTTCAAGGCTTGTCCTGCCCCCATCATCTGCATTATAGTGTCTAGGCCTTACAAATGAGAACCAGAAGCAAGAAACGTGTAAAGACACTGAATATTTACGTGCATCTGTGACTGCTTCCAGCTGTTGTTCCCAAAATAAAACATGACCAAAGCTGTGATGAATTGCCTTTTAAAAAAAATTGGCCAAACACATATTTTCAGTGAAATTGTCAGCCTATTATAGAAGGCAATCCAATTTTGGCTTTAAATGCACAGTTAAAGCACCGTTAAACCACATTACTTCCCCCAAATCATCCTGGGAGCTTTAGTTTGTTAAGGGTGCTGGGAACTGTAGCTCTGCGCAAGGTACAAGTACAGTTCCCAATATTCTTTGAGGAAAGCCATGCACTTTAAATATATGGGATGAACAAAGCTGAAGTACAAATTAGAAAAAAAAAGAAATTAGCTCAACTGATCTTGAAAATACATCACCCAAGTCATTTCAAAGGGAAAACTGATATCAATGAATGACTAGGTTGTTTTTCACCTCAGTCATTTGTATCCATAGCTGCCACCTCCTCAGCAGATTTCTTTTTAAATAAGGATGTGTCTTCTGCTGCTGCCACCTGCTATTATATCCTGCTAATTCTCGTATCAAGTTGGGACCTGGTTACCCGTCAGTAAGAGGGTTGGTTGGGGAAATTTGCCAAGGAGTATTAATTCAATGTCCATTGATATAGGTAGCCCCCACTCACCCACCTAGCTTTCCTGAATTGCATCTAAATTCAGCATTCTGCAGACAGATTGACTGAAGACACAGATGGGGAATGTTTCAAGATGTGCTTGCTATGAGTCAGTCATCTGTTACATAAAACAAACCCTGCTTTCAAAAAACCCCCTGTTTGCTGAATCCCTTTGTCTACCCACCTCTGTTTCAGGGTATGCCAATTCGCATTCTGATTGCCATTTCTTACTTTAAAGCTCACCATCCATTTAAAGCACCCTTATACCACTTTAACAGTCATGGATTTCCCCAAATAATCCTGGGAACTGGTTTCTTTAAAAGCTTCTTTTTAATTCAATGGGTATGCATCTTTTTAAAAAAGAAAGAAAATAAAAAATAAATATGCACATCATGGATATGGTAAGTATACAGAAGAGAGAGAAAATAGCAGAAACATAGAATGTACAATTACCATATTTTTTGCTCTATAAGACTCACTTTTTCCCTCCTAAAAAGTAAGGGGAAATGTGTGTGTGTCTTATGGAGCGAATGCAGGCTGCACAGCTATCACAGAAGCCAGAACAGCAAGAGCGATTGCTGCTTTCACTGCGCAGAGATCCCTCTTGCTTCTGAGATTCAGAATATTTTTTTTCTTGTTTTTCTCCTCCAAAAACTAGTGCGTCTTGTGGTCTGGTGTGTCTTATAGAGCGAAAAATACGATATATACTGCCCTTCATTCAAGGACCCCCGGGGAGTTTTTAACATAAAAAAGCAAAATAATACGTGACATAATAACAAACAAAACCCCACCCATATATAAAGAGTGAAAACATTAATATCTAATTGTAAGGAAAAGGGTAAGGGGGGAAATGGACAAATGGACAAATGAGGCAAGTCATGGATGAAGAAAACAAGCAGGGAAAGTACTAGTTAAAAGTACTTCCAGATAAATTCATACTTTGCAGGGACTGTATTGAAAAAGGGTGATTATTAAGGTCAGTGCTATTTTTCCAGAAAAAGAGGTGCCGGAACTGACCTTGGTGTCTTACGTTGGTGTCACTGAGTTATTCTGCTTTTTCTATTCAGAATGATCTGTTAGATATCCTAAACTCTCACAGAACTGCAGTTCTCAGGGAAGACTGAAAATGTCAAGCCTGGAGTCTACATGTTGCTTGATGAGCTCTCTTTTCTGTCAGTAAAATGCTGCTGCCAAATAGCTATTTACAAGATATGATCAAGACGCATCATTCTGAAGCATCAATTAGAGTCTCATACAAAGGAAGGCCAGAACAGACCGTATATCTCTTGTCTACCTAAATAAGGGCATGGAGAACTAAACCTGACTTTGTTTCTGGTTGGTGCACTTTTGGCTTTGACAATAGGGAACAGAAATATCTCCAATCATACTCATTCTCCTGTCTTCAGGCTTGCCTACCTATAATTCAAAGCAGATGGGGAAGTAAAGGTCAAAATCTCACTCAGATACATCTGGTTCTTAGGCTAGCAAAATGATTCACCCTGATGCTACTCTGATTTTAATATAGCATGGGGCTGGGTCCAAGATTTACAGTGCCATTCTATGCAGTCTCCCTGTGTTCCATGGGGCTTACTCCTATGAAAGTGTGTTCAGGATTGCAGCCTTATGCATTAGTAACTTTGTATTAATGCAACATTTTTATAAGTAACTGTATTTTTGTAATATTTTGTTTCAGTTGTCTATTGTTGCTTCTTCTTTTTTGTACACCGCTTAGGGATATTTTAAATATATTAAGTAGTATATAAATTAAATAATCAAATCAAATTGATGGTGACAAAACTTATAAACAGCACTGAAGTGTTGCATTTATTGGATGGGGATCTCTATACTGCACTTCTAGAGCTTCACTGAACTCCACATACATTATGGAGGACTAAGCTTCTGGAATAAGGTAGATCAATGGTGTGGACCCTTTTGGGAACATAGGAAGAGGCCTTATATCAAGTCAGACCAATGGTTCATCTAGCTCAGTGTTGTCTACCCTCAAGGGACATGGGTGGCACTGTGGTCTAAACCACTGAGCCTCTTGGGCTTGCTGATTGGAAGGTCGGTGATTCAACTCCCCACAACGGAGTGAGCTCCTGTTGCTGTGTCCCAGCTCCTGCCAACCTAGCAGTTCGAAAGCATGCCAATGCAAGTAGATAAATAGGTACTGCTGTTGCAGGAAGGTAAACGGTGTTTCCACACACTCTGGTTTCTGTTATGGTGTTCCATTGCACCAGAAGCAGTTTAGTCATGCCAGCCACATAACCCGGAAAGCTGTCTGTGGACAAACACTGGCTCCCTTGGCCTGAAAGCGAGATGAGTGCCACAACCCCATAGTCGCCTTTGACTGGATGTAACTGTCTACGGGTCCTTTACTTTTTTACTTTTACCTTTGTCTACCCTCTCCAGGGTTTCAGGCAAGAGCCTCTGCTGCCTGGAGATGTCAGCAATTGAAGCTGGTACCTTCTAGTATTGATACATCACCCAGGACCAGTTTGAAGGCCAGAGCACAATGGCCCTCCATCACACTTTGGCCCTCAAACTGAGGGAGGAATGAGACACGAGGTGCCAGAGCTGATGCAACTTGTTTTTCCCCTCAACACCACAGGTGCTGGTGAATCCCTCTGTTACCAGTGCCCAGCACATGGAGGAACAAGCTCCATTGGCCCTGGCCCTGCAGCTTGTTCCTTCCTCCACTTTTCAACATTGTGATGTATCACTATATCACGATGTTTGGGTGGTGATACATCATGATGTTGAAAAGCTGATATCACCCAGCCCTAGTACCTTCTATATGCAAAGCAAATGTTCTTCCTCTGAGCCGCATCCCTTCCCCACAAAATTCAAATTGCTAAGCCCGAGAGGCACATTCTTTTAACAGTAACCTTCTGAAGACCATAGGCTGATTATTACACACACTCCCACACTCCCCCCTGTCCTGCATTCAGACAAGTGAAAAGCATTATCAAGGAAAAGCATTATTCCAGCCAGGCACTCAGAGTGCAAAGCAGGATCAAGGGAAGAGTTCCAAGGGCCAGAATGAGAGGGCTGGTGGGCCATATTAGGGTCCTGGACCTGCGATCACCTACCATGAAGGAGGTGCTAATATTTTGTATGGCCTGGACTAGATACATTTGCTATACAGAAAAAATGAATGTAGAATGTCTAACGGATGCAATTATGGACTAGGCTATGTGGCCAGGAGATTCAATAACAGGCAGTGAAAGGAAGTAAGAACTACACACTCAATTCAATATACAGGTCCCATTGTTAGCACAAAAGGAAGTTGATGTAGAACCCAGACCTAACTTTAAGCACAAGTAGTTCAGAAAAGCGCATCCAAAATGATCAAGGGGCTTGAGGGCTTGAGCTCCCCTGTGAGGGATCCCTCTTGCATGCAAGAGATTGGGGCTGCTTCAGTGGGAAGGGAGGCATCGCGCTGCCTGAGAGATCCCTGCCCCCTCCTGCTTGCACGCAAGTAGGAGTTGGGATGGTGCTGCTCCGAAAGGCAGTGTGAAGCCTCACTTCCCAGCTGAGGGATCCCCGCACCCTCCTGCTTGCACGCAAGTAGGAACGAGATTGGGGCTGCTCCGATGGGAAGGGAGGCATAGCGCTGCCCGAGCCTCGCCACCACCACCACTCTCGGCCCTCCTTCTCCACCTTCCATGCCTGACCCACCACGCACCGCTTCCCCACCACCACCACCACCGAAGAAACAACAACTCAGGGGCTGCCCAGGCTCATGGAGAAAGGAGATAGGAAGCCTCAGAGGAAGGGGAAACGTGGTGGTAGAGGTCAAGGCAGCGGCTGCCCCTCTGCCACTGCCATTGCTGCAGCATCAACGTCCTGAACGTGTAGTATGTATGTATTTAATTAAAGTGTCGCCGGATTCATTGAAAAATCTGCTAACCTTATCTTATGTCTATATGGGTAGGACTCTACTATTGCTGCAGCAGAGTCCAGCTGAAAACACCAACTGCGCTCTTGAAGTTGCTGCAGTCATGAGGATGGGAAGCAGCAGTCAAGATGCCAGCCATCCAGCCTCTGATGCATTTCTGCATGCTACTTTACAGCAGCAAACTGTGCTGCCATATTGCTGCCAAACTGTTATATGTGAAGACAGGCATATGGAACATAGACAGCTGCCACATACTGAATTCATCTAGCAGACTATTGTCTGCACTGACATACTCTCCAGGATTTCGGAAAGGAGTCTCTCCCTAGCCCTACCTAGAGACATTGAGAGTGGAATCTGGTATCTTCTCTACAAAAAGCTGATGGTGCTCAACCCCTGATCTATGGCCAGTCCCTGCACATATTTTGCAGGCAATAAAAAGAGAGCCTTTTTGCTTTTTTCAAAGTTATTTTGAGCACCTTTCTGTAAACATAAGGCAGAAATTTATAGCAAAAATACAATGAACTCTCCTTACAACTTTCAAATAGACGTATTTAAATTAGACTGATCAGGAACAGATTCTGGTCCATTAACTTAGAGAGAGCTTACAGTCTTCATTGTCTTAGTACATTTAAATGCACATTCCCATGCACATTGAATTCTGTATATATGGGTTGAAATGGTAAACAAAGGTAAACAGTCTCCCCAAAACTCAGAATGACGTTATAAATCATCTACCTGCCAACCACCCAATTGCCATCTTTCTTAATATTCACTAAATTCATTTGAAAATATGCAGTTTACATTGAGAAAAAGGAAGATTAGAGAGGGGGGAAGGGAGACAGAGAGAAACTTGGAGCAAAAATTAATAGCAGAAATATGTTGAAAAAAAGAGAGATTTACTTGTTTTGTCCATCTTCCACATAGGTTGTTCGATAAAAGCCAACCAGGGATCCATTTAAACGGCCTTGGAACATCATGGTCAGTAAATAGGCGTCATTTCCACTGGTGGGAGCCAGCTCTTCTTCTGCCTCTACCACCACATATTCCTGTGGTTTGTACTCAAAGCAATGCTTTAGGGTAATTGACTGGCCAGACGATTTCATGAGCAAGGGCATCTTGGTAATCTTAGTCTCTCGGAGGTGAAGCCACAAGTGCCTGGTCGGGCTTCCCAACTGGATGGTGATAGTGACTGATCCATCATACAGATCCGCTTCCATCTCAGGCTTCAGTATCAGGTCATAATGAATCGGACTAACGTAGGTGGGTAGCCTGAAATTTTTCCAATCTCCACTTTCATTATTTTCAGCCGGGCATGGATCTGTCTCACCTGGAGCAGGGCTCACAGTGGGTGATGCAGTTGACACTGAAGTGGGTGATGCAGTCGGCACTTTCCCATTTTCTTCTGAAGAACAGTCCTGCGGTTTTAAGCCCAGGCCCAGGCCCAGACCCAAAATTAAACCTACAGCAGCTATCACGCCACAGATAATGGCCACATGTTTGCTCTTCATGCAGTACATTTTGGATGACTTATCTTCCATATCCATTCTCTGCATCTCCACTCCCCCTGGACCAAAGCTATATATCCAACATTAAAAAGGCTGATTAAACAACAGTGCTGTAGCCTTTAAAAATATATGCACACCTATTGGTTTAGCAAGCTCTGTTTATGTTGAATAGTTTTCTCTCTCCCTCACCCCCTCGCTCACTTACTTTTCCGTTCTCTCTGCCTCGCTCCCCAGCCCTCCTACAGAAACTCAAGTCAACTTCTTTCTTTTTTTAAAAAGAAAGTTTATCCGTAGGAAAGTGAACAGTAAAGAAGGATTTGTCTAGAGAGCGGAGACAGAGGAAATTAACACAGAAGAACATTGTAGCTGCTGGAAACGCTTCTTATAAGCAGTTGCAACCCCACCCCCAACTCCTCCTGCTCTGGTCAGAGTTAAATATAAAACAGCGCTGTGTTAATCAGCAGTTGGAGATGATCAAATGCCAAGGCTCGGTCAGCAGCTTTCCAAAAGAGAGATCACAGACTGAGAGGTGTGTGCAACTCCTCAGAAACCTCAACCTTTGTCACTACCTGTGGTTTCCCCCTCCCAGGTATCTTTTATGAGCAACGATTTCCTTGAACTTCCACCCCAGAGATTTGTGCAAGAAAAAAAATCCCATGGTTCTCCCCCCTATTTTCCCCTCTCTTAAAAAAAACACATGTCTCATTATGTTTGGGTTTCCTCTTTCTGAGTTATGGAGTTTTTATTCCCCCTCTCCCTCTTTGTTCTGTTATTCCATGTGCTTAAAGAAGGAACACTTGGCCATAAAAGAAATATCTTTTTGCTCAAGACTGTAAACACTGACTTTTGGTGTGCACACTGAGCCAAGTGCAATCTTCAAGTGTCCCTTCTGCTTTGCATACCAAGCAGGCAATCAGCAGTGGATGTACATCCCCAATTTTGCTATTTATGGTTGGTTCATTTTGTGTAAACAGATAACTAGGACCCTGGGAGAAATGGATAGCACAAAATGATTTGTGTCAGCTAGTTCTCATGTTGTAATATCAAGTTTTGAAATAGTATTGTATTAGACTTCCTATCATGCACTCCTAGGCTTCCACTTTAAGGAAGGCAAGGAGGCAGTTGCCCCCTTTCCAGATTGCAAGCTTTCTTTCATTCTTTTTAAAGAGGATTTTTCTAGCATTTGCAAAACCTGAACTATTTTTTATTATTATAATTACTCCTTTCATTTCTACACTGCTTTATATTCTTGAGAACAAAAAAATCTCAAAGTGGTTTACAAACTACATTAAAACATCAAATAAACCTGTATGTAGGAATTCTGTAATGAACAAAGCTGGTCCTCCCAGACTGGCCTGTTTGTTGTGGCTTCTCCTTGCCCCATGTGTAGTTGCTACTGAAATTCCTCTAAAGTTTCCACTTTTAACAATGATTTCAGTTAGGTTCAATTGTACTCAGGTCCAGTTACTTAGTCTGGGTCCATCCCATTAGAAACGGTTGGAACAGAAGGTTGTACCTGATGTTCTACTACCACTGCAATCCTATATGAATCTGGTCAGAAGTTATGCAATGGTGGGGCTTTCTATGGAAGAACATAAGAGCACAGGAAGTGTCCTGCTAGATTAGACCAAAGGCCTATCAGATCAATTATTCTGTTTACACATTGGCCAAACAGATGCTAATGAGAAGCCCACATGAAGCACATGAGCACAATAGCATGCTCTCATGTGTGCCCATGCAACTGGTATTCAGAAACATGCTGTCCCTGATCCTGGAAGAAATGTGTAGTCAGCTTGACTTGTAGTCATGAATTGGTCTAACCACTTTTTTAACGGCCCAAGTTGCAGAGACGTGAAATAGGAAGTCCCATTACGCAAGCAGATTTCCGTTCTGCAAGTGGGCAAACATCATTGGCTGTTGTGCAATATGCTTCAACTGACCCAACGTACTGATATATAGGAGATGTTGCAGGAGCTGCACAACTTATGTTGCATAGATTTCAAAAACAATATAGGCCAAAATGCTGGAAACAATGTGAGCAGTTAGGTCCTTTCTTTCTTTCTTTCTTTCTTTCTTTCTTTCTTTCTTTCTTTCTTTCATGCATGGTGAGATTGTTTGTAGTGTTAAATAAAAATGGGAAGCTTCTGCCCTAAAAGTGGCCTTAATATTGTTGCCATTAAAGGTACTCTTTCATTGACAAGTAGCAATCTTGATCAAGATCATGTGCAGGGGGAAAGACTCAACAGAATCATCCTCCAGAAGTAATGGTCTTACCTGGGTTCACCCCCAGCTACTATGGTCGCAACCACACCTACCATTAAAGCACATTTAAAGTACACTTAAAGCACATGGCTTCTCCCAAGACTCCTGAGAATTGTTATTTGTTAAGGGTGCTGAGAATGGTAGCTCTGTGAGGGGTAAATTTCAGCTCCCAGGATTCTTTGGGCTTTAAAAGCATGATATGGGGGTGAGAAGCAACAACAAAGCCCATGTTTTTCATGTATCTTCCACTTTGGCCTTTAGCTGATCCTGTTGCACATCCTGGAAAAAGATCACCCTCACAAAGACTTGCTATTAAGAGCTGCCCAGCATTAGCCATCTAAAATTTTGTGGGCTGCAACCTTTTTCACTGATAAATTTGCCAAAGCATGGGAGGTCTGTGTTCATGCACAAACTAAACTATTTATTCATTGGTTAAATTTGTACCTTGCTTTTCCACCTAAAGGTGATCGAAGTGCAATAATATAGATACAAGAAAATGCAAGAAAACAGCAAGAAAATGCAAAGTAAAAACAAATTAATAAAAGCAAAGCAGAGTTAGGACATTCTCCGCCCCCCATGATGTGTACTGTATTATTCAGCTATAAATCTCTCAGTTAACACCAACTACTGCATATTTAGTAGATACCACCCTAAAAGCCAAAGTGCTGTCTAAATAGAATGCCTTTGCTCCCAACTGAACAGTCTCTAGAAAATTTGTTGTGTCTCCCTTAGCAAGGAATTTCAGAGCCAAGGAGAAGCCATTGAGAAGGCCCTCTATAGGTGCCAACTCCCTGGGGCCCTGAGTGCCCGAGCACCCACAAAATTCCCCATAAAGGCACCCGCAAATTTTGGTGCCAGGGCCATGCATACTGTATGGCACCCATGGCCCTGGGCACCCACAGTCACAAGGCCAAGTTGGCACTCCTGCCCTCCATGTAGTTCCTGTCAAATGTAACTCAGGTGTTGGTGGGACAGAAAGAAGGGCCTCTGCTGAGGAGATTAAAAACCAGACAAACTTGTATGGGAGAATGTGGCCTCAACCTAAGTCATGAGGGCATTTGGAAGTCATAACCAGCACTTTGAATTGTGCCCAGATTTAAATGTGTGTGGCATGGAATGGAGGAAATCATGACAAATTTGTTTTATCTCTTTGTTATTCTTCACATTCTTGTAATCCCGATTAGAGAAATATGAAACTGACGCATTATACGTGTCAATACTGAACTCAGTGAACCAGGATGTAAATGCTTCATTTCTTCCTATGTCATGTCTTATGACTTTACTTTTGTTACTTCCATGGTATGTCCTATTTTGTTCTAGCAAAAGTCTCAATAAATATATTGATTAAAATAAAAAGGTAAAGGACCCCAGATGGTTAAGTCCATTGATCAATGAGATGCTGGTGGTGGTAGTAGTCTACAATATCTGGAGGGCACCATGTTGGAGACTCTTGATACAGCATTGGAGAGCCTATGGATCAGTTTTAGAATCAAGCATGGAAAATGGCTGTGCTCATTTGTGAAAAGCAGATTTTTATTTTTATTTACCAGTTCCCTCAAAGTCTCCTGAGTGTGTGGCAAAACAATGAGTTCTGCTTGTGGCAAATATATCAGAGCAGGGCATTATGTAGGAAGAAAGAAAACAGAAGTGTGCAGACATGTCTTATGCTGCAATAATCACCTTGGTAATCTAGGCAACCTGACTGATGGTCAGAGAAGCTCAACATCAGTGTTGTATCACATGCCTCCTGATGCAACACAAAAATCTACTTATTTGGCAAGTTTTGGTGTGACAAACAAACACTACAAACCCTCACAGCACTGTCTTAATATCAGACTAGTCAACTGAAAGATTCTCACCTCCTAGAGGGTACAATTTAGGCCAAGTTTCAACTGGTTGAAATAAGAAGAAATAGCAAGCAACTATATTTAAGCCATTAGAAGCAGAAAACATCTTGTTAGCCCATAGGTGAGAGACCTTATTGTACTAATGACAACACCATGAGATGGCAGCATTGTTTACAGCTGCAGCAGAAAGAATGGAGGCAGCCAAAAAATGGGAAGTCTCAACAGGCTACACAAGTCAAAGTTGGTGTGTGAGGATTTGGCAAATCATATTAGCTGAGAATTTGACCCACTTTCTGAGCTGACCTGCTTACCTAATTTGGGTCAAATAACAGTTTAGTTACTGTAGCTGGATTTAATATTAAATTTTCTTGTGCTTTTTCATTCTTCTACACTGACTTGATGCCTACCGTCCATCTATTATCAGCATATTCTCAACATAGTTATATTAATTTTATTTTATTTTTAAATGATGCATTGTTTTACCTACATCATCTCAGTAATAATATTTACAACACTTTATGGAAGGTCATCATTTTTATTATTGTAGAAAGAGTCCGGAGCTGACAAATTATAGTAAAGCTATGAGAGAGATGAGGTTCAAGGGAGAGATGAGAATTGGTGGCTTCTTGGTTCACAGATCAGATAGCAGCTCCCAAACTATAATAATCTAAATGAGGTCATTGGGTAATTCACACCTAGCGAATTTTGCAATGGGTTCTCTGTGGATCATTAATTAGCACTCTTCAGTTTTTATTGCCTTGCTAATTTTCATAGGATAAGTCACTGAAATAATGCAAATTTGTAGAATGCTGTTACTTATCTTTGAACCCAAACATCAAATAAACCAACAAGACCTCAAATATAGGTAGTATGAATTAAAAAAATAGTCATGATGGCAAAATATAGTCTTTGATTTATCTGAATGAAGAAAAGAAAGTGATTTTGCAATGAGGGAAAGAACCATAATTTCAAAATCATAGGAGCCAATACAGACTAAGCAGATGAGTTTATTTTATTTTATTTTATTTTATTTAAATGACTTCATTATGGGAAATTACAAAACCTGGGAAGTTTTGAGTTGCCACTGAGCTGTAGTGAAGTATTTTGTTCCAATGTTGTTCATGAAGCTGCCAGGAAAAATGAATTGCAGCCCATAATTTTATATTTATATTGTTTCTATTCCAGAAAGTCATAGATGCTTGCTGGCACAGGCTGGATGTCCTGCATTCTTCATTCTTCTTCATTCTGCTGTGGTGGTGGTTGGTTTTTTCCCTATTTTCTCTCCCCATTTCACTTGGTTCCTGATCCAGCCATGAAGGGCATGGTCTCACCTGTACAGGATGTAGTCTTCACACTTGGTCTCCTGTGCTGCTGCTTACTTTTTATACTGCTGTGTTTCTGTGATCCTAGTTTTTCTTGATAGTTCCCTACTGGGACCAATCACAGCTGCCATCTGGACAGACCTTTAGTATTACCATACTACAGATCATGCATGAGACCTGACCAGCTATTTTCTCCACTTGCTCCCTGCTATATAAGATCACATGTAGGAAATTCTATGTAAACTGAACTATACCTGAAAAGTGTTCACAGCAGCATGCAACCGTTTCTGGTATTTAGGGACTGAAGGGATCATGTGGTCACAGGACTAATTCAGTTGCATGTCAAGGGATACCTGCTCCTTCAGGGGGAGTGTAACCCACTGAGAGCAGGCCACTTCCCACCCATCCAATCTAGGGAACTGCCCACAGTGCCTCACTCTTATCTGGATTGAGCTTCAATTTGTTAGCCTTCATCCAGTCAATTTCCAAGGGAAGAAAATGGTCCAGCACATTCCCTGACATCCCTGTAGATGTAAAGGAGAAGTAGAGCTGTGTGTCGTCAGCATATTGCTGACAACATACTCCGAAACTCCATATAACCCCGCTCAGCGGTTTCATGAAGATGATGAACAGCATGGGGGATAAAATTAAACCCTGAGGAACCTCACACTGAAGGCTCTATGAGGCTGAAGAGCACTCCCAAAGCATCACCCTCTGGAAATGACCATCCAAATAGGACTGGAACTACAGCAAGAGGTGACACACACCCCTAACATGGACAGCCACTGCAGAAGGACATCATGGTATCAAGATTTGCTGAGAGGTCAAGGAGAATTAACAGAGACACATTTCCTCATTTTTCTCCCAACAGAGGTCATCATACAGAGTGACCAAAGCAAAACCAGACCTAAACTCCAATTCAAATGGATCTAGAAAATCAGTTTCCTCCAAAAGGGCCTGGATCTGGTCCACAACATCTGCTCAAGAATCTCCTATCTCCACTTGCCTACCACCCGCATCAGAAAAGGAATATTAGACCTTACCAGTAGCTTTGGACAGTGATTCTTATTCATTTGTGTAATTAGGAGGTTGAAATAAAATGTAGCCATTTGTTTGATTTCTGCTGACAGGGCATAGGAGCTGCTCTGGAAAGACTCAAAGAAGTCAACAAAGGAAAGAAGAAAAAAGAGTAGGACAAATCATAGAGAACATAAATGGAACTGGGACAAGTTCTGCTCTGATGTAAGGCTAACAAACTTTGTGGAGTAAGAACAGAAGACCAATTGGTTCCTTGTTTTGGAACATAAGAGTGCAATGGGTTAAGTGGCTCCCATGAATAGACCCCCATTCTTAGCCTTTGGAGTCTTAAATTTCCATTCCCCAGCTGCCGCCAGACCTGTTTCCTGTAAACTCTGCAATCCAGGCTTCATCGACTTGGTGCTGTTCAGCTATTTTGGACTACAACCCCCATCATCCCCAACAGACACATCTGGGAAGTTTGGCAAAGGCTGGAGTAATCAGGACACTACAGTTTGTATTCAGGCAATGTTACTATATGCCAGCTCCAGAAAGCATTCTATGCCTTGATTTTAGCTGTTTATTTAATTTAGGAAACGTCAAGCTTGCCTTTTCATTTCTTAAGCAAACAAACAAACCTCAGGATGGTTTACAGAGCAAATTGGGGAAAACAGGACTGGGAATGTCAGGAAGGTTGGAAAAAACCCTCAGATGACTGAGTCCAGACTCATAAGCATTACAAAGCTACAGGCATATGTCACTTGTCTGGCTCACTATAAGACTCGATCATTGCATCAGTCCTCAGATTCATTCTATGAACAGATTTTTTTTTCTGAAGGAAAGGCATTGCTATGCTCAGAGTTTGATGAGAACCAACCCTTTCAGACTCAGAAGTGTGTGTTTGTAAGAGGGAGAGTGGAAGGAAGAGAAATGAGTTTTTCCCCAATCCTATCTGGGGTTCCTAGGGATTGAACCTGGGACCTTCTACATGTCAAGCACTGAGCTCTGGCCCTTCCCTGATTTCCCTATAGAATAAATTGTTGATCTATGCTACAAGCTGAAAGGCATTCAAACCTGCCACCTTCAGGGAGAAGCAGTAACTGCCCTGGCTACTTGGCTATTTCACCTCCCTCAAAGCTCACTGCAGGGAAATTTAAGCATCTGTAAGAATGAGGAGGAAATATGGAACTGATTGTCCTGAAAATTTAAGACCCCAAAGAAATACAATAGAAATAATTCCCCTGGCTCCATATTTCCTGTGGAATTGAACACTGACCTCTTCATCTCAGCTCTTAATGCTGTCAAGTGATCATTAATTCTTAGAACTGCCTAGGGTGTAAACACTGGTGCTTTATGGAGAGCCTTGGTTTATTTAAAAACATTTTCTTTTGCCATAATTCTCACTTGCAACTTGTAAGTGATGTCCTCTTGGAATTGTACATTTTGGAAACACCAGGACTTTGCTCTGAGTGCATGTAATGAAAGCCATTTGTAATTTCTCTTCCAGCTTTCAGACTGAAATGCTTGCAAACTGGCTTATTCTGTAACTCGATCTTTACTACATTTTCTTAAAAAGTCACATTATTCCCAAACAAGCCTGATTAATTCAGAACGTAATAGCCCTGCCAGTGCTGGATTGATCTATCTATTATACTTTCAAAAGGTGGCCGGCCAGATGTTTTTGGGAAGGTAACAACCACCCAGCTGTTTGTCCTCAAAATCTGATATTCAGAAGCATATTGCATCGGAACAGAGGGATTCCATTTGGTGAATAATTTAATTACCACCCAGTCCAAAAGCCCTCCAGAAAACTGAAGTTTTAACAGCACATGTGAAAATTGGCAGAAATGAGCTGCTGCATCAGATCTAGTCCAGTATTCTGTTTCCCACAGTGATCAGTCAGATGCCTCTGGGAATCCCACAAGCAGGACACACGACCAATAGTTCTCTTCTCTTATTGTTCGCCGCAGCTGGTGCTCAGAGATCTGATGCCTCTGAGAGTGAAGTAGCCATTTAGAGCAGGCTTCCTCAAACTCAGCCGTCCAGGTGTTTTGAGACTACAGTTCCCATCATCCCTGACCACTGGTCCTGCTAGCTAGGGATTATGGGAGTTGTGGGCCAAAAGCATCTGGAGGGCCAAGGTTGAGGAAGCCTGCATTCAGAGACATGCTTCCTCCCATCCAAGTGGCCATTGATAGCCTTATCCTCCATCAATTTATCTAATCCTCTTTTAAAGCCATCTAAGCTGGTGGACATCTCCACATCTTGTGGTAATGAATTCTACAGAGAACAGCATAGGAGGTGGGTCTGAGAACTGCCTGCAGAGGATAGGGAAATCTAGAAAAATCAGCTCCACTGGAAGCCTCTGATGTCTGATGAACAATGGGTCTGGGTTCAACCTTTGGAATTTTCTTTAAGGGCTCTTGAGTAACAGGAATATCAGACTTCATTTTTATCAATGAGGGAGGAAACCAGGAAAGTTAAGCCTATTTAGTATTCAAATGTGCTCTGCTATATCTTCTTAAAAAGCATTCTGTGTTACCTAGGGCCAATTAAAACCTGGCTTCAGGGGTTAAGGAAATATAGTGTGACTTCTGAGCAGCAATTGCATTTGCAAAAAATATCAGTACAGTACAGAGATGCTATGCACATGAAAGAAGCTTCAGTGTGGATTGTACCCACGCCATTAAACAGACATTTACAGGCTTGTGAGAAACTCTTGACATTTTGTGTACAGGGAACTTTCTTTCCTACAATATGTAAAGGAAGAGAATTCTTGGCTTGGCTTTCACACAGCTCTATCAAGTGGCCTTACCTGTTTACAGTGTGATTGACTACTCCATGTAAAGACCACAGATCTCTCTGTCTCTCCTCATTTACTGACTTAGTAAAGTTATTGCCAAGCAATTGTGATGAGGCTTTTATGATTTCTTTGAGACAAGTAATACGGGGACAAAGTTATCCAGAATAAGTGACCTTATAAAAGTGAGGGTGGAATTCAACCTCACATTATGACAATCATTCCATCAGCTCAAGCATTTCTCCTGATCTCCTCCTCTCCTCCCCCTGTGCTGTTCTGGGAGTTTTCTCAACCTCCAGAGTGGATTTGGGGGAAGCATGGGGGTGAGGAGAGGGAGGGGGAAGCCCTGTTGTGATAGTAGGAGTCCACACACTGGATTCTGCTGGCAGGACAGCTCAGTTAAATCTAGCCTTGTATGTATATTGAACAATGAAAACAAAGATGGGCTTTAAGACTTCATGGTGTGCATAACTAAGCCTGCATAACTATACCCAGTTACCTGAGAGAAAGTCCCACTGAATTCAATGGGATTTACCTCTGAGACATAAGGGTAAAAGTCAGTTCACAAAGGCCCTTCGAGAGAAATGGAAGCAGGAGCAGGGGATTTACAGTGAGCTGGCAAATGTTTCTATGAACTTTTTTTTTACATTCACCACTTGGTCTGGAAATGCTGCCCACAATATGTAAAAAAAGACACAATACCCAGAATAGTGCCACCAGATCCTTAAAGAGGAAAGCCCACAATTTTCACATACCATTGTCCTGTAAGTAGACAGAAGCCCCCAAGGACAGTGTTCATGTGCTGGGGATTGTATAAAACTATCTGCTAAGAACAGTTTCTGTAGTTTGCTCCATGTGCTTAAGTAAATTTAAGCTCCCCTAATCTTTTAATACAGTTTTGTCCTGTTTGTACTCTTGTTAATCCACTGGCTTCCACAGGGCCGCCAATATTTTATCAGTTCTAACAGGTGCAAGTCAAGGTATGAAGGTACTGGGCTTCTGAGACAGGGAAGTGAAACAGGAGAAGGGCAGATGGAGAGTCGAGAGGGAGATAACAAATTTGTCAAAAGATTTAAGTGTTGCAGGAAATGTCTGCAGTTCAGCTCTCTTAAGCTCTGCTTGTTTGCACCCTCTTTTAACTTCTGTTTAGCCTCTTTTTCACTTTCTGTTTTGAGACTATATTTACTGAGTTTTATAAATGCTGTATAATCAAGAGTGCAGTTAATACAAGGAGCAATGGACCAAATATAGAAACCAAAACACAAGCCACTCAGGCAGACAACCCAAGTTATCAGTATGTACAGTGGCGGGTGGCAGGGTGGGGCAGAACCATGGAGACAGCCTTCCTTCATCCTAGCTGCCAACTTTTCCATTTTTTTAAGGGAAATTCCCTTATTTCGAATAGGATTCCTCTCAAGAAAAGGGAAAAGTTGACAGCTATGTCCTTCATTGGTGCCATTGCAGCTTGCCTGGATGAAGCTGAGGCAGGGAAGGGTCATGACAAAGTCAGGGCTACGTGGATATACAGGTGGAGCATCCACATAGCCCTGACCTCACCTCCATCCTCCCCCACTGCTGCATTCAGGTAAGCTGCAGTCAGGCCAATGACAGGTTGTCACAGCATACCTGCTGTGGAGTTCATAGCTACAGGAGGTAAATGACACTGGAGAAACCACATCCATCAGAAAGATACAATGCAAGTGCAGAAGACACACTGCCGCTGCCACCACCAATGAACTGAAATAACTGGTCCAGTAAGGGTCTTCCCTTCCATCAGGAGAAGGGAACCAGCATCACATGCTAGCCAAATGCACAGACATTGAGAGCACGAATGCTGCACGCATGAGAGAAGGGCTAGCCCACATGGCCCCACAAGTTCTGCATTCATTTCTATCAATACATTGGGGATCATCTTTAACCCTTTAAGTTTGTGCGGATGGGAGTGAATCTTTGTGAAGTTTGCTTCTGTATTGTTATGAGTTTGTGGGGTGCCAGGGCCCCCTTCTAATTCCTAGATGTTAGAATTTATTCAGTGCTTGGAGTATTGAAGTGAACTGCTAAGCGCTGGATTTAGCAAAGTGCTAAAATACAGGCCAAACCAGCTTTCTCGGTCAAGGAAACCTGCTTGGGAGAAGACCATCAAGGAGAACAAAAGAAATGTAATGGCCAAGTCGTTAAGCAAACAAAGACAGGGATCTGCACCATTAGCCAAGGTTCTGTACCAGATGGCAGAGAGGTGGGCCCTCTCCTTCAGCAGAGCTGAGTTTCAGTTTCAATGCAGTTCAGCTTTATGGAAGCAGGAGGAAAAGTTAGTTGCAGTTTTCAAGTGGCATATAGCTGGAGAAGAAGGTATCAGAGCAATGGGGGCTAGCAGTCTAAATCCAAGGTGGCAGCTGTGGGAGAAGCTGGACCCTCTTGGAGTGTAGTGCTGGAATCCCCTCCACCGTAGGCTCAGGTTGTATATATGTGTAAACAAACCATATATCATAAAGACACCACAGTCTCTACTTTGCCTCATTTACAAAGGAAACACAAATGCTGGGTAAACTCCTGGACCCCTGGAATCCTGCACTGCACAGCAGAGATTGGGGTGGTGCGTGACAATATTTTACTTTCAACAACTGGATGTTGTTCATCGTAACATTTTTGGTGGGGGAAAACTATTTCTCAGTGCACACATGTAACCCTACTCAGTTACAGGTTATTTTGTGGCAGCAACATGAATTGGAAAATGGTGGTTTTGCACAGGTTTCCTACTTTCAAGTCAAATGCTGCTTTTATTGCATTTGTAAACATTAGTTGCCACAAAACAAGCTAGTTTCCAACACTGGAAATTGTACAGAGAAAGTTCGCACTAGGAACAGCAGAAAGATAAGAGGTGTGTGTTTGTGTGTGTGCTTTTAAACAGCTTGCATTTAACCAAAGTCAGTGAGTTCCATTGTGTGGTGCAGATTTTCACATCTGCAAATCTATGACACTGTCATGGGCACAGACCACAATCCCATTTCACAGAGGAAAAATGGGGAAAGTTCAAATGAAAACCTACTCCCCCACCACATATAAAACAGATGAAAAAGAGGCAATTTCTCATTCTTCACAAAAAATAAACATGCAACTGAACACTCCCCTAAAACTAGTTTAAAAGATGGGAGAAGCAAAGAACTTTGGTGGGTGTTTTAATACCCATGTGATACCCATGGATGTCATGTTGGGAACTCCAGGGCTAGATCATGTCAGAAATGGAAGTTTTGAACCTAATGTCTCCTATTTTCACATCAGTTAGTGAGATTTGAGTGATTTCTGAGCAGACTTTACAAGGGCAGAGACTCACAGCAGGTACAAGGTGGTCTTGCCTCCATTCACATTCAGCTTCTACCGAGTATGGATTTGGCCACAGGCCCTGTTGTCTTCTGCTACTTGGCAACCCACAAATAATTCAATGTTATGCCTCAAACAGGATCCAAATTGGCAGATGGCGCTGCGGCCTCATTTTAGCAAACAGACAAGTTCTTGGTACAGTCGGCCGATCATTTGGCTCCCAGCCACTGCCACCTTCCGCAGGGTGTCTGTCTCCAAACTGGGCCAACTCTCATTCTGTAGCACAGCAGTCAAAATTAGGAGGCATACCATGTGCATCAGGCAGCAAAATGCTCTTTTGAAATACTCTGGGAAAAGCTCTAAGCTCAAGGAAACTGATGATGCTGCAGTTCATCTGGATGACCCATAGGTCATTTAATAGGTGCATTATCTTCTGTCATGCTGCTCTAGTACTTACGTTATCAGATTAGAATTATGTGCAGTGTGCAGGGAAGGACTGTGATAGCTAGATGTTTTTTAACAGCAGGAAAGGAAACGTTGCAATGGATCAGAAATCCATAACAAGTGGCAGCGTCTTGCTTTTTGGAAGAGCTCCCATCCGTAGGCATAAATATTAGTCTTTGAGAATATTTTATTTGAGTCAGCTGTTCAGGGTCTTGTTAGACCAGTGGTTCGCAAACCTTTTATTAGGGACCCTTCTATAAATATTGTTACAAGCACCCAAATCTCCACGCAGTAAAATATTTCAAGCATGCCAGCACATTCCTTGTGTTTGGTATCCTTAGAAAGAAGGTCAAAGGAGATGGCAATGTCTTTGTGATATATGGTTTTATTTATGCATATATTTAGGCTGAGCGTAGGGCTCACAGCATTAACGTTCCAGCAGATCTTGCTGCCCTATTATGTTTCTAGGAAGATCACAAAAACCATAGCTTTGAATTCCAAACAGAGAGCAAGGAAAACTCTATGTCTCTTTCCAACCCAGGTATGTTTTTACACTCACTGATGACAACACCTCCAGCCAGTAGACAAGGGAAGGCCTGTCCCCTTTAGTCCATGGAAGCATCTCCAGGTAGTTTCCAACCAGTTAGTCTACACTTTCGTCATGCAAAGAGATACTTTACAGACCTGCTAGAGTCATTAACTTAACCAAGACACTGTTTTGACCACTTGAGCCACCCCTCTTTCTACAGAATCCCACCTCAGAGATATAAAACTGCAGGCTTGGAGGGGACCCAAATACCACACTAGGTATTGTCACCTCAGAGCTCTTGGTTCCTCTTCTTGATCTCACGGACCATAAAATGGTGGCACTGACATGGTTATGTATTAAACTAAATGAAAGGCCACCCTAGGTTCTTTGGGGAGGAAAGGCAGGATCTCAATTTGATAAATAAACAATGTCAGCCATTTCATACAATCATGCAGTGTATCATTAAACTCTGAACTTCGCTCCCAAAGGAGGCAGTGATGGCCACCAGTCTATATGGCTTTAAAAGCGGATTGAACAAATTCATGCGTGATAAGGCTATTGATGACTACTAGCTATGATACCGGTGCTCTGCCTCCAAAGTTGAAGGCAGCAATGCTTCTGAACACCAGTTCTCTCCAGGAGGGGAGAATGCTGTTGTGCTTGAATCCCGCTTGTGGGTTTCCCACAGGCATCTGGTTTGCCCCTGTGAAAACAGGATGCTGGACTATATGGGCCACTGGCCTGATCCATCAGACTATTATTATGCTCCTATGTCTCATGATAAGGCAGCTTCCCATGTTCTCTCCCCCCACCCCCACCGCATGTGCCCTGCACATTTGTTCTAGGGCTTCCCCTAGCCCTCTGGAGCAGATTTGTTGAGGGTGCAGGGAATATGCAGGGGAAGGAGAAAGGGACAAGTCCCCTTGCCCAAGCAGAAATCCTTACATTGATGGGATACATTAACTGGATACCACCCCTAGGAAGTTAAATCTCCATCAAACTATCTTCAGCTTCCAACAATGATAATGGAAGCTCAAACCAATGTCTGTCCCTGGTACCCCCCTGACATGGTACCATGTCTGTCTGTAAGTCATGGTTACTAGTTTCCTGTGAATGTGTAAACTGCTCCTACTTGATGTCCCTCTGCTAGTGAGCAAAAGCAACAAACCACGTATCTTATACTGAGTCTGACCACTAGTCCGCCTACAGTAGCTCAGTATTGTCTACACTGCCTGGCAGTGGCTGTCCAGGGTTTCAGACATGGGTTTCTCTTAGCCGTAACTGAAGATGCTGAGTCTCTGCATGCAACAGAGATGCTCTAATACTGAGCCTTGACCATTCCCCAAGAAGCTAGCCCACCCAGCTCTCATATGTGTTTGCCAACGTTTCATGCACCAAAGAGTGTTTATGGTCCAACCCTGCAGTCAAATAGCTTCTTACATTCATTTCTTTTTTTTACTCAAGTGCCTTCATATTGTGACATTTTAAAAGTAATACTCAATAATAGCTTTAATCGGTACATGAGCCAGCAGGTGTGAATGGACTTGGACCTGACACTGAAGTTGTACTTAGTATCCCTAAAAAGATAACAAATGCTATCAAAGATTTAATCTCTTCTGGAATTCACAGTGGGACATAAACTCTGATAAAGAGGGTGAGGTTTATTGCTCCGTATAAAGTCTTGATCGTGCACATTGTTTAATTGATGAGATGATAAGATAGCTGAAAATCTTGAAATTGCTCCGAATTGAAACTGCTTCAAGGAAGAGACAGTCAAGAAACATAGCCCTGAGTTTCGATGAAGGCTTTTTTTTGTAAGCACCATGTTCCTCAGAAATTTAGGATTCTGAGAATCTCAGCATTCATTGAAAACATTTAGCTAGAGACACCATGGTCTTTTACAAAGAGGACTGAAAGAGGTCTACTAGAGCTTTTTCTTGGTATATACTGTCATAGATCTGGAATACCAGAGTCTGTTAGAGAATGGTAGAAATAAATAAACAGTAGTATTAGATAATATTTGGGATATGAAGGGAAAATACAAGCTGCAGAAATGAGCCAGACAAGAAATTCCTGGACTAGTTTATGCAAACCAGTCTGCCCATGCTAGCTAAGCTCAGAACTGTTGAGAAACAATGAGGAGCATGGCAGTGGGATACTAAGGGCCATTTGCAATGCAAAAAGCTATCCTTCCTCCCTACTCGGAGGAGTGGACAGAGACAGGATATTTGGGAGATTGCAATGGTGTGATGCTACATCAAAATGTGTTGGTCTAACTGTTGGGATACTGCCAGGGAGATAAAGCCAATCATGGCCCCCACGTCGCCTCCGGACGATCCATCAATCTCCTGTAGATACAGTATCAGCAATTAGCGACACGAGCTCCAGAAAATAGCTTGTGACATTCCAGAGCTGATGCACGCTCTATCAGCAGAATTCGCACAGCGAAAGATGCACGCAGGAGAGCATTATTTAGAAGTTTATTCAGCATTGGTCAGAACAAAGAAAAAACATGACTGCCTGCTTCAGTCTGCTCAGGCACAGAGAGGGAAACGAAAGCAAAGACACAACATAAACTTCCTGTGAACAGGAAATACGCAGACTCTGTGACTCACAAAGCCTGCTCCCTTTTAAGGTGGAACGGAAATATCCTAACACTAACAACATCTGGAGGGCCATGGGTTCTTCATCCATGCTGTACAGAGCAGAAGTCCAGCCTAGTGAGGGCACCTCAAGTTATCTGGTTATCTGGGATTCTGTGAAGCACATTGAAGACAAATGTGCAGAGTTCTGATTATCTACATCCTCAGGTCACATTGCAGTTACATCCTATAGACCGTAATCCTCTTAGGCCAGAGCTCCTGGTAAGGGTTGCTAACTCCTGCCCTGGAATAGAAAAAAGGATTCCAGTGTAGCAATATTGCTATGGATTGGGTTGGTGTTGAGAAGAGGAATGAGCCTGGAGGGGCTAGGGGAAACAGTGGCCACAGGAGAACAAGGCACCCAAGGATATAAGAGCAGGTTGTGGGGAAGTGAACATTAGGATGCAGGGGCAATGAGCAAAGACATCAAGAAGACCAGAAACATAAGAGGACAACAGTCCATAACATACTTAGGATGTTCCAGAATTTGTTGGCTGGGCTGGCATTAGTATATGCTATCCCTGACAGATGCTTAGAACATAACATGCTGGTAGGGCCCACTGCCAATAACTGTGCTGGGACCTCTTTTTTTTAATTGGCCAGTCAGTCGAAGCAGTGCCATGTTGCTGCATCTAGTTACTATTCTGATTTCTCACAACGTCCAAGACTGATGCTACATTGTGGGAAATTAAAATGGCAACTCAATCCAGGAACATGGCACTGCTTGGGGTGTGCAGATTCCGCCCACTGCCACCAGGTAAGAAAACAAAAACATATGAAGAGCTCTGATGGATGAGACTAAAAGCTCATTTAATCTAGCATACACACAACCCAGCTAGGGCCAATGAATTGAATAGTCTTGCTGCATGATTCAGATTCCAATTTCTATCTTCATCTATCCAGCCTACCCTAAGGTTCTGTCTCGAGTGGGGCCACATCACCCTCTAAATGAAAATGCCCCATCTGAGCTCATGTAGATAGATGCCTTATACCAAGTCAGCCCAATGAACCCTTAAAAATAGATTACACACACATGCACACATACCCCTTTATATATTTCTTTAACTTTAAGTACCTTTTCATTGCTTCAGCTTGAAATAAGAAACAGCTTGATACTTTAATCAGAAAAGTAAGCAGATCTTCCAAAAGGAATGGAACCGTATGTTCCCCGACAATAGTGCCAACACCTGAAAATCAGTGATGGAAATGCCTGTCCTTTGAGACGGGATTTGCTGCAGAGGTGCAGAATGGCAGTTTTATTTCCTTGCAAAAGTGCAGATTGCTCTGAACAGGAAGAATAAAAGCATAAAGCAATTGATTATAATGGGGCCACGGCAATTTCTGGATCTCCAGTTGTTTAGAAAATGAGCTACCAAAGAAGAGCTTTAGGCAGGAAGTGCTGAGTCACTAAAGGATAGTGATAGCTAAAAAAACTTTAAAAGCACAATGCCATGAGTCGTCAAAAGAAAAAAAGTAGTTAGCGAAACTCAAGGAAGTCAATGAGAAATGCATAGGCAAGACTAGCCCACTATGAGGAGTGCAGGGTGCACAATTCAGTACCAATTCAGTGAGGCCTTTTCTGGGTGCACAATGCATGGAACATCAGGAAGGAAGGCAAGAAGGAAGGAAGGGGAGTTTCAAAAAGAAATTGATTCTCACAATATGCATTTACATATGATATGAGATATTGAAATAAAAAAGGAAGCAATGCATATTTCATTACCAGGGTCATTAACTTCTGCCTAGCAACAGCTCCTCATTTCCCAAACTGTGATGTGGCTCAGGTTACTGCTGTCAGAAAAATAATTCCAGCTTTGTGCAATTGGGTCCATCTACATGGCATGCTTTATAAGCCTTTTCCTGAGCAACCTAAACGACTGGGGATCTTCCAGCTCCGCAGTCAACTTTGCGGTCCACCCCTGGTGTCCCAGCAATAGCTCTACTGCATTCAAAGCTTGGGAAGGAGGGAGAACAATGTAAGGTGTGGTGAGAGGGGGCAATCTTAATTTTATCATGCTCCTTCATAGTGGAGACAATGGGAAGGGACCAGCTTAAGCCAGGTCCTGCCCTGACATGGGATGGGGGATTATGATCCAGTGCAGTTGTGTTCCTCCTTAGAAAGGGCTATAGCTCTGTGGTACAGCATCTTTGTGTGGGCAGCTTTGGCATCTGGGAGAGATCCTTGCCTGAAAACTTTGAAAACTGCTGCCAACACGGAGCAAGATGTACCAATGAGACAGACTCAGTATAAGGCAGCTTCCTATGTCCATATTTCTGAGGTCTTGTAGGTGAAGAAAAGCAATGCAGGGAAATGTTTTAGTTCAGTAATAAGAACACTACTCATATTAGCCTCATTTGCACATCACAGAAGGCCATGGTTTATTGTGAATATGTGGGTTGCTCCCACTTGGTTCCTCTCTGCCAGGGAGCAAGAGCAACAAGCTAGATGGGCCAATGAAACTGACTCAGTATAATAGGGTTGCCCTATTTTCAAAAGTGAAAATGCAGACACAAACGTTGTTGAGCAAAATCTTCACAACAAATGAAGCTTTTGAGCTATTTCAGATGCATATCTTTTTTCAATGCATTCTCTATTTTCAATGGAACTGCAGCAGATATGCACTTCAGTTTACCGTAACAGCCCTCAGCCACTTCCTTAATGTTATTTCATCTCTCTCTCCCCCCCCCCCCCACTCTCTTGCAGGTTTCTGTTATCTTTGCAGCAGGCCACATTCTGTCCACTCCATTTGGAAAATCAGCATCTATGGGCAAATCCCTGTGACGTCTCCATGACCTTGGCAGTAGGACGATAACCATTTACAGCCTTCCAAATTATAGTCATAATACTGGGTTGCTATAGCAATGAAGGATGAGTTAGAAGGAGTGTTGAATCACTTTGCTCCGAGATTGTAGCTGTCTTGATCAGGATTGCTTCTATTCCCTTTGTTAAGGCCATTGAACTTCTCGGTGCCCCAAGATTATTATTTTTAATTTCAACTAGACAGCTTGACAGTTGCATTGCTGAACGTTTTCAAACCCACATCTAATGTAATAGGGGGGTGGTCCTCATCCTTATAGAAGCCAGAATCTCTGCAAGTGCAGCTGGAGCTATCAACGACTCACACCTAACATAGGAAACCATCCTATACCAAGTCAGAGCATTGGCTCACCTGGTTCAGTGCTGTCTATACCACAAGTGGGGAATCTTTTGCAGTTCAAGGGTCCCCGTTGCCTTGTGGACCACCATCTGTGGTTGGTGGTTGGAGTAAGAGATAAAAAGTGGATGGAGCAACAGACACAACACTTGCTTTTGTACAACAGACTACCACACATTCCAACCACGCAAAAGTCAGAGGTTTCTGCATCCCCACAAACATCCATTCATAGAATCACAGAATCATTCATTATAATAGTTCATGGATGCTTTCAAGCCAGGCAGAAGCTCTCAAGGAGCAGGGAGAGCAGCAGGGCCAGTGAGAGGTAGATTTTGGGGAGGATTAATAGTCTAGAGCAGGCATCCCCAACCTGTGGCCCTCCAGATGTTTTGGCCTACAACTCCCATGATCCCTAGCTAACAGGACCAGTGGTCAGGGATGATGTGAATTGTAGTCCAAAACATCTGGAGGGCCAAAGGTTGGGGATGCCTGGTCTAGAGCAGGCCTGGGGGATGCTTGGCCCTTTGGATATTGCTGAACTACAATTCCCATCATCCCTTTTTGTTGGCCAAGATGTCTGGGATTGGTGGTAGCAGGAGTCCAACAGCATTAGGAGGGCCAAAGGTTCTCCAGCCCTGGTCAAGAGAGGCCTGGACATCTGCATCCATTCCTTCGCCTGAAGTTCCCCACTTCTGATATTCATTTACTGAGTACAGCTCTCCTGGGTTTCAGACATGGGTCCTTCTCAGCCCTGGAAATGCACTTGGAACCTTGGTGCTGGCAAAGCAATTTCTAGCACAGAGCAGAGCCTGTGACCCACCAAGTCAAATGCAGGTCACCACGGCTTGATAGATGACTGATACTTTCTCCACCATCATGTTTCTGCAGCCCCAAGTAAGCAGCAAAATGAGGCGCTTTAGAAGTCCCTGTGAGATCACCATACGTGGTTGCTGTACTGTCAGAGGCAGATTTAGAAGAACGTGACTGGTGTACCCGCACTGGGTGCTGAGCCAGCGCCACAGGGGATGCTGCAACACAGTCCACCAATGGTGCTTGGGTTTCTTGGCTCACAAATTCTGCAGTCTATTCCCTTACATGTAAATTTAGCACGGATAGCAGGGAACAGTAGCAATATCAACCCACCTTTGCTACATATACATAGCAATCTATAGTCCTCTTCAGGAACCCACCAAGAATTGGGGCAGGTGCATACTAGCCCTGCTGTCAGCATCCCTGTCCTTGCTGGCTTTTGCCTTAGACCTTGACACTTTGGGCAGGAAGGTCTGAAAGGAGGATCTTTCCTTGTCCAGCTGAAAACGCACAGGAAGGAACTTGTGTGAACTTGATTCCTGCTCATTTGAGAGATTCTAACTAAGCATGTTCAGCTGAACAGACCTTCCCCTTCAGTGTGTGAGGGTTGAGGGAAGGAACTGGCAGAAACATGGATATTAATCGCTGAGCTAAATGAATACCACCCTGTTTTTCCTTCCACATATACAGAAAATGTACAGGTCTAACACCTGAACGGAGTTTCTGTTCCAGCTGCAATAAACCAGATCAGTGGTTTCCAAAGTGGACAGTACCGCCCCCTGGTGAGCTGTGGGTGTACCTTGCAGTGGTGCTAAGATGCAAGAAGGTGCTGGAGGTGGGGCCTTCGGAGGGTGTTGATTGCTTATTTATAATTGACTAGGCTAGAGCCTCTAGAGTGAAACTCTTTTCTCATTTGGTGTTTAAAGTTTTACTGTTCTTATCACTTTCAAAGCTATTGCGTTTGGACATTGTATTGCCAATTCTGAGTTGTCACAAGATAGCCAAGTACTGATTTTCTTAAGAATTAGTTATCACGAATGTTTGGTAAGACCGCTCACCTTCCCTGGGGGCAGTCAGAGTTGCGGGAGGGCATCTAGGATCTCCCTGTGACCTGGCTGTGGGTGGAGGGATGTCGCCCACGTCACTGGGACTCCCAGCCGTGCCGCACCCCCCAGCCGACCAACCAGGTTAGCCAGGGGGCGTAGCTGCTTGCCATTTAAACTGCGACGTGGCTGTAGGAGGCCTCCATTCACCTCCTTGTTGGATCTCCCAGCCCACCCACCCTCTTTTTAAGCGTTGCTTGACTTTGGCCTTGCTATGGACTAACGTTGGCCACCTTATTGTTGGGACCAAGTAGGAATTTTTTCCACTTGGCAAATTGGCACCAGCCATTTGATTTTCGCCTTCCTTGCAATCATCACAACTTTGTAAGGTTAGGCATTGGGTAAGCCTTGTTCATGGGAGGGGAGGTTGTTGCCTCTGCCTGTCCCTCCTTGTTAAGGGTATCCCGTTAAAGGGATCCGGGTGTGTGGATCCTGTCTGAAGCCTGGGCATGGGCTAGGGCCATGCCATGACCCCACTGGGGACCCTGGGGGTGCTCTTAATTGATGCATATCACAGGGCTCCCCCTGCCAGTGGTTGGCCCTTAAGAGACTTTCTCCAGACGTGTAGGAGTCAGGATATAGTCTGGTTTTACCCAATGCCTAAGCCAAACCACTCACATCTGGAACCAATAAAGTTGTGGCCTAATTTATCCCATTAACCCAAAATATTGGTGTCTCTGTGTTTACTATCTAAGGGAACTGTGGGGCCCAGGGCCTCGCAACGCAAGGAGTTATATATAAGTACGGTTACAAAGTTGGGTGCCCACTCTCTGCAAGACTCCAGGGGGTTTCAAGCACTCACCCAGGGTCTGTGTTCCTTTGGAGAATTGAGACATGGCAGAGACCGTTGTAGCTTTAAGCAATATGGTTTATACATCTATTTACACTTTCAGACTGCATGGAGGGAGTCCAGATCTTACAGCATGGTCATATGGAGAGGGGCTTGTTCCCCACAGCAGGGCAGCCATGGAGTCCAAGGCATCTTTCCCAGGCAGCCTGTCCAGGCCACACCCTTTCTCCTCAGGCCACCCCCCCCCCCACCAGTCATCTTCCATGGCCTTCCCTAGTGCTTTTGTCTGGCTGGAACACATGCTCTTGAGCAGCAATAATGTATCTTGCTTGCCTGGATGTATGGAGGATGGAGGGTGTGTGTAAACCTGTGATGTTTGTGTAGCTGGAATGTAGCCTTCTGAACAAAGGTAAGAGTCCCATCTGTTGCTCCAGTCTTTGCCTCTGCCCCTCGCCATCACGTAGCCCTTGAAAGGGTGCAAATGAGGGTAGAATCATAGAATCATAGAATCATAGAGTTGGAAGAGACCACAAGGGCCATCGAGTCCAACCCCCTGCCAAGCAGGAAACACCATCAGAGCACTCCTGACATATGGTTGTCAAGCCTCTGCTTAAAGACCTCCAAAGAAGGAGACTCCACCACACTCCTTGGCAGCAAATTCCACTGTCGAACAGCTCTTACTGTCAGGAAGTTCTTCCTAATGTTTAGGTGGAATCTTCTTTCTTGTAGTTTGGATCCATTGCTCCGTGTCCGCTTCTCTGGAGCAGCAGAAAACAACCTTTCTCCCTCCTCTATGTGACATCCTTTTATATATTTGAACATGGCTATCATATCACCCCTTAGCCTCCTCTTCTCCAGGCTAAACATGCCCAGCTCCCTTAGTCGTTCCTCATAAGGCATCGTTTCCAGGCCTTTGACCATTTTGGTTGCCCTCCTCTGGACACGTTCCAGTTTGTCAGTGTCCTTCTTGAAGTGTGGTGCCCAGAACTGGACACAGTACTCCAGGTGAGGTCTGACCAGAGCAGAATACAGTGGCACTATTACTTCCCTTGATCTAGATGCTATACTCCTATTGATGCAGCCCAGAATTGCATTGGCTTTTTTAGCTGCCGCGTCACACTGTTGGCTCATGTCAACTTTGTGGTCAACCAAGACTCCTAGATCCTTTTCACATGTACTGCTCTCAAGCCAGGTGTCACCCATCTTGTATTTGTGCCTCTCATTTTTTTTTGCCCAAGTGCAATACTTTACATTTCTCCCTGTTAAAATTCATCTTGTTTGTTTTGGCCCACTTCTCTAATCTGTCAAGGTCGTTTTGAAGTGTGATCCTGTCCTCTGGGGTGTTAGCCACCCCTCCCAGTTTGGTGTCATCTGCAAATTTCATCAGGATGCCCTTGAGTCCATCATCCAAGTCGTTGATAAAGATGTTGAATAAGACTGGGCCCAAGACAGAACCCTGTGGCACCCCACTAGTCACTCTTCTCCAGGATGAAGAGGAACCATTGATGAGCACCCTTTGGGTTCGGTCAGTCAGCCAGTTACAAATCCACTGAGTGGTAGCATAGTCAAGATCACATTTTACCAGCTTCTTTACAAGAATATCATGGGGCACCTTGTCAAATGCCTTGCTGAAATCAAGGTAGGCTACATCCACTGCATTCCCTTCATCTACCAGGCTTGTAATTCTGTCAAAAAACGAGATCAGGTTAGTCTGACATGACTTATTTTTCAGAAATCCATGCTGACTATTGGTGATCACAGCATTCCTTTCTAGGTGCTCACAGACTGTTTGCTTAATGATCTGCTCCAGAATCTTCCCTGGTATTGATGTCAGACTGACTGGGCGGTAATTATTTGGGTCCTCTCTTTTCCCCTTTTTGAAAATAGGGACAACATTTGCCCTCCTCCAGTCTGCCGGGACTTCACCTGTTTTCCAGGAATTCTCTTTTTTTAAAAAAAATATATTTTATTAGTTTTTCCATACAATCCTCACACATTAACAAATTACAATACATTTCCAACTTTTTGACTTCCTTCAGCTTCTCTGAGAATCATTCGAATTCATAATTTTTGATACACATTTCCCAATTTCTATATTACCTTTATACCTACCCCCATCTTATATTCTGCTTTTTTGCAATATTTCTTAATCTATTACAGAGCTTCTTTAAGTGCCACTAATGTTATTTCATTATCACTTATGCATTCCCAATAATCTGCTAATTTTTTCCAGTCCTCGATGAAACTTTGATCTCGCTGATATCTGATCTTCCCTGTCAGTTTATCAAGTTCTGCATAGTCCATCAGCTTTGTTCTCCATTCCTCCAACGTTGGTATTTGTTCTTGTTTCCAGTTCTGGGCCAGTAGTTTTCCAGGAATTCTCAAAGATGACTGCCAGTGGTTCTGAAATCACATCTGCCAGTTCTTTTAATACTCTTGGATGCAGTTCATCTGGCCCTGGAGACTTGAATACATCTAGACTAGCCAAGTATTCTTGTACTATCTCCTTAGTTATTCTGGGCTGTGTTTCCTCTGCTGAATCATTTGCTCCAAATTCTTCAGGTCGGGCATTGTTTTCTTTATCGGAGAAGACTGAGGCAAAGAAGGCATTGAGGAGTTCAGCCCTTTCTGTGTCCCCTGTTTGCATTTCACCATCTTCTCCTCTGAGTGACCCCACTGCTTCTTTGTTCTTCCTTTTGCTACGAATATACCCATAAAAGCCTTTTTTGTTGCTTTTAACCTCTCTAGCAAGCCTGAGTTCATTCTGTGCTTTAGCTTTTCTGACTTTGTGTCTACACGTGCTGGCTATTTGTTTGAATTCCTCTTTGGTGGTTTCCCCCCTTTTCCATTTTTTGTACACATCCTTTTTTAATCTTAACTCAGTTAAAAGTTCTTTAGATAGCCACCCTGGCTTCTTTAGGCACCTTCCGTCTCAATGGTATTGCCTGAAGTTGTGCTTTTACTATCTCCCTCTTAACAAACTCCCAGCCATCATGAACTCCCTTTCCTTTTAGTATTACTGTCCATGGGATCTCACCCAGGACTTCCCTAAGTTTTATGAAGTCGGCTTTCTTAAAGTCGAGAAATTGAGTCTTAGTATGCTTGGCTGCTCCTTTCCGCTGTATAGTAAACTTCAGAAGAGCATGATCACTTGCGCCTAATGATCCTTCCACTTCTACCCCACTAACCAGGTCATCAACATTGGTTAGGACCAGATCTAAAATGGCTGTTCCTCTTGTTGCTTCTCCCACTTTCTGGACAATGAAGTTGTCTGCAAGGCCAGTGAGGAATCTGTTTGACCTTATGCTCTTGGCTGAGTTTGACATCCAACAAATATCCAGGTAATTGAAGTCCCCCATTACTACTATCTCCCTTCCTTTTGCATGCTTGGCCATCTGTTCCAGGAAGGCATCATCTATGTCCTCCGTTTGGCTTGGGGATCTATAGTAAACTCCCACAATGAGGTCACTGTTATTCTTCTCTCCCTTAATTTTGACCCAAATGCTCTCACTTTGGCTTTGAGGTTCTAAATCTTGGATCTCTTCACAGGTATACACATCCCTGACATATAACGCAACTCCTCCTCCTTTCTTGTCTGGTCTGTTTCTCTGAAATAGATTGTATCCCTCCATTATTACATTCCAATCGTGGGACTTATCCCACCAGGTTTCAGTGATTCCTATTATGTCATATTTAGTTTGCTGTACCAAGAGCTCAAGCTCATCTTGTTTATTTCCCATGCTTTGCGCATTAGTGTACAGACATTGAAGTCCATTAATCATTCCCCCGTGTCTCTTACTTAAGGATTTTTTCCTCTCACCACTAGGTCTGCGTGCTGTTTGCTCCATTCGGTCTATGACATTTGGATGATCATCTTCATCAATTGATAGACTCCTACCTTGTAGCCCCTAAGCTGAAAAAGTATGTAGCCCCTAAGCTGAAAAAGGTTCTGCATCCCTGGCTGGAAGCTTTATAGCTAAAAATAAAAAGCACAATGTTTTTCCTTACCCAACAATCATGTTATTCCCTCCCCTTTGCTGAACAAGGTCATCATTGGTATTTTGTGGTTTGTCTACCTCTGATGTTAGAGCTCTGGGTGCTATAATTAAACATAAGTATTCTCTCATGAATATTAAAGAAACTGACTTCCTTCAGTGTTTCCTGGCATTTGCATAATTATAATCTCTGCAATGCCTGTCAGATTTGAGCTGTCAAGTCTGTTTACACTGCAGTGGGAAACTATTTACTGGGACGTACAAATGTAACATTTGCATTTGTAACAGCTTGAACTCTATTATGGTAAAAAGATTCATTTCCTGGGTGTCGTTTTTGAAGTCAGATGTATTCAGATTTGGCCTTTTCCACATCCCATCAACAAACAGACATCTGTATTTCCTCCTGGTCTTTCATTCCATTGCCGACTCTTTGGGGAAGGGCTGCAGCTCAACGGTAGAGTGCACAGTTTGGAGGCAGAAGGTCCCAGGTTTGATCCTCGGTCTCTCCTGGTAGGGCTGGGAATGTCCTTTGTCTGAAAGCCTGGAGAACCACTACCAGTCAACACTGGCAATACAGACTCACTATCAGGTAGCTTCCTATGTTCTTGTTATCAAGTTCCACCTTGCCCAGCCTGTTGCTTTCCAGATGATTGGACTCTAATCATCAGGACCAGTGGCCATGCTGTCTGCGATGGATGGAAGTTGTAGTCCCAAACATCTGCAGAGCACCATGTTGTGGGAAGGCTGTTCCAGCAAATATTTTACTCTCGGCATAATTTACGTAAATTGTTAATGGAAGCCCCAGGCTACCAACAGCCATGCTTTACCACAAAAGCACATAGGAAGGCTCCCATACACACAGCCATACCCTTGGTCCATCTACCTCATTTTTGTCAGCACTGACAAGTATCTGTTCTCCAGGGTTTTAGGCATGGGTCCTTTCAGCCCTAAATGGGGATGCTGAGGATTGAATGCATGTGCTCTACTGCTAAGTTGCATCCCTCTAAACTGGCAAAGTTACAAGTAGCATTCTTTAAGAAGAGAAATGTTTTTGGGACTCAAAATTTCTGTACTATTTTGTGCATGATAGAAAATGAAGCATTTTTATTTTTCCTTAAAACCTACGTTTTGATGTTTTTACAATCCTCACTATTATTTTAAGCAGGGGCAGGAAAAGATCAACCATTTTAAAAAATGAATCGGGTGGATCCAGGAAAACATGGGTCAGGAGAATGCAGAATAATAACCACACTTCTCAAGGTATAATACTCTTTCTGCTTATAATGTCATCTTTGCACTTTGAGTACCAGGGAAGGCCCCTTAAATCTGCTGTAGTTTATATTTCTCACTCTTGCACAACTCTCATTCACGTCAGTGGCTCTTTGAAGACGAAGCAGCAGCAGCAGTTCTTGATAGATCATGTGCTGATAACACTTCGAGAGGCTTGCTATGTTTTGGAGGGCGAGAGGTTTGTGTAAGATGGTGGAGCTTCAGCCAGAGGTAGACTGCAGGCAGTTGTTGTGGGTGAAGCAGCTAGCACAGAATATGACCATCATACAGTAAATAATTAAACTACTTTCTGATTGTAAAATCAATGAAACATTATACTGATGAAATCTGCTATCTGTCTTTACTGGTGCAATTGAGGGAACACCACAGACCATGCTTGTGTACGGGCATGTTCTTTGTGGGTAGAAAAACAGCTGTCATTCAGCAAGTTCCATCACCCAGTGCTCGGCAGAACACCAGGTTCAAATAGCACCCTTCAGCATCCTTCCGTACCTTCTGTACTCAAGAAGGCTGTACCCATGCCAGAGCTTAATTTAAGACAGGGATCATCAGAGCTGGGCCATGGACTTATGAACTGAGCCCTGAAACCTGTTTTTACTGTGCCAACTTGTAATGTATGAAGTAAGAAGAAGAGGTTGCGTCTGAGCAGGTGCATATATACCTCCCCAATAAGTAACCACGGTGCATCCCAATTCACACGGCTGGCTCTAAAGGATGGATCTGTTGAAGCTTGATCTGGCACCCACAGGGAAAAGAAAGAATTTGGCAGAGGCATCCTAGCAGTTCGAAAGCACGTCAAAGTGCAAGTAGATAAATAGGGAAGGCGGGAAGGTAAACAGCATTTCCGTGCACTGCTCTGGTTTGCCAGAAGCGGCTTAGTCATGCTGGCCACATGACCCGGAAGCTGCATGCTGGCTCCCTCGGCCAATAAAGCGAGATGAGCACTGTTATGTACTGAGTTGAATAGGATCCAAACTGCAGCAGTCTGATTGGTCCTAGAACAATAGGATCCAAAAGGCAGCAGTCTGATTGGTCCTAGAACAATAGGATTCAGAATGCAGCAGTCTGATTGGTCCTAGAACAATGCAGCAGTATGATTGGTTGGCAGGAACCACCCAATCATGCTCCAGATAGAAGTTAATCCACAACCTGATTGGCTTACAGTAGAATTCCGGAATTAGCCAATCACGTGCAGCCCATTGTGTAAATAATGTATATAAAGCAGATACCTTGAGGGGACTTTCATTCATTCCTCCTCACCACTATGAGCTGAATAAAGAGCATGAAATCACTTTGCGACTCTGAGTATATTTCAAGCGCCGCAACCCCAGAGTTGGCCACGACTGAACCTAATGGTCAGGGGTCCCTGAAAGCACTTTTATGGTGCTTTCAGACAACCTGTTAGTTAAGCGTTCATCTGGATTTACTTGCGGGGAGAGCAGACAACATTCTCTGATTTGTTCTCATTTGTTTGTGGGGAGGTTAGATGGTGTTGCATCGCAGCAAACATTGTCCCATCCTTTCCAGTGCATTTTCCTTATCACAAAAAGTCCCATTTTGGGGGAAGCAGGTTTGTTGTGCAGGACCTCTCAATCCACTAGCATTGCACAACCTGATTTTCCCACTATGTGACTGACTCCAACGCAGGAACAGTGACAGTCTGCAACTGCCCTGGAGAGATTAAAATAACTAGGCATTTTTGTTTGGTTCATAATGATATTTGCTTTTGTACAAACACCAAATTCATTATGTAAACTCTCTCATTAAAATCTCGTTCAGTTCCCCGTGCGTTTGATGAAGATACACCCCATTTGTTACTCATATTCACATCTGTTTCAGTTTGTTGTTCTATTTGTTTTAAAAGTTAAATAAATGGAGCACTGGCTTAGATTACTGTTCCTGGCAGCCTCCATTTTTTCTCCAGCCCAGATAACCTGGACATCATAATTGTTTTGGGGCACTGAGGGAAAGGGAGAATGGTGCACACACCAGACACACAGCAGCTGTAATTTTTGTGTGTGTGGTTGATAACCCACCTCCATCTGAAAGCCCCAGGATAGCATGATTTCTGGGCACCTGCAGAGTGGTGGGGGTGGACAGAAACCAAAGCATTCTCTGAAGCTGGCTCTCCTGCTGCCTCAGCTGTTACCAGGAAAGTAAATCCCCTTGCATCCTGAATGGTGTGAATGAATAAAGGGAGTCTTGACTGGGAGTCCCATTCATTCCCATTCATACTTCTGTGCATTCATCTCAGAAGGAATGAAAATAAGACCAAATGGTCCTCTCGTCCATTCATGCACAGCCCTATAAAGAATCTCTCCCCTTTCTTTAGACCTTTTGATGATTTGTGGTTTGTCATTTTTCATTTGTTTAATAACGTACATTGCTTCAGAGATTGTCAAAAAAGTGACTCAGACATTCCTGAAAAAACAAAAACAAATGGATAATATCCACATAGGATCGATCTCTTACAAAAATGTTTCCGCATCATTGACTGCATTTTCTGTTTTAGTTAGTTTAGTTAGTTAATTTTTTTATATAGCTTCAAATTTCTACAAAAATCTCTAAGTGATTTATAATTCTAAAAGAAAATGGTTTTTAAAGCCAATTCCTTATATGTTAAGTTTCTTGTTTCAGTATTTTTTTTAAAAATCTTGTTAACTCAGTAAGTATCCCAAATGTGAAGTCATGCATCAAAGTTACACCTAACCAGAACATCCAACTGGTAGAGAACATGTTTTCTTTTATGAAATATAATGGCATTCCCTCTGCTACCCACCACAAACATACAAACAAACAAACAAACAAACAATAAATAAATAAATAAATAAATGGAATCAAAGTGTGCCTTTTTATATCATGCCTTATACCCCCTTTTATGTTAACAATGCATTGCCTAGTCCCAACAATGCTTACTTATACAGTGGTACCTCAGTTTACGAACTTAATCCGTTCCAGAAGTCCATTCTTGAACCGAAACTGTTCCTAAACCGAGGCGCGCTTTCCCTAATGAGGCCTCCCACCGCCAGTGCCCTTCCACTGTTCGGCTTCCGTTCTTAGACTGAGGTAAAGTTCTCAAACCAGGACACTATTTCCAGTTTTGCAGAGTTTGTAAACCGAATCATCCTTAAACAGGACTGTTCTTAAACCGAAGTACCACTGTAATCATTACCATCCATTTTACAATGTGTTTAAGGACTGCAGTGGTTTTCTTCAGAGCATAACTCTATATAAATCTGGCCACGAGGGGGCAGATTCATCCAAAAAAGAAAGAAAGAAAAAGAACACTGTCCATCATATGGGAGAAACTTAGGAAACAGCAAACTAGTGATGTTGTGCGTAACATGAATAATCTCATTTTTATCACCGTGTCTGAAAAGCTTAACTATTCATTGTGTGCAGTTTTAAAAATTTATCTTCAGAGGCTGTGCAATTCCCCCTCTCTAGCACTAGGGTAGGGACGCGGGTGGCGCTGTGGGTAAAACCTCAGCGCCTAGGACTTGCCGATCGTCAGGTCGGCGGTTCGAATCCCTGCTGCGGGGTGCGCTCCCGTTGCTCGGTCCCAGCGCCTGCCAACCTAGCAGTTCGAAAGCACCCCCGGGTGCAAGTAGATAAATAGGGACCGCTTACTAGCGGGAAGGTAAAAGGCGTTTCCGTGTGCTGCGCTGGCTCGCCAGATGCAGCTTGTCACACTGGCCACGTGACCCGGAAGTGTCTGCAGACAGCGCTGGCCCCCGGCCTCTTAAGTGAGATGGGTGCACAACCCTAGAGTTGGACACGACTGGCCCGTACGGGCAGGGGTACCTTTACCTTTACCTAGCACTAGGGTGTTTATTTCGCAGATTGCTATTATGAGAGGATGGAGATCTGGCATCTTATTCTTTGATGATGGACTAGCATCATCACAAGGACACAAATATAGGTAAAGGTTTATCGTTTTGCATTTACAAAGCATTTCAAAGAACTCCATGGTACACACACACACACACACACACAGAGAGAGAGAGAGAGAGAGAGAGAGAGAGAGAGAGAGAGAGAGATTTTCTCCACCCAACCAAGTTATAACTATTCCAAGTTATTACATGCAGTACTGTGCATGTCTAAACCACAGAGCCTAGGGCTTGCCGATCAGAAGGTCGGTGGTTCGAATCCCCGCAACAGGGTGAGCTCCCATTGCTTGGTTCCTGCTCCTGCCAACCTAGCAGTTCAAAAGCATGTCAAAGTGCAAGTATATAAATAGGTACGGCTCCAGTGGGAAGGTAAACAGCATTTCCCTGTGCTGCTCTGGTTCACAAGAAGCGGCTTAGTCATGCTGCCCACATGACCTGGAAGCTGTACGTCGGCTCCCTCGGCCAAGCGAGATGAGCGCCCAACCCCAGAGTCATCTGCGACTGGACCTAATCGTCCGGGGTCCCTTTACCTTTACCTTTCCTGTCATTTTATAGCTGGAGGGGATGGACAAATTTGTTAATACACACCAGCCACAATGTAATTTTGCCAGTGTCTAGTGGTTGTGTCAAACTAAGTTGTACTCAGAGCAGACCAACTGAAATCAATAGACTCAAGTTAATCATGTTCCTTAATTTTAATGGGTCTACTCTGAGGCTGCACACACACCATACATTTAAAGCAGGCACAGGCAAACTCAGCCCTCCAGATGTTTTGGGACTACAACTCCCATCATCCCTGACCACTGGTCCTGTTAGCTAGAGACGATGGGAATTGTAGTCCCAAAACATCTGGAGGGCCGAGTTTGCCTATGCCTGATTTAAAGTGTATTTCCCCTTCCCAAAGAATCCTGGGATCTGTAGTTGTTTAGGGAACTGTAGCTCTGTAAGGAGTAAAGTACAGTTCTTGCTTTGGGGGGGAATGTGCTTTAAATTTGTGGTGTATACACAGTCCAAGACTAACTTAGGAGACAACCCTAAGAGATGGCAATGATGATCATGTTGCAGAGTGACGTCAGAGGAACTCTGTGCAACTAGAAACCTACCTTTAAGAAAGTAGCTACATAACATATATGTAACACAGCAAAAGTAGCCCCCTGGTGGAACTAAAAAGCACAGAACAGAAAATCCTCTGTTGTCATTTCTGTGGCTTAGTTCTCTTTCTTTTGTTATCTCCCAAGTAATGTGCTTCTTGTCGGGCCACAAATGTTGCAAATGTAGCACAAGCTTGAAACAATCACCTTACAAGAAATACAATCTTTGCTTTTTGTTTCTAAAATAATGGTCATAATTCTACCGAGCGAACTGAAGATCTTGTACATACCATGCAGGGCAGAAAAGCTGTCACTGCAACAATTACAGGCAAAAGAGAACATATTGTCCTATAGGAAAATTAAGAAATGTCACTGATGAAAAATGTACCTCCTAAAGAAAAAGTCCTTCTTTTAAGGAGAGGTGAAAAAAGCAAAAATAGAAATCCAGAGCACAGCAAGATTTCCAGTTTTTCTGTGATGTTCATCAAAATGGAAACAGCTCACACATTAATTAATTTAACCTCACATCACCCCTGAGAAATAGGGTGTATCAAGAGTGCATTGCACTTGCAGCAATGAAACCTTACCCCAGGCAGGAGAGAGGATGAGGTTGCGTTGTGCACAGCTGGAGACTAGAGAGTTGGGCCTGCTCATACATGCAAGATCCATGGATGGAGGAGAAAGCCATTCAGTCTGCATTTTGGGGCAAACCAACCCAATTTTCCAGTCCTAGACGTGTATGCAAATCAGAACACAACTATTATTAATCAAAATGTACACATCTCCAAAATTTTGCCTTGACAATCACTTTGAGCGAAAACCCATGGCAAGGGTGACCAGGTACTTTTTCCATACCTGAACTGATAGCTCAGATTTAAAAGTACTCATGCAGATGTTAATCATCATTATTTTAATGATTTTTTTTGTAACAAAAGTAACAAGGGGGGGGAGCGAGAAAAACAGAGAGGGAAAAGTGGAAACATCAGCTCATATTAATGCAATAACCACCTATACATCCAGCTTGATCTAAATAACTACTAAATTAACATAAGCTTACCCAAATGCTCAAGTACATGATACTGAGGTTTATGAGAAATGTGTTCAAATGTGGGGGCAATGAGGTCCTCAGACTATTGTGTGATAGATGGTAGGTGTTTATGCTTCCAGGGTTTACATATAAGTTTATTGGGTACCATATGGGCTCATAAAATCTAATGTAATGGGTTCTTGGGTCTCTTTGAGTCTCGGACAGATTTCATTTCTCACACGAGCATAGAGAACTGTCTTATACTGAGTCAGACCATTGGTCCATCAAGCTCAGTATTGTCTACACTGATTGGCCAGTGGCTCTCCATGTTTTCAGAAAGGAGACTCTCCTAGTCCTACCAGATGTGGAGGACTGGACCTGGGAACTTCTGCGTGCAAAGCAGTTGCTCTGTCCGGGTCTTCTCTGACTCAGAAGACTGGACCATGTCACTTTTGAATTCCTGTTTTATAAGGCTGTATTACTGTTTTCATAATACTGATTTATTACTTTTGTATCCTACTTAGAGCTTTCAGAATAGTAAGCCAAGCCCAGAAATGCTTTAAAATAAATAAATAAGGCCAGAGTTATGTTGTTATTATTAGCATTATTAACGTCATCGTGGTCGTCATCCTCATTTAATGGTAACTAGTAATCTTTGTAAAAATAGCCCCTAAACTGGAACATCTTATGCAAGAGTTTGCATCATCCTTGTTATCTTTCTTATTAATTGGAACTGACAAGCCCATATTGTTCAGTGAGGTGTTCAGAATGCAGGCATCTTGCCAGTCTTAGTATCCTACCAGAGCACCATAAGAAGACCAGCCAGGAAAACAGGGAGGCGGGAGGCGGGGAGCAGGCAGAAGATGTGCTCTTTCATTTACTGCTCTCAGGTCAGGTCATTCAGTTCAGGACAACTTTGCAGCTGTCACTCATGAAGGAAAGCAGCCATCTCCTATTGATATGCCCCAGATTGCCCTGGAAACAATTTCTGAGATGGTGCAAATGGGCCACTTGTAACAGAGCAAGCTCACAGTTGCAGGAAAAAGGGGGGATTTTCCAAAATGCTATAGCCATTTGTAGCAGCCTGAGCCTGCAACGATAAAAGAAAAAAGTCTCTTCAAGATGTATGATGATGATGATGATGATGACTATGATGACTATTATTATTATTCCAGCTAAATAGACCTATTAGTGCTGGACTTTTGGCTTCACAAGAATCTCACTTCCCTCTCCCTGTGTGTGCCTGTGCACCTCTTCCCAAACTTGTTCTGGAGGTTCCTCAACTCCCCCCCCCCCCAGCAGATATGGGAAGGGAATGGGGAAAGAGTAAGTAGAGTAAAGGAAAGGAAAATTCCATTGCACAAGATAAAATCCTTGCACTACTGGATCTGATTAGTTGGATCCTGTCCATTATTATTTATTTCATTTATGAATTACTTCCCACAGGGCATTTTTCAATACTTTAAAATAAAGCATATATAAAACAGGAACATATATAAAAACAGTTTAAACAATTAGGATTTTTTTAAAAACACACACACACATTTTTATTTATAAAAAGAGTTTAAAACTCAGCACATACATAAAATTTATTTATTGGCCCTCTTCCATCCCATTACCAAATCCAGCCACTGGTTCAGCAATGAAGTATCATCACTGATTCAGCACTTGTTAAGCCTCACCTGTCTCAGGTAGCAAAGATGGTGCTCAGTCTTTGAAACCAGAGTTGGAGCAGGCAGCCTTTCAGATAGAGGATGCCTTCAAATAAAGGACTGTCCTTTGACAGCCCTTCAAGCAGAGAGTTGTTCTCTAGAAAATCAGGCAACAAAGAAGCCTTGTCTCCTTCTGCTTCCCAAACTCCCCTTACTGTGATACTATGTAGAAAGAAGAAATATGAATTCAGACGTTGCACCATTCTCATAGTGAACAATACATGACAAGAGTAGAAATATGCGAGCTAGCCCCATTGCTAATCTACCCAATGACCATGGCTTTGCCACCCATGTGTTTGGCTGGCATGTGAATTAACTCTAGGAGCATATCAATGAACACACGCAGAATGTTTTCACATGCCGGTCAAACATGCAGATGACATGGAGGGGATGAAGTGTAGCTGCTGGGACGCATTTACTACACTGTTTTCTGAGTTAAGAATTGGATAGTTTACAGAGTCAACCCTCTTCTCTGCTCTCTCCCCACATTCCCTGTAACCTCCAGCAAGTCTCTTCTGCTTGCTACGGGGGGAAATGAAAGAGAAATGAATGAGTTTCGAAAGAATAACAAATGGATACATGATATTCATTAGTGACTCTGGCCTTCGCCAGTTATTCATGTGCCATGTGGAAAAAGCCATTTTCTCCACACCACTGTAAACATAACCAGATAAAGCTTCACAGTGTGAGAGGGAGATAAAATGGCAGCACCTCTACCCTGCCTTGAGAGAAAATGCTTCCCAAAATGTCATGGTAATGCCCAACACAGTAGAAGGGAGAGCCAATCTAACACATGATAATAATAAACAGAAAAAAGAGGAAATGAACTCCTACCTGCATCCTATATCAGCCCGAGGGCCACATTCCTGTTTATGTAAGCTTTTGAGGGGCAACATTCCAGTGGTGGGCAGGGCCAGAGTCAAAGGTGGGCAGAGCAATGGTTGTAAAAATGACCTTTGTAAAGTAGACTAGTTTCTAAACATCCTCATCCACTCTTTATCCTTCATTCAGGCAACCAAAAGTCATCATCAGAATCCAAGGACACATTCCTGCTAGGCAAAAACATCCAAGGAGCATGTGAAGCAGGACCAGTGAGAGGTGTGGCTGGGGAGGGGTGAGGTTGGCAAGAGCCAAACCAAAGCAGGACCACATTCAGCCCCTGCACCTAAGATTCCGAACCATTTAACTGAATGCTGCAGAGATCATTCTCCCCAACTCACAGGTACGTATATTTCAAAATGAAAGGTGCACCCTCATTTGTAGAATTTGCACCTGTATTGTGCTTGAAATTGTTTTAACCTATGAAATTGTGTCTATTTATGACATGGTGTTTAGGGACGCGGGTGGCGCTGTGGGTTAAACCACAGAGCCTAGGACTTGCCAATCAGAAGGTCAGCGGTTTGAATCGCCGCAATGGGGTGAGCTCCCGTTGCTCGGTCCCAGCTCCTGCCAACCTAGCAGTTTGAAAGCACGTCAAAGTGCAAGTAGATAAATAGGTACCGCTCCGGCGGGAAGGTAAATGGTGTTTCCGTGTGCTGCTCTGGTTCACCAGAAATGGCTTAGTCATGCTGGCCACATGACCCGGAACCTGTACGCCGGCTTCCTCAGCAAATAAAGCGAGATGAGCACCGCAACCCCAGAGTCAGCAACAACGGGACCTAACGGCCAGGGGTCCCTTTACCTATGACATGGTGTTTATGACATTGTTTTTTGTTTTTATTGTTAAGTCACTTTAAGATGTTTTATTGGATGTGATTGGAAGGAAATAAAATAAAATAAAATGTATGAACAAGAGGCCTACATCTGTGTGACCAGGTGAAATATGAGAGGTTGTCAGCTGTGGCAACATGATCCTCTTTTTGTTCAATAAAATATTGTCATGCTGCCAAATTTCCTCTAATAGCACTTGTGTGCTTTGCAAAGAAGGATTGATTCTTGATGGGAAAGGACAGTTTTCCCTTGCTCTTTTAGAAAATCAGTTTCCTTGACATGCAGCAGAGACCAGCAGCCAGCAAGGGAGAAAGTTGTCATCTGCAGCAAGTCTTGTGAAATGGGCAGTTACCCAACAGAACAGTTATTATCACCTCCAATTTTGCACAGGCCACTAAGCAGCCAAAGGAAGTCACTAGGGATGATTTCTTCATGTACTCTGCTTTGGATAATACCCATGGATCTGTCACGTAGCTTAATGCTCTGCTCAGCCAAAATAAACTTCGTGGCAACTACCACTTGGAATGCTTCTCACCACATAAGAGAAAGGAAGCAAACTTTCCAGCTGAAGAATTCTGCAGTAGTTTATATGCTCACCATGTAAAAAACAACAACATTGTTGTATTCCTGGTGGGATTGATTGCATTTAAATTCAAACCTCGATCCTATAATTCGGGTCCTTTTCCAGGTTTGCCTGCCATCTGGGGAATAGAGAGAGGGCCACCGTGAGGATGCTGAATTAAATGGGGCACTACTTACATTCTTATGAACTAGGCCTGTGTCCATAGAGGAAAATCTGAAGGCTCAGTTGAGAACATTAAAATTTCAAAGAGTTCATAGCCAGTGAGCTAGCAGATCCAATTCAAGGTGTTTGTACTAGCGTATAAAGCCTTAAATGGCTTGAGACCCAAGTTCCTAAAAGACTGCCTTTCCCAGTATCAGCCACATTGAACTCTACAATTGACAGGTGAAGTCTTGTTGGTGGCACTACATGCCGACCCATGACAGAGCCTTTTCAGTGGTGGTTCCTCAGTTGTAGAAATGCCCTCCCTAGTGAGGTGAACCTACTGACTTTCAGGAGTGATTTGAAAACGTTTACCCTGACATTTGGTGGCTGAAACATACTGTTCCTGGCAACCACAAGATCACCAGATGGAATAATGCTTTTAACTGAAATTGCTTTTAGAATGTTTTGACTGTTTTAAAATGTTTCTGTTTTGTTTCTGTTTTAAATTGCACATCCATTTGCCACCCTGGACTATTTTGGTGGGGCTGGGATATAAAATAAATAAATAAATTGTGAATTACCAATTCATTTGCAGGTGGGATTTGTTGTGCTCAGAGACCAGATTCACACATAATGCTAAGCTATACCATGGCTTAGTCCTGGATAGTATTACAGTAGTAGAACTGGGCCATGGACTTCTCTGGGAACATGAAACATTTGCTCATTTCCACTAAACCTTGGTTTGGCTTAGCATTCTGTGGAAACTGAACCAGAGTAAATTGCAGGCTTCAGAATATTGGAACAGGAGACTGGACCAGATTTCAAACAAGTGATTTTGAATGTTATTGAATACTTAATCAGGGGGAAATATAAGTACATAAGAAGAGCCCTGCTGGATCCTGAATTTGTCAAATCCTCTTTTAATGCAGTTCAAAACTATCCCCTTTTAAAACAAGGCAAGCTCTGTTTCAGATATACGCTGGTCTTTATGAACAGAAACAAAGGAGAAAATATTTGGATTTCCAACTGAACAAGCACAGTTTAGTTTGTAGAATGGACACAGTTGAAGACAGGTGAGGAGGAGAAGCCACATAGATAAGGACAGATCTCCCAGAACATTCTGTCTCCAGGAATTGAATCGCGTCGTGATCAAAGGGCTAGATGTGAATAATTTGCTTCCCATGCACTTTCCAGAACAAAGACCATCTCTGTCTGAATATTTAACCTTTGGCAGTTATAAGCTCGGCATTTTCTATATACAGAAACAGCTATGTTTCCTCCCCCCCTCCATAAACATCATACAGGGCAAAGAGGCATTGGGTGAGATAATGGGATCAGTGCGGCATGTCCCCAAACTCAATGCCCAACGAGGCCTCTAGATCATAGCTGTCAACTTTTCCCTTTTCTTGCGAGGAATCCTATTCGGAATAAGCGAATTTCCCTTAAAAAATGGACAACGTTGACAGCTATGCTCTAGATTGAAAAGAACATGTTCAGGGGCTGCCACTGTGAGGCATCTATAACATATGAAAGCTACACCAATAAGCTGAACAACAACTGGTTTTATTTCTTGGCTTCTGTTGCGCAGTTTTTAGTCTGGCATCCATCTTGGAACCACAGGATTCGAGCTTGCAGAATTCCACCTTTACTCAAGAAACACTGCTGCCTTTTGGTCACTAGGTGGCAGCCACACAAACACATCTGCAGGCGCCTGCACTACAATGGAGGAGGTACAGTCCATTGTCAGACACCAGCACTGTGGCCCCTACTATTCTTTTAATTCTTCACCTTTCCTAGCCAAGCAGGTGACAAAAGCAAGGAAAGAGCATAAAAGCTCAAGGAGGAGACCTGTTCAGCCAAAGGCCCAACACACTCAGCAGGGCGGCACCAAAATACGGGCCTCCCAATTTTCATCAGGGGATTGTTGCAGGGGCATGGGTGGCACTGTGGGTTAAGCCACAGAGCCTAGGATTTGCTGATCAGAAGGTCGGTGGTTCGAATCCCCACGACGGGGTGAGCTCCCGTTGCTCGGTCCCTGCTCCTGCCAACCTATCAGTTCCAAAGCACGTCAAAGTGCAAGTAGATAAATAGGTACCATTCCGGCGGGAAGGTAAACGGTGCTTCCATGTGCTGCTCTGGTTTGCCAGAAGTGGCTTAGTCATGCTGGCCACATGACCCGGAAGCTGTACGCCGGCTCCCTCGGCCAATAAAGCAAGATGAGCGCCACAACCCCAGAGTCGGCCATGACTGGAGCTAATAGCCAGGGGTCCCTTTACCTTTACCTTTACCAGAGAGCATTCTTGATCAAGGGCCCTCCACAATCTGGACACGGGGACATGTTGTCATCTAACAACAACAACAAGCAGAGCAATAAGCCTGCATGAAATTTCTCTGCACCCAAATAACAGTGACAGCAAAATTGGGAGAGCACCTGTAGCCACCAGTTTCAATGCTAGATTAAGAGAGAGCAAAGGAGGACATGTGCCCCTAACAGCAGATTGGGAGACAGTGGGCAGCAAGCAGCACCCTGCTCTGACCTTTGTGGGTGACAAAGTGATAGTCCTGCAAAGCAGATTCTCTCCCTCTGAGTACAGACCTTTCTCACCAATCCTAAGTCAAGTCTTCTATATCCTGTGCCTCCCTCCCCAAGGCATACTGCTAGGGACTGTAGATTTCACCCTAAGCCTGAGTCACCTTCCTACTTCCCCATCTATCATTATGGGCTGGGCCCATTGCAATTCCTTTTAGCATCAGTTCAATAGACTACGTATGAAGCTTCCCCACTCTGCAGCAGCAGCAGCACCTTTTGCCCTGTTGTCGACTTGAAAGTACTAGCCTCCCTCTAGGAGAAATACGAAAACAAAAACTGAAAAACCCCTGATGACATGAACAACTCACATCTGTGTCAATTTGTAGAAGCATAAAATCCTTCAGAATAAATCAAGAGTGGAATACTCTTAGCTGACAGCTCAGTCAAGCTTGCTAGATGGGTAGTTATATTGATTCCCCAGCAGTTACAAATAATGCTGTTTAAAGATCTCTGCAGTGCATCTGTCAAGTCTGAAAGAAAATCACAGATATATTTCAATTGAAGGGTCTTACACCTGAGCATGCATCCCCCCTACTTTTCAGTCTCCTTAAAAGGTAAAGGTAAAGGACCCCTGACAGTTAAGTCCAGTCGCGAACGACTCTGGGGTTGTGGCGCTCATCTCACTTTACTGGCCGAGGGAGCAGACGTTTGTCTACACACAGTTTTTCCAGGTCATGTGGCCAGCATGACTAAGCTGCTTCTGGCGAACCAGAGCAGCGCACGGAAACACCGTTTACCTTCCCCCCGGAGCAGTACCTATTTATCTACCTGCACTTTGACGTGCTTTCAAACTGCTCGGTTGGCAAGAGCTGGGACCGAGCAATGGGAGCTCACCCTGTCATGGGGATTCGAACCGCCAACCTTCTGATGAGCAAGCCGCAGGCTCAGTGGTTTAGACCACAACGCCACCCGCATCCCTTTCAGTCTCCTTAGCTCTTTGCAATTCTGAATCCACTCAACAGCTTTTGTACCAACAAAAACAATCTTCTTTAATATAAATATAAATATATGTATAAAATCAAGGAGAGAGAGAGAAAAATAAATTTGCTAATTTGTTTAGACATTGTCAGGAAAAAGTGCCCATTGGAGTGAAAAGTTGTTTTATTAGGCTTTCGTGACCGTGTGTAATTATGGAGTACTAGAAAATGAATAAAGATGAAAATGTGGGATGAATAAATCTCACTGTGTGTATTTTGGGCCTGTAATGAGTTATTAAATTTCTTGAAGGTTCTAAAGCCAAAGCAGAGGGTTCATCCAGACATTCCCATGCCCTGCTGCCTTCTCCCAGGAAACCTCAATCTTTACTGCTGAATTGGAACAAACATCAATCAAGTTTTACCCAGATTATCATTTGCTCCAATTTAATACTAAAGAGCAGGTTTTCCTGGGGAAAGCATGGGGCAAGAGAAAAACCAATCAGACCCATGCTTTGTAGGCATGGGACAAGCAGAAGTCTGCGATTTGCAGACATTTAACTTTGTCTACAAGCTGGGGATGGTCACATATTACTCAACAAATGTATAGTCTCTGTACACAATAGAAGAGCTGCACAAATGAACAAGCATACGCTTTCACACAGTGTGCAGAGACCGTTTGACAAGAATCCATTGCCTAGTAAATTATGACCTTGTAAGAATTCCCATGCTGTGTCAAACCATAGTCTTGTTTAGTTCATCAGTCTGCTTCCATTTTCTTTTCTTTTTAAAAGTTGCATCCCTCTGAAACATTGCAGACCTGCCTCCCGCAAATTGGTGCCTTCCAGATGGCTTGGACTACAACTCCTCATCTGATGGGATTTGTATTCTAAAAGATCTGGATGGACCAACTTGGAGGAGAGCCTGATGTAGACATACAGGGCTGAATCCAGAGGAAGTTATGGGCCAATCCTAAAAGGGAGAGAGAGTTAGGGAGCCGATCATTCACCAGTTCCAAAGCCTTCTTGGTTTGTTGTGACCAGGAACTCAGTGCAATCATGGTTCCTGATCACAGCAAGACTGGTAAGTATGTTCAGGGCTCGCTGCTGAAACATGGCATGATTGGTGATGGAGTAAGTGGGTTCTGCCTCCCATATATTTGCACGTTAATGATACCTGAAGGGACTTTAGCCACCTGTAGATCCTCTTGTTGACATTTTTTTCTTCTGCTTGATGCCTTTGATCCTCACAGAACTGACTCTGAAAGCTCCATTTTTCAGACCATTTCCCCGGCAAAGGCTTGGAAAAGTCAACAATTCCCTGATCTGTGAAAGTATTCATACTTAGGGCCACCCATGCTTGGCATTATGCAAGGGCTTGGTGGTTTCCAAGTGATAAGAGAAGGGTGGCATGTTACAGGGTGGAGGAGGGGAAGCGCAAGGAGATGAATAGAAGAATTGTCATCTGCGTGAACACAGAAGAGCATTTGTCCTCTAGCTGTTAAGGACACCCCCAATCAAAATTCGGATATAACAAACGAATGCTTTATCTCATCACTTAAACGCTTTCTTTGGGTCATGGCAAGGCCAAACCTCATTTGCTTTAAAAAAAGGAAAAGGAAAAAGAATCCTAGAAACCTTCAATTTGCTCAAATTGTTTTATTTTTCACTATCTTTTAGCCGCTGTTGGTTTAAAAATCAGAAAGTGGCAATGAGCAGCGCCATGTTAAGATCACAATAAAACCAACATCTACTTTAACCATTTAAAAAGAGAATAAAAGGGAGGACAGGAAAATATATTGCTAATGGCATGCTTACCAGTGCCAGCTCCAGGTTTCAGGAGTTGAGTGTCTGTCATCCCTGTGTAGGTCCCCCGCTTCCTCTAGGGATGAGGAGGAATTTGTTACATTCACGTTTTAAACTGAACTCCCCCAATTTGCATTTCTCAGACTAGGAGAAAATTGGTTCCATTCACGTACCTAATTCACTCTTCTCAAAACAAGATACTAACCAAAATGGCCCTATCCTTTAAAAACCACACTTCTTGGCATTTTGTGATGCAGTTCTCCAGCCATAAATGTGTACAAAGATACATCTATTAGGGGAAATATGCACAGAAATGCAAATATGGGTGAAAATAGCATACAAAAATGCATTATGTTAAGGAACATTCATTGCATGCACATATGTATATGTATATGTATATGGCAAAATCATGCATAAACATGTTCACAAAAATACTAGTGAATTTTCTTGAGGACTTTAAAAACAAACAAACCACCAACTGGTGCATACTTGGAGTGAACTGAATTTTAAGGCTGGAAAAATGAGAAACTGAATTTGATGAATCCATCCATCTCTACCCCAGACCTAGAGATTTGCAAATGGCTTCTAATGTCTCATCAGAGAAGATGCTCCCTGTGCCAATCCCATTAGTGTCAGCAGATACACAACTTCAGATGAAATATGGGGAAATCAAGCCCAATTTCTTTTTTGGTTTTATTTCCCTTTTCTGACTCACCGTTAACAAGGGACTTTTGAAGTTTTGGCATGGAAGGAAATAGTCCCATTAACTAAAACTGACAAAAGGAACGGGTGTGCATTCACTTGGGGGTATGACTCAAACTTCTGCCTTCTTAACAGCTGCTGTAATATGATTTGAGAAGTGGAGATGATCAGAAACATACAGAAAATTGTGTTCTTTTTTTCCCCTAGTGAAGATTAAATACAGGAAAATATTGCAGCTGCATACAGTCTGTTCAGTTCTAAAAGAAATAACCTGGAACAAATAAGAGGCAAACAATGTGGAAATGCTAATCTAACCAGTCTTCTTGGACTTGCTCCTTTTGGTCAGATCCCCCCCCCCCCCAGGCTCCATATGAGAATATAAGAAGGGCCTGCTGAATCGACACATCTAGACTGAATTTACATGGCAGTTTATTCTATTTTCATGACTTTCCCCTAAAGTTCCACATAATATTTGAGCTTTCACATGATGCAAAAAGCCACTTCTGGAACTACAGTGAAATCTATTTGTTTCTTTATTGTTGCATTTGCAGCCCATTATGTTCTCCAGGAGCTCAAGGAGGCACACATGGTTCTCCTCTAATTCCCACAACAACCCTTTGAGGTAATTTTAACCCAGAGAATTTCTAAAACTGACTTCCAGTTGGCACAAGTGGAACCTCCCACACTTGTAAGTTTCCATCTTATTTCTTACAAACAAGCATTAGTGGGTGTGTACGTTAATGAACAACACAGCCCCTTGGTGCCCTTTTTTTACACTGCGATTGAATCAGCATACGGACTGGTGTACAATGCTAAACTGTAAGGAGAGATAAAAAGGAACACATTGAAAACCCTTTGTAAAGTGCACACATGGTGTTCTGGATGGGCAGAATTTTGTGCACATTCATACTCAATATCCAGTCTAACTGATAGGTGTGATTTGCCTCCCAGAATAAGTTTTTAGACAAATGGCAGCTTTCATTGCTCTAAGGAGGGAGCCACTGTGAATAACAGGGAATAACTGGGTTCTCAGCTACAGTAGTGCAGACTGGAGAAACTTCCCCCACAATTAAAGGGCTGAGCTGTCATCATTCAGAAGGAAGACGTTCCTGTAGAAACACTTAGATTCTTGCTGTAATTTTAGCACCTTTGCTGTCAAAGCGAGATTTCCACTTAACAGCTTTTCTCCCTCTCAATGGATATAATGAATTGTTCAACTCCGATTCTGTGAGCTAACAATTTTCCTCTTGATATTCAGCTGTGATGTGCATTTTTCTCCAGCTTTGGATGGCTTATGCAGGGGGATCTAGGTTATTATCTGGTCTACAGTTTAGGTATTTATAGGCTGTGTCCATCTCTTTTTCTACTTCTAGATGGAAGAGTTCTACAACTGAATATTATGTAAGTTCACTTAAAATTCTGGTTGTTGTATATGAGCAAAGCCAAAGAAACCCACATCTTTCCCCGGTGAGACTTACTGCTGCCTTCTACTTCTGACTTTCTGCTTAATATTAGCTGATCTTTTGTGTCTCTTTTGTAACCTCATTATACACAGCTTAAACACTATGTTGTTAAGTGGTATATATAAACTGTTGAAATAAAATAGAGCTTTAGGAAAAGTAGGGGAAAGGTAAAAGTCTTAGAAGTGTAAACGAGTACTTTAATGCCTACAATCTAGATATGCTAAAATCTGACTCATTCAACAACTGCTGTCCACACCCAACTTATGTGATGCTTGCTTAGATTTCTTGTGCATTCTGATTCTTGGTTTTTCTCTCAGGTACTCCCAGGAATTTCCACGGCTCTCATTGGTTCCCACAGATGTCCTGAAGGACTCATGGAGGGATTATAGGAAAGAAACCGCTGTACCTGCTACATATTATAATGCACTTTATATGTGTAGCCATTTGAACAGGTGTTCTGTGCATAATATTCTCCATCTTTCCCACTAGGTGGCCTTGCAGAATCATTCAGCACCTCAGTAGCTCATCTACTGTATACCAGGCATGTCCAACTCCCAAGAGACTGCGATTTACTCCCAGTATATTAAAAAATTGTCATTGGAGGGAGAAGGAGTGTGCATGGGGTGGTTGGATTGCCCAGAGTTATTGAGCTCTTCAGGGAAGGATTGCACAGAGGGTTTTTTGCTTTCCCCCATAACTTTTCGTACACAATAAGGATCCCGCGATCTACCAGGATCAGCCAGGGATCTACCAGTAGATTGCAATCTACTGGTTGGACATCCCTGCTGTATACAATAGACCTTGACCACATAAGAATAGCCTGCTGGATCAGGCCAACGGCCCATCTAGTAACCTCACCTCAAAAAGAATATTGTTTCCGTACACCCATGTACAGCCCATGTCTTTAGCGCCTGCATGGGCTGGGTGACGGGTGCACCTTCTCTGACTTTCAGTTAAGAACTGTGTGGAAATAAATTACTAACCAAGGACATAGCTTGTGGGAACATCAGGAGCAATGAAAGTTCTTTATGACGCAGTTATGGAGAGAGATTTACTGCGGCAGGCCTGCCCACAGGAGGATCAGGGGGAGGAGGACCATGGCTTGTTATTATATCAGAATGTGAGTCAGACCTGGCAGGGCTCCCTGAGAAAATTGATGAGAGACAGGCAGGCCTGTGGAAATCAATGGACAGATTGGGAATGTTTGGTACGGAGGTGCGGAAATGGCGTCTGTCTATTTTTGATATGGCTCTTGGACGAGTGTAAAATCCACACAGGATATAACAACGTTTGTTTTCAACCCGCTTGTGGAAACTATCAGAGATCACAAAGAAAGGAATATATGATAACAACAAGAAGATGAGGAAAACAACAAAGAGAAGATTGAATAGAACTGTGAATATTATTTGGACAGAACTGTGTACATTAAAGCAGCAGCAAGAGAGATGTTTGGGTCCATTTTGGATCTCGAAGCATGGGTACCCCCAACAAAAATTTAAAAATTTGGCTGTGTAATTTGGAACTTTTTCTACTTCTAGATGGAAGAGTTCTACAACTGAATATTATGTAAGTTCACTTAAAATTCTGGTTGTTGTATATGAGCAAAGCCAAAGAAACCCACATCTTTCCCCGGTGAGACTTACTGCTGCCTTCTACTTCTGACTTTCTGCTTAATATTAGCTGATCTTTTGTGTCTCTTTTGTAACCTCATTATACACAGCTTAAACACTATGTTGTTAAGTGGTATATATAAACTGTTGAAATAAAATAGAGCTTTAGGAAAAGTAGGGGAAAGGTAAAAGTCTTAGAAGTGTAAACGAGTACTTTAATGCCTACAATCTAGATATGCTAAAATCTGACTCATTCAACAACTGCTGTCCACACCCAACTTATGTGATGCTTGCTTAGATTTCTTGTGCATTCTGATTCTTGGTTTTTCTCTCAGGTACTCCCAGGAATTTCCACGGCTCTCATTGGTTCCCACAGATGTCCTGAAGGACTCATGGAGGGATTATAGGAAAGAAACCGCTGTACCTGCTACATATTATAATGCACTTTATATGTGTAGCCATTTGAACAGGTGTTCTGTGCATAATATTCTCCATCTTTCCCACTAGGTGGCCTTGCAGAATCATTCAGCACCTCAGTAGCTCATCTACTGTATACCAGGCATGTCCAACTCCCAAGAGACTGCGATTTACTCCCAGTATATTAAAAAATTGTCATTGGAGGGAGAAGGAGTGTGCATGGGGTGGTTGGATTGCCCAGAGTTATTGAGCTCTTCAGGGAAGGATTGCACAGAGGGTTTTTTGCTTTCCCCCATAACTTTTCGTACACAATAAGGATCCCGCGATCTACCAGGATCAGCCAGGGATCTACCAGTAGATTGCAATCTACTGGTTGGACATCCCTGCTGTATACAATAGACCTTGACCACATAAGAATAGCCTGCTGGATCAGGCCAACGGCCCATCTAGTAACCTCACCTCAAAAAGAATATTGTTTCCGTACACCCATGTACAGCCCATGTCTTTAGCGCCTGCATGGGCTGGGTGACGGGTGCACCTTCTCTGACTTTCAGATCACAGGAACGTAGGAACAGCAACACAGCATTCCCGATGAATAGGTCCTGGTGCAGTGGACTCACATTTGCTCATGTGAGCACCTCAAATGCAGCAGAGCAATGGAAGCAAAGCTGTGGAGGTTTTGTTGCATACCTAATTTATTTCTTCTAATTAACCAAATAAAAGAACATAACTGTGGCGTTTGTATGGAGCCCCCAGTCGTCTCACAGACTATTGACCTGTGCACCACTAATCCGCTGCCACCAACCAGGTCCTCCCCAGTAAATCACTTCGTCTTTGTCAGGTTCTCAAGTTAACCAAGAAGAGTGTAGTTTATTTCAGACACAAACAAACTTTAACTGCATTCCAAACGTTGTTACTCCTTCTTAATCTTATTTTATCCTGTCTCTATCTCTTCTACCGCCCCTCACACAAGAACCAACTGTACTAACTGCCTCTCTATTTCCAACTGCCTGCCAACTGCTTTTCCTTTTTTTTTTTATCTTTTTATTGAATTCTTGAAAACAACATCAAAGAGCACAAAGACATTTAAAAAAGTAATAGATAAAAGAGAAAAAAAATAGTGTCAGCAGAGAAGAAAAACTGAAGTAACACATATAGACATAAAACAAACAAACTTACAAACGCCACTCAATTGACTTCCTTCCATCTCAGTTTAGGCTAGGTAAACTCGTAACCTTTCTGCAGTTGTATTATATCAGTTCTATACATAGCAGGTTTTAAATTCTGCCCACTGTGATTTTGGTAATACCCAAATTAACTTCAATGTAACTTAAAAATTTATTCCAATCATTCATGAGCTTTACATTTTTTTGATGCCTGATCTTTTGTCATTCTCGCTAATTCTATATACTCGAATAGTTTCATTTGCTATTCTCTGACGGTGGGGATATTAGAGGTTTTCCAGTTTTGCGCTAATAAAATCCTGGCGGCCACCATTGCGTATTGAAAGAATGTTTGGTCTTCATTTTTGATCTCCTCTCCGATCATACTTAAAAGGAACGCTTCAGGTTTTTTGGGGAAGGTATATTTCAGTATTTTTTTAATTCATCATAAATTTGTCCCCAAAATCTTTTCACTTCATCACAGGTCCACTACATGTGGAAGAAATTACCCTCTTTAATTTTACATTTCCAGCATGTGCTGTCTCCGGTCTTATACATCTTCCCCAGTTTTGCCGGGGTGATGTACCAACGATACATCATTTTCTCCATATTTTCTTGGAGAACTGGGTTCGTGTCTCCACTCCTCCACATGCAGCTGCTGGGTGAACTTGGGCTAGTTACACTTCTTTGAAGTCTCTCAGCCCCACTCACCTCACAGAGTGTGGGGGAGGAAAGGAAAGGAGAATGTTAGCCGCTTTGAGACTCCTTCAGGTAGTGATAAAGTGGGATATCAAATCCAAAACTCCTCCTCATCCTCCTCCCCCAGGAGGCAGTGATGGCCCCTGACTTGGATGGCTTCCAAAGAGGATTAGACAAACCCATGGAGGAGAAGGTAAAAGGTGAAGGTAAATGACCCCTGGACGGTTAAGTCCAGTCAAAGGCAACTATGGGGTGCGGCACTCATCTCACTTTTCAGGCCAAGGGAGCCGGTGTTTGTCCACAGACAGCTTTCTGGGTCATGTGGCCAGCATAGCTAAACTGGTTCCAGCGCAAGGGAACACCGTGACAGAACCAGAACGCACGGGCTATCAATGGCTACTAGCCGTGATGGCTATGCTCTGTCTCCACAGCTGGAGGCAGCAATGCTTCCAAATACCAGTTGCTGGAAACCATGGGAGGGGAGAATGCTCCTGTCCTCGTGTTTCTGCTCCCTGGTTTCCCACAGCCATCTCATCAGCCACTGTGAGAACAGGATGCTGGACTAGATGGGCCATCAGGTATTACTCTGCTTGGAGCATTGCATGATATAATAAAACAAAAGGGTTAAAGATTAAAGAAAAGTAGGGAGAAGATAAAAGTCCTAGAAGTAGAAATATGATGTGCTAAATCTAAATATTTAATCTAGATATGCTAAAATCTGACTCACTAACTCTTCAGCAACTGCTGTCCACACCCAACTTATGTGATACTTGCTTAGATTTCTCCATCATTTTGGTTCTTGGCTTTTCTCCCAGGAGTACTGTACTCCAAATATGGTTGCACCATAGATTTGTATTACAGCATTATGGTATTGGCAGTTTTATTTTCAGTTCATTTTCTAATGATCCCTAGCATGGAATTTGCCTTTTTCACAGCTGCCACACTGGGTCAACATGCTCACTGAGTTACCGTATTTTTACATGTATAACATGCCCCCCCCATGTATAAGACACCCCCTATTTTGGGGGACTCAAAATTAATAAAATGAAGGGAGATTTCCCACAGATGTTGAGCTTGGGGGGGGGTTAACAAAAATTGCTCATGCACATCACATAGGCCTTAAATCGTCTGCCCGCTCGCAACCAGCAGCCGCCAGTCACCAGCCCAACTGCCAAAGCACCAGCCAATCAACAGCAGCCCTTGTCACTGCCACCAATCAACTGCACAATCATCGCTGAAAATCTCCTGCTCACAGCAGAAACCAATCACCCATCCCCACTCTGCACTACTCATGTATAAGACGACCCCCAATTTTAGAGATTATTTTATCAGAAATTAGAGGCTTCCAGAGGCGGCGCCAACGGCAATGGCGGTCTCCTTCTAATCTGGAAGGAGAAGCTCCGCGGAAAGTGGGTCTGTCCGCTACGGCGAAGCGGAGACCCTTTTGAAAATCACAGGCAGGAGAAGCCTGTGAACGTGGGACTCGGCGGGCACCTTTAGCGCCCCCCGAATTGGCGAAGGAACCCCGCAAGGGGCTCCGGAGCGTAACGGGAGCTTGGCGCGGTGCTGAGAGTCAATTGCTCCTTCTGTGGGGTGAAGCCGCACAGCTGTTGCCGGAGAGCGCTGACCTTTTTCCTGTGACAATTCGGCTGCTAAACAACTACCCGTGAGTAGGTGAAGCTTAAGAAATTGGGACTAAAGGAAGAAAAAAGGGATTAATTTGGCACTGAAGCGGGAAGGCGTAAACAGGAAGTCCGCCTTCCGTTTCTGTACACAGATCAAAGCAAAGACGTTTGTAAGCTAAGACCTGGAGAGCGGTGCTTTTAAAGCTCTAAATCTGAACGTCAAAGTGAAAGAACCCCCCCCCCAGGTTAGTGGAGGGGGGGGGGAAAGAGGGAAAAGTGACTTTTTTTTCTTCTGGGAAAAATAGAGACAATTATTTAACTCCTGGGAACAGACTGCCAGGTTCACTAGAACTGTTGCATTGAGAGTCGCACTATTTATAGACATTGTAACTTTTTAATGGTTAACTCTGCAAACGAGATACTTGTTGAAGGTCTTCTCTGGACTTGAAACTGTTGCTTGTTTTTTTGAGGGGACCTAGGAAAGTGGGAAAAGATTCTTTATTGTAACTTTAATGACTGCTACAGTGTCCCCCTAGAGGAACATTGAAGCTGTACACCCAGCTGGGGGATTTTTCCATTCTGGACTTTGGGGATTTTCCACGGCAAGACTTGACCGTGGGACCGACCTTGATTCATAGACAAAAGTGTGATGACTGATAGGACAACAAGATCGGGCAAGGCCAGAGTGCAGCAGCCCAGTACAGTTTCCCAACAACGTAGATCATCTGTTCCCGGCCCTCCTGTGACACAGGGGGAAGATTTTGCACAAGCTGGGACAAAAGGAATGGCTTCAGAAGGGAATTTTACTTCTGTGTTAAATAAAATTTATGAAAAATTGGAAGGCCTAAGCAAACAAGTTACGGAACAATCAACTAAAATAGACAGGAATACTGCCAGCATTAATAATCTGGGACAGAAGGTGAACTCCAATACAGAATCTATTGAAAAATTGCTGGAAGAATCTGCGTCTAATCGAAAAATAGCTGAGGAAGCAAAAGAAAAAGCAGTGGCTGTAGAGGAAGAAATAAAACCTATGCGCAAACAGATTGGGGATCATCAGTCACTTCTGTCTATGATTGAACTGAGGGAGAAACAGACCAATCTGAGGATCAGGGCAGTACCGGAACTTGAAAAAGATAACCTAAGTGACTACCTTACGCAGGAATTTGGAAAATTTTGGAATTTGGAGCTGGAGAAAGACTTTAAGATAGTAAGTGCGTTCAGACTCGGAAGAGGATGGAGAAAAAACAGCGTGAGAGACTGTTTGGTTACCCTCTGAACGAAAGAAGAGAGAGATAAAATACTGAGTGCGCACTTCCAGAAGACTTTGGAGATCAACGACTCGAGAGTGGAGATTTTTAAGGATATACCGAAACATCTATTGGGTCTTAGAACCAACTACGGAGATCTGGTGGCCCTACTGAGAAGAAACAGAATTGTTTTAAGGTGGGAATTCCCCCAGGGACTATCTTTTACCTTTAAAGGGGAAAAGTTCAAAATAAGATCAGTGGAAGATAAGGAAAATTTTTTGAGAGACCACGAAGAAGACCTGCAAAAAGAAGTACTAGAAGAGCCAAGAGCTTTAAGATCAGGAGTACTAGACATAGTACCACCACCTTTGGGACTGGACAAACAAAAAAAAGTGATACCACCGTCAGAACAAGAAGAACTTTTGAGAGCAGTTGGAGGAAAATAGAATAACCACACCATGTCTCTGCAATTATTAAGCTGGAAAATTCATGGATTTAATTCCCCGGAGAAGAGGAAGAAAGTCTTTCATTTATTGAAAAAGGAACAATTGGACTTAATTTGTTTACAGGAAACTCATGTGATAAGGCTTCACAGGAAAGTACTGATTAATAAAAGATTGGGTCAAGAGTTTATTTCATCGGACAAGGTTAAAAAGAGAGGAGTTGTCATTTATGCCAAAGAGAGCCTATCACCGAAATTTGTTTTTAAAGATGAACAAGGAAGATTTGTGGCAATTGAGATTCAATCACAAGGAGAAAAATTTCTGATTGTAGGAGTTTATGCACCAAATGAGGGGAAATCTGAATTCTTCAGGAAATTGCATGAGACATTGCTTGACTACATGGACTACAACATTATTATGATGGGAGATATGAATGGAGTGGTATCTACAAATATGGATAAGTCGCAGAGACAGGTTGTAACTAAAGATGGCAGACTACCAAAAACCTTTTTTGAACTGACTGACAATATGGACTTGATTGACATTTGGAGAACTAAGAACCCCCTTGGAAGAGAGGGAACATTCTTCTCTGAAGCCAAAATGACATGGACAAGAATTGACCAAATATGGATAACTAGAGGATTGGCACCTAAGACTCGAAAAGTGGAAATTTGCCCAAAAACTTGCTCCGACCATAATGCGGTGAAGATGGAGATGAAACTAACACCAATCGGTTCCTTCAGATGGAGGATGAATGACACCTTATTTAGAGATCAAGAGGTTACCAAGAAGGCCCAAAAAATCTTGAGAGATTATTTTGAGATAGATTTGAATACCACGGTTGAAAAAAGAGCAATCTGGGACGCAAGCAAAGCGGTTATGAGAGGGTTTCTGATTCAACAGGTCTCAATAAAGAAGAGAATTCAAAATGAGAAAAAAGATAAAATCTTGGAAAAAATAAAAGGAGAGAAGAAATTAAGAGTGAAACCAAAGTCGCAAGAGATTCTGAGAGAAATAAAGCTATATCAAGTACAATACATGAAAATGATAAATCAGGAAGTAGAATGGAAAATTAAGCAGATGAGACAAAAGACATTTGAATCGGCTAATAAATGCGGGAAACTGCTAGCCTGGCAGATGAAAAAAAGACAAAAATTAAACACCATCACAAATTTGGATGTGGAAGGAAAGAACATACAGAATCCATTGGAGATTAGAAAGTGCTTCCAGAGATATTTTAAACAACTATATACACAAGGGCCACAGAAAGAGACTGATTTAGACCAATTTTTAAGAACAAATGGATTACAAAAAATCTCTCAAGAAAATAAGATAATATTGAATCACAAAATTACAGAGGTTTTTTTCCTCAAACATGCATCACTTTACACTTGCTTACATTGAATTGCATTTGCCATTTTACTACCCATTCACTCAGTTTGGAGAGGTCTTTTTGAAGCTCTCTGCAATCTCTTTTTGTTTTTAACAACCCTGAACAATTTAGTGTCATCAGCAAACCTGGCCACTTCACTGTTCAGTCCTGACTCTAGATCATTTATCAACAAGTTAAAGAGCACAGGTCCCAATATCAATCCTTGTGGGACTCCATTTTCTACTTCTGTCCATGGAGCATTTTGATCAGGGGACAGTAGCACGTCCCCAGTACTAACTTACTATTGGGGCCCTGTATCGCTACTCACAATGATTCTGTGAAGGAGTCAGCCCCTTGTGAGATTTCTAGCTTGCTGGACTCATTACTGTCTTTGACGTACAGAATGACACCATCTTGGGTACATCCTTCTTTATCCTTTCTATAGCATTTATATCCTAAGATAACCATGTCCTGCTGGCTCTCTCTGTCCCATCAGGTTTCCATTATGCTCATTATATCAATGCCATCCTCAAAGACCAAGCACTCCAGTTCTCCCATCTTGACTCTGATGCTTCTAACATTGGCATATAAAAATTTGTATGCCATTTCTCTGTTCAAGTGCCTTTGGCACTCACATTTTGACTTGCAGTTCTTTGGTCTCTCTGTGTTGCTATCTTGCACCCCTGTACTTACAATGCCCAGTTCTCTGCAACTCCCGTTTGAATGTTTGAATTGATTTGAATCCCGTTTGAATTGATTGATTTTATCATCTGCATCCTGGGAGTGCATTCATACTGAACCAGAGCCTCCTCAGCTTCTGTTGGCTTTCTCCCCATAGTCAGTTTAAAAGCTGCTCTGCAACCTTTGTGAATTCAAGTGCCAGCAGTTTGGTTCCATCCTAGTTCAATTGGAGTCCATCCCTTCTGTACAGACCTTACCTGCCCCAGAATGTTCCCCAGTGCCTAACAAATTCAAACCCCTTCTCCCAACACCATCGCCTCATCCACACATTGAGCCCACAAAGCAGCGCCTGTCTTGCTGGCCCTGAGTGTAGAACCAGTAGCATTTCAGAGGAAGTTGTCTCGGGGGTCCTGGCTTTTGGCATCCTACCCAGCAGCCTAAATTTGGCATCCAGGACCTCATGAATACATTTCCCCATGTCATTGGTGCCAACATGTACCACAACCACTGACACCTCCCCAGCATTATCTACCAGCCTACCGAGGCAACAGCCACAATCCTCATGCCAGGCAGGCAGTTCACACCCACAATTTAATTGCCCACTACTATGATCCCACTGCCCACTAGAAAGGTATCCTCAGCATGTGAGGATACACTATCAACAGCCAAGGAATGGGTGCCTTCTAAGGGAATAGAAGGTGATGCTATCCTTTCTCTCTCTTTTTTTTTAAACTTCTTTTTATTAAGTTTCATGAAGAAGCCTGAAAGCGGGAGGGATGGAGGTCAATAGAGTGTAGAAGAATGATTTAAGTTCCTAAGATGCTATCCTTTCTCAAGACCTTCATTCTCCCTGACAGCAGGGGAGCTGTCATTGTGGGAAAGATATCCAGCTATCACATCCTTTGCTCACTTTTCCTCTCTAACACTTCCAGTTCCGCCAGGAGCTCATTGCACTTCTGACATGCTCACAACTTCTGCCCCAAGGAGAGACATATGGCAGAGGGAGCTAGGAGTGTTTTCCTAGTAGTGTAAGACCAATGACATCCTTATTTTGATCCCCTAATTTGCCAAGTAGTAAACTCTAATTTCACGTAATTGCAATATGTTGTTGCTGGTTATTAAGAAACATTACCACATACAGATTACAACAGACCTCTCAAGTGTTCTGACAGGGAGCATCTAAGCTTTAAAACCAATCAAAAATCCCATTGCATTGCCTCGCTTCCATGAAGGTGGTTGCTACAGTAGTCTTCCCTGATTGCCAAGTGATATTAAAAAAATGTTGGATGGACATCTTAACACAAATGGGACAAATTGGTCCCTCCCTTTGATGCAGGAGCTTTTCTCTAGGCAGGATGGAAGACTGGCACATCTTGGGGAACTATTGGGAGAAGTATTTAGGACATTATCTGTTAATCACAGTAACTTATATATTTGGATCCAGAGCCAGCTTGTGTGAAGTTCTGTTTGTGCGCTCTCCTTTATAGTTATAAAAGCATCAGTATAAAGTCTACCCAATGTAAAGTCTATGGATTAAGAGATATATAATAAAATATATTATATGTTAATTATTGGAAAATTATTATTTCTACTACTAATAAATTATTATCACTATGTTAATTATTAGGAAAGAAGAAAGGAGGCACATTGTTTCAATTGGCTCTGGAGATTGTAGAAATGTGGCTGAACAGTGTTGCTCTAAGAGCAGTTGGAGGAGATTCAGTTAGATCACTTATAAACTGAGGATTTAAGGAAACGTGGGAAATCCTTGGAATGTGATGAAAGGAAGTAGTCCATTTATAAATTGCAATAAGGTCCGTGTCTTATAGGGAAAGTAACAAGGGCATTAGCTACTGTAAGGCAGCATTTTGTCCTGTTTTATATAATCTGCTTGGTTTGGTCAATTTTCTGCAGAATGCTATTAAGCTGTTGCTCTTATTTAAAATGCTTCCTTGCTCAACAACCAGCAGTGCAAGGTGAAAATTGTTGGGGGGGCCGCTAGGGGCGCATTGGAAGATGGCCGACAATACCATCTCTCCGGCTCACACGAGGTAATTAAGAGGCTGTTATGGGAGTATGCAGCCTCCTTGTTACCCCAAGGGAATGGGGAACACTGCCTTGCCTGCTGTGGCCATAAATCACCCCCAGATTCGAAAGAAGGGGGTGAAGGCACTAGGCACAAAGCCCTTCTGTGGGTCCGGCTCTCCTGGACGCTGTCTCTGATTGCGCAGCTAGTTGCAGGGAGCTCAAAATAAACAATTAGAAAATAGCAAATGCACATACTTTGAGTGAAGATTGGGAGTCAAGAGTGCTAATTAAAGGGATCTCTGTGAAATGGAGCGACGGGCTGGATTTAACAATAAATCAAGAAGAAGACTTATCAAAGGATCGGTATGTCAGAGCGAAACTGAAAAGAGGGGGGGACTTTTCTTTTTTTTTGGTCTTATGTGAGTACCCAATAAACCCCCCCCCAAGAAAGAATCGTTGCAATTACTGATCGCAAGCAGGAGGGTTAAGAACTGTGTGGAAATAAATTACTAACCAAGGACATAGCTTGTGGGAACATCAGGAGCAATGAAAGTTCTTTATGACGCAGTTATGGAGAGAGATTTACTGCGGCAGGCCTGCCCACAGGAGGATCAGGGGGAGGAGGACCATGGCTTGTTATTATATCAGAATGTGAGTCAGACCTGGCAGGGCTCCCTGAGAAAATTGATGAGAGACAGGCAGGCCTGTGGAAATCAATGGACAGATTGGGAATGTTTGGTACGGAGGTGCGGAAATGGCGTCTGTCTATTTTTGATATGGCTCTTGGACGAGTGTAAAATCCACACAGGATATAACAACGTTTGTTTTCAACCCGCTTGTGGAAACTATCAGAGATCACAAAGAAAGGAATATATGATAACAACAAGAAGATGAGGAAAACAACAAAGAGAAGATTGAATAGAACTGTGAATATTATTTGGACAGAACTGTGTACATTAAAGCAGCAGCAAGAGAGATGTTTGGGTCCATTTTGGATCTCGAAGCATGGGTACCCCCAACAAAAATTTAAAAATTTGGCTGTGTAATTTGGAACTAATGTGATTTGGAATTAATGTGATTTGATTGGCCTGTTAATAAAAATTATTTTAAAAAAAAGAAAAAGAAAATTGTTGATCATCCCCATAACTACAATGGGGGAAAAGAATTGGCCAAGCCACACTGAATAAGCAATGATGTATTTTAAATACATCACCCTTTGGCTGCTATAACTGTGAGCATGGCAGGATGCTTAAAAGAAGTAACTTAAAGCATGAGTAGGCAACTTCTTCAACCTCAAAAGATTTCATAGAATCATAGAATCTTAGAGTTTGGTTTCATCTGCAAATTTGATGAGCATCCCCTCAATTCCTTCATCCAAGTCATTTATAAATATGTTAAACAACAACAGGCCCAGCACAGAACCCTGTGGCACCCCACTTGTCTCTTTTGTCCAGGATGATGAGGAACTCTTTGGGTTCAATCAGTCAACCAGCTACAAATCCACCTAACAGTTACCTCGTTCAACCCACATTTTACCAGTTTCCATGAGAGAATATCATGGGGGACTCTGCCAAAACCCTTACTGAAATCAAGATACACTACATCCACAGCATTTCCCTGATCCACCAAGTTTGATTTTGAATGTTTGGTAATCTGCTCTAGAAAGGCATCAAAGTCTTCAGTCTGGCTTGGCAGTCTATAGCAGACCCACACAGTAAGGTCACTGTTCCTTTCACCTACAATTTTTACCCATATGGTCTCTACACTACTCTATACAGTATCTTTGTCTATAGCATTATTATTATTATTATTATTATTATTATTATTATTATTATTATTATTATTATCTATACAGTTCTTCATCTGAGGATCATAGGACAGTTTACAGTATAAAAACACAAAAATATATAACATAGTAACAAACATGGATATAGCCAAGGGGAGGCAGGGGCAGCAGCTGCTTCCCCAAATCAATAAAATTCAATATAAATTTATTGCAAACTGAGGTTCTAACCCCCCCCCACCAAAAGGCCTGCCCCCCAATCAAAAGTCCTGGCTATGCCCACGGTAACAAACAAATACAACAGCCCCCTCAATAATCTATCTGACGACATCTGCAAGCTGATCTATGCTATGCTTTAGAACATAAAAATGTCAAAGAGTTCAAAGTTTCTAGGGCAAAAATGTGCAAGCTGATGGAAAAATGTGATTCATTTCTGCTCCAGTTAGAATTTGCTTGTGCTAATTGTTGAAGCGATGCATCTCTATAATGTGAACAATGGATTTAGGTAATTGTCTTGTTAGTTCTATTTCCTTCCTCCCCAGTCTGGAACTATGGGGATAGAAAACCTAGCATTAGCTGTGGAAATGTATGCAGCTGGATTTGTTACTAAATAAGTACCTTTGAAGCTCAGAAGGGCTGCTGTCCACATGGCGTAAAACTAGTGATTCAAGCTAGCACTGTTTGCTTGGTAAAGGTGGGCCCATTAGGGCTACTGGTGCACAGCCCTCCCAGTGGAAATTACAAGCATTCTTTTTAATACCCTCAAAATCTCAAAACCACTCACTCTTTCCTGTCCCCGTTTTATACTTCTATTCGAACTCACAGAAGCTCTGCAAACATTTCTGTCAATCTGTTGTTCTCTGGCCAATCAGCAATCTTTACCACTCAGCCGATCCTAATCCAAAAGTACAGCTATGGCAAAAAAAGGTCCCTCCTATATGGTTCTAAGCAGAAAAAACATGTGACTGATCAGACGACCTGAAATCTAGCCCCTCATGGAATGCTCTGTCTCTTGTTATGAGGCCTGTCCAGGCCTCGATTCTTGGCACGCTTGACAGGCGGACACCCAGGCAGTGATGGCATCGTCCATGTTAGGCCACCAGACGGAACACCGAGCCAATGGCTTCATTTTGACGATTCCCGGGTGGCCAACGTGCAGAGCCTCCAGGACGCGTTGACGGAGCCTTTGGGGAATCACGACGTGGTCTCCCCACAGCAGACAGCCGCGATGAGCCGAGAGTTCATGTTGTCTGGTTGCGAACGGTTGGAACTCCGATGTAAACGGCCCTTGTGGCCACCCCCTCCACACCCAGTTGAGCACACTGCTGATGGTGCGATCCTGGGCAGATGTGGAGGCCACAGTGGCAGCCGATACAGGCGCTGCCGGAAGATCCTCAATCAGGAGGAGCGATGAAGCTGGAGCCAGGTCTTCCACAAACGCTGGAAGAGGGCAACGGCTGAGGGCATTGGCATGGCTCATCGATTTCCCCGGGCGATGGACGAGCCGGTAGTGGTAGGCAGCCAGGAAAACAGTCCATCTCAGCATGCGTGGCGAGAGGACCGGTGGAGTTGGACGATCACCGGCAAGGAGGCCCAGGAGCGGCTTGTGGTCAGTGATGAGGTCAAAAGTCCTGCCATAGAGATATTCATGGAACCTCTTCACTCCAGCCACAAGTGCCAGTGCCTCCTTGTCTAGCTGGCTGTAATTCCGTTCAGTCAGAGATAGCTTCCTGGAAAAGTAGGCGAGCAATGCTTCTCTTCCGTCTGGAAAACGGTGACTAAGGACAGCGCCGATGCCAAAAGGTGAGGCGTCACAGGGAAGGACCAGTGGCCTGGCTTCACTGTACTGTACCAGCACACTGTCCGATGAAAGGAGAGCCTTGACCGCGTTGAAGGCCGCCGTCTCCCAATGACCCCAGGACCAAGGCATCTTTGTGCTGAGGAGTCGGTGAAGAGGCTCAGCCACTGTGGCTTTGTGGGGCAGGAACATGTTATAAAAGTTCAGCAGCCCCAGGAACGCCTGCAACTCTGTCTTGTTCTTTGGGATGGGGGCCTGCTGGATAGCGCGGATCTTGGATGTGGTAGGGTGAAGGCCGGAGGCGTCGATAAGATAGCCCAGGAACTCCACCTGTGGAACAGCGATCTGGCACTTCTCCCTCTTTACCTTGAGCCCAGCCTCTTGGAACCTGGTCAGCACGGCACGGAGGCGCTCGAACAGCTGCTGGTGTGAGTCTGTGGACACCAAGATGTCATCAAAATATGGTACCACGCCCGGAAGCCCTTGCAGGAGACGCTCCATAAGGCTTTGGAAGATGCCAGGAGCCACACTCACCCCGAACTGCAACCGGCGGCAACGGAATGCCCCTCAGTGGGTGATAATCGTCTGGGCTTCAGCAGTGGCATCATCGACGGGCAGTTGTTGATAGGCTTGGGCAAGGTCCAGCTTAGCGAAGACCTTGCCCTCACCCAGGGAATGCAGCAGGTGTTGGACAACAGGAACCGGATAAGCGTGCTGCTGAAGTGCCTTGTTGATTGTGCACTTGTAGTCAGCGCAGATTCTGTCTGGCTTGACAGGCGTGACGATGGGGGTTTCCCACTTGGCGTGGTCAAACGGCTCCAAAACTCCTTGGGCGATCAGCTTGTCCAGTTGTTCATCCACCTTAGCCTTGAGAGCAAAGGGAACCCGGCGTGGCTTTAGCTTGATGGGGGCGACTTGTGGATCAAGGCTAAAGGAGATGGGCGTACCTGTATATTGCCCCAAAGTGCCGTCAAAAACCTCGGCAAAGTCTTTGACCAGACCCTCAGTCTCTGCGTTAGAGATGCTGTTGATGCTGGTGACTTCCAGGCCGAGGGCATCAAACCAGTCTAGCCCTAGGAGGCTTGGCCGCTGACCTTCGACCACCACCAGTCGGAGCAGGCCCGAAAAATCCTTGAAGGCAATCCGGAACCGGCCAACGCCTACCACGGGAACGTCGTTTCCCTGGTAGTCTCTCAGGTGTACGCAATGAGAGTCGAGTTGCCTTTTGGACACTCTGGGTACCAGTCTTTTGATGGTGCTCCAAGACACGATGGACAGGGCGGACCCGGTGTCGATCTCCATGTCACATGGAGCTCCTTCAATGAGCACCGTGACGTTCAGCTTGCATCGCGTAGGCGAGTCGGTTTGGCCAATCGTGGTTCCAGATGGGCAGCGGCAGTTGGTGAGAGCGAAACAGCTTTCCTTGGCAGACTGGAGTGAAGACTTGGACTTGCGAGTCGGTGAAGGGGGGGTGTCAGACGGAGCCGATCGGCAGACCTTAGCGATGTGGCCCCTTCTGGAACACGTTTGACAGATGGCATCTCTGAATTGACACTTGGCACGGGAATGGTTGCCTCCACAGCCGGCGCATTTCGGTTGGCCCTTGGACTTCTGTTGGAACTTCCTGCGCTCCCGCTTTGTCTGGTGCACATCATCATCTTCACTGGAGGATGCCTCATCACTGCTGGCCTCTTCGTGATGCACTGGAACTGGCTCCCTAGCAAGACGCGGGCTGCTGGCCTTGCGGATCTCCTGGGTGGAGCGTTCAGCAGCTTCCGAGGCCACAGCCTCCTCAATGGCTTTCTGCAGCGTGAGGTCTGGCTTGGTGAGGAGACGCCGTTGCAGATGGATGTCCCGGACCCCGCAGACGATTCGATCCATCAGGGCATCGTCTAAGACTCGGAACTCGCAGTGCATTGCAGCCTGTCGCAGGGTGGTGGTGTAGTTATTGATTCACTCCCCCTCTGCCTGGTTCCGGTGGTAAAACGCATGGCGGGCAGCAATCTTGGATGGCTTTGGTGCATAGTGGTTGCGGAGCTTCTCTTGGATCGTGTCCCACGGTGTTGCCTGGACTGCTTCAGGTGCAACCAATGCTCGGGCCGTCTCAAACACCTCAGGCCCTGCTTCCGCTCCTTTGATACTTCTGTCAGCTCGTTGGCTTGGAGGTAGCAGTCGAACCGAGCGAGGTAGGAGTCCCATGATTCAGAGGCTGGCGCAAACGGCGGTAGAGGCACAAGTGAAGCCATGATTCCGATGCCGGCGAGAAGGGCGATGGATGGAACACCATGCTCTAGCCAGAACAGTCAGCTCTGAATTGGTTCTGTTCAGTGATTTTGCTCAGTGATTCAGCTCTGCTCAGAGGGTGGCTGCATCTGGCTGTGCTCTGATGTCCATCGATCCCATCCTCGTCGCCAGTGTTAAGTTGTGGGCGAACATGTCAGACGACACAGCAATTCTTTAAACAGCTCTTCTTTATTCAGATGCCAGAACAGAACTAGGCTGAGGAGCTCAGTAAGTCTGCTTATATAGAGCTCCAGAACAATGCAACTGTTGCCATTTTCTAAAACTATCCAATCACTGAACGTCACTTTTCAATCCTTCATTTGCATACAAAACTATCCAATCACTGAACGTCACTTTTCAATCCTTCATTTGCATAACTATCTACAGTATCCCCCTGCTGGCCCAGGGTGAGAACTTCAGTACATAACACTTCCCATAGCCACAGCTTTGGATTTAAGCAGAAACCAAGCGTGGCTCTATCTCTTTAGCTTTTGTTTGCTTCTAGCTTGTAACTCACACAAAACTCTGCTCTGGTTTTTGTCCTTCTAACTACCAGCCAGGCGAGGGAGAGAAAGAGGTCTCCATGCATTTGCCCTCTGGGGGTAACTTTTATCTTCTTTATCTGAAAATGCAAAAATTATTAAACTTGCTTTGGCACTTCTTTTGAATGCGTGTTAAGCAGTCTCTGGTACTTTTAAAACAGTCACTTGAAGGACTTTATGGATGACACAGTAGTTTATAAATATAAATAAAAGTAAGGCTAAACCAAACTATCTTTAATAAACCTCGCATCATGCAGGATTGCTAGATGACCACTTTAGCTATGTAATTCTTATTTCTGAGATCCTGTATAAAAGGGGTGATACCTTCACTTTCTGAGAGACAGTAAAGGTATCACCCCCTTTATACAGGATTTTAGGAATTTTGCTACCATTAACAATGGCCTCAAACCTTAAAGGAGAATGGAATGTGGCTGGTTTTAGTTTATACCATTATAACTGAGATCAGGATCTGCCTATCATTCTTCATTCGCCATTACACTCCCCATTAATATTTTTTATTGGGTGATTAATCATGTGGCGTCATGAGGTGCAGAAAGTTATCAAGCTCTAAACTGCAAATTAAATTTTTCATAAGCAGATTTTACTTAGTCCACAATCATAGATGGATTTCATAATAAAAACCAAAAGTTCTTGCATAAATTGACATGAAAGGACGGCGAGATAGATGGTTTTTCTGCATCAGTGGTCTATCGTGCACTAATGCTTGTTTCATATGAGTTTAGCACATCTCTCACTTGCAGCATTTACCCTATGCCCAGACAAAAATTTGTACAAACTAGGCATTTTGGCCCTCATCCAGCTCCAGTTATGGGCACCTAGTCATGCAGAACAACTATAAGCCCCAGATGGAAACACAAATTCCCAGCTACATCAAATTCCCAGCTAGTTCAAAGGACTCTAGATAAATGCTGTGCTGTGTATGAGTGCTGGATGTGCTGCTGAAAACATGCCAGTTCTGTATACAGAAACTTTCTTCTGCTTGCACATTTCCCTTGCTAGATTGGGGCACTTGTTTCCGAAAAGAATGGTGTAGCACAATGAAGGTGTTCCTGCTATAGGATTAGGGACAATGAAATGTAGAGAATATTTCCAGGACTTTGTTTATTGTAGCAGAGTCATTGAGGTGGATCTCTTTTTACCTTCTTTGTTCCTTATATTCTTTTCTAGGTACTAGCACCCAGTGGGAGTCTTTCTGTTTTTATTTTAGAAAATGGGAGTTAGGGGAGATGATCGAAATTGCTTAAGAAATAGTGGCACAGAATATACATAGGGTTTATGGTTGTGTACACACCTTACATTTAAAGCACATGTGTACACACCTTACATTTAAAGGACATTTAAAGCATATTTTCTCCTCCTAGAGAATCCTGGGAACTGCAGTATGTCAAGGTTGCTGGGAATTGTAGCTCCATAAAGGATAAAGTAAAGTTTCCATGAATGTTTGGGAGAGAGAAATGTGTGTTAAATGCATGGTGTGTACACAGCCTAAGGATTTATGAGAAGTATCCAGAGTTCCCATGAGTTGTACTTCACTCATGGGACATTGTTGAGGTTGGGAGGCAGTTTTTTTTTGCCAGTCCCTCTTTTCCCTGAGGCCCTCTGTGCCAACTGAAAAGCCAATTGGAAGGTTTGGGGGACACTCTGTAATGATGTGGGAGGAGATATGAGGAGTGGCATAGAAACTTACCTCTTTCTGCTTCCACAAGCAGAAATTTCTGCTGGATCTCAGTGCCTTCCAAAAACTGAAGGCGTGTTTTCACTCTCAGAAGAGACACTCTGGATCTAACCCAATATATTGTGTTAGTTATGTAAATAAGATTAATGATATTAAAATTAATGAGGACTGTAAGGGAAATATACTGTTGGCCGGGGTTAAGTCAATATTGACACTGAACAAAGCAGGAAGATTATTGCTATCCTATTTTACCAATACAAGAATTTTCAAAATACTGCTATCTCTCATGACATTGCCTAATCCACCGCTAAAGCCATCTAAAGCCCTCTCAGTTTAGTGCTTAGAGTTCTGGGAAACTAGGGTTCAAATCACCACTCACCCATGAAGCTCACTGGGTGACCTTGGGCCAGTCCCAGTCTCTCTCAGCCTAACTTACCTCACAGGTTGTTGTGAAGATACAAAATGGGAAAAGAAGGGAACGATGTACACCACCTTCCTGGCAGGAAAGGCAAGATATAAACATAACAATAAATAACATAAATAACATTTGCCTGAAGGCATGAGGGTTAATGTCAAGGCTTTGGGAAAGCTATTCCTCCCCTGGTTGCAGCAAGAGCAGAGAAAACAAGGTAGAGTCCTTTTTTTAATGAGTTTTACTGAATCCTAATAGCAAGAGACAAAAGAATGCAACCAGCCTCAACAATGGCGTTGCTCCAAACTGGGCTCCTCCTTCCTAGCAACAGCATCTTCCCTACGGTGGCCACTCATGGTCAAATGTCTTTGAGTCCTTTGTTCCTGTACTCTTAACGAACGTCGCATTCTGGGAGAAGGGGGATCAGAAATACTTTCCAGTGACAACGTGTCATCTAGCTGCCCTGCTGCAGTCCACCCCCCTTTTTCTAACACGTCCCAACTTTTCTGTTTGTCTCTCTCTGAGCTGTGACTTTCCTTAAACCCCTCAAACCCTTGTTGTAAATCAAAGCTGTCTCCTTGCAGCATCAGGAGAAGGGAAGGGGATGATCTCCACCATCCCTCCTCCTCCTCCTCGCCCTCTTGAGTTCAGTCCCTGATATTTGCAGAGGATCGTGGTGTGCATACAAGCCCCATCCCATGGCTCCCATCTGCTCAGACTTTCTTGCTCCGATCAATGTTTCTAAAGAGGGTTTCTAATTGCATTCAATCTGGATCTAGTTAGGAACCTCGGTGCAACCAGAAGCCCTGCAGTATCAAGGAGGCTCATTACCACATTCAGACCTTTCTTTGAGTGCCTCATGTTCAGGGAAGGAGATGCATCCAAAGTTCATGGGAGGTCGAGATAGTACACTTAAGCTCAGCCACCTATACACATTTAGTGTTCAAGTACGGTAATCAGGTGAAGGGTTGAAGTCTGTGACCATAACCCCATCCTATTGAGGCTTCCAAGTAACAGTGACAAATTTAGGGTGGTGCAAGCAATTTCCACACACAAGGTGCCAATTTTTGTCCTTGCTCAAGGTTCCATATTACAAAAGTCTGCCCCTTCCAAATAGCTATTAAGATAATAATTGTTCGCACAGAGTATATGATAGCCTCATAGTTGCAAAGGAATTATGATGAAAGGTTTAAGTCAGACTAGCTCTAATCCAAAGGGTTGCAGATATCTCAGCATATGAAACTTGGTGAAAGAGAACCATGGGCCACTACTGTATACCCAGCCAGATGGGCAAGGTATAAATATTGAAGTTATCATCATCATCATCAGTGAGAATCTAGGCACAGCAGTGGATCACAGAGCACTTCATGGCTGTGCATTTGTACAATGAAATTGGCCTTAAAAACAAATCTGTGATGTTCCCCACAAGTAAAATTGTGTGGTTTTCATTCTTCTGCCAAACCATGCATACATAGTGGGCTAAGTTGATAATAGCACTGACTGACCCAGCACAATGATCTTCTTTTCCTGGATCCACACATATCATCTCCATGACAAGCTCCTATTCACTTGGGTGATCCTAGCTTTGATATTTGGCCTGAATGCTCTGAGGTGTTTTCACAGGAGTGAAGAATGTGATTCATAGAACTAGCCAGAACTGCTGTTGACATTCAGATTCCTGTTGGTTTGAAATGAACAAATATGGTACTTTGGTAGGTCAGGTAGTGATAATGTGTTATATGACTGTCCATAAATAATGACCACAAGGAAACATAACAGCGACATCTTGAATTAAATGGCTGCAATCCTGAACACACTAAGGAGAAGGCCCAGTGATCAGTGCATCTTGAGAGAGCATCAGCACATATCGAGGAAGTATTTTCTTCTGTTTCTAATCTATATGTAATGATTTCTGATAGAAATGCACTTGCTTGGCAGAATATCACTCACCTAAATGGAGGTAGTTTTCTCCCCATGTGGTGGACCTACATGGTAAATAAAGCACAATTCTGTTTAAACGGGAATGGCAGATTACATCAATAAATTGAAAACAAAACAGCATAATTTTAAATTTTCACAGCACTCGGGAAATATAAAATGTTCCATCTCTATCTCAGTTTCTGTCAAAACTCTTGTGAATCTTTTTGCACATCTTAGTAAATGGTATTGTTTGAAAGCCGAAGGAATATTTCACCCAAAGTACTTAGGCGGAATGGTTGCAGTCCATGCACACTTATCTGGGAGAAAGCCCCATTGAATATGGCGGGGTAAACGTGTGGTGTTACTGCCAGCACTATATAAAAAACATGATGCAATACTAGAACGTTGGAACACCATTATTAGCAGATAAAATAGCTGTGTTGCATGAAATACAGGCATGGAAGAATCTGTCCATTTTGGCAGGGATGGTAGAAGAGCAGAGCAGTACTTCTCATTTCACCTCAACCAACAAAATGGGACACACCACTCCTGCTACCCTGAATCTGTTGGTCTATAACACTGTCCAGCTGCAAATACTGTTTTCCTTGCAGATATTGATAATCTGGATTCATTCCAATCAGATTCAGGCCTAGTTTCAGAATTGAATAGGTCACAGTGATCCTTCATTAACAGACAAAGGAAGTGCAGCAACCACCCATGGTACCTCCATCTAATCCAGATTTATCTTCAATTTGTAGGACTGCCTACACCCAGTCCATACACCTCCAGACATCAATTCAAGAGCTTTCCTTCTGACACTAATGAAACAGGAAAACGGAGCTGGGTGTCATCAGTACATTGTTAGAACTTGACCCCAAATCACCTGATGACTGTTCCCAGTATTGGCAACAAACCATTACCAAAAAATGAGCCCATTAGGCAGAATTGCATAGAAACATGGGCACATTTATTATTTCTTAGCATTCTTTATTAAATTCCTATACCACCCTTCATCCAAAGATCACGGGGCAGTGTACAATATAAAAACACAAAAATACAGAGCATAACAACAAACAAAAACAATACTCACATGCAGTTTAAAAGGCCATACAGTGGTACCTCAGGTTAAGTAGTACTTAATTCGTTCCGGAGGTCCATTCTTAACCTGAAACTGTTCTTAACCTGAAGCACCACTTTAGCTAATGGGGCCTCCCGCTGCCGCCGCGCCGTCGGAGCACAATTTCTGTTCTCATCCTGAAGCAAAGTTCTTAACCTGAAACACTATTTCTGGGTTAGCGGAGTCTGTAACCTGAAGCGTATGTAACCCAAGGTACCACTGTAGATTGATTAATTAGCCAAAGGCCTGGGATAAGAGGAATGTTTTTGCCTCACACTAAACTGTTGACACAGTTGCAAATGTTTTGCAGACATGTGGCAATCAAAACTGAATAGAAAGAGAAAGTGAGAGGAGCCAAAAGTGGGAGATCCTTCTGAAGAGGGCTAGGGTCACATGCATCAAAAACTCAAAGCTCTGGGTTTTTGCTCTCCTGGCACTAAATTGTATAGATTTATTTGAAATGTAGAAAGCAGTACCTGACCAGAATTTCCTTTTATGTTCTACTCTCTACAGCTTCCAGATGGTGCAGCAGAACTAATGAACCTGTGCTTCAGTGCTGCCTAGTGCCAAAGCAGGTGCCTCAAAGTGGAGGAACAGCTTTTTGCCTGCTATTCATCACTTTCTCCAGAATTAGTACAGTGCATGAACCAAGAGAACAGCAGCAAAAAACTTTTGTCCTCATACCTTTCTCCTCCCTTCCCTCCATTCCTCTCTTAAGGAGGGAGAGCCAGCCCATTGCTCATTTCAGCAATGTGTTTACATTTGCACTTCTCTTCCATGTTCCTCTCATTCATTGCTCACTCACCCTTGAAAGGGCAAGTGAACAGGCAGCAGCGGCGAGGAGGACAAGCAGCAGTGCATGGGATCCCTGTTGGGAACTTGGCGTGTGCCCAGCAATGCTGGGGTCTGGCGCGGACACTGTGTCCATCAGACACAGATTCAAGGGCTGCTGGGCTGTGCGCAGGAATGGGCAGATCTGTCCGTTTCTGTTTCTTTCAGTTTCTCCTTTTTCCTTCTTGAGGTCAGTTATCCAGGTTTATGCATTAGTTTGCTTTAAAAAGCAAACTGCAAGATCTCATGAAAATACATCAGCATTTTAGTACAATTTTCTCCTAAGATACACCTCTATCTATGCAATATCCCCCCCCCCCCGATATACATATATTTGCAAATAATGTTTCCAACTAAAATGCATTTATTTTCACTAATATATGCATTTTTATGGACACTTTGCACCAGTATATGCATTTTTACAGACATTACCTGGCTGGAGAACTGCATTGCAAGTGCATATTTTGTTTCAGAAAGTGCAGATTAGGTAACTTTGCCTTTAAACCAATGTGATGTAGTGGTAAGTGTCAGACTAGGCCCTGAGAGAAACCAGGGTTGTAGTCCTCACTCAACTATGAAGCTCACAGTCTATCAGTCACCCTCAGCCTGCCCTACCACACAAGGTTGTTGTGAGGATAAAATACTTTATAATAACAAAACATATAATTTTTAATTTAAAAAAATCCATGTGTGACCCTCAATAAAGTAGCAGCAACAGCTCAATAAAAGTCAACATCATCATAGTCTATCAAATGCCTGGGGAAAGAGTAAAGGTTTTAGCAGATGTTTGTGATGTCTCCAGTTGGAGCTCACTGGGGAGACCATTCCATAAACAGGGAGCCACAACTGAAAAGGCCCTGGTGAGCGCTGGTGAGTTATGAGTTCCTGAAGGGCCCTTGCGAAACTACCAGGTGCACCGAGTGCTTCTTTTCCACCAGGCTTATGAAGATCAGCCTTGATTTATAATACTTGTGACAGATGGAGAAGCAGACGGAGAAGCATATGGGGTGTACTGCAGTCATGGAAAAACTTACTTGTCATCAGCATGTGCTGCAGGGAACCACAGAGCTTGAGGATTGTGTGGATATTGGGTGGACCTTTACGACGTATCTTAAGAGTCGCCCCTATCTCAATATAGTCCCTGCAAAGTATGAATTCATATGGCAGTACCTTTAACTAGTATTTTCCCCCATTTAGCTTCCTCACCCATTATTTACCTAGTCTGTCTATTTTTTCAAATATTCTTTTCCTTATAATTAGATGTCAATGCTCTTTGAATTACACACACACACACACAGAGAGAGAGAGAGAGAGAAAGAGGGAGGAGAGAGAGAGAGAGAGAGAGAGAGAGAGAGAGAGAGAGAGAGAATTATAAAACGAGAGAGTGGGGTCCTGCCCCTGCCCCACCACATAAGATAATGCAGAGGATGGGTATTGATAAGTGTTAGTGGAACTTCCATGATGCGGGTGACGCTGTGGTCTAAACATTGAAATGCTGCCATTTTTAGGAATTCAGGTAGTATTTACAAAATTTCCATGAACTCTGAATGTTGACTATTGAATGACCTATGTGAATCAAAAGAGATTAACCAACAGTGCTAATTCTATATCTTTATATCACATTTATTTAATAACAATATTTATAAGTCCCATTAACAAAACGTTCTCTGGGTATAAGTAATACAGATTTGAGAAATGGTAAGAAAGGAGGGTCCTTTTGCACTCAGGTCCTTCTTGCAGGTCCTTCAGGTCCTTTCTATCTTCATCTGTGAGATCAGTATGCTGGACAGCATGAGCCACTGGCCTGATCCAGCAGGGCTCTTATGCTCATAAAGCTCAAAAATAAAGCATAAACATGAAATCTAAAACCAACTAGAAGAAGAAGAAGAGTTTGGATTTGATATCCCGCTTTATCACTACCCGAAGGAGTCTCATAGCGGCTAACATTCTCCTTTCCCTTCTTCCCCCACAACAAACACTCTGTGAGGTGAGTGGGGCTGAGAGACTTCAAAGAAGTGTGACTAGCCCAAGGTCACCCAGCAGCTGCATGTGGAGGAGCGGAGACGCGAACCCGGATCCCCAGATTACGAGTCTGTCGCTCTTAACTACTACACCACACTGGCTCTCAGAAACAGCAGAAGTTATCAGTATGGAGTTATCCGACCCCCAAGCCATCTGAAGTTAGCCCAGTATAGGATTTTTAAAAAATGTTTAATGTTTTAATATGTTTTTATATATGTTGGAAGCTGCCCCAAGTGGCCGGAACAACCCAGTTAGATGGGTGGGGTATACATAGTAAAATTATTATGATTATGATTACTACTACTATTGAATAGGGGGTACCTATTTTCATTGGAGAAATGTTGGAGGGTGTGTACTACTTGAAAAGCAAACGAGCTGAAGAGTCTGGGGAAAACATCTTCACTCAGTGCCAGAAAGGACCACCATGCAGATGCTAGCCAAGGTACCACTGTAATCTCAAAACAAACAGTAATAATCACAACATTAATTGGGGGGAGCAACACCCAAAACATTCTAATCCACTTGAATGGTGAAACTTCTACTTTAATCTTCAAGTGAATTAGGAAAGCTGATTCACTGTTGCTGAGAACCTAGTTTGACTGCATAGTGAACGTAGTGAAACCAGCATGGGACAGGAGAGAATGACACTTTAATTCTATGTGGGCACCCAATCTTTGTATCTTGAGCAGCTCACCCAGTGTTTGGAGAGAGAGAAAAGACGATGAGAATGCTCAAAGGCCCAGTTCTCATTATTATTGGTCTGATATTCCTTAACTGCTTGTTTAGGCATGCAGGTAAGAGTCTTGAGACACATGTAAAACTGGAGATGCTAAGCTCTGGAAATTGCACTTGCCATATTGTCATCACTGATGTAAATGACGCCTGAAAATTTTGCTTAAGGGGAAGCAGGTTCTACCAGTTTAAAGCATGCTTTATGCACAGATCAGATGTGTTGGTTGCCTGGAACATCACAAAAACAGTCTAGATTTGCCTTACAGCAAATCAAATTATATTATTATTATTATTATTATTATTATTATTATTATTATTATTATTATTAAAATTTCAATACCAACCTTCATCCAAAAATCACAGAGTGGTTTGCAAGATAAAAACCACAAATATACATATCATAATAACAACAAAAACAATTTGGCCATCTTGCCCACTCATTTCTGATTGCTCAGATTGGCAGGGGACATCCAGGTTCTCAAGGAGAGATTTTCCCCAGCACCTTCTATCTCAGAAGAGGCTGGTAGGATTACCTAGTGGGGCACTAAGAGGCAAGGGGGCACTGAAGGTGAAAATGACAAGAGATCACTGGATGAAGTTCCTCAATTTTGCTGAAGTAGTTAAACTATTTAGTCTTAATGGGATTTTGAATAAATATGCAATTAATTGCAACTATTTTGAATTTCATTATGTTATTATCTTCCTTAGTGGGTTGTGCAAACCACTATTCTGAATACAGTAATGCTTTTTATAGGGCAGAGCATACTGTGGATGAGTTTATAGAACCAAGGAGACGATGGCCTGGAAAAGTTTGGGAACCCCTGTTCTGATTCTTCTAAGACGAGATGTCAAGGATTAAACCTTGGTCTTTCTGCAAAGAGCTCTAAGCTGTTGTTGCTGTCTCATACAAACAGCAGTTCAAGAGGACTCAAAAGAGGGTTCTGTTAACCCATCGGAAGAGATGGGGAGCAGCAAAACTGGAAAGGAAATCTGCACTCACTGAATAGGCAGAAATATGTGCCATTTGAAGAGCAAAGGCCTGAGGGAATCTGGAAGACCCTCATGCAAGCTCCTCTTCAATGTGTATCTGTTCTGTGCACACTGTAAACACCTCTTGGGTAGAGATATTTGATGAAGGGATGGGGGAACCTTCAAGCCTAGATAGTTCCTGATGTGTGTATGTGTGAGATTTTGCAGGGGGTTCTGCATCTGTTAGAAACAAGACAGTGAGTGTCTAAGAAACAGCGAAGAAATCTGATTCAGAAAAGAAAGCCTGAATTTATTACAGAGCAAATGTTTTGGAATAGAGTACGTAGAGAGTAATCACACATACCACTCTGTTGAGAATGTATGACTCTGCATGTTCTTTTATTTTATTTTTGGTTCCATTTCAAATAAAGCCGAATTTCAAAAGCTATATATTTTATTCATTGTTGTAACACAATCCTATACATTAGAAGAGTTGTCGTTTTGCGGTACACCCTACATTTTGCATGTAGAATATCCCAAGTCCATTGCCCTGCATCCCAGGTCCACCTCCCTTACCTCTCGCAGGTAAGGTTGGCAGACACCACAGTCTGAAATCCTGGACAGCCACAGCCAGTCAGTGTAAACAATACTGAGCTGGGTGGACCAATAGCCTCACTCTGTGTAAGGCAGCTTCCTGTTTCATTTGAAGTTCACTGCTTTGAGTGGGATTTACTAGCTAGTGTATCTAGTATTGCAGTCTACATTTGCTTACTAAGAATTCCAATAAATCTGTGGGATTTCTCTTTTAAAAGGGCCTTCTCGGTGGTTGTTCCCAGGCCCTGGAATGTCCTCCCTGGAGAACATAGACCGGTTTCCCCTTGTTGTCCTTCAACTGGCAGGTGTGAAGACCTTCTTGTTCCTACAGGTTTTTTTGGGAATTGACTGCTTTTAATGAAAGTGCTGGTGCTGTGTTGTTTTTATTGTAATTACTGGTATGTTTTAAACAGATTATATACCGTATATGTTTGTAGTTTTAGTTCTATCAGTGTTTAGTTGTTTTTTAATGATGGGGTTTTTTCTGGGGTTTTTTTTAGCGATTCTTGTTTTTAACTGTAAGCCACCATGAGTCCTATGAGGGGAAAAGGCAGTATACTGTATAAATAAACTAATAATGCTAACACTAATACTACTAATAATAATGTTTTGGGTCAGGCCGTTATTGTGACAAAGAAAGCTTGAAGTGATGGAAATGCAACAGTAAACTACATTTAACATACTAGTTAAACTGGAATGATAGGATCTACAGTGGTTCAGCTGCATTGAGGAAACTGGCTTAAAGCCAAGCAATCTTGTTCAACTGGTTTGAGGATTTGCAACCTTAGCCTATGGAAGCTGAAAACTTGTAATGAGAAAGTAATATACTGTTGCATGCCACCCCAATCTGAAAGCAGTGCGAGATTCCAGAGCTTCCAGGTGCTTACCCTTCAGCGTGAGAGACAGCGGAGATTGTAGTGTCTTTATGGTATATGGTCTATTTACACATACAGTGGTACCTCGGGTTACATACGCTTCAGGTTACATACGCTTCAGGTTACAGACTCCACTAACCCAGAAATAGTACCTCGGGTTAAGAACTTTGCTTCAGGATGAGAACAGAAATCATGCTCTGGTGGCGCGGCAGCAGCAGGAGGCCCCATTAGCTAAAGTGGTGCTTCAGGTTAATAACAGTTTCAGGTTAAGAACGGACCTCCGGAACGAATTAAGTTCTTTTTTTAAAAAAAAGATATTTATTAAAATTTTCAAATTTTTTATGCAAACAAAAAACAAACAAAAAAATTAAAAAGACATATAGTTCATAATACTTAATTTTCAATAACATATTTCTCTGACCTCCTCATACCTCCCCTTCTTGTATTCCATTTCAAATTATTTGTTCAGCAAATCCTTAACTCAAAGCATTACAGCTTATAAAAACACCTTATTTTCTATCCAACATCTTAAGTTATTATAACCTTAAATTTTTACTTATAAAGAACCATTTTTTCATATTCCTTTATACCATTACAGCTAGAAACCACTCAATTTCAATCCAGCATCATTCAACATTCCTTAATTTTACAATATTTCTGTAAGTAGTCCTTAAATTTTTTCCAATCTTCTTCTGCCGACTCTTCTCCCTGGTCACGGATTCTGCCAGTCATTTCTGCCAATCCCATACAGTCAATCAGTTTCATCTGCCATTCTTCCAGAGTGGGTAAATCTTGCGTCTTCCAATACTTTGCGATGAGTATTCTTGCTGCTGTTGTGGCATACATAAAAAACGTTCTATCCTTCTTTGACACCAATTGGCCGACCATGCCCAGGAGAAAGGCCTCTGGTTTCTTCAAGAAGGTATATTTAAATACCTTTTTCAACTCATTATATATCATTTCCCAGAAAGCCTTAATCCTAGGGCACGTCCACCAAAGGTGAAAGAATGTACCTTCATTTTCTTTACATTTCCAACATTTATTATCGGGCAAATGATAGATTTTTGCGAGCTTGACTGGGGTCATGTACCACCTATCCATCATTTTCATAATATTCTCTCTTAAGGCATTGCATGCCGTAAATTTAATCCCAGTGGTCCACAACTGCGGAACGAATTAAGTTCTTAGCCCGAGGTACCACTGCTTATACAACCTGAGCCTATGATGGATTGGTTCACAACACTAACACCCAAGAGGGTCTTGCTTCTCCCATGGCCACAGCCTTGGATTCCAACAGAAATCGGGCATAGCTGTGTCTCCCAGGAGCCCAGCCTGCACACTTCCAGCTTTTAGCTCACATAACTCCACTCTGCCCTTTGTCTTTCTAACTGCCAGCAAGGTGAGAGGGAGACATCCTTTGTTATTTGCCACAGAACCACTTCCTTTGTTACCTTAATGGCCCGTACATAGAGGGCCATTACCTCACCAGGAAACTAGCCTGGCTATTCCAAGAATTGAATCCAACCTGAAGGGGGCTCAAGCATATAGCATACCCCCCACACAAAAAACCACAATACTAACATTAGCTGATCACCAAAGTGAGATGAAACATCTTGCCCATGATAGGGCGAGATAGGGCTGGCTATTGGCCAGAAAAGAAACCTAGCCAGCCAGGTCTGTGCTCTTTCTACTTTGACATGGATTTGCTATGCATAAATCAACAGGTGAAGCTCTGCATGTCATGAAGGGAAAGCGCCATCGCCTTTGGCAGAAGTACGATGTACATGTGTCAGTGTTCTTTAAAGCGATTTTCCTCGGGGGTGTATGGGTGGGTAGTAAGGATGAGTAGTTAAAGCTGCAAGACTAAAATGCAAACGCCTTTGGAAATCTATGCCACTGGAATGCTGCTGTTGTTGTTCAGCTGGTGGTGATCTGGCGCTGGTAGGCTCACCTGCAAAAAAGATATTTATTTACTTAAGCTGCCGCACATCGGATGATTGGCCAAGGACACGCCTACAGCTCGTGGGCCGGCATAATGGCGAAGCGCCCCCTCCGCCGCGCTACTCTCCCTCTTGCTCCGCGCTCTGCCTCTTTCGCGGGCATTCGGCTGGGCGTGACGTCATTTCATTCATACCGCCAGTTTGCAGAACAATCTAGACCCTGGGCTCGTTCGAAGTGAGACAAAGGTGAGGGGGAAGCTGGACCGCCCAACTTCTCTCGCCGGTTTTTAAATGCCTCGATACCGGTTGCTTGAGTTCGGCGCGCGCCCCTGAGCTAAGTCGGTCCCCCTGCAGCGGATTATTTTTTTAAAAAAAAAATCTCTTCCACTTACTCATGTTTCGGCACTGTGGATTCAGTGCATCCGCATATCTTTCATATAGATAATGTTTAAAAAGTCTCTATCTCTCTCTTTCCCCCCGCCCCTTGCCAGCTCTCGGTGGTGCAGTCCATTGTGACATTCCGCTAGGGAACCTGTCGGCTTCGCCAACTGCAGACCACGAGGGCGCTCCTGGGTCTTAAAGCACGCGAAGTGTAGTTTGCTAAGATTTCGTCTTATCTAGGGAAGGAAAGTGCGTTCCTCGAACCTAACAGTGAAAGCTTTCCTCTGTTGCCTCTGAGGAAGATATTGGAACGATAAACTTGGTTGCCTCGCTGAATTGCTGAGAGACAGTATGGTGTAGTGGTTAGAGTGTCAGATTAGGACCCGGGGGAGAGCAGGATTCTAGTGCCAACTTGGCCACGAGGCTCACTCCGTCACTTTGAGCCAGGCAGTCACTCAGCCAAACCTACCTCACAGGGTTGTTGTCAGGATAAAATGTCACTATGGGGTGGGGAGAGAACTATAAACACCACCTTAAGCTCCTTTGATGAAAAATAGGGTGTAAAAGAATTAAGTGACTAGGCTGCAATTTGTATCCATTAGCTGGGAGTGAACATCTATCTTAGTATTCTGCATAGCTATTCAAAGGCAAATTCCACTGAGGTCAATTGGGCTTACTCCTAGGAAGTTGGGCATGGGATTGCTCTTTCGCTCTCCCATTGACATCAATTAAAATACCTAACTTTTGAAAGAGGGAAGGCCAAAAGGAGGGCAAACTGTTTCTGTAGATGGACATGTAAAAATTAAATCACTGTCCATTGTTATTTATTTAAGGCATTTATACTGCATAATCATTAGCATTTCTAGGCAGTGTATATAAAAATAAACCACACAGAGAAGAAAACAATAAATGTTCATCATAAAACCAAACTTAAGCTGGAGCATTACCTTAAAATGTCTGTGCCATGTGCCTGAAGTTCAGCAAGCAGAGTGCTTGTCTGATCTCAGGAGGGAATTCCACAGACATGTTCCCATAACACTGAATGCATGTCTTCTAGTTGTTACAAGATGTGCATGGGGGACCCACATACAGAGAGCAAGGTGCTTAAGAGGTTGGTGGCAGTCCAGCTTCAGGAATGCTTGGAAGAAACTGAATATATCTAAATCCATTTCAGTCTGGCTTCAGGCCTGGTCATGGCACTGGAACTGCCTTGGTTGCCCTGGTTGATGACATTTACTGGGAGAGAGATGGGGGCAGTTAAGCCCCACTCTTTCTTCTTGACCTCTTTCAATACATTAACCATTATCCTTCTGGTGCAGCTCAAGGAGTTGTAGGTACTGCACTTCAGTGTTTCCTCTTAGCTCCAGGGCCATTTCCATAAAGTTGTTATGGAAAGTCACTGTTCAGTGCCACAAGAGCTTGCCATCTTCTCCCGCATGCTATTTAACTTGTATATGAAGCCTCTGGGAAGTCATCAGGAATGTCACCAATATGCAGATGACACCCAGCTCTATCTGTCCCTCTGTTCCATCTGAATCTGGCTTGCAGGTGTTTGGTGGCAGTGATGGGCTGGATGTGGACCAGGAAATTGAAATTGAATCCTAATAGACAGAGGAGTTATGTGTTCCAAGTTCTCAAATCCAGGAGGTGAGAAGATGGCCTGTTGTAGACAGGGTTGCACTCCCCTGGAAGGGGCAGGTTTATCATTTGGGGGTATTCCTGGATCCAGTATTGTCACTTGAGATCCAGGTTCATGGTCCTTTCTGTATCCTAGCACAGAACCTTCAATCAGTCAACCAAGGTTATCTGTGTCCCAAAACCAAATCAAAAGTGGCAGAAAAGGATCAAAATATCCTCCTCCAAGAATCTCTGGAGCTGGGTTGCCACAATATGCTCCAATATATTCCTCAAGTAGACCATTTGTCTAAAGTTAATAGGGTTAGCCAAATCATATGTGGGCTTTTTAAAGAGAAACAATGTCATCTAACCACAGTCCTCTTCAGGTTTATGGGAACCACCTTCTCCATTGTGTAGGCATTTGCTACCCTCCTGGTCCAGTTGCTTAGTCTTCTTGTAGCAAATATAATCCAGGAATAGATAAAGATCAAGAGTGCTAGTTGTGGCTCTCACCCCTTCAAGAATCTTGTCCATGTCCTCTGGTTGCAGAAACTGGAAGGCAGAACAGAACACGAAAAGAACAAATGGAACCAGGACAAGTGGATCAGAGCCTTTCTCAACTAGGTGTAATCCAGATGTTTTGAATGACATCAGCCCCAGCCCACACATATGATTTAATACGTATTTAAGCAATGCCCAATAATTTGATTATCATTTGCGGTAAACACAAATCAGAAGGTGTATCACATTAAGAGTCAAATCAGGATAAGCTGGACATGCCTAAAGAGATATTAAGAAAACACCAATATTTATGCATGGAACAGTGCTATTCAGCCATCAAATGCCTGACTAAACAGGATGTTTTCAAATTTATCCTGATAATAATGATGGAGACAGGTGCACCTCACTAGGGAGCACATTACACAACCAGGGATCCACCACTGGGGCCTTCTCAACTCAGGCCCTGCCAACTGTGCAGTCCCTTGTAGCAGCAGCACAAACGAGGCCTCACTTGCTGAACACAGGGCCCAAAGTGGTTGGGAAAGGTGTTCTTTTTGGTATTTGGGTCCTAAGCCTTTTAGGGTTTTATATGCTAGTACTAGCACCTTGATTTGGGCCCAGTAGTTCACTGGAAGACAGGACATTGCTTTCAGGACTGGTGTCACAGGGTTGCCCACATGCAGCAGCCTCCAGACAATCTTCAAGGGCAGCCCCACGTAGGCTACATAGCAGTAGTCCAAGTGGAAGGTCACTAGAGCATGAACAACTGAAGCCAGGCTATCCCTGACCCAGAATGGCCATAACTGGCAAACCAGCCTAAGCTGGGGGTAAGCACTCCTACCCACAAAAGTCATTTGAGACTCCAGTGACAAGTTGGAATCCAGGAGTACTCCCAGATTATGAACCTGATCCTTCAGTTGGAGTGTAGCATCCCTCAAAACAGGATATACATCTAACTTCCAAAATATAAGGTACACATGGGAACCACCCACACACTGTCTTAGCCCTCATGGTTGGATGAAGAACTCAAACGCCTCGTTTGGTTTCTGCTGAAGTCTTTAATCCACAAATCTGATGGGTGCATAGGCAAGGGACAGGTTACAAGACTCAGCAGGTGCATAAAGATAAAGATACATGTTGCTGTTGTTGGCATCCATTTGTCTTGAGAGACAATGGTCAAACGGCTGTGCTGGCAGCACCATGGTGACTTCCCTGGGTAGCAGCTGGGGCAGTGCGTATGGAGGTCCTGGGCTGCCCAGATGACAAGAACCCCCTCTCAGCCTCACTGTTGTGGTCCGAAGGAAAGCAGAACAATACATTTGGCACCAGCTTGGCTATAGGAGTTGCCAGAAGGAGGTGTACGAGATGCCATGCAAACGCCTTAGGGACTCCATCCTTGTGAAGGATTTAATCCTTAGCCTTTTCTTCTCCCAGAGATATCCTACAAAGCAGCAGAGGTTATGGGTCAGATTTTTCCTTCTCCTAGATGGACTACGTTCCCAGGTTGATAAGCCCCACCTGCCCTTCACTCCCCCCTACAGCATGCACATAAACCACCTTCTTGACAACTGGGCCCGCTCATGCACTCAATCCCCCAGAGCCTGTCTTCACATGCTGGGCAAATCCCTAACTCAAGCTAAGATATTTATCCAACAAGCAACATAACCCCTGCACCTTCCTTTTTGAAGGACAGGGCAGGCAGAGAGCACAGTGTGGCAAGCAGGTAGAGTCCTGGGACTGGGCAAGCAGATGGACACTCCTTCAAGTGAGTTGAGCTTACAAAGTTTGTTTGCACTGGTGCTGGGGTCCCCATGACCTTGGAGACAGAGGCGGGACATCCAATTTCCTCTCCTCACTGGCAGGAGGCACTGAGGAGCAGCTCCACAACAGGAGGTATCTGATATGGGGTGTCTGGTTCCACAGGGGCAGTACACTCCTCTGCCAACCTGTTTGGTCCCTCCCCTAGATCCAGCTCTCTATTCCCTGTAAATACTTGCACCCTCCCTGAGCTCAGACACTTCTTGGGGTCCCAATTGCATCTCCCCCCATGCTAGTATCCTCCCTGGGGTTATTCAGATCCAACTCTTTATTTCACACAGTTAAGGTAACTGAAATGGAATCCCACGCACAGATTTTCTTTAGATTAGCATTTGTGAAGTTGAAACAATGTTTCTAATCCACCTTTTTTTTGTTTGTAATCACAGGCGGACTGATTGGAACTGGAGAACCAATTAACAGATTCCTGATAAGTGCTATAAGCATGCTCTGAAAACAATGGCTAACAGAACATTGCTTAAAATGTCCTAAAGGTTGGCTAACCTAGCTACTACAGTGCCTGCGGACTGGCGATTCTCACCTAGTACTGATGACCAAAACAAACTAACAAGACACAATCTATTTCTAGATAGGAAAGGATACAATTGTAGGCACTTGGTGCAGCTTGGAAACTGAGCAGGATTCCTTAGATGCAAACCTGAGTTCAGTGGTTCCCCAGTAAAATGTGCAGCTACCTAGTTAAACAAGACAAAATTAGGCAAATTTGTGGAGCCTAAGGCTACCAGCATCTACTAGGCATGATGTCTATCTATGTATCCTCCACTTTCAGAGGCATTACATCCGTGAACACCAGTTGCTAAGAATCGAAGGTGAGCAGAGTGGCATCTGGTTGGCCGCTCTGAGAACAGGATGCTGGACTAGATGTGCCACTGGCCTGATCAAGCAGTGATCTCCTTATGTAGCTCCCTAGACAGTATTTGCTGTGAATGCAGTGCTGAACATATGGCGGAAATAAGGGGAAACTGTGGGTCTTTTTTTGTTCATTCTGGATATTTCCCCTTCATCCTTTTGCCCATAACAGAGTAGGCTTGGCCCAAGCTGTATGATGACATCATTTTTTAAAAAAGAAGAGACAAGACAAAATAAAGAGTCACTACTGCATTTGTATAGGGCAGTGAGGAAGAATACAAAGGACAATAATTTTATTTATTTTTCACAAAATTTAGATACTGATTGGTTGTTAAAAAACAACAACAACCCTCAAAGTGGTTAACAAAAAGAATAAAACAATGAAATTATCAGTAAAACACAGTTAAAAGCAACAATTAAAAACCTTCAAAAAGAATATGGTTTGTTGTTGTTGGTTTTGCTAAAAACGAGATTAAAATACATGTCAGCATAACCACATGTCTGGATAGACTTGCCTAAACAGAATTTTTTTGTAGCAGTCTCCAGAATGTACCTGCCTGATGTGAATAAGCAGTGTGCTCCAAAGTATGGGTGCCTCCACGTCAAAATATTTTCTTTACGAATGCCATGAGCAGGGCCAGCACAAGACATTTTGACACATGAGGCAAACCACAAAATGGCACCACCTCACCAGGGAAGGAGGGTTGAGTAAAGATCTACACAACAAGATCAAGCTGGGGATAAAGATCTACACTGGGAACAAGGGGGGGGGGGATAAAATGAACCCCAGCTGATGTTTGAAGGAATGGGAGGGGAAAAGGTGGATGCAGAATCCAGGAGACCCCTAAGGGTGGGAGGAGACCAGAAATGCCTCCCATTGGCTGAGAGGCCCCTATAGAGGGGGGCCTGCTGAGGAGGGGGCAGATCAGGCCTCTAAGGAGTGTGTCACTGCTGTCACTGCCACTGCAGTAGCAGCTGTGGGCAAAACATTACCTGGAGGCTGGATCTGCTGCCCCTGTGGATCCTGCCGCCTAAGGCAGTTGCCTCACCTTGCCTCAAGAGTGGGCCTGCCCTGGCCAGGAGCATTATGTGGCACCTGTAGCAATGCCAGTGACGCCGAAGGAAGATATTCCGCAGAGACTCTTACTCAAATCTATTCCCCAAATAGATCTTGCTCAATTGGTTCTTCCTAGCACTGGTGCATTCTTACTTGTTGGCATCCGCCCATCTCAAGAAACAGTGGAGTGCACCTCCAGGGGTGAAGATGAACTGCTGTGTTAGCAGCACTGAAATGACCTCCCTGGGGTGCAAGCCTGAGCAGTGTGCGTGGAGGTCCTGGGCTGCCCAGACAACAAGACTCCCCTCTCAGCCTCACTGATGTGGTCCAAAGGAAAGAAGAGTAATATGTTTGTCACCAGCTTGGCTGCAGGAGTTCCTGGAAGGAGGGCAAACAAGGTGCCATCCAATTGTCTTAGGGACTTAGGGTTTACTCCTTAGCCTTTTTTTCTCCTGAAGGTGTCCCACAATCAACATTTTAATGAAGTTATGGGAATGATAGGAATCAAGGAAGGCTTGGAGAGGAAAGACAAGTTTAAAACACATCCCTAAAAAGTGTGTTGCTGCCAAACTTTGAAGGCCAGGTTGAAGGTGTTATCTGATGTGCAAACTGAGCAGAAGAGGTCCTTCACGGTATGGAAGCGTGGGAATCGCCTGCATGTGTCACTCAGCATGGTTAGGAAAGCAAAACCTTCGCACTGCTGCAAGCCCCGCCTCACCGCCCCTCCACCCGTTTCTTTTCTACCCACACTTGGAAGCTTGCCTAGTTAGGAAAGCCAACAGGAATGAATGGACTTGGGGAGGCTCTGAACGAGGGTTGGGCACTAAGACCGCCGCGGCTCCCTTTCCGCCCAGGGTGGATTGCAGAAGCGGAGAGGAGGAGAGATCTCCAGACACGAGAGGAGGTTATAGGAAGAGGATAAAAGCAATGCTACAACAAGGATATAGCTGAGAGAGAGAAAGAGGGGCGAAGAAGAAAAGGAGAAGGTGGTGGATGAGGCCGTGTGGTGGGGATACCTGACGAGACGCTGAGCGGGGGGGAAAGGGGGGCCTTTCGCAGACCTTGTATTGTCAGCCAGGCGTAAGGAAGCTTCCCCTCCAAGATCGTTCCAATGAACATGTCAGTGTTGACTCTGCAAGAATACGAATTCGAGAAGCAGTTCAACGAGAATGAAGCGATTCAATGGATGCAAGAGAACTGGTGAGTGATGATGGTGGTGGTGGCGGCGGCGGCGGCAGCTCCGGGCGAGCCGGTGCTCTCTGGCTGGGAGCAAAGCGTGTGCGTCTCCGGGTGATGCTCTCGCTCCCTCCCTCCTGCCGTGGCAAGGATTACAAGCGAAGGAGGGAGGGAGCGGGGCGAGCGGTGGCGGAGGGGAGAGAATGCAGATCGCCCAATGTGCCCAAGACGCCTCTGTGCGTCCGGGGCGCGCGCGCGCGCGTGTGCGCCACAGAGTGCATTATTGGCGTGTGGGTCGGCGCGCATCGCGTGTAGGTAACGCTTTCCGTGAATGGGTCTAGTGTTGGGAACCCTCCCAGGCTGGAACAAGAACACCACTGTCTTCTGGGGAAGACAGTGTTCCTGTTGTTTATTTGGATGCCTATACTGTATATAGATATATTATATAATAGAGCACATCTCCCACATTGTTCCTCGTCCTTAGAAACCATCTGCTTCTCCAGCACCACCGTTTTGCATTAGGCCCTCGCTCTGTTTCACCCATTGCGCCCCATGCGTCTTTAATTCGCACCCTCTCTTCTGTTGTGACTCCTAATTTTACTCGGGGTCCTTTACCTCCCCCCACCCCTCACCGTGCATGTTTCCTCCCCCCCCCCCTTTTGTATGTGTGTAGGAGGTGAATACAGGCTTGTTTCGATCCATGCAAAAATAAAAAAAGCCTCCTCGCTTCGTTGCTGATAAAGAAGCCCCCGCTCCCAGCATCTCTCGGTGGGGCTGGGATCACTTTTGCGTTATAGCCGTGCATGTAAGCGCGGGGTAGATTTCTGTGGATGGGTTTGGAGAGGATGATGAGAGGAGGGGTTCCTCTTCCTGCCGCCGGTTGCCTGGAAGGCAGAGAGGGGCTGGGAACTTGGGAGCCGAGAAGTAGTGAGGCTGGTCACATTCAGCATTCAGGTAAAGCAATAGTAAGAAGGGGAGAGGGGCAAATGTAAAATTATACGCATTTGCCGCTGACGAAGTGGCCTGCATCTTCTCTGACTCTGCCGTAGGAGGGAGTTTCTGCTCACAGCTAGACTTTAGGCTAGACTCGTCAGGTGCTTTTTTTATTTTATGGCGGTTTCTCCCTCCCTGCTGCCGCGATCCCAAATCTGATCTCCATCGAGATCTCTTGCTACAATAAAAGTCTCGGATACAATGTCCTTGGCTTAAAAGTGCCTTTGATCCTGACAACCTTCTCCAAGTAAACTTTGACGTGCCACCCCAAGAGGACTGAAAAATGCATCCTTTTTTTTCCATTTTGAGGATGATGGTCCGCATCGGAGGGAGGAAAATGGAGGGGGGAAGCTTTCCAGACAGAGGCTCATAGCACCCCCCCCCCCGGATCTAGCCTGAGCCGGCCAGCGAGACTGTGTGTGTATGCGCGCGCGCCTTTCCTCAAACAAGCACATGCCGTTGTGGGCGAATCAGTGGGGAGACGGAGAGGGGAAATGAGGTGACGCCATGGGAGCCGCTGCGCGGACAGGGCTTAATTTTGAATCCGGGCTCGGTCCCTGAACCTATTTTTGAAACGCCGGGACCATGCAAATCAAGTCGGAGAGTGGCCAGTTCCTCCGCGCATGAGCAGAGCGCGCTCCCACGGAGTGACCCAGGCCGCCGGCACACCGTGGGAGGGGAGGGGCCGGGTTAGGTTGAGGCCTGGCATCTGTTGTCTTAGAAATTTCGCTTTGGAAAGAGATGGGTGGAGAAGGCAACCCTTTTCCCTGCATGGAGGGAGAAGGATGGAGCTGATCGTGTGTGTGTGTGTCCCCTCTTGTACTCCTGGCCTGCTTCTGCCGCTGCGACCTGCGGGGAGCCGCCATCCTTCCAGACACAAACACGTGCCTGCCCCTAGCCAGTTCACGCTCTCTCAGGTTTAAATCTGCCATCCCGCTCCGCCCCTTCTTCCTCCCTTAAGTAGGCCGGGCCTGCTGCTTTGGCAAGCCTGCAGCTGGCGAGCGGCGAGCGCGCTTGCCAGGTAGCAGATTCGTCCTGGCGCGCCCCGCGTGCAAAATCTCTCCACCCCTCTCTCTTTCTCTCGGTCGTCACGCAGCATTCGCCTGTCCTCACCTGAACAGCAGCCACATGAGGGAGGTCAGCAGATCGGTGGGGTGAAGTGTCTGGGCCCTCCAAGAGCCAAGGAGGGCACCGTTGCACAACGGTGCCACGAGGTAGTCATCCCTGCTGTAGTGAGGTGACCAGTCTGTGTGCTGATCAGGTTGGCATGCAGGCAAGTGCGCGGCTCGCTACGATGCTCCTTTCCACACCTGGCACAGATCTGCTAGACGATCGATTTGGAACTCTTCTCAGACGAGGTTGCCAAATGTCTAGATTTGTCTGTTTGCATGTTTCATTCTTGGCCCCATTTCACGGCGGTTTGACCTGCAGCAGTCATCAGGTGAGACTTGGGGGCGGCGGGGGATAGAGCCAGACGTGATCACCTGATGATTGCTGCAGGTCAAACCGCTGTCAAAGGGGACATGCCAAAAAAAGAGATACTCTTTGTCTGGCAGCTTAAATATTCTCCCTGTCTCTCCCCCTGTCCTCCTCTACTCTGTGCAAACTTTTGACTTTTAGTCAACTTTTGTACTTCTTTCAGCCAGCAAACATTTGTTGCGTGAGCTGTGGCCCTCTCACTTTCAAGTAGTGAGGCAACCTTTGCCAACCTGGTGCCCTCCATTTGTTTTGGACTACAGTTCCCATCAGTCCCAGGCCAAATTCATAGAATCATAGAGTTGGAAGGGACCCCAAGGATCATGTAGTCCAACCCTCTGCAATGCAGGAATATGCAGCTGTCCCTGACAGGGATTGAACCTGCAACCTTGGTGTTATCAGCACCCTGCTCTAACCAACTGAGCTATGCATACATTTAAAGTGCTATAAGGTAAAGGTAAAGGGACCCCTGACCATTAGGTCCAGTTGTGGCCGACTCTAGGGTTGTGGCGCTCATCTCGCTTTATTGGCCGAGGGAGCTTCCAGGTACAGCTTCCGGGTCATGTGGCCAGCATGACTAAGCCGCTTCTGGCGAACCAGAGCATTACACGGAAATGCCGTTTACCTTCCCACTGGAGCGGTACCTATTTATCTACTTGCACTTTGACGTGCTTTCGAACTGCTAGGTTGGCAGGAGCAGGGACAGAGCAACGGGAGCTCACCCTGTCGCGGGGATTCGAACCGCTGACCTTCTGATTGGCAAGTCCTAGGCTCTGTGGTTTAACCCACAGCACCACCCGGGTCTATAATACTGCACTAAAAAAGCACAGGTCCCCCCAAAGTATTCTGGGAGCTGTAGTTTGTCAACAGTACTTAGTTGTTAGGAGATGCCTTCTCCCCTCACAAGCAGTCCCCAGTGCTCCATGTGAAGATTGACTTATTGTAAAAACCACTCTGGGAACCAGCTGTGGGAGGTGAATGTGGGTCTCCAAACAACTCTCAGCACCCTTAAGAAACTAGCTCCCAGAATTCTTTGGGGAAAGCCTTAAAATACTTTAAACGTTATCATAGTGCTTTAAATGCATGGCATGAATGCGGCTTCAACATGATGGGAGTTGTAGTCTGTCTGGAGGGCACTAGGATGGCAAATGTTGGTGTAAGGCTTGGCCCTTCTATACGTTCTCTTCTCACCCCCAGCCCTGCAAAAACCCCTGGTTCTTAGATTTCTTTGCTCCATTACTTTTCTTCAGCAGCACTGCTCACTAAAAAAAAAGCTGAGAAAGGGGGGTGCATCTCCTTTTCCCACTGTCTATTGCTAGAGGGTTCTTCCACAATAAATTTATTCATTAAATTTATATCACACATCTTCAACACACTCAAAAGTTCCCAGGGCAGCAAACAATATGAATGCAATAATAACAAAAGTACAAGCATAAAAAATCTTGCAAAAAAAAAAAAGAAAAGCCATCTATCAAAACCAGTACAAGCAGCTCTTCTCAGCAGTTTGAAAGGATAGAAAATCTAGGAAGAAAATCTAGGAATTGACCATAAGAATGCTCTTTTAACAGTAAACTGTTGGGGGCACTGAGGACCTTCAGCACATCATATTGCAAGCTCTTTCTTGATGGCTGTACTGAAGACTGTGACAGTATTATATTGAGCGATCTAAATTTTAATGTCTTTAGAACATTCATATCCCTCCTTTAATTTTTTTGAAAAATGAATTTTAAAATGAATTCTCATATCCATCTGTCTCCCCAACAGTTTCCCTGGTGGGGGTGGTACTGGTTTCACATCCTGTGCCCCCCTCATCTGTAGCAGCTCAGAATTTCATTGACCACCTCCTTGACCACCATGGGCCTGTCTCAGTTGATCATGTGATGTCACACATGTTTGATGTGGTCCATCTGGGATAGGATGGTGGTGATCTGGGGATGACAATTACACTTAATTGTAATTAATTATCTTTAACTGGTAGCTTCTAGGCTTCCTGAGATGCCTAACCTCTGCAGGGGCAAAGGGCCAATTAAAATGGTCTGTCTGCAGACACTGATGGATTCCTGACTGCTCTGGAGGATGAAGTTGTGGCTGGGGCTTCATTCCCAATACCTCAAGCACCCTCTCCTGCCTGCAAGTCCTCCTGCTCTTTGGTTTACTGAAATGACTGAAGATGGCTTAGGGTGATGGTAGTTTGATTTGTATTCCAGGTAACCTTTGGGATTGTGCTGGTATGACATTGATTTTTGCCTATGCTGCCTTGTGTACTTTTGTAGAAAGGCAGGACTTAAATACATTATTATTATTATTATTATTAGGATGAAGATTTTTGATACATCAAACACAAGCTTTAGATAATTTTAGAGACCACTTTATAGTTATGATGGCAGAAAAGAAATCTGAATCCTCTGCTACCATCGCATCAGTACAGTGCCAGCCAGCAGAGCTTTTTCCAGTGGTTAGGGCCTTATTTCATCTGGAGCTAACAAACTTTTGAAAACCCGCTTTGAGCAATTATTTTTTAAAACCCAACACTTTGCTGATAAAGTTGCCCATATCCACTCCAACTTCACTCTGCATTTAAGTCATGAGCAATGTATGTGCCCTTGATACCAGCTTGACATATTCTGATGGCCACATTTCAGTTTCTTCAACCTGTGGATGTGGACAAGTTGCTTGGAGCTTTGAGACCAAACCTGTTACTGTTGACCTTGTCCATCCTGGCTGGTGAAAACCACTAGCAGAGCAAGATGGCAAGATTGGTTAAATCTTACCTTTTGCAGAAGGTACAGCACCATCTACTTTAAAGCAAGCAGTAGTAAGACCTCAGTGGACCTTGCCACTTTAGACAATTTAAGCCAGTCTCTCATTTTTTTCATTTCATAGCAAAGTGCTCCAATGAGTGGCAATGACTCATCTCCAGGCTTCCTTGGTCAAAGCTGATTATTGGGATAATTTGTAATCTGAATTGAGGCCTGATTTTGGAACTGAAACTGCCTTGGTCACCTTGGTGGGTGACCTTCACTGGGAATTGACTTGGTGGGTGACCTTCACTGGGAATTGACTAGGGCAGGGGTGGGGAACCTGTGGTTCTCCAGATGTGGCTGGATTGTAACTCCTATAATCTCTGACCATTGACGATGCTGGCTGGGGCTGATGAGAACTGAAGTCCAACAACATCTGGAGGATCACAGGTTCCCCCACCCTCTGGTTAGGGAGAGTGTAGTCCTGGTTTTTGATACCACTGTATACAAATATATGTGCCAGGGCACATCACTTTCCAAAAATGGGCCTCACATTAGGAACTCTAAGCTGAATTAAAAATCTGGTTCTTCTACTGACACTGAAAGCCTAACTGAAGAAAAAAAATGGTATGATCAAATCATCAAATAGATTCGAGGCACTTCTCTTTCAACAGGAAACACCTTTATAGAAATGGCATCAATGTACCACCTTCCTGTTAACTACTGAAAACAGATGGAATTTAGCTCAGTTTATGCCCTCAGGCCCTTCTCCACAACTCCATCCACATCCTTTCCCTCTCTTTTCTGGATGCCACTGTGTCACCTCCCGCTTTTGTCACCCACTATCTTTTACTTCTTCAGCTTGTGTCTGTTGGCAGCTTCATACATGTTCCCCAGGTAGCGTGCCACCTTGCAGTCTGTTGCTTATCTTCTGTACCCCACATATCATCATTGCTAGCACACCTATGCTCCATTCTGTGTCTTATTTTCGGCATCTGCTTTGTACCTCACTCTTTCAAGTAGTCATCACTGGACTAGATGACCCTCAGGTTGCCTTCCAACGCTACATTTCTATGATTCTATGTATTCTAGTTTATGGCCTTTCTATAGTACTTTGCCTGATTGTTTGCAATGAGCTATCCTGTTCAACCCATCTATGCTTTTTTATCTGTTGCACCAACAAGCTCTCTAATTGTTTTATCCATTTGGGAGGGAAGGGATAAGTTATTACCCCCATCACTGATTTACACACAAAATTTTGTCCAGATGTCTTTCTCCTATATCTATAGTAAGCATTTTATCCCATTCTCACTATAACAGTAGCAGAATGGCTGAGAGCTGGACAAGTATCAATGCCCAACTCTCATTTTTTACTCACTATGCCAAACAAACCTGTACTCTGTTAGGTGAATGTTGGGTGACACCTGGCTTGAGAGCAGTACATGTGAAAAGGATCTAGGAGTCTTGGTTGACCACAAACTTGACATGAGCCAACAGTGTGACGCGGCAGCTAAAAAAGCCAATGCAATTCTGGGCTGCATCAATAGGAGTATAGCATCTAGATCAAGGGAAGTAATAGTGCCACTGTATTCTGCTCTGGTCAGACCTCACCTGGAGTACTGTGTCCAGTTCTGGGCGCCACAGTTCAAGAAGGACACTGACAAACTGGAACGTGTCCAGAGGAGGGCAACCAAAATGGTCAAAGGCCTGGAAACGATGCCTTATGAGGAACGGCTAAGGGAGCTGGGCATGTTTAGCCTGGAGAAGAGGAGGTTAAGGGGTGATATGATAGTCATGTTCAAATATATAAAAGGATGTCACATAGAGGAGGGAGAAAGGTTGTTTTCTGCTGCTCCAGAGAAGCGGACACGGAGCAATGGATCCAAACTGCAGGAAAGAAGATTCCGCCTAAACATTAGGAAGAACTTCCTGACAGTAAGAGCTGTTCGACAGTGGAATTTGCTGCCAAGGAGTGTGGTGGAGTCTCCTTCTCTGGAGGTCTTTAAGCAGAGGCTTGACAACCATATGTCAGGAGTGCTCTGATGGTGTTTCCTGCTTGGCATAGGGTTGGACGCAATGGCCCTTGTGGTCTCTTCCAACTCTATGATTCTATGAATCTTCAGAATTTTCTGTGTGACCTTTGAAATTTATTGGAAAGTAACACAAAAGAAGTCATGTGTGGATGCTTCTTCTGTCTCCTATGAGGAAGGGTAGCATTGAAAGGTTGAAAATTGTCTGGTTTTGAAACAGATAGTTTCTGTTGCCTCTGGTAAGTTTCTTGGAGCTTTGTAGGGCTGGGAGCAATATATGTTGAGCTTCATGTTTCTCACTAAAGGGGAAAATGAAACATTTCAAACTTGTGCAATAATTATATGTGATGCTGATGCTTATTGTCAGATGATATTTGCTGCTAATCTTTAGTGATTGCTTACATTGTAATGAGCTTGTGCTTTAGCTTCCCAGACATTTCCTTAGGTGTAGTAGTCAAATTCAAGGTGTGTGCAGGTTCAGTTAAAGAATTACACCAGGTATCTTTCAATTACTTACGATATGTGTTTCATAGTAAATATTATTGATATTGATTTGCAACATGGTGTATCTAAGGATTGGGAAAACCAGGTGCCAGAAATCTGTAAATTTATTATTTATACCCCGCCCATCTGGCTGAGTTTCCCCAGCCACTCTGGGCGGCTCCCAATCAGTGTTAAAAACAGTACAGCGTTACATATTAAAAACTTCCCTGAACAGGGCTGCCTTAAGATGTCTTCTGAATGTCAGGTAATTATTTATCTCTTTGACATCTGATGGGAGGGCGTTCCACAGGGCGGGCGCCACTACCGAGAAGGCCCTCTGTCTGGTTCCCTGTAGCCTCACTTCTCGCAATGAGGGAACCGCCAGAAGGCCCTCGGCGCTGGATCTCAGTGTCCGGGCTGAATGATGGGGGTGGAGACGCTCCTTCAGGTATACAGGACCGAGGCCGTTTAGGGCTTTAAAGGTCAGCACCAACACTTTGAATCGTGCTCGGAAACGTACTGGGAGCCAATGCAGATCTCTTAGAACCGGTGTTATGTGGTCCCGGCGGCCACTCCCAGTCACCAGTCTAGCTGCCGCATTCTGGATTAATTGCAGTTTCCGGGTCACCTTCAAAGGTAGCCCCACGTAGAGCGCGTTGCAGTAGTCCAAGCGTGAGATAACTAGAGCATGCACCACTCTGGCGAGACAGTTCGCGGGCAGGTAGGGTCTTAGCCTGCGTACCAGGTGGAGCTGGTAGACAGCTGCCCTGGACACAGAGTTAACCTGCGCCTCCATGGACAGCTGTGAGTCCAAAATGACTCCCAGGCTGTGCACCTGGTCCTTCAGGGGCACAGTTACCCCATTCAAGACCAGGGAATCCCCCACACCAACCCGCTCCCTGTTCCCCAAAAACAGTACTTCTGTCTTGTCAGGATTCAACCTCAATCTGTTAGCTGCCATCCATCCTCCAACCGCCTCCAGGCACTCACACAGGACCTTCACCGCCTTCACTGGTTCTGATTTAAAGGAGAGGTAGAGCTGGGTGTCATCTGCATACTGATGAACACCCAGTCCATCTCCCCCTGGAACTCTCTGCGAACAGGGAAAATGAAGAATGTGGTGTTGTGTATTAATAAAGAAGAAACCACAACCCTCATTATGAAATCCCTTGGGTTATCTTAATTCGCTGCAGAAGTTTACCTGCTGGGATCTCAATAATAGCAAGCTCTCACTGTTTTGCCTCATGGGGGAACTTAGTGTTTTTACACTGATTCCTTCCAGTTTCAGGTATTAGATCAACTGCAAGTCTGTATCAAATGTGTGACTCTGCGTACTGTGTTAAAGGGCTCCAGTGAAGCAAACCCTTAAGCTTAATTTCATAATGCTTTAGGATGGGGTAGAAAATGGAATGGAACCGAGACTCGGGAGATGTTTACTAAATTCCTTGAAAATACTGGAAAGATTGAGGAGGGTGCACAGGAAACTGGTCCATCTACCTCAGTGGTGTTTACACTTAGGACTGCAGAAAGGTTTCTCCCGGGTTTTGGGTTGGTCTTTTCCAGCCCTACCTGGAGATTCCAGGGATCAAACCCAGAACTTTCTGCAAGCAAATGTTTCCTACATTTCTAGGGACTGCTTATTTTCAAGATATCCAGTTTCCACTTCCACCACCATCCCGCAATAAAGAAAAAAGATTGCATTATTAGCAAGGGGTTGGAATTCTAGGCATGTTTGCTGGGAGATGAGCACTATTGAAATTGATGGAATTTATGTATGCAAGGTGAGAGGTAGGATTGTACAGGAAAGCTATTATTGCCATCCATGCATCATGGGGTGGGGGGCTCTCAAGAGATGAGGTTGCTCTAGGCATTTAGCCTCTCCCCATGGTGTGAAAAGCTGATTGTGCTGGGTTCAAAATCATAGCATGTAGAGCATGCTTCCCTCTTCTAACTCCCAAAGCAAGGGTGGCAGGGGGCACAGCTGTTGAGGACTGGATGGCAGGACCAGTTTTACATGAGCCTTAATGCCCTTGCAATATTCTGTTGCCTTATTCCTCCTCCTTGCAGCCCAATGCCCACAGATCCCTGGCACTAGACCCTCCCCTTTCTTGCCAATCCTCATGCAGTACAGAGCTGTTCCAGTCTATGGGACCTTTGCAAGAATTGCCTTCCCCCAAACTAAACTTACAGCAGCTGATCCACATTTCATCATGACTTTGCTCCAAGGAGCTCGGTAGTATGTACGATTCTCCCTGGACAAACACTTTGAGCTCACAACAACCCAGTTAGGCAGATAAATAATGACTGGTCCATGGTCACCCATTCATAGCTGAGAGAGATTTACACATGAGTCTCCTTAATTTAACAGTTTCACTACCCTGCTCTCATAATCAGACGCTTCATATTTTAAATTCTCTTGCCTTGTGGCCTGGCTAGTTAGTTTTAACATTAGAGTGAGGGGGGGCCAATTCTCTCCCCTTTCCCCAGCTACCACTATAGAGTTTAATTCCAAAACACAAAGTTCTTTCCCACCACTGAGTATATTATTTTTAGCTTTATCAGTACTTTGTCAAGGTCATGGGTCGGCAAACTAAGGGCCGTGGGCCGAATCAGGCCCAATTGTCTTCTAGATCTGGCCTGTGGACAGTCCGGGAATTGCTAGTGCATGCATTCTTTCCCTCTCCCTCCCTTTCCCTCACATGGTGGCGCTTTTCTCCTCAGTTGATGGAGCAATCTTATCCCACACCAGGCACCCTCAACAGCAGGAGTTGGCTCACCTGTCTACCCACCTCAGCAAGGCAGCACTGTGAAGGGGGCGTGTGATGCCAGCTGCAGGCTCCTGCGGCATTTTCCTCCTGCTCCTCCTCCCTCTCCCTCAGTCCGCCCTTCCTGGTGATGCCCCAGTTCCCCTATCTCCATCCATGGCTCCTCTTCCAGGGCTGCTGCTTCTGTCTTCGCCGGCTAACGCAGCCTCCTACCCTGCCATAGCACCTGGCTGGCTGGAGAAGCCCAACTGCGGCTTTTGGGACAACAACTGGGACAGGTAAAGTGAAGCATCTTCAGGCCTCTTTGCAGGTAGACAAAAATTGTTCATTTTCTCTCTCTTCAAAATATAGTCTTGCCCCCCCCCCCAAGGTCTGAGGGACAGTGGACCGGCTCCCTGCTGAAAAAGTTTGGTGACACCTGGCCAAGGTCATAGACTCAGTAGAGGAAGACTATTTTTCAAACCTAATCCCTCTCCCACATTTCTCACAAATCTCAGTTTTTAACAATTAAATGTTCAAATCTTTGAATCCATTCACATCAAAATAATTATAAGATCCAACATAGTAATATTAAATAGTTTTCAATTGCTAAAAGCTTTCCTTTCCACAATCATAAGTCTTCTTCTTCTTTGGCGATCACTCATAGCCGAGTAAGCTTGTCTTCCATAAACATAGTTTTAACAATGAGTCCATAAGTGATTGTGGACGACAAGGTGATGATCCAGCAAGTGGGACAACCATAAGTAAAAGGTTTAAGACAGTGGTGTTGGGACTCTGTGATGTTCCCAGGAATCTGGCACCACCTTCCCTTTTCTGTCTCTCAACACTGCGTAGTAGCCGCTTTTAAAATCTCCTGATATTAACAATCAGTGAAGAGAATATAGTAAATCAATGTTATTAAATTTATTTTAGTCAGTGTTCACAGTGAATAATCTTGTCCTCTTCTTTTGATCTTGATTTTTAGCCAGAAAATGCCTTTTAAGTACATAGTTGTAAATCCGTTAATTTTGACATCATCAGAGTAAATCCCAAAGTACTTTACCAGAAGTAAAATAGTTTCCAGAGAGTCAATCTGTGGGCCATCAGTGAGTCTGCAGGACCCTGAGACACCTCAATGCTCCTCTTGTGGTTTTTGGGGGAGGCATGTCACCCTCTCGCTCTTCCCCTCGCTCTACGGAGCCAAATCTTATAGAGCCATCAGATTCCCAGTCCAATCACCATGTTGCAAAGTCCTCTCCATTGTCATTGTCAAAATAATAACTAGCTGTCAGTCTTGTCAGCATCTGCATGGGGATTTGTGGGTGAGGAGCAGGGAAGGGAATTATCTTGCAATTTCAGGCTCCCTCCCTGGCTATTCGGCAACAAATGGAAGCTACTTTAAAGCCACAGTGGATTGCATACTACCATTGTACAACCAACACAAGTATGTTAGCATACCATTAATCCTGCTTAAGTAAAGGTGGAGTCAAACATGGAGTCAAACATTCCATAACACGCCATTGACCTTACTGAGGTCATGTTTTGAAATTAATCCAAAGTTTCAGGTAGACTTCAGAAGAGCGTAAGAAGAGCCTGCTGGATCAGGCCAATGGCCCTTGTAGTCTAGCATCTTGTTCTCACAGTGGACAACCCGTTGCCTGAGGGAAACCAGCAAGCAAGACCCGAGCACAAGAACACTCTCCTCTACCATGATTTCCAGCAACTGGGGTTCAGAAGCGTTGCTGTCTCCAACTGTGACAGCAGAGCAGAGCTATCGTATCCAGTAGCCATTGATATCCCAGTCCTATGAATCTGTCTGATCCTATATCAAAGTCACCCACGTTACTGGCCATCACTGCCTCCCATGGGAATGAAGGCTATACCTGCTTTATAATTGTAATGGTGTTATCTGTTTTCACAATTGAATTTTCTGTTGCAATCCACCCTGGGACTTTGGGATGAAGGTAAGAATTGTTTTTCCCCAACATAAATACAGTGGTACCTTGGGTTACATACGCTTCAGGTTATATATGCTTCAGGTTACAGACTCCGCTAACCCAGAAATAGTACCTCGGGTTAAGAACTTTACTTCAGGATGAGAACAGAAATCGTGCTCCAGTGGCACGGCAGCAACAGGAGGCCCCATTAGCTAAAGTAGTGCTTTAGGTTAAGAACAGTTTCAGGTTAAGAACGGACCTCCAGAACGAATTAAGTACTTAACCCGAGGTACCACTGTAGATACATAAAAAATACTAATCTAATTTTACCAATTGGAAGTAGCTCCTATTGATGATGTTCAGTGGAGTCAGAGGATAGAAATGAGCTCAAACACACAGCCTTTTCAAAAATGTGGAACATTCCCAAATGCGTTTTGAAAAACAACAGCAGCAGAACATAATCCTATTTACCAGTATTTTGTTTATACGCTCCCTTCTGAAAATGACATGCCTGTGATCCCAGTGAGGTTTATACACATGACACCTGAGACAAAGCTTTGCAGTGTGGAGTGCTCCTGTTTAGGGTTCCATGTCCTCTTCCAGAATATTCCAATTCTTCCCCTCCCCACCCCTGGTCTTCTACCTGTGCGAAATGGAATTGTGTGCAATAGTGTGATTATGCTTTAAAATATGGGCGGCATCTGCAGGGCTGTCCCTACCATTAGGCAGAGTGAGGCAGTTGGTTGCCTCAGGTGGAAGCTGGAGTGTGTTACCAGGAGTCATTCATCATGCCAGGCATATTAAGCTAGCCAAGTCTTATTTTCCTCTTTTGGATCTGCAAACCCTGCGGCTTCTCCACACCTACTGACACCTTCCTCTGTCTTGTCTATGGGTAGTGTTGTTTTCGCCTTCATAAAGATAAATAGATAGATAAATAGATAGTTGGGTGGATAGATTCCAAACTGCTGCCATTGCCTTGTGGTCAAAGCTTTAGGACCTGAATGGAGCAAATCAAACTGTTTTCTTGGGGTGGGGTGGGGATTTTTAATGTACAGTGGACCCTTTAGTTACATACCACTCTGGATACATAACTTTCGGGTTACAAACGTTTTGCCATGCGTGCATGTGCAGAAGCGCTCTGTGCACCATGCACATGCACAGAAATGGCACCTCTGCCTACGGACTTTACGGGTTGCGGACGGATCCCTGGAATGAATATAATTTGTATCCGGAGGGTCCACTGTATTATCTATGGAACATGCTCCCCCAGGAGGCAGTGATGGCCACCAACTTGGATGACTTTGGAAGAGGACTAGACAAATTCATGGAGGAGAGGGCTTTCAATGGCTACTAGCCGTGATGGCTATGCTCTGTCTCCACAGTTGGAGGCAGCAATGCTTCCAAATACCAGTTGCTGGAAACCATGGGAGGGGAGAATGCTCCTGTGCTCATGTTTCTGCTCCCTGGTTTCCCACAGCCATCTTAGCAGCCACTGTGAGAACAGGATGCTGGAGTAGATGGGCCATTGTCCTGATCCAGCAGGAATGCCAGCACCTGTTGCTATCAATTCAGATAGGTGGAATGGCGCTGGGTGTGAAAAGGGGAAAGGAGCACCTGTCCACCTGCGGAGGCTCGTATTCAGTGCTATCTCATGGTCTGCCCTTTCCTCCACTTGCCACAGCTCCTCCTTTCTCAGATTCCAAACCTGCAGCCAACGAGCTTATCTACTTTCTCTTTTCACAACACCTGGTTGCTGCACAGACATAATTGGCTATTATTGCATTTTGAGAAATGGGTGAGTAATTGGCTGACAAAGTAAATCCAACACCTCGTCAATACTGCACTAGCTCACACTTCCTACTCCAGGTTTTTGACACTCTTTAGTTGACCTGGTATAAGGTCATTAACATAAGCACCACCATCACCATGATGATCACCATTATCATATATTTATACCCCACCTTTTCCCATAATAGGATTCAAGGTGGCTTACAGGTAAAAACAAGAACCGCCAAAAACATAGAAAAAAACAATCCTTCAATATATATATAGAATTAAAACTATATACTTATATAAAATCTCTTAAAACCAGACAAATAATTACAATAATGCAGCACAGTACCAGCCTTTCCATTAAAAGCAGTCAGTTCCCAAAATCTTGTTGAGCAGAGACCTGGGCATTCATACTCAGGGCTGAGTGTAGAAGCACACCCAGTCTGTGTTTTCAGAGGGAGTGTTACCCCATACAGCGCAGGCCGAATCTCTATTCCCTGTTGTGCCTTCTGACTGACCTGGATTGTCTGGATTAAGTTTCAGCTTGTTCACCCTCATCCAGGCCATTACTGATGATAGACACCAGTTTAGAACTGAGACAGCTTCCTTGGATTTAGGTGGAAAGGAGAAAAGGAGCATGCAGAACCCTGAAACTCTGGATAGCCTTTCCCAGCACTTTCATGTAAACGGTAAATAGCATGGGGGATGGAACAGAACCCTCTGTCCAGTTCCTGGCTTAGGTCAACCACCAAGATGATCAAAGCCATCTCTGTCCCATAAACAGGCCTGAAACCAGATTGAAATTGATCTAGATCAGGGTTTCCCAAACTTGGGTCCCCAGCTGTTTTTGGACTACAATTCCCATCATGTCTATCTGGCAGAAGCAGTGGTCAGGGATGATGGAATTGTAGTACAAAAACAGCTGAAGATCCAAGTTTGCGAAACCCTGATCTAGATAATCCATCTGCTCCAGAAACTCTTGGAGCTGAGATGCCACCACACGCTCCCGTACCTTGCCCAAAAATGGGATGTTGGAGATGGTCTGATAGCTATCCAGTATGGTGGGATTCAAGAAGGGCTTCTTCAATAGAGGTCCTTTAGGCACACTGGAATTATGTTTTGGGGTTGCTAGCACAAGTACACAGGACACCTCAGATTTTTCCTTTGCAGTCTTTAATCAAACATTCAGCAGAGCAAACTCCTGTGCAGAACAACCGTCTTCTCTAAGGAGGCATATAATTATACCCAAAAGTTCAGCCATGCAGTTGATCCGATTGCACTTCTTGCAAAAGATGAGTTACACAGAGTTTGCATTACAATAAACTTAACACCATCCTAGTTGAAAGGGTCTGTAAAATAAATTTTGAAGCTGCTATTCAGACAAAACAGCTGCAGAAGTATCAAAAATTGGTCGGTGACTGTAGAATTAGTTTGTTTTCTTTCTTTTTTAAAAAAAGGAAACCAAGCGAACCACTGAGCAAGCAACAACACCCCACTTTTCCTTTCATTTGTACAGACTGTCAGCTTTAGGCTATCAGCAGTAAATGACAGTTACCTCCCTTGTAATGGTCCATCCAGTAATATTTGTCTTCTGATGTCTGCTGATGCAGGGAACACCAATAGGAACTCAGGAAGTCTGTGCTGACCGCTCAGAGAGAATTGAGTGAGGTTATGTCATCAGAAGGGGAGGGGGTTGGTTTGAAATGCCATCAAAACTTGACTCTTCTCTTCTCAGAACATCCATGAAGCATTCAGTATAGTTTTGCCCTGTAATGCTGTATTTTTAAAGACTCATTTGGATTTGGATTGGTTTTGGATTTGGATTTGTTACAGCTCTGAATCTGGCTGCAGTTTCCTTCTCTCTCTCTCTCTCTCTCTCTCTCTCTCTCTCTCTCTCTCTCTCTCTCTCTCACACACACACACACACACACACACACACACACACACACTTAACATTAGATCAGAGTTATTGTGACAAACAATTCTCTTTACAAAGTGATGTGGAAACTTCCTTATGTGTTTTCTAGGAAAGCTCGTTCCACAACAACAGCCAATAGATTTTGTTTTAAAAGAGGCAGTGTTTCAATAATAAAAAACACATTTGATTAAAAAGCCTAGGCTAAGTTTATAGTGCTCTTTATAAACAGGCATGCGAGCTTACTCCCTGTAGCAGTTTGAAACCAAGTAGTCCTAGCAAGAAAAAAATATAGCTTTAAAAATTTGAGTATTACTAATTGGAGTATTAATGTAACAGAAAAGTGGTGCATAAAAAAGAAATAGAAATATTAAAAAGGAATGTTCTTGTTTTTATGTGCGCAGGTGGAAAAAATATGAAACTAAAGAGATATTTGAATAGATATCAAAAATTTATATTTGCATTTATTTTTCTCTGTGCAACAGAGCAATCTCTCTAATGCCCTTTTCCTCAGCTTTCTAGATCAATAGCAGAAATGTCAAATCTTTCCAACTCTCCACACACAGAGTTGCAACAATTTATGCTGTTAAGTGAAAAAGCCATTTTTACTTTGATTGTGTAGCTGGTGACAGCCAATCTTGGATACAAATTAGGGCAACTTCCAGAGGGCTCTAATTTAGATCATTATCAGCCAAATCCAAGCCAAAGCTCTTCCAGGATGAGAAAATTTGAATTCAACGGATCTTGAACTCAGCCAGGGCTATGTTAGTGTAATTCCCTCACCCTGGCTCAGCCAGGCCTCAGGCAGTGGAACTTATGTTGCAGTTAGTCCCCAAAAGAGGTGTTCTGGAAGGAGGTAAGAAGAGACACCTATTCCAAATCCTATTCAGCTCAGCAATGTGATCCAGGGCCTGATCCTCAACAATTGGGCCCACACTCACCTGCATGCTCAGTCAACAGTAGCTCCTCCCAAATGCTCCTGAATGGAGTTTGGGTAACTTAGGTCAGCCTAAGTTACACCATCTTTTATAATAAGTTTTGCTCAATGTGCTTATTTATCAGTACAATTTGTAAGGTCCCAGGGAAGGAATAAATATATAATTAAAACAATAATTAAATATCCATAAAAAAAATATGTCACCATCTGCTGCCACCCTGCCCCAGAGTGAAGAGCACTGCAAGATTAGCAGCACGCAATATTCAGTTGACTTGCCTTTTGTAACTCGCCAATCTTATGGCAATAACTGATGACAGTCTTCTGTAATTGCAACTCAGTTCTCAGGACCAGAAGACTTACTACTGCTTCCAGAGTAGAATTATTGTAACATACAGGGTGAACAAGAATAGAGATAGGCAGGGAACAGGACACCTACAGAACTCTTCACTCAGATTCATCACTTAGCTATTTTCTGACACTTATTTTTGGACAAAAGTGGCTCAATTGTCTGCTCAGATCACTGTTTGGAGGACTGGAAATATGTTGGATATGTTGTCCATTTGAGCTTTTCCTCCCCTCCCCTTCTCTTCTTGCACATACTGGTTACTTCTTCCAATTTCTGGTTTCCTCTAAACCAGGTATCTTCAACCTTTTCTGACCCAGGACTGACTTTTAACCCAAACATGCATTTGGGGACCCATTCTTAATCTTTCCCTATATATTTGCATGGCGGTGATGCTCTTGTTGTGACCCACCTTTGATCAGGCCATGACTTACTAGTGACCCTCATCCACATGTTGAAGATCAGTACTTTGCTATGACATTCAAATCAAGCAATCTGTGGTGAGTGCTAAACCCAAACCATAGTTTGGAGGCAAGTGCTAACTGCAGCTGTCCAATTTATTTTAACAATGCCTAAACTGTCCTGTATCCAAAAATGAATTTCAAGGCAGTGTACAAGAAAATTTAAAATCTCCAGGTGCAACATAAAACATAACCAGTAATGCAGTAAAATTAAGAAGAAGAAAACCAGCTAGCCAGCTAAAAATATCATAATTTAAAATGCCTGGGCAACTAAAGGTTTTAACCTTTTACAAATGTCACAACAAATTATAGTTAGAGAAACCTGAAAATGGTGGAGGAAATAGACTTGTGAAGGGAATGAAGGTGTACATGAATCTGCTTAATTATTTAGAAAAGCCATCTAAATCAATGACTGTTGCAGCTTGTGGCAATGCATCTCATAAACTAATATTGTGTTGAGCAAAGAAGTACTTTTGGTTTGGTTTGCCTTGAACCTACTTCCAATTAGCTTTTGTGTTATTGTATATGTCAGTCAGCATATCAGCAACATGCTTTTCCTATAGGGAACATGCTTAGAGGTGATAGTTGTGATTTGTGTATCATGAATTTTCCCTTATGTTGTGTCAGCCTTGGTGCTCTCCAGATGTTTTGAGCTACAGCTTCCATCAGCTCAACCAGCTAGCACAGCTGGCTAGGGTTGATGGGAGTTATAGCCCAAACATTTGGAGGATACCAGGTTAGCGATGGCTGTTGCAACTTGTTGAATCCCAGTGGGACATGGAAGGCCTTCTGCCCAGATTTTCTAGTTGCTTCCATTTCTATGAGACAAATGAAAATTCTATTTTCATAACATGCTGTGATTAGCATTAACTTTGTATTTATGATCCCCAGTATTATTAATTGATTAATTGCTTACAGCTAACCACTGGTGATGTTCAAACTCTGGGTTTCCTGCATTAAGCAGGAAGTAGGACTAGACCTCTTCCAACTCTGAGATTCTACATATCCCACAGGGTCATGAACTCTAAGGAATTTACAACAAGATGCAGAAAGTTAAATGGATCAAGTAATGAAATCAAAATACTGTACTGTATCCAGCACCAAAATAAATAGCAAGGCCCAGAATTGACAAGTAAAAGCTCCAGCCTATAAACTCACTCATGTCAAAGGTTGTGAGCCACCAAGTACTTAGGACAGAACATTGTTACAACATCTCATTGCAGTATAGGACATTTTGTTGTCATTAAAGGATTGTGTTGTTGGTTTCAGGCACACCCACCACTATGCATTTTTTTTTTTTACTTGGTGTGTCCATAGCTTATCTGGTTATACACTGCTTGTATTTACATAAGAGGAGCAATCCTATATCAGTGAAACTCCCACAGGGAAAAAGTCCATTGTTTTCAGAGTTTTAAGATTGTGTAAATACAGAGTTTGATTGTTGCTTCCATTTCCCCACCTCCTTTCTTTTTGATTCCTGGACTCCTGCGCCTTTCGCCAGCTGTGCTTACAAGCTGAAATTTTTCGGGATTTTCTCACGAAGGTGCAGTGATAGGCAAAGCATCACCTGTTGCCCTTGTGTTTGTCAGCTAGTTTATGAAAGCTCGGGAGTCTTCCTAGAAAAACGGGGACATCCTAAGATAGAGAATAATCAAAATTATGCATTTGTATGTCATTCCTAATAGAGCTGGGTGATATATTGTTTAGTTATCTGAGACTGGTATGACGTTCAGATCATGATACTGGTTTCATACATTTTGAGCTGGCAACATATTGTGCCAGCTCAAACTGCCTGCAGATGGCAAAGGTGCAGACAGGCAAATAATTAGCCTCAATTTCCCCATCATGGCATGGTACCCATTATGATCAATGTACTCCTACATATCCATTTTTAGACTGCTGTTGCAAATCTTTTAATGGAGCCATCTCCCATGGCCTCTGTTTCCCAATGCTTGCAGTTGGCAAATGGTTACCAGAAGTCCCACACAGCTCCCTTTCCCACCCCAGAAGCTACATGCACTCCATAAACTTACAGCTGCAACCATGCTCTGTTGAAACGGCATCTAGATTTTGCTCTGGCCTCAGAGATTGCAAAGAAAACTGCAGTTCAGCCTTGCTTAAAGTATTATTGAAACAAATAGATCCTGCTGCAGAAGAGGAGGTCTTAATAGGGAGGCTGATGTATTGTCTCATTCAGCAGAGCCGGATGGAAGTATGATTGCACGCATTGATCTTAATAGTCAGAAATGCTTGTCAATCGAACAGATTAAGGCAATCTGCTGAGTCACGGTTCCACTGCTCCCCCACCTCTGGCATAATTTGATGTTATCTTTACTTGTGTGGTGGTGCTCAGCAGCTGTAATCTAACTACTGCCTCTGCTACTATTTTAAAATGCAATTAGCTCTGACAGTGCACTAGGCATTGAATCCCAGGATGCTCTTGTTTGTCCTGCATGCACACTCTAGTAAGAGTTGTCAATATGCCCATTAAAATGCTTTGTGTGTTCCTTGAAGCCAGACTCCAATGGCCTCAAATATTAAAGTTCCTCACCCTCTGCCTACTAAACACTACCATCCCCGAATGCTAGGAAGGATGTCATCTACTTATTGTTACTATGCTTGCCATATAAATGCTCCTGACAAATGCGTATATTAATTGCAAATATCACATTTTAAATAATGAATTTCACAGAAACTACCTAACCTAGAGGGTAGGGTTAAGTGTGTGTGTGTGTTTATGTGGAACAAAGGAAGCTACATTATTCAGATCATTGAACCATTTAGATCAGTATTGGCTACACTGGCCTTCAAAAAACCTGTTGCCTTCCAGATATTTTGGACTATATTTCCCATCAGCCCCAGCCCAATGTTTGAAACTCCCATTGTTCTAGGCGCATTTTGCAACAGGGAGTTACATTAGCGCAAGCAGCTTCTGTGCTCTGGGTACAGTACCGCACCTAAGATTTCAGATTAAAACAGTGGAGTGGAGTGGAAGGAAAGGAAGACCTTTTCCTGCTTCCCCACTTCCAGCTACTCTCTGAAGACTGTAGAAGAGACCCTCTTAAGAATATTAGGGGGGTGGGCAGGGGAAGGACCAGACCATGTATAAAATGAACATAATATTTTAGCTGCAGTTCATTCATTTGCAGCTTTGTTATATATATAAAAAAGCATGCCTAGACATTCCATTGTTGTGCCCATAACCTAGGTTTAAGGTGCCATCTAGCTCCTAGCTTTCATATCTCCATTTTTAACACTGCCTCAGCCACCATGGCCAATGATCAAGCATTATGGAATCTGTAGTCTAAAACATCTGGAGAACTTCAGGGAAGGGACGGCTGGTCCATGCAGGTCAGCAGTGGTTCTCCAGGGTTTCCATGAGGGCTCGATCCCCTTCCCAGCTAGAGATAACAGGGATTCAAAGCATGTTCTCTAACTCTGGCTCTTGACACTTCCCCTATGGAGAAGACTAAATATTACATCACCAATACCAAAGTGCTGGGGCTTTTGTTTTCATCTTTACAGTACACATCTGTGCGATCCAAACCTCTGGCCATGCATTGTGGGTGGCTGGGTTTTTGTAATCCCAGAAATTGGCAAAACCAGGAGTATTTTTTGGCTCTGGCATAGGGATTCCAAAGTGTTAATTGGTCTTCGTTTACTGGAGTAGCAAGCTTAAGGGCATTATAGGAAAAACAAGGCAGGGCGTACTTTTACTGTTAAGTCTGCAGATCAGTCCAGTGTTTCGATGCCTGTTAATGGTTCAGTGTTGGTGTCTGTAATTTTTCTGAGGGTCTCAGCTACAAAATGGCCCTATGGGCATTAAGCTCTTTTCTGGTGGGTGTGTAGGAAGCACACCTCACAGTCCCCATGGCGAACCTTTGAGCAACTGGGTTGAAGCATTCTGACTATGGCCCCTTGAGCTTAAGTTACATTCTGGTAATTTGTTCTTCCATTTTTAGAGAACTGCAGATTTGCTTGTCAGTGCCATTCTTCAGGCAATCACGTTGCAATGCATTGAGGAGATGGTTGTGAAAGGTGTCCTCAACCCCCCACCTCCTCTGAAGACTCTTCTGTAGAAATACACGGTGTAGGCTTTGATATGTAAAAGAACGGAGCCTTATTCATTTTCATCTTTCTTACACCAGACTGTGAGACAGAGATGTGAGCACACAGCTGTTCTTCCTTGCCTCACCCAACCAGGTGAAACTGATTTCATTTACATTAGCAAGATGCAATAGAGTTGCAGATATAAGGTGTTTTCTGTGAGTTGCCTGAGGATATTAGCTAACAGGGTGCAAGAGAGATGGGAGACTTAGAGCACTGCTATTTGTTTATTTTTAAATTTCTAACCTGTCTTTTCTCTGAAAGTAGCCCAGAGCAGAAAACACAACAGCAAAACAATACCAATTTTTAAAGTGCTTAAAAACAGTCACAGCTAATAATTTCAAGTGCAGTTTATTTCAGATGGCAAATGCCAGGGAGAATTGGAATGTTTTAAAATTCTTCCTGAATGTTAATGATGAAAGAGGGAGACACCTCAGGCTGGAGGGAATTCCATAAATGGGGAACCACTATCAAGACCTTTGCTACATACCCTACTGTCCCAAGAAGTTCAGGGTTGTGCAACAGGTTGAGAACATGAGATCCCTGATGGACCAGACTAAGACCCATTTAGTCCAGTATTCTGTTCCTTCCATAGTCGGCCATAGACCTATCAGAAGCCCACAAGCAAGACATGAGTGCAATATTTGAGCATATCCTGGCCTGACTGCACTGGCTGCCAGTTAGCTTCCAGGCTCAATTCAAAGTGCAGTTTCTGACCTGTAAAGCCTTAAACAGCTCAGGACCACAATACAGTACCTCAAAGAATGCCTCTACCCATATAAACTGTCCCAGACCCTGCATTTATCATCTGATGCCCTTCTTCGTGTGCCTCCTCTTACCTCCACATGAGGGTGACAACATGAAAACGGGCCTTCTCTGTAGTTGCTTCCTGTTTGTGGAATGCTCTCCCCAGGGAGGCTAGCCTTACACCTTCATTATATATATTTTAGGCACCAGTCAAGAACATTCCTTTACAATCAGGCTTTTGGTTGATTACTATTCTACAGCCTTTCAAATATGTGTCTGTAGGAAGATGGGGCTATTGTTTTGCTGTTTTGCTTAATTATTTACTTGTTTTAATCCTATATTTTAGTCTGTGAACTGCCCTGAGACTTTATGATGAAGGGTGGTAAACAAATCAAATAAAGGATAATAATATTTCTGTAACTTTTATTTGGGTAAGAGAGCACTTCAGATTAATGGCACCTGTGTAATGTTTAATTACAATGTACAGTGTTTAATTACAAACATGGGGAAGCACCTTCATAACCAAATAACTCCTACCGTACGGAACTTGCATCACTGTCCCTGGATGAACAGCATACCGGTAATCCTGCCAGAGCTCCTTTACCAGTCCAGCTACACCTACAAACTATTATCTCTTTCCATCTGTCTGTGACCAAATCCAAGCTTGAAGCAACTGCTTCACTGCCCCTCCTTTGGTGGGAAGAGTAGAACCTTCTAAAGGCTGGAGAAAGGTTGTAAAACATGGTTATACAATGACATTAAGCTTTTTGTGTGATCCCTGACTGGGTAGGATTACAGCTGGATGATGCCCGCTTGGAACTGAAGTACTGTAATAGATCAGCTGTGAATAGGAAGCAGATAAGGAGTGAAAAGTGCAGCGACACTTTTAGCTCCTCCTAACACACACACACACACACACACACACACACACCCCGCCACAGATTTTAGGGAAGAGAAGATTTGCACAACCAGTGTAGACTTTTTTCCATTTAAATTGCAACGAAGTCTTGTTTCACTCCTTGAGCTGCTCCAGACTGTGCATTGTTGTTGTTTTGCAACATGGCATTGATGCAATAGTAGAGGATTAGTGGTAGATTTATAACAGATCATCCACACATTATTCTGCCTTATTAGTTGTTCTGCAATACTTTCCCAATGCTGCTCCATTATTGCCATCAGGAAGGGCACTATAACCTGCACAATAGGTTAGCAAAAGCAGGACAACGCAACATTTGTCTACCCTGGCTGGCAGCTCACAGTTTAGATCTTCCATATCGCCTGAGATTGAAATTAGGCCTTTTGCAATTGAAGGCATGGGCTCCCTGAGTTATGATCCCTTCTGATATGGAAAGAAGTCATGCTTCTCACTTTGGCACTGTTTCTGAGCAGCACCTGGTTTGTGTGGGCACTTCCCTGGAAGTTCTTGTACCCTCTTCTAACTTCCAACCATCCTACACATTTGCACTGGCTTCAGATGTAAAGCATGGCATGCAATTAGCCATGGAAAGGGCAAATGAAGAAAGAGAGTTTCTTGCAAGAAAATAGACCTGCCCCATTTTCTGGATTTCTATTTCTGTTGTGAGAAAAACATATTCCATGCCACCTATTTTAAGGCAGGGAGAACATCAATCGACATCACTTCCATTTCTTTTGTACATCAGATATCATCCAGAAACTGAAAGGGGGGAGAACTTAAATTGTTCTAGGAACTGTAAACTGGACAAGAGCACATTTTTGCATCCTGGTTCTGTCATAAAAAAGCAAAACAAATGTTCTGGGTATATACCTGGCACTGTGCCATAAGGTAAGATGAAACTTTGAGTTCTTAGGCAAATGAGCTCCCCTTTTCCCTACACTCTGTGACACCCACACTTGTATTTTGCTTATATAGGCTTTGCTGCTGTGGCAGAATGAATTATTCAGAATGTAGCTGTCTAGCACAGTGCAAAGAAAAGGAATCTCTCATAAGCGGGTGCCGAACAGCATTCAGTTGCATTGGTCAGGATCCATTCCCTTCTTCTGTGTGATCAAGAATACAATTGGTAAGGCTGGAGGACATGGACAAGAAGTTTAGTTTGGTCATCGTGACCACTTGCTCTTAGGACCCTTGCCCATCTTGGCTAATGAAAAGTAGAAGGTAGTTGACAGCTGGCTGGGCCATGGAGGTGACTAGTGCCTCATTGTGAGATGGGCTGGTCCCTGTCTGCTTGAAGAAGGCAGTGGTAAAACTACTCCTAAAGAAATCCTCCGTGGATTCAGAAAATCATAAGTACCATAATTCCTGGTGAGTTGCCAGTCTCCCCTTATTGGGCAATGTTCTTGAGAGGGTAGTTGCATATAAAAAGATTAAGGCCTTGGAAGTCTTTTAAAACTTCCCCCTGGGTGAGAGGCAGGAACGCGTTGTCTGACTCCTTTGGCATCCCATGATGAGTGATCAAAGAACTACATTAGAACCCTATGGTGTGGGAGGGTCACATGAGATTTCTCAGTACTATAATGTCCAGCAGGCACAAAGATGGAAGGGGGAGCTGGAGAGAGGGCTGCAACAAGACAGGGTTTTCGCAGCTGTATTTCACCACAGATACTGATAAGGAATAATGATTTGAGGGGCAGTGCTTCCTACAACTAACTGCTATCATTTGCCCCACTACATAATGGAACATTTGAGGAATGTGTATATAATTTGCGATTCGAGAATTAAATTAGAAACTAATTGATGTAAAAAATAAAAATTACTGCACCCAAACAAGGCAACTTTATTTGGTTTTGACTGACCAGAATGAGTTGCAATTTTCTGTTTGCTTTTTGCTGGGATAGCAGAGTTTAGCCTGAGGTTACAGCATTTAAAGAATAAAATAGTTTGAAAATTTGTGATGCTGAAGAAGCATTCAAGGATGCTGTGGTGTCAGTTTTGAACTGTGTGACTGGCCAAGAGACCTGAAAGATGTATTTTGTGGCATCCCTAGGGAGAAATATATTGCTTCTTGTATTGTGTGATGAATTGTCTGCATCAAGGCATTCTCTTCTTCCAAACAGGACCTCAATATGTCCCCTGCATGAGGCAGAAATATAATTTATTTGGACTTTCTATTGTTTGTTGCAAAACAACAGCAACAACCCCACTTTGGATATGATCCTTCCCTACTCTGGGACTCACACAATTTGATTGTGCTAGAAGGAGAGAGCTAGAGTATTTCTTATTTCCAAAAATTGCCTTACTACAGTGGCTACACACGTGCCCAAGTGTAGCCAACTGAGCAGGGCAGCTAGAAATGGTTGAGTTTGTAGGGATCTCTCTGCACATGTACTCTTGTATCCACAGGAGGAAATAAGTATCACACGCATGCTAGAAGAATTGTAGATGTTAATGCATGTTAAGATTTCCTGATCTACATTTGTTCCAGTGCAAGATTGAGTAAATGTAATTACAGTGGTACCTTGGGTTAAGTACTTAATTCGTTCCGGAGGTCCGTTCTTAACCTGAAACTGTTCTTAACCTGAAGCACCACTTTAGCTAATGGGGCATCCTGCTGCCGCTGCACCGCCGGAGCATGATTTCTGTTCTTATCCTGAAGCAAAGTTCTTAACCTGAAGCACTATTTCTGGGATAGTGGAGTGTGTAACCTGAAGTGTATGTAACCTGAGGTACCACTGTACTGAAATCACAGCAAAGTCATCAGTAATGAATGTCTTTACTGAATAACAGAATTCATATAGCAATTAATAACATTACTTACTGCATTATCAGTTGTTGGAATCCAGCTCAGCAGCATTATACTAGGAATTATTTTGTCCTAGTCCTGTCCATGTGTACTTCAATGTACACAACAAAATCCCACGGAAATGTTCGATGAACAACACTATCCGAACTTTTCAAAACTGGGTGGTTCAAACACAGAGGACTCACCACTTACATAGGAGTTATGTTCTGGTGCCCTGCGCACACAAGTGAAAAATCGCGTAATGTGGGGGGGGGGCACTCTCTAAACACCCTTTAAATGCCCTCTCTCTTCAATCCATACCAAAAATACTGTATCAAAAAATATCCACAGCTAGAACTGAAGTTCTGGAGCTGGTGGGAGGCTGGAGGATACACAGCAAAGCACAGCTGTTGCTGCTGCACTACCCTGCACATCAGCTGTTAGGTGGGGAGGCTGAGCAGCATAAACAAAGCTCTGCTGCACCTCTAGACTCTTTGGGGCTCCATCCTCTTCAGGCTCTGGGGAGGGTCTCCTCGTGAGCCCCTAAGACTCTCCAGCTTGCTCCTGCCATTTCCAGGTATGAATCAAATTGTTAATTCATTTCCCGGCACTGCATATATATGTGGCCACACGCAAGTTGATCACACGCAAATGGGGGGGGGGGAATGACTGTGGTCACAAACAAGGTGCTAGGCCTTTAATGGGGCTATAGCATTTCAGTCTTCATGTTCTGCTGTTGAAAATCACACTTGGTTGAAAATTTAGCCCTACAATCAGAAACTTGTCTGCTCAGAATGGAGACAGGAGACCATTAAAAAGCTTAGCGGTAATGAGAAGGAACACCCCAGTCCACCTGCCAACTTGTTGCATAGGAAGAAGGGGAAAGTCAACTGCAGGAATGGTTGCCAGTTCCACCCTGTGGTGTTTCAAGGGCAGCTCACTGGGCTGTATAAGTGTTGTTACATACTAATGAATAATAGCTATTGCTCAACATGTATGCCTAAGGTACAGATACTGGCATGAGTAGAGAAAAGCATATTGGACCTTGAACAGCAAGATCAGATATATAAGCTAGGTGCCAAATGGCTCCTTTAACCAGACTTATAGTCACCAAAATGGGCGACACCTGGCTTGAGAGCAGTACAGGGCGACACCTGGCTTGAGAGCAGTACATGTGAAAAGGATCTAGGAGTCTTGGTTGACCACAAACTTGACATGAGCCAACAGTGTGACGCGGCAGCTAAAAAAGCCAATGCAATTCTGGGCTGCATCAATAGGAGTATAGCATCTAGATCAAGGGAAGTAATAGTGCCACTGTATTCTGCTCTGGTCAGACCTCACCTGGAGTACTGTGTCCAGTTCTGGGCACCACACTTCAAGAAGGACACTGACAAACTGGAATGTGTCCAGAGGAGGGCAACCAAAATGGTCAAAGGCCTGGAAACGATGCCTTATGAGGAACGGCTAAGGAAGCTGGGCATGTTTAGCCTGGAGAAGAGGAGGTTAAGGGGTGATATGATAGTCATGTTCAAATATATAAAAGGATGTCACATAGAGGAGGGAGAAAGGTTGTTTTCTGCTGCTCCAGAGAAGCAGACACGGAGCAATGGATTCAAACTGCAGGAAAGAAGATTCCACCTAAAAATTAGGAAGAACTTCCTGACAGTAAGAGCTGTTCGACGGTGGAATTTGCTGCCAAGGAGTGTGGTGGAGTCTCCTTCTTTGGAGGTCTTTAAGCAGAGGCTTGACAACCATATGTCAGGAGTGCTCTGATGGTGTTTCCTTTTGGCAGGGGGTTGGACTCGATGGCCCTTGTGGTCTCTTCCAACTCTATGATTCTATGATTCTATGAATGTCTAGTTGCCATTTGGGGGCCAGACAGTTCAAACATTGTATTTTTCAATACAATGTTTTGGTTCCTGAAATGCGTTCTGATTGTGCAGATCAAATTGAATTCTCCAGGATATGTCAGGTGCGCCAAGTTGGGCCCAACATTGGGGGACAGGGAGCTGTCACACATGCATGACATCACATGTGCAACATCCCCCCCCCATTAGGCCACGTCTGTCAGGATGTGCAGGCACCTGCCAGGATGCTCTGGCAACCATGGCAGGGAACACGGAGGGCGAAGATTGCCCTCCAACCCTCCCACCCCTGCCTGGTGCATGCCCGGGGGCAGCAGGGGATGGTGGCCCTCTCAATCGGGGTGGGGGGCTCAGCCCCCTGCCTCAAAATATTGAGGGGGCTGAAGCCCCTTTTGCCCCCTATAGCCGGCACCTGTGGTTTGTGTTACTAGTGTGTGAAAACAGTCAAGATCCAAGGATTTTAATGTATTTTTACATGTTGGAAGCCGCCCAGAGTTATTATTATTATAGATAGATATAGATAGATAGATAGATAGATAGATATAGATATTATTATTACTATTTTTATTATTATTATTATTAGGATCCCCAGGCATGCACCTCCAGATGGTGAAGATATCAGACACTATTCTGTCACCTGGGCATCTTCTCTTTGTAGCAAATGGCTGGTATCCAGGTGCAAAATGTGCCAGACGAACAGGTGTAACAGTGAATAGAAATGTTACCTTTGTCTCTCTACACCCCCACAACCCTCTTTAACCTCCATCCAGGCAAGCGAGAAGTTTGAGGTCCCCCACCCTTCTGTAATTGGTGCCTCTGGTGAAATGTGCCACACGGAGAGAACTGCCATGGGGAAAGCAATTAAAACAGCCTTCCTGTGGCAGCTTCTCCATTTGAACTGGCTGTTACTTTTCTTGACTTAAGTTAAAAAGGTAAACAAAGGGAGATGAGATGGCAGGTGGTAAAAACAAACTAAAGAAGAAAAGGAAATGCACAAATAACGCACCGCATTCCGATTGCACAGGAGCGCCCAGGGCTGCCTTGCACAAGCATGCAGACAGGAATGTAACCAACTGCTTTATGCAGAGTCAGGGACCGCTGGCCCATCAGGCTCAATGATTTTGACACTGGCTGACAGCAGCTCTCTAGAATTTCTGAGCCCTACCTGGAGATACAGGGAATTAAAGCCAGAATCTTCTGCATACAGCACATGTGTACTACTGAGCTATATAGCATGCCTGGATCTGCCTGGGTGGGGAAGGGCTGGGAGTTTTCTGTTTGCAGGTGGTGATAGTCAACAACATAGCTGATAAATATGGAAATTCCTGGCACTGCTGCCTGCACAGTTGAGAACTGTGTGACTCATAAGGTTGTGGATTTTTTTAAAAAAAGTATTGGCTGCATGACACTTACATTGATCAAAATGAAACACCAATGAGCACCACATCTGAGGGCAGGGCAGGAAGTTAAGGTAGGGTGCAGGGCGGATCATATGGCACCTGCCACTCAGTCCTCTGAACACCCCGTCACCGCTCCCCAACCTCCAATATCTGCTGCCTGAGACTACTGCCTCCCTTTGCTTACTGGTTGGGCTGGCCCTGGGTTTATTCATGTCTCATCCTTCTGATTATGGTCCACATATTGGGGTGGAAAACCTTCCCCCGCTCGCCATAATCTGCAAAGGGGAGCAATGGCTGGCTTCACGATTTCCCCCATGAAGTGATGTGTGTAAGTAAGCTTCATATGCGCTAAAACTTGCTGTATCGTCAACATGTGCATGCACATGAAAGCTTATACCCAAAACAAACTTAGCTGGTCTCTAAGGTGCTACTAGGCAATTTTTTTTACTTATTTCGACTGCGTCAGACCAACACAGCTACCTGCCTGAATCTATACAACCGAAGGATGCTCTTTAGATAAAGGTCAGTGTTGTTTTCACGTTCATGCCAGTGCCTAAAAGAATGGCTGAAGAAAAAGCAGGCTGAACAGTAATATATACCAGGGGAGGAAAGGCCAACTAATGCCTAGAGCTCTGCACATATTTGCAATCTCAATTTTAGTTGATTGGGCATTGGATTGTCTTTTTGTGGAAGGGGTGGGAAATCCATTGGGCCAGCAGCTATGCAAAAGCATGTTGACTGCAGCTGCTAAGCTCCCTTCTTGTTCACAACTGTGGAGGAATTACTGCAACCTGTTAATGGAGCAGGGAAGAACAATGGTACTGGTGACAAGCACAGGTAATGCCAGCGAGGCTGAGTGTGGTACAGCCTCAGATGCTAGCTTGGTTCAGGGGAAACACTGATTCAGGCTAGCAAGAGGATTTGAGCAAAAGGAGTGAAGGCAAGTGCCATCTCATGGCTTACAGTGTTTGGATTATGTGATCCATTGCTTTTAAAACTGCTGCTTTTAATTTTTTTACTGCTGCTTGTTTGGGTGTTTAGTTTGTTCTGTTTTTAGGTTTCATTTTGCGCCATGTTGGTTTTGTGTAAGCCTCTATATGCACTTTTGGATAAAGGTATGGCATACATTGGGACGTGAGTAGCGCTGTGGGTTAAACCACAGAGCCTAGGACTTGCTGATCAGAAGGTCGGTGGTTCGAATCCCCATGACGGGGTGAGTTCCCATTGCTCAGTCCCTGCTCCTGCCAACCTAGCAGTTCAAAAGCACGTCAAAGTGCTAGTAGATAAAGAGGTACCGCTCCGGCGGGAAGGTCAACAGCGTTTCCGTGTGATGCTCTGGTTCGCCAGAAGCGGCTTAGTCATGCTGGCCACATGGCCCGGAAGCTGTACGCCGGCTCCCTTGGCCAGTAAAGCAAGATGAGCGCCACAACCCCAGAGTCGGCCACGACTGGACCTAATGGTCAGGGGTCCCTTTACCTTTACCTTTATGGCATACATTTATAATCAGTCATAATAATAACTTTGCACACATATACAGCTGTCCACATGAGGATGTAAATTAAAGAAACTGGATCTCTGACGCACTGGTTCCCAGAGTTAATATGTGAGTTTCATCTCTCCACACTCATTTGTGACTATGTTTTTTTAAAAAAACACAGAAATTGTAATTAAATGCATGACTTGCACAACTGTGTTTGTTTACACAGCACCACTATTTGGTAGAGCATGAGACTCTTAATCTCAGGTTCATGGGTTTGAGCCCCATCTTGGGACACAGATTCCTGCATTGCAGGGGTTGGACTAGATGCCCTTTGTGGCCCCTTCCAACTCTGCTATGCTATGATTCTATGATTCTAAAATCAGATTGTGCATATTTACATAGCTACCAAACACTTTCCCCAAGGCATCATCTTTTGTGTCTAGAAGATAATCTGACACTTATTTTGGTGAGCGAGTGAAGCAAAACAAATCCTGTCAAATATACTTATTTTTATTCATGATCCCCAGCATAATATATAGCACTGGTAAAACATGTCAGTACAGTAATTCCTCGAGGTAGACAGTGTCCCATGCAGCTCTGTGAGACTGAACAAACACACAAAATACTGTGGGTGAAAAGCCTAGGTAGAATTTAAAACAAATGACACTCCTAGTTATTCAAACTTCTGGTAATGACCTGTATACTTTGCATCTCTCCCAAGCTGTTCAGATGAATCAGGTTGTAGTGTGTTGGCAATCTGGGTGTGGATTTCAAGAGCAAAGGGAACTCTTTACATTAGAAATAGGGGGTACATATTCACAAGCTCTTCAAAATTGCTTCTACTGTTCCAATTCTGTCTCAGCTAACCTCCTCTGCTAACTGCCAGCACACCCCTCTTTTGAAGAATCGGATCATTCCTTCCAGGCAGTTAAGGAAGATCTGTAGCATTTTACTGTGTTGCAGGCCTCAGAGAGCCAGAATCACTGAAATATACACAGCATCTGATCTGCAGGGCTTTGTTTGTTTACAGATGTGTGTATATTGTGTGTGTGTGTGTGTGTGTGTGTGTGTGTGGGCACACACAACTAGTCTTAAAACAACAGATGTCCTGTTCATGAACTTAACTAGTCCAAATATATAATTTAGCAGGCAATGGGTAGCTAAGCTGGCAACATTATTATTCCTAACAATGTCCAGGGAATCCTTTGTGCAGGAGGATGTCAAAGTGCTGCTGTATTCCAGTCTCCTTTCTAGCTCACCCACATTCAGATTGCTCTGCTCAGCAAAGTGACCTCATGCTCTTTGTAGAGGGGGCGCTTCTCCATTGCAGGCTGATCCTGTGTAAACACAGCAGTGCCAATTGCCTCTTCCTGAAGTGGTGCCAGCCTTCAGGAAGTTGGATGCAGCATCTGTGCTTGATGATTATTCACCGAAAGGCAGGCAAAATACAGAAACAGTTGTAAAAATACTGCCAGCACTGAAACCACCAACACGCTTTGCTGTTTCTCAGAATGAAGACTCTCTCTTTGGACGAGAGCGTCAGTGTGGTAATGATTGGCAGCGTGCCTTGCTGTGATACGAAGGGGCAGAGCAGGTGCATGCTCTTCTTGCGCAGGGAGGATGTGTGTTTGACTGTATTGTCTTGGGAAGAATAGTATATGTTAGCTTGTCATGGAAGGAAAATATGCAGTTAGGTAAGCAGTGATGAGCTAAGCCTTCTTAAGCTGCTTACTTTGTATTAGAGAAGCTATAGTCAAGAGAAGACTCATTATTCTCTCTCTCTCCACAGTTATTTCAGGAATGCTATTGGAAGGTATCCTCAATGCTATTGGAAGGTATTCTCAAGTTCTGGCTTCTATTGTGCTTCCTTCTCAACTTTCAGAAGAAAATTGTCAGCATGCAAAGACGAAAGGTCCCCAGATTTACATCATAGATAAATGATTCATAGATGACATCACCCATGTAAAGAGATAGATGCATTGATTAGCATAGATCTTTGTTCATTCTAGGACAGGGGTCACCAACATTGTGCCCTCTAGATGTTATTTGACTCTATCAGCCCCTGTCAGAATGACCAGTATTCAAAGATGATGGGAGTTGGAATTCATACAACATCTGAAGGGCATCCATTGGGTATCCCTGTCTTAGGAATGACCAAAACATATCCATCTGTTATAACTAGTGAGTGAGAATGTTCCAAGACCTGTGAGAAGTATCAGGAAGCACAGTTGATTTAATGTTTGAAAGAGCAGCTAGCCAAGGGGCGACTGCAATTTTAGATGACAATGGTCTTTCAAGTTGGTATAAACTGGTTGCTTTGAGATCACTTTTCAGCCTCTGGTGCAACACTCCCAAACAATATGAATATAGCATTTTTTTAAAAGAAGGTCATTTCCTTTTATTTTTAAATGAAATGCATATTTCTTAGTCATTAAGTCTGTAATTCTTTGTGCATTTACTTTGCAAGAAGCTCTGCTAGAGAGACTTACTCCTGAATAAACATGCACAAGATTGTTCTACACGAGTAGGAATTGTGGGCCAAGTTTCAAAAGTGCAACCATGAACAGTATTTTCCAAGGTACAAAGTTTTGCTGATCAAGTTTTGGCAAAAACAGTATCCCTGCAATGGGATGTCTACACTGGAGGAGGGGGAAAGCGCACTGGGGGATCTTACATGAATCGTAAAAAAGACTAGAAGGGATAGACATTATATTGAAAGTACTGTTTACTGTAAATTGCTTTAAATTTACTTGCTGTGAATTGCTGTGCTTGAATAATTTGTGCATGGTCTGAAGACACACATGATACGGCCACCTTGCTGAAGCTTAGTAGGTTTGGGTCTGGTCAGCAAATGAATGGGAGAGCCCTGTTAGCTGCCACAACAAAATGTTAAACGAAATAATAAAGTTTGCAGTAGACTTGGAATGCTGCCTTTAGAGGAGGACATTGATTTGGTCAAGATCATGATGCTTGGAGTTCTGACAACAATAGCTGAATTGCACAGCTTAAATATCCTTCAGGCAAAAGTGACCCATGGTCACTGTAGACAGTGGACAGATTTGAACTAATGAACCAGAGGTAAATGGATCTAGATCCCATTACAAAGCCACTGTTCAGTCCCCCTCATTAACATTTGAGTGGCAGAAGCTCAAATGATTTATTTCATTAATAGTCATGAAACTAATTACACTGAAGTGCATCTGTTAGTAGCAGAAGAGGCTGATTTTGTCCTGCAAAATAAATTCTCTCTCATTAGGTAAATGTTACCTTTTTAAAAAGCAAAGAGAGACTAATTTCAAAAACAAAAGCTCATTGTAGTCCATGAAAGAGACAAGACTCATTTAAACATTGATCTGGAAGTGTGTTTTAAATATAGAGTGCCAGGTTTGAATTGCTTTTAATGCAATCATTTAAATAAATCATCAGAAATGTGTATGCAGATATAACACAGCTAGACCTTGCTTCATTTCATCCCCTGTTAGCATTTATAATTTACTCACAGACATAGCATAAAAATAGATGAGCTTTGGCCTTAAAGCTTAATTTAAAGAAAGAGTGAGAGGAGGGAAGGTTAATCATGAGGGCATGAGAAAGTGTAGTAGGTCAATACTTGATGGCGTGGGTATACGTTTTATACAGGACAGCCTGATTTTTGCTTTTTCCAGTAAATTGAAGGAGGAAGGTTGGCTGGGTATGATTGAAAATGTATTTTGAAACATTTGGAGGGCACCAGGTTGGCAAGGGTTAAGGCAGACTGATGTGCATGCTGACTGTGTTGTGTCTCGCTTGCCTTTTACTAATAGCAGAGCTGCTGCTCACTGAGAGAGCAAATTTAATTTGGGTAGGATGGGAAATGACACTGTTGCAAATGGGATAACTGTATCAGAAACAGGGGAGCAGTAACATTACATCCTGGTCAGTTTGCTACTGTAGCCATAGAAAGATACGCTTTGTTTTGTTTGACACACCATTCGGTCCCTCAGAAAGCTAAGGGTGAGGGGAAAGTAGTTACTGTAACCAAATATTTGCAACCCAGGCTGTTCATGGATCCCCTATCCATGCTATGATCCCCAGCCAATTACAGTGGTACCTCGGGTTAAGAACTTAATTCGTTCTGGAGGTCTGTTCTTAACCTGAAACTGTTCTTAACCTGAGGTACCACTTTAGCTAATGGGGCCTCCCACTGCTGCTGCGCCGCTGGAGCATGATTTCTGTTCTCATCCTGAAGCAAAGTTCTTAACCCAAGGTACTATTTCTGGGTTAGGGGAGTCTGTAACCCGAAGCATCTGTAACCTGAAGTGTCTGTAACCCAAGGTACCACTGTATACTGATTCGCCCTGTACTGCCTGGGGGCCAAGGCCCACTTAACCCCTCCTGGATCTGTTCCTGAAGCAGTTTGTGGGTAGGGGTCAGGGTGAGGGTTTCCAAAGCTTCTCCAGATTCAGAGGTTATGGAGAAATAGAGCTGAGTGTCTTCAGCATGCTGGTGGCATCTCACCCCAAAATGCCTCATGACAGCAAACAGCATTGGAGATAAGAAACAAACACCTATAATTAAAACAGTAAAAGAACCTATTTAATAAAATAAAATACAAATACCCATAATTAAAATATGGGGGAAAGTCCAATTAAGTCAACAAAGCAATTAAAACAGGAGACTTGGGTTAAGAGATTTTTCATCCTTTGAAAAATCATCCTCAGATGAAATCTATGCCAGTGCAGATGAAAGATCCATGATGATAATGTATCCCTCCGTGAATCGCTCTTGGGCTGGATTTGGATGACACAGTAAGCTAGACGTAGCCAGTGTGGGTGTTGTTAGACTCCAACTCTCATCATTGCTGTCCTTTGGCAAAGCTGGTTGGGGCTGGTTGGAGTTGTTGTCCATCAATATCTGAAGGGTACCATGTTTGCTACCCATCTGGTAAGCCATAAACCATGGCTTGCCATGAATAAGCAGTGTGCTAGTGTGTGTTCATTCCCGCTTACTGAGGTGTCTGAACCCTGACTCGTGGTTTGCGTCCCTGAACAAACCACAAACTATAAGCTCTGATTTGATTGCCCTGATGAGCCAGGGTTTGTGGTGTGCTGCTTTTGCTAATGTTAGAAGAGGAGGGCAGCAGGAGTGAATCATCAGTATGCACTGGGCATGCTGCTCCTTCGCAGCAAACCATAGTTTGTGGCTTACCATATCATCTGAATGCAGATTCTGTCCAATATCTGACTTGGGTGATCCAGTTCTGATGTAGGATATCTAGCCTGAAAAATCAAACCACTGGAACACTGAAGCAGTTATGACTGTGCAAACTTTTTATAACCTCACAATCTCAAAAGATGCATGAATGTGAAAAACAGGGGTAATCCCTCAATTGGATTGGTCCCTTCTGGAGACTGTTTAGAGAGAAACTGAATAGTATCTCTTTTACAGCTAGACACATCCCTGGCACTTGGCCTACACAGGTAATAGGAGCTGAGTCGCTGTGATTTCCAATGAACACAATGAGCATCAGTCTCCCCTGAGAACACAGTCAATAATTTGGAGATATCCCTTAACACTGTTTGGCTAGCACCGTTTTACTTGTTGCATAGTTTAAGCAGAACACAATTGGAAATGCAGGGTTCCCCTGTCTGTAACATTATATTCTTTGATATAGTGGTATATAAACTAGAACCTGCCCAGAAGCTCCACTGTTAAATTTTTCATGGAATTTTGTGTGGTCTTTGGGAAGGGGCTCTGAAAAAGCAATACATCCTCAGAGACGGGAGAAGTTATGATTTTTTTGCAACAGTTTTACCTGAAAAGCTGCTGTTTCTGTTTTTTAAAAATAACATATTTTTTTAATTCAATCAATCTTTGTTGTTACAATCACAGATCAGCCACTAAATGACAATCAAACAAATACCGTTTTACAGTGTATAAGAGAGCAAAAGACAATTTGGAATTAACTGCACGGCAAAGAGCTAGGATATGTGTGCATGGTGTCATACATTCACATTCACACTAGAATGAGGCTGTTGAGTGCTAGGTAGCAGCACTCCACCAGAACAACAACCATGCCTTCTATAAACCCCCTTCTATGGGGGTTATGTTCTGGACCCCCACATGCGTCAGCGTTCCTCCCTTTTAGCAACATTTTAGTGATGTTTTTTGGTCACTTCCGGGTTCAGCACATGCACAGTCACACATCAGACGTGTAAATCAGTTGTTGCCTATAACACACAACTCAAACACATTTAACTTGTGTGCATTCAAGTTTACATGCTTAGCAAATATAAATGGAAAGGGAGTGGGCGTCCAGGGGGAAAGGCTTTGGCAACCCCACCTGCCATTGCACCCAATGTGTTTTGTCTTTATGCAATTTCGGCTTTATGCACTATCCCTGGAATGTAGCCCCCCACATAAGTTGAGAGTCACCTGTAGGATCATTTCTGGGTGGCTTGTTGAAGGGAAAAATGGTCACGGGGAGGTGGTTGGACAGACAGATAATGAGAAGAAACTGCCATCACTGTTTTTGGCCCCCTCATATCTACAAACGTGTGCATATAGGAAGCTGCCTCATACCAAATAAGACTCTCAGTCCATCCAGCTCAATATTGTCTACATTGAGTAGCAGTAGCTTTGCAGAGTTTCAGGCAGGGGTCTTACCCAGCCCTACCTGAAGATGCCAGGGACTGGAATGGAGATTTTATTTATGCAAAGCAAATACTCCACCACTGCTCTGCAGCCCTCCACAAAATGTGTTTGAGAAATTCAAGGCCACCTCTGCAGCAGCCAGCCCCATTGTGTATGTGTAAGGGGGGGGAGGAGAGAAACTTCTCAGGAAGCAGTGGAACCACCCCAGTTTTCTTGGTCGGATCCTGCAAGCACCTTGAAGTGGCCCAAGTGATGCCAAGGAGATAGGAAGTGTTAATAGTAAGCTAAGTCAGGATAGGGCAGAACTGAGCATGACACAGCTCTGCTGTGGCATGAAGAGATCATTGATGCGATAACTCCAAAAACTCCTACATTGCCTGCGGGGCTGACAAGTAATTGTTCAGTCATCCAAGTTTCTGTGTTCCTGCAGCAACCCTCTAGGTTTGGACTGTTAACTTGCACATTTTCCACCTCACCTCGATGCGTGTAAATACACAAGCGTACAGAAAAAGCTCTGTGAGGTTAGGTTGCAGCTAAATATATTTGGAAATGATGTGAACTGTATATGTAAAGCCATGTGTATGTACTTGTAGTCATGACCTAGAGTGACCTGACCTAAGGGTGAATGAATAGTTCCTTTAATTTTTCTTTCTGTAGTCTTTTGTGATTACTGAACGGTACATTGCCCAGAGACTTCCCTGCAACATTCAGCTAGAATATTATACCTTACCAGAGGACACATTTTTATGATAGTTCATACTAAGAGCAGCTGGGGACATCAGATGAGAGAGATTACATAGCCAGCCTCCAAACCTTCCAGCCTGCAGTTAACACTCAAGTCTTGAAATAACTTTCCCATGGAAAAAAATTGGGACATATTCAAAATAAAGCAAACATGAACATCATGAACTGAACAAATCTGTGGCCGGTCATATACTTTATCCATTGCAGCCCATTTGAACATATAGTTAGGGTTTTTCATGCTCAGCTAAACAAGTTCTCTGGATAATACACTTACAGGTGCTATTCAAGCTTCTTTGTAAAACACATTGCAGACAACCTTTTCGTCATGAGCTTGAGGCTGCCAGGAGCAACCAGGTGCACCAACCTTCTCTCAGCCTTGAGACCAAGAGCAATAATGCCTTTAAAGAGGGCAGATCTGCACCAGAGAAATGCCCAGCCACTGCAGCCCAGTACCACCAGAGTTGCCACTATAAGGGCCACCACTCTCATCTAACAGCACTCTTGCCCTCAGTTGAAAATAATGGTCTGTGAGCTGAGTTACATAATAATAAATCAAACAGCTTTATATTTTGTCCCTTAATTGCACCTCTACTACAATCTCTGCATAGCCAAAAACATTTGGGCAGTCTTCTTTAAAGAGTATAGGGTATAAATTGCAGTCTTCTTTAAAGAGTGACTATTTTTCTGCTTTTTTATATAATGGAGCTTAAATATCACCTTAGTGTTGTGTGTCTTGGGCTTTTACCTTTCTTCATCTAGGCACCAAGGACATGTTAAACCTTCACAGCTGTGGGAACATGACTTACAGGAACTTTCTGTTGCTGGGAAGAAATTGTAAGTGGGATGAGGGAAGCAATGAGTTGCATCACCGCTTCACCCTGAAGAATGCGCCACACCTAACTGTTAGGGCAAGAACAGTTATGTCATTCTTATTTATGTTTGAAATATCTGGAGAGCACCAGGTTGGGGAAGTGGAAGTAGTTCTTGTACTTAAACTTGCAATTCAAATACAGTTTGTCATTAAACTTGCTATTCAAATACAGTTGATTAGTTATTTTGGAGTGGAAACTAAAATGTATGGGTGTGTGTCATATTTGGATGAATCCTGTGTCAAGGCCTTGGAGGGATTTTGGACTTGTCAGAGGTGAAACACGTTCAGTACAAGCCTGCATGAGTCAAAACAGGGGTCTTTGAAGGGCATTGTAGTACCTCAATGATCCAGGCATCTTAAAAAATGCTGCTGACAACACTCTGCTAAATGCAAAAGTGATGTCTCTAAGCTTACTATACAGTGAATGATGTTGGAGTAGAGTGTTAGCGGAGGGGAGAACAAACACCAATGTGGGAAGAGGGAAAGCTCTGTTGTGATTGACAGGTAAAATTTTATTTAAGGGGAGTGGTTTTATTCAGAAGAAAAATCCCCTTTGGTTCTTCCCTTCAAAAATCAGCTTCAAAGGTGCCATGGCTTTTTGTCTGTGACTTGGCTGGTTCCTTACCCAGCACACCTCTCTCATGTCTACAATTTTCAGAGCAATTGCCAACTAAACACTGGGGGAAATTAAGTGATACATTTCTTATTTACCCCCAAACTGAATTGACTACCCTTGCAGAAAAGCCACTACAGCTATCCTTCTCAAAGCCAGCAAGACACATGACCTCAGAAGAGTGACCTTGCCAGCAAATTTTATCCAATTCTGTCCCTTTCCTCAAAAAGCAATTATTTCCTCAAAATGGGTATAGGGCTGTCCCTTTCTCCGCTCCCCCCCAAACACCCAAACTTTAAGGGGCCTACCACAAAAGAGCCAGGACCTATTTGCCTGTAGATTGGAGGGGCTACTATGCCTTCAAATTTCATCAATTTCTGTAAAAAGAAAAGTAAACCATTGTTTTGATCTCCCAATAGCTCAGGGCATGAAGCAGACTCAGATGGGGCCAAATTGGGCAGCCTACAAAGCCTCTCAGGCTGGGGCAGGCTATTTTCCAAAGCACCAGATTAGGGTATGAACAGTTTCTTGTGGTCAGTGCACAGCCCCACATTGTTCCTGCCTCACCATCACACTTCATAACCACTACCCCCTTTTCACCTATTTTACTTGTGTCTGCATACGTGTTTGGCATCTACAAGTATATCCAGCTCCAGGAGAGCAGCAAATGAAGTTGCAGCTTTAATTTTCTTTGCTGAAGTTGATACATATGGCAATTTGCCTTTGCTCACCAGAAGCCCTCAGAAATAAGCAGCAGCAGATATATTAGGTGCAATTGCAATTTTACTTGCTTAAAGGTACAGAATGCCAGCAGGGAAAAATGTTAATCACTTTTACAAACTACTGAGGCAAGCTGCCTAGGCATGGAAACAGCAAGCATGCAGTGCCAATCATTTGTGTGAATGGGGGAAGTGATGGAGGATTTTCATCACTCCTTTGGGTCTGGTAAATGTTCCTCTTATGAGACCTATACCCAAGGTTTTCCATGAGCATTATGGGCATCACAGATTCCTGCACAGTTATGTAGCAGTGAATTTTGAAAAGCAGAAACTCCCCATCACCCTAGCCAGACTCCCAATAAGACTTCAGAAATGCAAGCTGCTGTGTTTATCTGTCACACACACATGCATCTCAAATAGTAGTAGTACATAGCACAATGCCAAAAATGACTACAGTCCTATACAGTGGTACCTCGGATTACAGACACTTCAGGTTACAGATTCCGCTAACCCAGAAATAGTACCTCAGGTTAAGAACTTTGCTTCAGGATGAGAACAGAAATTGTGCAGCGGAAGCGTGGCAGCAGCAGGAGGCCCAATTAGCTAAAGTAGTGCTTCAGGTTAAGAACAGTTTCAGGTTAAGAACGGACCTCCAGAATGAATTAAGTTCTTAACACGAGGTACCAGTGTACACGGTCACCTGGGGAAAGATCTCAGTGGTGATTATTCCTGAATATGTGGGTGCAATTTGTCAAACACAGAGAACTTTAACAAAGTATCTACTGCTAGTTGAAATGCAACCGACTTCCTCTATGTTAGGTCCCATCTGCACTCTGCATTTAAAGCAGTATCATATCACTTCAAAGAGTCATGGCTTCCCTCAAAGAATCCTGGGAACAATAGTTTGTTAAGAGTGCTGAGAGTTGTTAGGGGACCCCTAGTCCCACCCAAAAAAGTCACAATTCCCAGAGTTCCCTGGGAAGAGGTATTGTTAAACCATTCTGGAAATTGCAGCTCTGTGATGAGCATATGAGTCTCTTATTCCAACTTGGAAACAAACTTGAAAGCCTCATTATCACTTCATTCACTTCCCAGAACAAAATGGGTTCATATATTTCTCTGGTGCTTTGACAAATGACCTCATCACTCCTGCTCTTCAGTAAGTCTTGGAGCCATGCTCACCTGCTCCCCAGCCCCACTACAGCACTGGACCTATGTAAAGCCACAGAGTGTGGGCTTCAGAGTCTGAATACAGATTTGCTAAATGGTCACTTATCTGTAGGTTTGTTGAGAAGACTATCCCCATCACTTTTTTTAAAAAAAATCTTTGCCATCACAAAAACACACACACACACACACACACAGAGAGAGAGAGAGAGAGAGAGAGAGAGAGAGAGAGAGAGAGAGAGAGACTTGATTCATGGTGTGGTCAATAGTGTCAAGTAATATGGACAGGCTAGGTTGGTAGTTTAGGGACATAGAAAGCTTCCTTATAACAAACCGGATCATTGGTCCATCTGAGTATTTGGAAGATAAGGCTATCAATGCTCTGCCTTCATGTTTGAAGGCAGTAATGCATACCAGTTGCTGGAAACCACAGGAGAGTGCTGTTGTGTTCAGGTCCTGCTTGAGAATTTCCCACGGGCATCTGGGTGGTCACTGTGAGAACAAGATGTTAGACTAGATGCATCATTGACATAATAATAATAATAATAATAATAATAATAATAATAATAATAATAATAATTTATTTATTATTTATACGCTGCCCATCTGACTGTGTTTCCCCAGCCACTCTGGGCGGCTTCCAACAAAATATTAAAACACAGTGGTCTGTTAAACATTAAAAGCTTCCCTAAACAGGGCTGCCTTCAGATGTCTTCTAAAAGTCTGGTAGTTGTTCTTGTCTTTGATATTTGGTGGGAGGGCATTCCACAGTGTGGGTGCAACTACCGAGAAGGCCCTCTGCCTGGTTCCCTGTAACTTGGCTTCTCGCAGTGAGGGAACCGCCAGAAAGCCCTCGGAGCTGGAGCTCAGCGTTCGGGCAGAACGATGGGGGTGGAGATGCTCCTCCTCCTCCTTCTGCTTTTACGTCTACAGTGGCTGGCTGCCCTGCCCCTATGTGGAGAAGCTGGAGATTACGCCAAAGATATTTTGCCTGCCACATATATGCTTGGGATTTTCATAAACCCAAAAAGCTTCTCTTGTCTTTATAGTTTCATTTGTTTGTTTTCTTGGCTTAATGCTATTAAAAGAGTTAACATGGAGTCCTGATTTTATCTTCCAGTTGTGGCTCATTTCAAGGTGATTTGGGGACTTGTAATAACCATACATAACAACGTACCCACGCTGGTCTGTTTCTTCAGAAACAACAGAGAGCCCTGTGGCACCTGAAAGACTGATTTTACCGTGACACAAGCTTTCATAGCCCTTTCTGGACATGCCCTTCCTGGACTCTGCAGCATAGGATGTAATTAAGGAGGTCATTTGTGCTATGTAGTTGTACAGGGTTTCCCCCTATTATATATTCTCATTGCTGCAGGGTTCAAGGAAGTGCTTGACTTTTCCCCCCCATATGGGTAAATGTTTACATAGTAAGCTGCCTTGCACTGAATCATACCATTGCCCTACATAGCTCAGTACAGTGGTACCTTGGTTCTCAAATGCCTTGGTACTCAAACAACTTGGAACCCAAACACTGCAAACCTGGAAGTAAGTGTTCCAGTTTGCGAACTTTTTCTGGAAGCCGAACGTGCTCCGTTTTGAGTGTTACGCTTCCGATTTGAGTACCACACTTCCGTTTTGAGTGTTACGCCGAGGTCTGTTTGTATTTGCTATTTATTTTGCGTTTTTGTTTTTGCGGCTTTTTTGTTTTGTTTTTGTGGAGCCCAGTTCAGCTACTGATTTGATTAATTGATTGATTGATTGTGTGACTGCAGTAATTGTTTATTGCTTTCATTTTATGGATCAATAGTCTCGTTAGACAGTAAAATTCACGTTAAATTGCTGTTTTAGGGGTTGTTTTTAAAAAGTCTGGAATGGATTGATCCATTTTGCATTACTTTCTATGGGAAAGCGTGCCTTCGTTTTGGAACGCTTTGGTTTTGGATTGGACTTCTGGAATGGATTAAGTTTGAGATCCAAGGTACCACTGTACTGTCTACGTTGACTGGAAGCAGTACTCTGGAGTTTGAAATGGGGTTATTCCCAGCCCTACATGAGAGTTGTTGAAGATTGTACTGTACCTGGAACCTTTTGCATGTTAACAAGACTCTCTGTCTTTGAACTATGACCCTTACGCCACTTCCTTCCATCTTTTAGAAGCATGCCAAAATGTTGGTGTCTATAATATGAACTTGAATGAATTGGCTTTCTGCCATCTGAAGCTGGTTTTTTCTTTTCTGACAAATCTTAGTGTGTAGGATTGTTGCCACATTCCATGTTGCTACAGCACCTTTCTTATTGCAGCCTTTCTTTTCTTTTTTCCGTTTAGGTCACTCTGCCTCAACCTAGTGCCCTCCAGCTGTTTTAGACTTCAATTCCATTAGCCAGTGCTGGAGGAGCTGGTGGGAGTTGTATTCCAAAACAGCTGGAGGGCACCAGCTTGGGGAAGGTGCACCACAAACATAATCAGAAAAGTTCAAGTTAGCCTAATGCATCAGCAGCCAACGTCATGCCCTACAGATGTTGTTGGATGAGCAAGGGATGATGGCAGTTGTAGGTCAACAACATCTGGAGGGTATACCTTGACTCACCTTCCCAAGTTTTGGATAATTCCCCTTTTCCGTTCCTTTTATTCCAAATGAGAGGTGGATTTTGACAGGGCAGAAAGCAAGTTCCAGGTTTAAAGGTTTAGATTTTATATGCAACAAATAATATAGCAAGCAACAACCAATCACTGCCTTCTCCTATTAGTGTAAATGTGCTCCTTGTTTTTCAGTTCCCATGACTCAAATTGGCCTATTGGCTCAGACTGTCTGCAACTATCCCAGTGGGCTTAACTCTGCCCCAGATGGGCCCACTCTGTGTTGTTTCCGTTGTTTCAACAGTGTCCTGGAACCCTGCTGGCTACTCCAGTTCTGTAGAACTGTGTTGCTGTCTGTAAGCCAATTACAGTAACCACAGCCTCTTTTAGGTTCAGCTGAACAGACTAGGTCAAGAGTTCACGAATTAATCAGTTTGTTTAAGCACATTAGCATAACGCATTTAGCAATAAGAAGCTAATAAAAGCACATACAAAGCAAACTATACCTCTCATGTAGATCATTGTCTCTCTGGGTTAGGCAGATTGTCTGGATTTTTTTACTCCAGGAGCAGAGAACATTGATGGATCAGGTCTTCTCAGACATCCAAGGTCCTCTTTGCTCTTCATGTTCACAGTGGTGGAGACAGCAGAGCACAGCCATCCTTGCTTCTTCTTTTTTATGATGATGGCTCCTCTGTGTGCCTTTGGCTCTCTGTCCTGGGCTCCAGGCTTGGTGAGTTCCTGTAGACAACAAAAGAAAAATCTCATATAGTCCAATGTAAACGTGTACAAAAATCAGCAGCAATTTCCCCTTGTAACAGGTTTCACAGTTGAGACTGAGCAGTGACTGGGTAGCTTTTGCCATCCTGGTTGTCCAAGGCATGTGCCTTGGCACATTTCTTTGTACTTTCCACATGTACTTTTCAACTACAGGCATTTATTCATGAATTAGCTAAAGCATCCAAGTTAACTCAGGTGTTTCCTGCAGAGGGGTGCTATGAGAATGGACCTCGTACCTTTGATAGTTTAACCACAAATTTAACTTAACTTGCTACAACATCATACCTGTAGTCCAGCATGCAGAAAGCAGGCCATCATACCTCAGAGGATTTCCCCATCCCCAGAGTTCTACATGGTCATTTATGCTTAGAACCATGTTTTCAGATCCTGGGGATTTGTGGGTTCCAGAATCATTGCGCCCCTTTCCAGTTTTTCTTGAAATAAATTAAACATGCTTTTTAAAAATAGTTTTTAGGAGGCAGTTCCACTCATCACAAGCTTTCTGAGTGTGAAGGAACCCATGCTGCAGACTTCACCAAGGGTTACTCTGACATTTTATGCTGTTTGAAGCTTGTGGGCCAATGGTTGCACACACTATCCAAGCAGTGTTCTTCTGGTTGTCTGCCACAATCATTGTTCTTGGTCGTCATGTCATTTGGCAGCTCCTTGGACATTTTTTAAAGGCTAATAATTAGAACTGGTAACTGAGTAGCTGACAAGGTAAAGTGGTACCTCTAGTTACAAACTTAATTCGTTCCGAAGGTCTGTTCTTAACCTGAAACAGTTCTTAACTAGAGGCGTGCTTTCGCTAATGGTGCCTCTTGCTGCCGCTGTGCCGCTGGCACACGATTTCCATTCTCATCCTGAGGCAAAGTCCTCAACTCGAGGTAACTCTTCCAGGTTAGCGGAGTTTGTAACTTGAAGCATTTGTAACCTAAGGCAATTGTAACTTGAGGTACCACTGTATTCACATTTTGCCACTGGTTCTGAAATGGAGCTAATGAGTATAAACAAGGTTGTAGGCAGGGGCGTAGCTAGCTGCTCCGGCACCCTGAACAGTGGGGTCAGCGTGGCAAGCTGCCCACGGAGTCTGCCTGATGGACGCAAGCCCCATGCTGCCGTTTCAGGCATCATGGGGCCCTGAGCTACCACGTCACTCCCAGGAGAGAAGTGTGGCTTGGGTGCTCTTCCGGCCAGGCCCTGCAGTAAGTGCCGCCCCCCATGGTGTGCCATTTTGGTCACCTCCCCTCAAGGATGGCACCGGGGGCAGACTGCAACCCCACCCCACCCTTTCCTATGTCCCTGGTTATAGTTCTCTCTGGGAGACTTGATAAGTACAGGGTTCCCCCACACACTTCAGACTTTCACCCTAAAAACTTGTGGAGAACTGTAAATGGTGTGAAAGTGATGGGTAGGAGCATGGCAGTGTGCCTCAGATCCCCCTCATGTTTTTGTTTCCACGTGGAGAGATTTGGGTTTACACCCAAAAAGGACAAAAGAATAATGTGGTGTAATGAATTTACTTCATTCCCTCTTAACTTCACAACAGCCACACTAGAAATGACATTATTTTAGTATTGCTGTATTTATACACAAAATGTAAACGGTAGCATTGCTTGCCCATGAAGAAAATTCCAGAATCCATATTTGAACAATACCTTAATAAGATTAACCAAAATGTCACCAGGCTTGATTGTAAAGGGATAGCACCGGGGGCTGGGGTTGGGAGGGGTGTTGGTTACGTAAATGTTGGAGCCATGACAACTGCATTTGTTCATTTATAATAGTTGCATTCCAAGATGGAATATGGGAGGAGCTAGCAAACATTCAAATGAGGCTCTTTCCGTGCCTCCCTTACTCTGTTCATCTAGCCCAGGTGTGGACAATCTGTGGTCCTCCAGATGTTGAGCTACAACTCCCATCAGCCCGAGTAAGTGTAGTCAGTGCCCAGGGATGATGGCAGATATACAGCAACATTTGAAGAGCCCAATGTTCCTCACACCTGATTTAGCCTGATGAAGAATTTTGGACAACTCAAAAGTTTATGCACCATCTTATGACATTTTTGGTCATTGGCATTTCCAGGATAGCTACAAATAAATAAAAACAATTTTAAAAATCTAACAACACTTTAAAGGTCAAGGAATTGTTTTTAAACAATCATTGCAGTTGGGAATCATGTAATAATGGCATCTTGTCATGATGCCAATGAAATTACTTGCCTAAGTAAAATGTACAGATTCATCAGTCTTCCTTTTTAAGGCACATTATGTGATACAATTAGTACAGCAGGAGCATTTGACCTCACAAGCTCTTATTTAAAGCTATTAACTAGTTATATGCTTAAAGGTAAAGGTAAAGGTACCCCTGCCCGTACGGGCCAGTCGTGTCCGACTCTAGGGTTGTGCGCCCATCTCACTTAAGAGGCTGGGGGCCAGCGCTGTCCGCAGACACTTCCGGGTCACGTGGCCAGTGTGACATCGCTGCTCTGGCGAGCCAGAGCAGCACACGGAATGCTGTTTACCTTCCTGCCGGAGCGGTCCCTATTTATCTACTTGCACCTGGGGGTGCTTTCGAACTGCTAGGTTGGCAGGCACTGGGACCAAACGGTGGGAGCGCATCCCGCCGCAGGGATTCGAACCGCCGACCTGACGATCGGCAAGTCCTAGGCGCTGAGGTTTTACCCACAGCGCCACCCGTGTCCCCGTAAGTTATATGCTTACTTTTCCTTTTAAAAAAACAGTATTGATTGAACAATAAAAACCAATAAAAATGAACTGTTAATTCAGTCAGTCATTTATTTGCTTAAAACCAAAGGTCAGCACTAAAATGCACAAGGCCCAGTTCCCAGTATAAAATATTAATATTATTAATTCATTGGACGAGAACCAGAAAATGCAAAAATTGCAAAAATACATTTAAACACTGTAAACAACATTCTATTAAAGAAATAAATAGAAGTCCACCATTAACAAAATATAGTGTTCCCAATGAAAGCGGCTTGTTCTGTGAGTAGAAAGCCAATTCCATACAAGTGGGGTTTTCCCCACCCCCAAATCTACATTTTCTTCTCCTGTTGCAGCCCCGCATACCATTCTGGAGGCCCCTAACCCTGACCATTAAAAACAGGATTTCAGAAGCCTACAGTTGGAGAAGGGGCAAGGAAGCCTTGTGTGAATAGAACTCTTCTGACAGGGTAATAAGGAGCAGGGCCTAACAAAATGATGAAAACTTTTAATCCAGGGCAGGATAATTATGGACCAATTTTGGGTAACATTAAAAAGTAACATTGATGTTATGACATGTCAATACTTTATGAACAGATGGAATTTTGTCACACAATATATCAATAAAGAATTATGAATATCAGGCATCGGAATAAACTATGTGTGATTTTTAAGTAAAGATGAATTAATTAGTAACTTGGTTACTGTTAAGCCCTCTTTTAGCGGTTATAAATAAATTTTTGACTCTCTTTCTAAACGACTATGCACTTGATAAATATAAATTTTACTGGTTGTATAAAGGAAAATATTATGTTTACATCATTTGCATATTCACCAGTTTATATATTTATTTACATACTTAAGATATTTATAATGTAGGCTCAATAATTAAAAAGACACTGACCTGTCTATTTGCTTTTGTCCTGTTTTTCTGCATTGCAGAATGCATTGCATTCCATTTGCATTGCAAAATTTACAACCATGGCTGTATTCACACCATACATTTAAAGCACATGACTTCCCCCCAAAGAATTCCGGAAACTGTAATTTGTTAAGGGCGTTGGAAGTTGTAACTTTGTGCAGGATAATTAAAGGTAATTTTTCTCATAACTTCTGCTCCTGAAGCTGGTTGGTTTCTTTTTTCTTTTTTACCATAGTGGTTTTCGTAGATCCAATAACGTCTTAAATTTATGCTCAGGTTTCTGTGCTACACAGCTATTTATTTAATTTTTGTTACATCTTCCTTTTCTTCTACAGTAGAATTCAATGCAGCTAACAACACAAAAGTATAAACAATTCAAGCAATCACAAATTTTATTGTTTGTCTGTCCATCCGACCGTCTGTTTTATTACATTTATAACCTATATTTTCTCCAAGGAGTTCGAGATGGCATACATATTTCTCCTCCTCCCCATTTTGTCCTCACAAGAACCCTGTGAGGTAGGTTAGGCAGAGAGTTTGTTACTCGCTCAAAATCACACAGTGAGCTTCATGGCTGAATGAAGATTTGAACCCTGGTCTCTCAGGGCCTTATCTGACAAAGAAAAGTTGGGGAAATGATAAAATGCTTCTGAAAATATAACATATTATTTTCAGTGCCGGAATTTATCTACTTTTCAAGCACAGCCTGTTTTGCACAGGCTGCATTGTTTATGTTGGCTATTATTTAAGTTATAGAGACTCTTATTATTTAACTTAAAACCCTGACATTAAGAGTCTCATGCTCTACCAATTGAACTATGGGGTGAGAAGTTATAGGGGCGTCTAGCCCCCTATGGAAGAGTCTTTCTTAACAAGATAAAGCCATCGTAGTGAAAGTCTCTATTAAGAAGAGTCGAGGAGCAAAGATATTTATTAGTCTTGCCTTAGGCACCTTCACTGACCTCATTCTAGGTGACATTGTCTTCCCCTCCAACATTGCTCTTTTCTGCAGTTTTTTTTGGGGGGGTAAGTTCCGCCTTAACCGTATTCCCCAGAGGCTTCTGTTTCAAGGCTTGTCTTACAACATTACTGTCTTATTCCTGAAGCAGCATGCAGGCAATTTTGGCTTCCTTTTTGCTCCCTTTTGCCTGGACCTGTGCAACTTGCTGAACCAACTGCTGCTCACAAGCAGTATCTTCTGGCCTGGCAAAAGGTTTCAGCTAAACCCCAAGGTTTTGGGTTCCCCACATTGGCAGGCAGGAAAAAAGAAGAAGAGAAGAGAAAGAAGTTTTATCAGGTTCTTTGTGGGCCCTAGAAAAAAGATCAGAACTTATCCAGCTTGTTATATAGTCAGCTTGTCCTCATTTGGTATATTTAGGTCTGTGAGGGTGGAACCCTGATTGACTCCAGCTACAAAAGCTGAGACTGCTGAACAGAATATTGGGCTGAGGTATTGTTTAGCGAGTGTTGTTGCTGTTAAATCTTTGGATCTTATGGTGTATGTGGAAAGTGTTCAGTTTGGTTGTGTACTTTTTGATGTTTGGTTTATTGTTTATCACTACTTTTGTTATTTTTGTAGCTACGTAATTTTTTATATGTTGTAAGCTGCCTTGAGCATGGTTTTATTTTGGAAACATGACATGCAAATAAAATGATTGATTGATTGTGCAGGTGCAGATGGACATACAAGTGCAGATTACAGTTTAATGCAGGGTTGCCATATTTCAGAAAGTGAAAATCCAGACAGAAAAGTGTCTTATGGGTTGCCATAGGTCTGAATTTCCCTGGACATTTCAGCTATGTCCAGGAAATTCTGGATGTATGGAGGCCCATAAGTCTATATTTTGGAGAATTTCCTAATGATTAGGAGTTTCAGGGGGGTACCATGGGCAGGGAAACCAAGAAGGTCTTGGGTTGAATATAACCCCTCTCCAATATGAACAACCCCATGCAAATGTTGCATGCAATTTATCAGGGGGAGTGACCTTGCTGCATTTTAAGCTTCTAGTGCAGGCATAGGTAAACTCGGCCCTCCAGATGTTTTGGGACTACAACTCCCATCATCCCTAGCTAACAGGACCAGTGGTCAGGGATGATGGGAATTGTAGTCCCAAAACATCTGAAGGGCCGAGTTTGCCTATGCCTGTTCTAGTGTGACTATACCCTTACTTTCTTTTTAAATGAAAGCTGAGAATCTGGAGTTTATGGTTCATCTGGGGCAACTATCCCCTTCCCCCATGAACAGCTATGCTTTCTGTTGAATGAAAATTAATGGTTCCAGGAGGCGAGGTACAGTTCACATGACTGTATGGAGGATGTCTTGTTAATTTCTAATTTTATCATCTTAGTCTTTGCCCATAATCTTCCCTGGGCAACAAAGTTCAGAAATCCTTATAGATAGACGTAGAAAATTGATTTGCCTTGACAATTGCTGGCTTTAGCACTAGGTTTGTACAAAATATGTTATATGTTTCCTAACTAATTCATCTAGGCATGGATTAATGCAGCTCCCTGTTGTACTGAAAGCTATTACCTTTATGGAATTACAGTTTTTGACATGTTTGTGGTGTTAGGAGATTCGAGTAGCAACATAACTTAATGTTTGCTGTATTGCTGGAACAGTGGTAGGCGAGGTAGAAATTCCCATTGAAAATACATTGCTTCTGACGTAGCTACAAAACAACAGCAATGATAAAATTGGAAATGTGATACTTTTATACTTTTGGTTTTACTTATGTCTGCAAGGATAATTCAACATTCAGTAATAGCTGGTGGTGGCTGGTGAATTTTGCAGTTGATGAGATTGCAATTAAACAACAATAAGTATATTTCTCCTTTCTCCCCAATATCCCCTTCACCCAGTTTAAACACAGTATTAAAATAAATCTGGTCAACTTGAGACCTACCTGGAACATGTGCATGATCTGGGGTAGAAGCGGGCAATGAATTTCAGCCAGGAAGTTTGAATCTTTTTGGTTAGGGAAGATGATGAATAGGAAACTCACATTTAAATTCTGTACATCTTTGACCATGGTTAGTAAAATTTTCTGCTGTGTTCCGGTTAGGTGAATTTCATCTTACATTTTACCTTCTCCCAGAACCATAGGAAGCATTGAATCATCCTATCTGAGGACAAAAAGAGAGTTCACATCACACACAGAGAGAGATAGTGTTCAGTGCTCTAGAGACAGACACTGTCTCTTTGCCTAACCTATCTTACAGGGGTGTTGTGAAGTTAAATGGGGAGGAAGAAAACCATGTACATCACTTGATGTCAGGGAGCCGACAAGGAGAACAGGGCGTTCGCAGATCACAGAAAGACAAAGAAACACGGGCTAACTTACAGTTAGTTTCTTTATTAAGAAAGCAGAACAGAGAACACACAAAGACTTCTAAGGCTTGCTCCTGTTTAGATGAAGCAGTTGCTCAGACTGCTTGTAACTGCCCCCTTCACTTCCTATTCCTCTGTGTCAGGCCCCTCCTTCTGCCTATGGCGAGCCCCAAGAGACCCTCCCTGTTTCTGCCTGGCTCTCTGCCCTTTAACATGTAATAGACACCTTGTTCGAGGTGGGGGGGGGGCTTCCAGACAGTCAGCAGAGAAGCTGTCAGGGTGGCTCTGTGGTAGAACTGCCAAGTCTGATTCCCTGGGCTGGGGCACCTTCCTGTTTCCTCCTCTTCTTCTTTCCTTCAAGCTCCCAGCCTCCAGTACTTCCCAGCTCTTCCCCTCCTCTGGGTTTTGCTGGTTTCCCACCACCCAGAGTCAGGATCCAACCCCTCCCCTTCTGTGCTTTCTGTGGGGGGTCTCTTGGTCAAGCAACTTCCACAACTCCTCATCCAGCCAGTCCCTGACACTTGAGCTCCTTGGAAGAAAGGAGGGCACATAAATGTAATAAATCCATAGTAGGAATTTTCAGCAGCCCTCTGGATAGTGGAGGAGTTTGAGGCTCCAAATGTGGACTTTGCTAGCAGGCCTTCAACACCTCCCCCAGATCTGGAATTCCTGTTTCTCTTATTCCTCTGCTGCCTCTTTTCAATTCTCATTTCTCCTCTTCCCTCCGTCTCTCTCCTTGGGTGGGGTCAGGGCTCTTATAGCCAGCTGACTAGGCCCTTCCCAAGATCCCTCCAACCCCCCTTGCCTGTTTAATCTTTCCCTGCCTTCCTGGGAGCCTCCCCCCAATGTTGGTTCTGTTGGACCATAGGTGCCCTCCTTCTGGCTCTGCAGTCCTTTTCTGTAGGTGCCCACCTCTCAAGGACCACAGAACCAAAATACACACGGTCCCATTTTGACCACAGAAAATATGCACAGCTGGATTTTCCCCTGTTACAGAGAAGACAGGTCTTTGATCCAAGACTACTGGAGCACAGCCAGCTCCAAGCATTTGTCTGATGTTGTCCAGCTCACTATGAGCTAATCAATCTGTGGATGGAGCAGGGAGGTAAATGAGATGGCTTTGCTGTCTGTTACAATCCGTTGCTGTGTTGTCAGTCCACTGTGGAGAAAGGCACAGAAGGGATTTCAAAGGGAAGCCATCACAATGGATGTTATGTGGTTTCTAATATATACAGCTCAGATGCTTATATTTGAAGCAACCCACAATCTTCCAAATATAATGTAAAAATATTTCTATGTATCTGTTATGCGGCTGGGACCATCTGTTCATTCAAACAAAATATACTTGAATAGAAAATATAAACCAATGTTGGTAGTCCACAGAAACACATTATTTCGCATGTGGTAGCCAAAGATTTTATTTCAGGGAGGAAAATGATATATCTCTGATACATTCCCATAAATGTTGACACATTTCCATACATTTTTGCTTTCCATTCATTTGCTCTTTAAGGTCAGTATCAGCGATGAGCCTGGCTTCTTAAACTAATCAGATTTTGTTATAAACTGCAGTCCCTGCTCTGGATAACAGAAGACACGAAGATTCAGAGAAAATGGAAATAAATATCTTTGAAGGCCTAATCCTGGCTTCAGGGCAGGAGGAGAAGAGAGGAGATGAGGAGCACATGGCTCACTCATGTTTGTGCATGTAATGCTAAACAATGGTTTAGCATGACACTGACCACAGCCAGCGCCTGGTCTAGTGTTTTTGGTACCAGTGCTATATGTTATGACATCCTTCTCCAACCTGGTGGCCTCTAGATTGGACTACAACTCCCATCATCCCTCCCATCATCCCTTACCATTGACCATATTGGCTGGGGCTGATGGGAGCTGGAATCCAACATCAACTGGTGGGGTTTTGGGGAAGACTGATTTATGAAATTAGCAGAGTGGTGGGTCCATAAATTTTCTCAGTATTTTACGAAGACTATAAATGAGACATTACTTCTGTATTCCCTCCCTTCCATCTGTTGTTTCGCCTGTGACACATATTAGTTTGTAAGAGGGCAGGGATCTGTGATTTTGTACTCCATGAACACACACTGATGGCACAGCATAAAGACCTTACCTTTATCTGTACTGTAGTATCACCCATTTTTTGTTTTATTTTTCCTTTTCCTGCTTTCAGTTCCTCTCTTTCATTTTAGGCCATTCTTTTTCCTCTTGCTTTTTTACTTTTCTGTGGTTCACTCAGGTTCATGACTCAGAAAAAGCATTCTGTTTTTTTTAAAAAATATATTTATTGAAATTTTACAGACAAAAGAGAATTACAGAATAAGAAAAGAAAAAGAAAAAGAAAAAAGATACAAAAATGCAAAGAAAAATACAAAATACATGAAGAAATAAAAAACAATTAAAAAACAAATCAATCTTTTCGTATCTTATATTTCATGTACTTGTTTCCTGACCTCCTCACACCTCCCTTTTTTGTATTCCAATTCACATAGTTAATTCAGCAAATCCTTTCCCTCTTTGTATTTATCTTAATTCTATATCTTAACATATTATAACTTTATATTTTCATCTAATTATCAGTCCATTTTTACATATTCTTTTTAACCTTATTGCTAAAGCCACTTCATTTCAATCCAACATCATTTTAGCATTCATTAATTTTACAATGTTTCTGCAAATAGTCTTTAAACGTCTTCCAATCTTCTTCCACCAACTCTTCTCTCTGGTCTCGGATTCTGCCAGTCAATTCCGCCAATTCCATATAGTCTATCACTTTCATCTGCCATTCTTCCAAGGTGGGTAGATCTTGTGTCTTCCAATAAGACACAATAAGATAAGAATTCTTGCTGCTGTTGTTGCATACATAAAGAAAGTTCTGTCCTTCTTTGGCACCAATTGGCCGACCATGCCCAGGAGAAAGGCCTCTGGTTTCTTCAGGAAGGTATATTTAAATACCTTTTTCATTTCATTATAGATCATCTCCCAGAAAGCCTTAATCCTTGGGCACGTCCACCAAAGGTGAAAGAATGTACCTTCATTTTCTTTACATTTCCAACACTTATTATCAGGCGAATGATATATTTTTGCAAGCTTGACTGGTGTCATATACCACCTATATATCATTTTCATAATATTCTCTCTTAAGGCATTACATGCCGTAAATTTCATACCGGTGGTCCACAACTATTCCCAGTCAGCAAACATAATGTTATGTCCAATATCTTGTGCCCATTTAATCATTGCAGATTTAACCGTTTCATCCTGCGTGTTCCATTTTAACAGCAAGTTATACATTCTTGAAAGTATCTTAGTTTTGGGATCTAACAGTTCTGTTTCCAATTTTGATTTTTCCACCTGGAAGCCATTTTTTTTGTCCAAATTATAGGCCTCTCTTATTTGATAATAATGAAGCCAGTCTCGCACTTTATCTTTTAATTTCTCAAAACTCTGCAATTTCAATGTCTCTCCAGGAAAAGCATTCTGATGGGTTGGTTTTTTACCACAATTCCCTGTTGCTCTTCAACTCTGCTTGGGTGTTCTGTTTGCACATAATCCTTACACACAAGCAGGGTGAGTAGAGACAAGCGGGGATGTTCCCTGTAGAGAGTGAGAAGTCTCCTCTACTCATAGAAGTCCCCTGCATGATTTAATGCCCTGCATAACTGGGGTTCTAAATCGTACAATGCAGGAATATGCAGTTGCCTCATACAGGGATCAAACCTATAACCTTTGAGATATCAGCACCATGCTCCAACCAGCTGAGCTATCCAGGTATGTGGGAGCATCTGCAAGCTCCCACTGCCCACTGAGGATGATGCCAAGGTAGAGTTTTGCATGCTTCTCCCAGCCTGCTCAACTCACGCACAGGGTTTACCCGAACCAAGTGGAATTTCAGGCTCTGCTACCCCATGTATTATTCTTGTATTGGTTGCTGTCTTTTCCTGCTCTCCTCACCTGTGAATGACAGTATGGATGACTGGATTACCAACCACTAGACACCCACACTTTGATGTGGTCTTCTGTGTTCACCATAACTCTTTGTGTTTCTTTTGCTCCTTTGAACGCCATCACTCCTTTGTTCCATAATGTCATTCCCCCCCAGATTTTAGGCCTCAATGGCCCATTTCTAGGGTCTGCTGTTTAAATATCTTGCCAGGGAAGCAAAACATTCATTTGACTGATCCCCAGCAATAACGCCTTCTGTAGATAATGTAGACAGGCAGATAATGTAGAATGTATGACCTTTAAAAGTCAGAAATAAGGAGCTAATTAAAAAGTTGTGAAGTGACCTAAGATATAATTATAGATGCTGACCTACTTAATACAGCTTGAACACAAAGTAATAGGGGTAATTTGGGTGCCATTTTCTGTTAAATAACTACATTGTGCCTATAAAAAAATCAAAGAACTGGGAGAGAGGTCAGGTTTCTCCAGTCTATTATCTTGCACTGATGTAAGTTCTATTGCATGAGGGTAGAAATGGTTTTGTAATTTTATTCTGCTCGATATACATTCACAACAGAGATAAAGAGCCAAAGAGCTGTTTAGCTACATGAAAGGATTTGAGTCTGTCCTGTAGTTTTAGATTTTAAATATGACCTGTAGGTAGTTTTACTCTGCCCATGGGCCCAGAGGATGCCATTGATTGGCTATAAACAAATCTGACTGCTTTTAATTGGCTTCCCTGGGGAAATGTAAGCATCGGCTAAACCTCAATGTTGTGGCACCCACCAGCAGCCTACCATCTTGCAAAGGCAGACACAAGAGATACCTCGTGGGGCTAAGAGAAAACAGACCAGCAGAGATCCAACTGTGTGGGAAGCAATCCTTCAAGGGTGCAGTCAAAAGAGAAAGGCAGCAGCCTTAAATGTCAGACTCCATCCCATCTTGTCTCTTCACGCCAACCCCCCCCCCCCCAATTCTTTGCTTTGAGTTTGAACTACAAATTAGCCCTTGGCCATGGCCTTACCATATGTCTGAAGCACCCTTATAGCACTTAGATAGCCCTGGCTTCCCCCAAGGAATTCTGGGAACTGTAGTTTGTCAAGGGTGCCAAGAGTTGTCAGGAGACCCCTATTCCTCTTGCAGAGCAACAGCTCCTAGAGTGGCTTTTTCAATGGTGATACTACAATATTTATTAAGAAAATTGGAATTGGTTTGTGGCAAAGATTCCAACAAGGTGATTTTATTTATTTTGACCGGAATGGTTCGGCCAGAATGGTGAGGGAGAATGAACTTCAGGTTGATAGCAGGTTGAGAGGAAAGTGGGATCCGGAACAAGCCTCCCCAACTCTGCACCCCATCCCCCAACCCCAGTTCCTAGAGTGGCTTTTTCAATGGTGATACTACAATATTTATTAAGAAATTTGGAATTGGTTTGTGGCAAAGATTCCAACAAGGTGATTTTATTTATTTTGACCGGAATGGTTTGGCCAGAATGGTGAGGGAGAATGAACTTCAGGTTGATAGCAGGTTGAGAGGAAAGTGGGATCCGGAACAAGCCTCCCCAACTCTGCACCCCGTCCCCCAACCCCAGTTCCTAGAGTGGCTTAACAATCAATCCCTCTTCCCAGGGCACTCTGGGAAATGTAGCTCTGTGAGGGGCTAATTAGGACTATGCTGGACAAGATGGTGTTTTCTCTCAGATGTGGAGGGGAAAATATGGGGGAGACTCGTACCTCCCACATCCCACTGGTGGAAAAGCAGCTGGGGAAGGATGGTAGCTCAGTGATAAAGCATTTGAACACAGGAAGCTGTGTTATATTGAGCCAGACTGTTGGCCCATCTTAATCAGTATTATCCATACGAGAGGAGGAGAATCTCAGGGCTGGTGGCCAGTGTGGCCCTTCAGTCCTGTCTATCTGGCCCTTGAGGCTTTCCCCAGGCCACCCCCCCTCTTTAGGCACATCTGCTGCTCTGCTTCATGCCCTCCTTGAGAGTTTTTGCCTGCTGGAATGTGTCCTTGGACTCTACTAATGCCCCTTGCTGGCCTGGAGGGAGGATAGAGAGGGATGTTTGTGCAGAAACTAGTCTGCTATAGAAAGGTAAAATCAACATCCATTGCTTCACCTACTTTTGCTCTGGTCCTGCCCATCACTGGTATGTGGTCCCTAGAAGATTGACCCTTGGGCTGAAAAGGGTTATTTATCCCTAGCCTACACTGACTAGCAGTAGCTTTCCAGGGTTTCAGGCAGAAGTTACCCCTCTTCCTCCAGCCCTAGCTATTACAGTGGTACCTCTGGATGTGAACAGAATCCGTTCCGGAGCCCCGTTCACATCCTGAGGCGAACGTAACATGCAACTGCGCATCTGCGCGTGTGCAGGTCGCGTTTCGCCGCTTCCACACATGCACGTGACATCATTTTGCGCGTCTGCGCATGCGTGAGCAGCAAAACCCAGAAGTAATGCGTTCCATTACTTCTGGTTTGCCGCGGAGTGCAATCCAAAAACGCTCAACCTGAAGCATATTCATCCCGAGGTATAACTGTATTATTATTATTATTATTATTATTATTATTATTATTATTATTAATTGAATTTATCTACCTCTCTATACCTGGAGGTCTCAGGGCAGTTCACAAAACACTGTGTCTAGCTGTGTTCAGGTTACAAACCAGTTTTCCTGGAGGGTAAAAGCTGGGCTTGGCTTTTCTTCCTGAATCTGCATGATATATGCTGCTTTAGAAACATGTGACAGGAACTTTTGAGATGTCACTCTGCTAGCTGCAGTGCCCTGAGGGAAGGCTGGAGTGAAGAACAGCAGGGCAGGGAACTAATAGCCGCCAGCTCCTGAAGCTTGGGAGAGAATATATTTTGTTTATTCTAATGTATTTTAAATTGTAAACCGCCTTGGGTTGACTTGGCAGAAGGGTGGCATATAAATGCAATATATAAATAAACTTAAATCCATTAAATTATGGGTTGTGGGTTGGCCTTTGTGTTGGTGAATTGCTTTTACTAGATTTTGGTTCAGGCTCTGTATGATGACTGCAAGTCTTTGCTGGAAAATAACTCAGAGGAGCAGATTTGGACAACATATGGCCTGTTGGTTACATGCAGCTCCTGAGGCACACTTGTACAGCCTGCGTGATCTGGATCATTTTTTTTATTAAAAAAAGAAAATAAAAACCCTTCTGCAACTAAAACAGGCAGATTTATCTACATGTGATTTATCAAGTCATGATGTATTTCTATTGTGCAAGAGAAACATTGGTCAGGTTCAGATGTAGAGATCTCTGTTGTATCTTTTTGTATCCTTATTCAACAGATTGTGATGTGAAGTAGCATATAAATTGCTGAAATAAATACATAACTAACTCAGACCAAGAAACTATGGGGTTTGTTTGTTTTTCAAACTGAGAACATTGTGAATGCTTCTTAAGTCTAGACAGGAAATCTGTGGTTAATGCTCTGGCGGCAAACTGGTCAAAGTTTATCAGCATGACCCAGGAATATACCTGCTTTGAGGGACAAAAGAATGTATTGTGTGAAACATCTCTACTAACTTGTTCAAAACCAAATGTGTTTCCCCAACCAACAGGGCAATCCCATGCAGGTCTAATCATTAGTAAGTCCCATTGAGTTTAATAGGTCTTACAGATATAGGGATCTGGGGTTGCAACCTTGATGATCTGTAAATGTGAAGGAGTGTCTCCACCCCCATCGTTCTACCCGGACACTGAGGTCCAGCGCCGAGGGCCTTCTGGCAGTTCCCTAACTGTGAGAAGCCAAGTTACAGGGAACCAGGCAGGGGGCCTTCTCGGTAGTGGCACCTGCCCTGTGGAATGCCCTACAGCAGATGTCAAAGAGAACAACAACTACCAGACTTTTAGAAGACATCTGAAGGCAGCCCTGTTTAGGGAAGCTTTTCATGTTTGATGCATTACTGTATTTTAATATTTTGTTGGAAGCCGCCCAGAGTAGCTGGGGAAGCCCAGCCAGATGGGCAGGGTATAAATAAATTATTATTTTATTATTATTATTATAATGATGATGATGATGATGCAGCTAAAAAGCTCACTGAATATCTTTTGGTGATTGTGGGTTTTGTGTTTTCCCCCCCAGGAAAAAATCTTTCCTGTTTTCAGCTCTTTATGCTGCCTTTATATTTGGTGGTCGACATCTAATGAACAAACGAGCAAAATTTGAACTGAGGAAACCACTAGTGCTCTGGTCGCTGTGCCTGGCAGTCTTCAGGTAAGTTGAGGAATATGACAAGAATGCCCCTTAATCAATATCCTGTAATGCAGCCTACCCCAAACTGATATCCTACATATGTTTTAGCCAACCACTCCCCTCAGTCCTGGACACCATGGCCAATGGTCAGTGATGGTGAGACATGCAGTTTAACTACATTATTATTATTTATTAAATTTATATACAGTCATACCTCGGGTTGAAGTAGCTTTGGGATGAATATTTTTGGGTTGCGCTTCATGGCGACCTGGAAGTAACAGAGCACATCACTTCCGGGTTTTGCCGCTTGCGAATACGCAGATGCTCAAAATGACGTCACGTGCATGCACAGAAGCGGCAAAACACGACACGCGCAGACGCGCAGTTACGTGTTACGTTCACTTCAGGATGCGAACAGGGCTCCAGAACGGATGCCGTTCGCATCCAGAGGTACCACTGTACCACCCTATACCCACAGGTCACAAGGCGGTTCACAGGATAAAAGGTACCAGGTTGAGGCCAGAGCAGTCTTTGGTCATATGGCACCTTGAGCAAGGATAAAATCCCCCCCCCATTTTCCCTTTCTTTCATGCCTTCCTGTGACTTGGACCCAGGTCACAGACCCACTTGACATGAGTTCAGTCGTGATGCACCCCCCACTTGACCTCTGCTCAGTTAGTCCTTAGTAGCAGGCAACACAAACCAGCTACTATGATAGTTCTAGAAGCTGTCAGTTCTTAGAAAAGCTAATTCTGTAACCTAGCAGCCTCTGTGGTTGGGAATTTTCACATTAAAAGTACAGACAGGAGGGAGGAGGTCCAGGCAGTGAGCTCACTCCCTCTCGCCTTCCATTCTGCGCCCCCTCAGTTCAGCGGCCTGTGTGAAGGAGCCACCTTAACAGCCCTAAATCTGGCCTTGGTGGGGGAAGGCTGCTTTAATTACTGCCGGTTTCTTAACCGCTTTCTCCAGCACACTACAAGCATTGTGACAGGAAGGAAGACAACAACCACAAGGCTAGGCAAAGTGTATGAACGAGAAAATTGCATTGTGCTACTGCCAGCTGCCCTAACATTGCAAACTTCGGCATTCAGTTGGTACCTGCACCAGGAACAGGCATTGAAAAGGCTGGATTGAAATAAATGAAAGGCATGCACACATGTTTCCAACATGGTGAAAGCACCCCCATGTGGCAAAAGTCTAGATTTCACATCCTGAAAAAGCATGCTTTCTGCATGGAACCTAATGGCTGTTGCAATAAAGTATGGTGTAAAAGAACAGTGTAACTTTCAATCAGGCCTGACATCAGTATGCAGCCATTTTTGTTACCACCGCTGATGCCTGATCTAGCCCCCCACCTTTAATATAAGCTAAAGCATTCCTCTATAGCCAGGCTGTTGGCCTTTAACAATCTGTGGCCTTTTAGAAGTGGGTGGGATGTTTTTCATGTATTTCTCTTTCCTCTTGGTTTTAACATATCTATGTGGGATTTGTTTGGTTGTAAGTTGCTTTGGGTTGCCTTGTGCAAGATATAGCAACTGACAAATATGATGATGATGATGATGATGATGATGATGATGATGTCTGGGGACTGCCATTTTAATTTCCCACAGTGCCCTGGTGTGCCAGTTAGCTGTAGGCTAAATTCAGGGTGATGGCACTGGTATACAAAACCCTACACATCTTGGGACCAGGATACCAAAAAAATCATATATAACATATATACCCAATGGATTGCTATGCTGTGTAGGGCAGCGCCTCCTGCAGATACTGTTCCATGTGTTTGGTAGAAGAATCAGAGATTTAATGAGGTGGCATTCCCTCCCTTTATTATTTATTTATTTATTTAGCCACAACTTGAAATACAAAACTGGGGGGGGGGCAGTTTAAAACAGCTTAGATCCTCCTACTGAAGACCTTTTCTTTTCACCGATTTATTATAATTGTATTAGAACTCAGCTTTTCCTTCCAGCCATCTGAAACTTTCCATGCCATTTATAATCTTCTTAAACTATTTTATAGTTTAGCCTTATTTGAGTTCATTTATTTGCCTCACGGCTTTCTTACTTTTTTCATTGTTTGCTCAGGATAATTTTCAACAGGCACATAGATACATACTTTTCAGGGCTAAGTATTCTAGTTGCTATAACAACTGGATACCTTTGATCTTGTAAGAACCTTAAAGAGTATCCTCTAGAAACAGGTATTCTGCCTTTTTGGATTACTGTTCAAATCTCCAGATTACTGCAGTATTTTCAGATTCTGTTTGGAGCCTAGCCCTCTCCCACCGACCCCAGTAACTTCACAGGGCTACATCCCTGAAGTATTCATTAAGGATTATTTCAGTGTTATACCATGCTTATGAATCCCTCCTGTGCCATCCTAAAGATTATTAAGTGGCTTCCTTAATTCCAATGAGATCTCTTGCCAAACAGAGTTTTAGCTAAAAACTGAGTATTGCCTTTGCATATAAAATCCAGAAGCTGTCCAGTCTTGTTAACTGTGAATGTGGCGGAACTAAGATATTTCCTTAATAAAAAAATTTATTGGTTATGCCCCAGTCTCCGCAAGGCCTTCGGCAGACTTTGGCATAATTATAGAAGCTTTGATATATTTATTTGTAAATGCTGAATTTACCCACAAATGTATTTGAGCGGATGAGTAATTTCAAAATAAAGGAATCTTACAAAAGCAAGGACACTCTGTCTTCTGTAGCAATGAAATTCAGTATTGATTAATTCTAGGGGGATACTTAGAAACTAGATGTGAAATGCTATGGAGAGGATATGGTGCTGCATATTTATTTCAAGAGTTCTGTTGCTCTAAGGCAGGGATAGGAAGCCTATGGACAACCAGATGTTGTTAGACTCCAACTTCCATCATATTGGACCACTGGCCATTGTTGACTGGCACTGATGGGAGTTAAGAGTCCAGCAACAACTGGAAGGCCCCTGCGCTAAACTGTATTGACTCACCAATCATCTTCCCAACTAGAAGCAGTGTCTCTCACACAGGAGACATGGAGGAAGTGTCCACTGTCTGTAAAGGGGTAGCCTTGAACTCCCACATGGATTCATAGAAGGGTATCACAAGGGTCATCTAGTCCAACCGACTGCAATGCAGGAATATTTCACCCAGGACCCTGAGATTAAGAGTCCCATACTCTACTGGCTGAGCTATCTGTATGATAAGCTCTATGTTGGAGAATAACCACTGTCCATGCTGGCTGGGACTGATGGAAGTTGGAGTCCAACAAAATCAAAGGAACGTGTTTCCAATAAATGTGTTTAATAGCAGCATCCTTAACTAAATTCTTCTGTGGGAACTTTTTATTTGAGTATTCAGAAAGGGTGCAGTCTTCCCATGAGCATCTGGTTGGCTGCTATAAGAACAAGTTGCTGAACTAGATGGGCCTTTGACCAGATCCAGCAGGACTCGTCTCATGTTCTTAAATGGAGGTCAGGATAGGCACAATGAAGGTACTTCCTGCTTCTTGCACTCAATATCTGGGCTCTCTAAGGATTTTGTCTTCTACTTTCTGATGATAACCGACTGCTCTTTGTTTTCTCTTTATGGTCATGAAGTATATTTGGTGCTGTTCGAACGGGTGCTTATATGGTGTACATTTTGATGACCAAAGGACTGAAGCAGTCAGTTTGTGACCAGAGTTTTTACAATGGACCTGTCAGCAAATTCTGGGCTTATGCATTTGTGCTAAGCAAAGCACCAGAACTAGGTGAGTGCCTTCTCTCCTTTCTCACTTCATGGGGTACATTTGGATCAAAAGGACAAAGGTGTGACAGGATTGCTCCATAGCAGTTCTCTTGTTTATGGTATATTTGTAAATCACCTTGATGTGCTTGAAAAAGGTGCTTGTTTGATTGCTTAATAACAGTGCTAGAAAAATGCCTTTAAAATTTTGCATTCAGTCAATATATTAATCACCCTACAACCACTTGTATTTGTGGTCTCAAATGAGTTTTCCTCAGTGGAGCAAAATTGTAATATAGTTAAGTCATTGTGGGTCACATTTGTGAAAAAAATAACAAATACAGATAGGAATAACATGAAGATGAAGAATATGTCAATGACAAAGAGACTCTCAAAATTCCAGATGGAATAGTTGTCCTTAACTCGTACTGTTTGGATTATTAAGGCTTGTGGGTTCTATATTTGCTTCTGTTCCTCAACTATCTTCCAAGAGCAAGAAAGTAGCTTTTTAGCAACCACACAAAGTAACCATTCACCAACCCAGTGAATGGCCAATGCAGCCAAAAAACCTTAACCCATTGGTGGCGCAGAGTCTACCTAACACAGATACGGTCATATATTGTTCATTCTGCAGTACTTCTACACCTATCAAAATATTGTATATAACCAACACGATCTTCTCAAGGGTCAAACTTCTCAAGGGCCAACAGAACAGCAAAAAACAACAATACAGAAATCAGTCATATATATGACTGCCTGCTCATATGCCTGCCAACAGGATGGTCTAACGAATTCCTCACCTAGATATAATGGCCAGACCTAGTCTCCCTTCATCCCTTAGTTTATGAAGATGTGTCTAAGCAGTTTCCTCACCAGCAGTTTTAAAAAGCTTGTAAGTAGCAAACCCATTTGCACATCTATGTTTGCTTATCCTGAAGTTTCTTAGGCAGATTCTAATTGGAAATAGGAAGCAGTGATTTGGCAGACGTTCCACAGCTTGTTTCTCAGGAAACCTCACAGGGCTTCTGACCCAACAAAACAATGATGACTATTAAGAATATGCTGTTTCAGTGCATTGCTGATTTTCAGCATCAGCCAGAAGGAGATATCCTTCATATTAACTTTATTGTGTATTCTGCCTTACTCTCCCCTTAGAACCCAGGGAACCTGTGTTTCCCAAGTGGTCTTTCATCTAAGCACTGACCAGAGCCAGACCTGCTTCACATTATTTAGAATGGTACCGCTTTGTACCCTTCAGACTGCTGTTGAGAATGTCCAGTGCTTTTTTCTAAAAAAACACACACGTTTAGGGGTACTCTCATTTTCCTACTCATATTGAAATACTGCCCCCCAATGAGGCCAAACTTAGATTCACAAAATGTTTAGGGAATGTCCCCCCCAGAATAAAAGCACTGTGGATGTGTGAAAACCTATTGTGAGTCCTGCAGTTGCTTATGGAAATGGGGCAGTGTTAGAAACTCGTGTATATATAAGCTAGGCACCAAATGTTTCCTTAAACCAGCATTACAGTTGCCAAAATGGAACGTCTAGTTGCCATTTGGGGGCCAGACCGCTCAAAAGTTGTATTTTTTCAATACGTTTTTTTGGTTCCTGAAATTCATTCTGATTGTGCAGATAAAATATAACTGATATAATTCCACAGGCTGTGCTATTAGTGTGTGAAAACAGTTAAGATCCAAGGATCCCCAGGCATGCACCTCCAGATGGTGGAGACGTCAGGTGCCATCCTGGTGCCCAGGCATCTTCACTTGGTCACAAGTGGCCAATAACCAGGTGCAAAATGACCTGGCGAAATAGGAACACTGATTTACTAATCAGCTTTACTGCTGATTTAGGTTACCATCTTAAGCCCACTTCATTGGAAGTTCGCACCCCCCCTTCCTCTTTGCAAGTAAACATGTATGGGGTTGGGTTACAGGTAATGAAGACACTGGTTCATATCCCTTACTAGTATTCTTTCGTTTGAGTTTTGAAGCAGGGGTGGCTGCAGGGCAGGGCAGTGATGTTACTGGCCTCCTGGAACCAGTGTCTCTGCAGCTTACCAGAGGGGTGAGGCAGTGGGAACGTTGGCACATTGCAAACACATTGGTGGGGGTGCCAGTTTGGCTCTGCTGGGGCATTAGTACCACACCAACCTCCCTCACAATATACAAAATGATCTTAGAAAGAATCATGGAATAACCGAGTTTGATAGGGCATTGTTTACTTGCAATCTTTTCCTCCCTAAACGTATCTAAAGAGATATGTTTAGATATTGATAGAGTTTTCCCATAGAGGCAATTTCAATGAGAACATCCCAACTGGAGGCTGTGTGGTGTTTCTATGAGAGAGCTGTGCCATTTTAGCTGGGGAGTGTCTCTTCGAGTAGAGCTAATCTTCTAAGTAGTGCGTTAAGAACTGAGTTGTGGGGAGATTTTCTGTCTTACGCTCTTTCTAAAGTCGTACATTGTTCAGAAAGCAATTTGTATCTCTATAGGTAAAATTCAGGGATTTGATTCCAGTTGCACAATATTTTTCATTTGCACAGTACTTTTCTTCTCCCTAAATGTAAAGTTAATTTGTGTTGGAACCTATTGACATGACTAAATGTAATGACTTCAGAGACCATAGTATAATTAGGGCTTGGATTGATATGCATTTTCTTCATCTATATTTAACTTCCATTTTCCTCAGGCTAATACAAGATAAATAGCCATTATCCATGCTTAGAAAGATAATAGGTTATTTCAAAAATGCATTTTAGTTTTTTTCTCAATAATATATTCTGTGAAATGTCTACCTTTGCTTAAATTTCATGCAAACCCAGTCATAAGCTGACTTTTGATTCTGTCACTGCAATCCTATACATGTCAACTGAAAAGTCCCATTTGAGTTCAATGGGACTGACTCCCAGGTCAGTGGGAGTAGAATTGCAGCATCAATCTCATTGAAAAATTGATCTTTGCAACTAAATTGGACAAAAAATTCCTAAATGACATTACATAGGTTTTGACAGTATAATCAACTGCAAATGTTCCTGGATGACACGGATGATCTACAATAGAACCACTTCAGTCTGGGTTTAGACCAGGTTATGGGACTGAATTGACTTTGCTCACCCCACTGGATGACCTGAATCAGGAGAGGTAGTGGGGGATTGCAACCCTGCCATGCTTACTTAATCTCTCAGCATCTTTTGTACCATTCACCATGGTGTCATCCTGGATCAATTGAATAGGAGAGGTACCAGAGATACTGTATTACATTAGTTCCATTCCTACCCAAGAAAATAACATTGGGCAAGTACTCTTGTGCTATGGGGTTCTGCAGGGCACCCTTTGGTCTCAAATGTTGCTTAACATCTGAAGCTACTAGGAGTGGCCATTAGAATTTTTGGAGCATGGTGCCGTTAGCATGCTGATGACACACAGCTCAATTTCTCTGTAACAGGGATGTCCAACAGGTCGATTGCGATCTACTGGTCAATCACAGGGCGTCCCTGGTCTATCCTGGTTGATCGTCAAGAAAGCTCAACATCTTTGGTCAATACAATTGGTAGATCACTGCCAGGTTTTTTTAGTGGGAGTAGATCACAGTCTCTTGGAAGTTGGACATCCCTGATCTATAACATCTGAATCAGAAGAGGCTGTGCAAATTCTGGACCAGGGCCAATAAACTGAGTTTGAACCCTGGGAAGATTGAAGTTTTGTGGTTTCCATGTCTGGAAGATAAGTAAGTTGCCTGTTTTGGATGGGCAGGTAAATGTCTAAATGGGCAGGTACATAGTTTGGGGGTAGTCCTGGTTGCATCTTTGTTATTAGAGGGCCAGGTGACCTCCGTGGCCAGGAGTGTCACCTAATTCACAAGTACACTTCAGGGTTCTAACATTTTTCTTATGTTTTTTCCTCCCCCCAGGAGATACAATATTTATTGTTCTTAGGAAACAGAAGCTTATCTTCCTCCATTGGTACCACCATATTACTGTACTGCTTTATTCTTGGTACTCATACAAGGACATGGTAGCTGGTGGTGGCTGGTTTATGACCATGAACTATGGAGTGCATGCACTCATGTACACTTACTACGCCTTGCGGGCTGCTGGCTTCAGAGTGTCCCGGAAGTTTGCCATGTTTATCACACTATCGCAGATCACACAGATGTTCGTGGGCTGCATCATCAACTACCTGGTCTTCGCGTGGATGCAACAAGGCCAGTGTCACTCACACATTTCCAACGTCTTCTGGTGTTCTCTTATGTACCTCAGCTACTTTGTGCTCTTCTGCCATTTCTTCTTTGACGCATATGTTAGCAGCACCAGAAAAACAAGGAAGGCCGAGTAAAGCTAGAAAGGAGAGAGAGAAAGAAGCAGCTGCTCAGGTCATCCACAAAATGGCAAACACAAAGAGGGGGAGAGAGAAAGAGAGGAGGGGGGGACAGAAATGGCACAAGAAGGAAACATTTATATATGGTGCAACTAAAACTCAGCAGCTAAGGGACAGCTAAGTTTGTTCAAAACCAGTAAGTTTATGATCCTGTCATGGTGAGGACTCACTGAATAATCTTGCATCTCAAAAGGCTGCTGTAAGACATCTTCCTTCTTAGACATCTTACTGCTCTTAAAAAAACCAACCACACTTTTTTTTAAGAAGGGGGGAAAGCAAAAGAAGATAATGATTTTGCAAAATAAAATGTTAAAATAAATGGTTTCCCTGAGCATAGATGACTTTTATTTTTAAAAAGCAAACTAATTATTTATATATACTTTCTAACTTGTTGTTTTTAAAAAACAAAACTTGAACAAGATTTGAGCAGAGGAAATACACAATCTGTGTCATATGAACATAGGACTTTGACCTGTCAGAGCTGCATCTAGCCCCATAGAGTCACCTCTGACTGGCAGCTGCCTTGCAAGGTCTCAGGCAGATGTTCTGCAACCTGACGGCCATTAAAAAATAAAAATAAAAACTCAAAGAGTCCCAGGATCAAACCTGCCATTTTCTGCATGCAAAGTACCTTCTCTCCCACTGAGCTCTGACCACCAACAACACCAGATTTTTGCAAAGTTAAAAGTTTTCTCCTTGAAAGAGTTGAACCCTAAAAGTTTCAATGTGAAAATGAAAGGTTAATCTTGAGTGCCTGCTATAGACAGCCGTTTAAGCTCAATTGAAGTAATAAATGGAGAGGAATTGGTTGGGTTTCTGTTTTGTTTTTAGTACTGTGTATTATGCTGTGAGAAGACCAGGTATGAGATATTGATTTGAGAATTAAATACTGTTGAGATGCAGTATCACAGAGAATGTGTTCCAGTGCATTGTCTGGTCAAAAGCAACGCGTATAGAAGAGCAGTTTAATATACAGTCAGTTATAATTAAATATGCTTGGGGCTAGTAATAAAGGAGAGCAGGGAAAAGGAATCCAGGAGCTAAGAAAAGGCAGAGTAGGCCAATCCTCAACGTGCCCTACAAAATACTGGTGAGAAGCGTTTGAGAGTCATAGTACAGTATATAAATTATTTTTCTGAAGTCCAATTCTCGCACAGGATGGCTCTGAGTGTGATTGCTGTGGGTGCATTTTGTTGGGAATATATCACCAACATCACTTGCCCAAAGTCAATTCCAGGGACTCCTCAAGCACAGGTTAAAGAGTAAGAACCATAACAAGGGAAAGAAGGAGTCTTGAGGTTGCCCAACCACAGCCAGCATTTGGGCAACAGACTGCCATTCTCACTAGAGTGAGAAGTATTATATTTCTCTTTAAATTTCAGCCATTATTTCCAAGTTGGCATCTATCTTTATAAAAAGAACATGCAGATTTTATGCTAACTGTGCCCTCTTGCTTGTCTTTTTTTTGGGGGGGGGCGGTGATTTCTTATTTTTCGGTGCTGTGCAAACGGCCACCCTACAGACAGATTCATTTCATGCGGTCTCTTTCAAGAAGCTGAATAGATTCTGATGTGACGCTTCCCTATGCGCACAGGGCCCATGAGGCGAGGTGAGGCAGTTGCCTCAAGGCAGCAGGCTCTGGAAAGCTGGGCGGGGCAGCTGATCCTGCCTCCATGAACCTAACATTGCCTATCCCTCCGCCAACCCAGGACCCTTAACAAATTCCAGTTCCTGGGGGTGCCATTTTCTGGTTCACCTCAGGCAGCAGAGTATATTGAGCTGGCCCTGTGTGCACACATCCACCACAGGAATTGTTCCAAAAGCCATCTTGCGAATACAAAACATTATGGTGGGACTGGTCTTTGGAACAGGAAATGGTACTTTAAAATATGCTGATTGTGGCAGCATCCATTTTGATTCTAGTGCTGCCCATGTTGGTTCCCACCACACGATCTGCAAAGTCATGTTCATGAAAGAAAAATTGTGATTTTTAAAATTATTATTATTTTTGAGGAGACGCATGCAAAACATCCGGTTCTGCTCCTAGCAAATAAATCCAAAATCCCAAGAACCATGAGCAAGCGATGAGCCATCATGGGCAGACGAGAACAGCAGCTGCTATAAACACAGAACAGCCCTGAAGTTACAGCAGTCAGTAAATGCAATTGGAGTGACAGGTGCAAAGACAAATGGAAAAACTAAATATCTTTAGAGAGGGTGTTAGTGTGGGATGGAAACTTCAGGAAAAAAACATCCCTGTGGTATGGTACATATTTTATATTTTTATGAACTTTGAAGAATAGATATCTGCAACCTTAATAGTGTTCTACAGGATTATATGTGACTTTAGGTAACACTGTGCTTCTGCATTTGCCTCACAAGCAATGCAAAGATGTTTAAAGTGCCCTCATCTGGTCACTTGGAGATACTACAGTAAAAGGCATAAGCTTGGCGTCATCACACTGCAAGTTTTAAATGGGAAGGGATTGAAAGCCTAAATGCAGTAATTGTGCTGCAACAAATTAACTCTAATGTCCAGAGAGAACTATTCTTAATTTTTTTAAAAAATGAAATCTGTAGAAAAATATACTGTAGCATCTTTGGTCGTTTAAAAAGACACCTGGTTCTTCAGTCAGCTGCAGATAAAAGGACAACCTCAGAGAATTAGCTGAAAAGAGCCATATTTTCTACAAGGAAAAGTAGATTGTATTATCTGTAAGATTTCAGTCCTTACAAAGCCAAATAAAATGTGTAAACGTTCCTAGTACTTCAAAGAAACAAGTGTGTAAACTTGATGTTATAACTGTGTTAACATAGTATTCTCAATCGTATCAGTTTGGTAGTTTTAACTAAACAGTTAGAAGAACTAGCGGAACTAATTAAGAACTGCTGTTCTACATAGAAAAATCATACATGCCTATAACTACAACCATAACACATATGTGAGCTGTCCAAAAATAAAAAAATTAAAACCTGAGTGGGGGCAAAATCTCCACCCTCCCCAGCTAATGCAAAATATTCTCAACTTCCCTGCTTTGAGACTGTACAATACCAAGTAATATTTCCCCTTATTTTTGCTTCAACTGTGCTGTCCACCATTCATGACAAAAAGCTGATGTAATATTCTGTTAGACATAACAAGGGCTTTTAGTGTTTCACCTTGTGTAGAAAAACTGCTGCATTCTATATTATATGAACAGTGTTTTAAGAAAAGAAAATTGGAAAGCTCTCTGGAGTTTAATCATAACTGTGAAAAATGGTGGGGAAAGTTTCTGTCTGTGTCATTTAAGTTATTAATGTTCTGACATTGTTATATGGTACAAACCCCCCCTCCCCAAGCAAATTGTTATGTTCAGTGAAACATATGACATGATCTTAAATTATAGACTCCTGTATAAATGGAAATATCAATTAAAATGTATAAAAAATTAATAATGTTATTTTACAGTTTTGGGAGTAGATTCTATTCCACAATGAGCCTTTTCTGACTAAGTATTTCTCCCCAGTTTCCAATATTTGAAGTAAACCAAAACCAGTTATTATAGAATAACAAAATTATTGGGCAGCAGTAGTGAGTAACTTTCAATGGTGCCATTCATTTTTGTGACTCTTGTTCCTCCTGTTGTGCTGACTGATCTGATGAATCAACACTTCCACAGATCTTAATCTTGAAATAAATGAAAAAGTATTTCATAAGGGAAGCCAATACTGCATTATAGTTTCTTTTCTCTATAAACCAAAGGAACAAACAACAGTAATCACAGCATACATAAGAAGCTAAAATCCTGGACATGTTCACCTGGGAGTAAGTCCTATTGAAATGAGTGGGGCTTACTTCTGAGTGGGCAGATATAGGATTGCTCTGCAAATTCTAAAATGTGTTTTTCTTCCACTTACACTCTTGCATAAATGGCAATGACACTTTAGACTCTAAAAGTTTAGAGGTGAAGAAAGGTGTTCTTAATATCACTTGTGAAAAATGCTTCAATTCTTTTACCATTATTAAACAGTGATTACTATTCTTGTTGTTGCTATTGCATTTAGTTATTCAGACTTTTTGTGTTCAAAAACCCAAATAAACATCACAAGAAACAAGCAAGCTATTGACAAAAAAAAGTATAGGATGTTTACAGAGGTAATAATTCTAAGAAATGTGTTCTCACTTACTTGGATGTAAGTGCCATTGAATTTAACGGTGCTTGCTTCTGAGTAGATGTGTATATTGTACTGTTATGTCCCATTAGGACTGCACTGTTCTATCCCATTATTTGAAATGTGAAAATGTAAACATAAGCTAACTTTCCCATTGAAACCAATGGTTCTTAAAAATGCTTAATTTTAACTTGATTGTGCCCATTTTCCTATGCTGATATGTGTAGTATTTTGAGACAAATGGACATTTTACGCCTCCTTTAGTTTAGACCTCCTCAAAATCTATGAAAACAATTATTAATAGCTCCATCCTGTCCACCACTTTTGGGTCAGTATCACATTGAATTCAGAAGGATTACTCATTCATGATTTTGAATTATGAGACTCAAAGTAATTCAGAAAAGCCCTTCAGAAACCAGTGGTACCTCAATCATTGAATCTCCATAAGGGGAAAGGGTCTTTGCTATCCAACTAAAAAATGCTCAGAGAACACCCACTGAAGGATGGGACTTTTCCACTGATTTTAATTGGTATACTCTAGGACAGGGGTCAGCAACCTTTTTCAGCCGTGGGCCAGTCCACCATCCCTCAGATCATGTGGTGGGCCAGACTATATATATTTTTTGGGGTGGGGGAGATGAACGAATTCCTATGCCCCACAAATAACCCAGAGATGCATTTTAAATTAAAGGACACATTCTCCTCATGTAAAAACACACTGATTCCTGGACCGTTCACGGGCCAGACTGAGAAGGCAATTGGGCCGCATCCGGCCCATGGGCCTTAGGTTGCCTACCCCTGCTCTAGGATATAGTTGTTTATTGCTCATAGATTCTTTAACCAGCTTCTAATGTGTAGTGCCTATTGTTTTAACTGTTCTGGGACTGCACGACATTATGGATAGGAGAGCTTTCCCACATGTGTTCATCTCTTGATTCAGATATGCAATGTAAAAGTAAATGATCTCTACACCTTAAGAACCCAAATTACCTGAAAACACTGCCAGCCAACACAACATCTGGAGCAACATATGAACAGCATATGCTCTCATTATTTCAATTAATTTTGATATTTATTTATTTATTGGCCATTGCTTATACAAATAGGTACCTCTTAGGTGTGGAAATTGTGGCACAAGTTAACAATAGTCAGGCTATTTAACTGGAAGTTTGCATTTAAAATGCATGTTTAAAAGTGGGTAGGATTTGTCTCGCAGACTCAGCAATATGGTGGGTAGTGGAACAAAGCATGTGTGAAGTGTTCTTTTCTGTAGAATGGCATACATAGCTCGCAAAACTGCAAAAGGCTCCAGCACACTTACTCATGAGTCAATCCTCCTGAAATCTGTGACATTTTGTCATGAATGATGGTTACTTAGGTGTGCGTGCCCTCCACTTGTTTTCCCGCTTTAGAATAATTTGAAGATCATTCCATTGATTTAGGGCAGATATCCCCCAGAAGATGAACTACAACTCCCATCATCCCTGGCCTGTGGTCATACTTACTAGGGCTAATGGAAGTTGTAGTTCACCAACATCTGGAATGCCAAAGGACACGAAGCATTTCTTAAAATGTTGCATATATTTGAAAGTAAGAAATTGTAGCTCAAAGCAAGAAAAAGAATCCCAGCAATTTTTTAAATGTTATGCAACACAGTATGTATGAAGCAGTATTTTTTAACTAACATTGAAATAGATATCTCAAATACTGTTTTCTGTAATGAGACTTGGTTCAAGCCAAAATCTCCAAAGTAGTAAATGGCTTGAAGCTATGGCTGACAGTTCTCTTTGCTTTATGTTGGTCAGAAATCCAGAATCTGGATCCTTCCTTCCCATCTCTCGTGGCTGGAACCCAATTTACATGAGCCACTTTTGGTATGTATAAAACATTTAGCTGCACAGGATTCCATTCTCCCTGGTGTTACATTTAAAGGGTTCTTAACTAGTGCAGCAGTCTCTATACGCATGACACCTGCATCCGTGAGCTATTATCTGGAGGAAAGCTGTGAATGCTCTTGATAACCACATGGGCTTAGAACTCCTTAACTGTGACTGCAGGTTTTATGGCATCCTGGGGACATAAGTATTTCACACACCTATATTATCATACTTAAATCAGGTGCAGAAAATCAAATGAAGACTCAAAAACATTATACAATGGGGGGGGGGACATATTTAGAGACTATTTCCCTAGCTTTTGGTCATAGGAGGTATCAATGTGACCTACAACAGAAGTGTAGAGTGCTCCTGTTCAGCATTCCAGCCTGCCAGGATACTCCATTCTATCCCCTGCCCCCAGGCAGCAACAGCCAGCATTCTATGGCCTCTGGGCATGGCTCAGTCCACATTGGGCTGTTTTTCCCTTTCCTTCATTTCTCACCCTCTCTCTCTCTCTCTCTCTCTCTGCAAATCATGGGCTTTCTCAAAATGTGCTGATAACTCACTCATGTGCATGGATAGTGCCATCTTGGCTGCATAAGCCTCCATGCTGAGGGAAGGAGTGTTTATTATTAGTGTATAGGAACAGTAATCTTTCAGCTGTGCACTTTACTTCGCTGTGGCCTGGGCAAGAGTTTCTTATGCCCAGTGCCACTTGTGCTACTGCTCAAATCACATTGGGTTGAGTGAGTTGTGAAGGTGCTCAGCCCCTTGCAGGCTACCAGGGAGATTACTTGTAGCAGTGGATATCTGCCCTCTAAAGTAAATGCATCCCTGAATTATGAGCCAATTAAGAAGAAATGTCCAGTTCTTTCTGTTAACAAGACTGCTTTAGGGGCAAACTAGATGGGATTGCATCAGTTCCATTTACTTCAATTAAAAGGATGTGGTGCTGTCTGATTTTAGCAGCAATGGGGACACGTGGATGGGAAAAGCAAACTCTGTGTGAGACTTACCTTTCTTCTTAGATAAGCTCCGATGCCAAAACTCAGCTGGGCAAAAAGAGCTCAGGGAGATGGATTCAGGGAGTAAGCGCATCACTTACTTGCCCCTTTTGCTCTTAAAACTAGTCATTTTTTAACACAAGTGGAGCAGTCCCAGTTTAAACAATCGCGCCATCACACTTAGTTTGACCCTTGGAAAAGCGCTAATGTATCTTGGACTCAGATGGATAAGGCTACAGATCTGTGAACAAGCCAAGTTTCTCTTCATTTTTACAAGGTCCGGTTGTCGATATTGTCTGCTCTGTCAATGTCTCTCCAGAGTCTCAGACAGAGGTCATTCTCAGCACCTTCATTCCTTTTCATTCCTTTAAAATGAAAAGACCTCTGCCTTGTAAAGGCCCTTGGCCATGTACAATAAAGCTGACTTACTGACACTGAAATTTAGGTGTCACAGCTATGCCCTCTACCACCGCATCACAGTCTTAGCCCAGTAAATGTCCACTGATGCCAATTTTACCCATTATTTTCATTTGATGCACATTACTTCTCTCACCATGAGTGAGTAGTCATAAAGAACGCTCAAGTCTGGTGCTCTAGGTCATAAGCAATTTCAGACCTTTCTGTCCACTGGGAGCAATTATTAGAAGTATTCACCATTTGGAAATTATGGGTAAAAGGTGTGACCCAGTCATCAAAAAGAAGCATGAGAGCTAGACCTTCTAAGGCAATTTGCTGCTTGTTTTCATAACATAATTAAGACTGCAACTCCATTTCTCTTCATCCTTTTTTGTTATAGAAGGTTGCCCCGATCTATTAAGGGCTATCCTCTTCCGCACAGGAAGCTGATGTTGAAGCACATCTGGATGCTGATATCCTGCACAATTCTTACCAGTACCCCCTTGAACTTGATCGACATGCCCAATAAGGTTGGGGGTGTCTCTTCAGCCAGGGCCATAGGTGTTGCAGGTGACAAAGCACAACTAGATAAAACTGGATCCCTGAGTCTAGTTATGGGTGCATGAAATAGTCAGTACAAAGTCCAGCAAACTCAGCAGCAGTTTCTCTAAGGCTGCAATGCTATATGCACACCTAGGAGGAAGTCCCATTGAATTCAATGGGATATACTTCTGAGTAGACCTGCTTGGTAGTGCTCTAATAGGTTGCTGTGGTGTTTTTAAAATTAGACACATTGCATTTCAAAGGCTCAAAAAACACACACAAAAACCACCCAGGGCATTAAAATAAAAACAATAGTAATTATTTTTTGATTTCCAATTCCATAATTAAATCCATCTCAGAGATTTACAGGAACCCAAGTCATGCTGTTGAACGCTTTGCTTTTGCAGACCAACTCTCAAAGTTGCAAAGTCCATGTATGTATATTTGATTCTGTTGTCAAAACAAGTAGTATGTTGTGTTCCTTGCTAAAGCAATTTAAACCACCTAGCAAAATCAGCAGAAGCTATTTGTCTCAGCTTAATTCCATCAGCTTTGCTGAGGGAGGCTACTTCCGACCAGCCCTTTGGATCAGCTTTAGCTATTGCAGCACAGATAATATTTTGTACCAAAGCAGCTAAAGTTATCCATGGGCAACTGGGAAGAGATGAAATGATCTGCTCTCACTTGTCAGAGTGCTTCCCATACTTGTGCAACAGAGTCTCTCTGAGCTGCAGCTGAGCTGTTGAGGTGCTGTATGGAACACCACCATAGTTCTGCTGATGACTGGACTGAGACATTCTGCGTAGGCTGGAGTCCCAGTGCCTCAGCATGTCCATTTCCAGGCATGAGCTGCCACCAGCATCCCAAGTGTTTAATTTTGTCTGAAGTCGTTCTTCCCATGTATCAAATATGGAGCCATTGACCCCATGTCCTCCCTGCAATGCTCTACATCAGCCATTGCCAACCTAGTGCCTCCGGATGTTTGCACTGCTGTTGTCGTCCTAAACATCTGGAGCGTGCTGGGCTGGCAAAGGCTGTTCTATTTGTTATGTGGGTTGCCACATGTAAGCCTTCTTGTTCTCACTCACTCGTCTGCTTTCTCCGAAGCCGTTCAGTGCTTTAGGCTCTTAAGTGTCTTAACGCTTGAGCTAGATGTACATTCAGATTCAAGTAGTTCTGTAAAATATCTATGAGATAATGACTAGGAACAGCTTTATTTTACCATTTTCAAAATATTGATATTTCACTACACAAAGGAAATTTCTGATTTTAATTTTATTTTTGGTATATGGATATTATAAATAAAATGTTGATTTTTGGTTTAAAATAGCACACGTTTCTGCGTCTTCTTACACTATCTCTCTATCTATCCCATACCCTCCAACATTTCTCCGATGAAACCAGGGACATCCTATTCCATACCCTCCAACATATCTCTGATGAAAATAGGGATGTCCTATGGAAAAGCAGGACATTCTGGAAACAAATCAAAAACTGGGACAGTTTCTGTAAACCTGAGACTGTCCCTGGAAAACAGTGACATTGCCTATCTATCAATATTCCATTGTGTAAGAATGGATGTGTGGATGCATATGGTTGCTAAGAGTGCAAATAAATAAATTGGAGGGCATCAAGTTAACTTCACCTGGACTCTTGTCTCAATTATCTTGGACTTTTTTCTGCTGTTTATAGCAATAGACACTGAGGCCCTAATGGTTTTACTCTCATGTAGGCTCATGGCTTGTACACTAAATACATCATTTCCTGTGCCCTTTCATGATTTGTGTGTTCAAAGGGAGCTGTGGGAGTGATACAAAACTCTGGAGGCCTTCATATCTTGCAACCATTGCAAGGTCAGATCAGAAGAATCTTTATTTGCATCAGCTACTAGCCACAGCAATAAACTAAAATGTACTGAAGATAGAGGTAAAAACTTAACTAGCATAGTGTAGTGGTTAAGAATGGTAGACTCGTAATCTGGTGAACTGGGTTCACGTCTCCACTCCTCCACATGCAGCTGCTGTGTGACCTTGGGCTAGTCACACTTCTTTGAAGTCTCTCAGCCTCACTCACCTCACAGAGTGTTTGTTGTGGGGGAGGAAGGGAAAGGAGAATGTTAGCTGCTTTGAGACTCCTTAGGGTAGTGATAAAGTGGGATATCAAATCCAAACTCCCCCTCTTCTTCTTCCACTACTACTACTATTACTATACAAAATACATTTTGGAGGTTTACATCAATATAATCAAATAATAGATATTATTCTAATTGCCCCAGCTAAAAACCTTGCAGTTTTTGCAAAATATTGATCCAACACGAGTATTCAGGGTATCTTTTAATTGCATTTTATATATACAAAGCACAGCACTTTTTTGCTTTTGATAAAAAGGTTATTAATGTTGTCACAGACACTGAATGCTGGGAACAGGGCATGTTATGCATAAACAAGGGGAACACTTAAAGCCTTTCATTGCTCAGTGTCCCGCTAGCTATTCCCTCTACTCGCCAACCTTTTTGATAAACTGAGATCACCAGTCAATGTTGTTTACCCCATTAACTGAGGAAATTGGACTAATTGCTAGAGCTGAGCAGCATATTTGATAAATAAATAAAGATTAATAGCTGTGCTGCCCTCTGCTGAAAAATGTTCTTTTTATAGGTTGGAAGAGAACTGAGCATTTATTATCCCTATTCATTTGCAGCCAGCAAGTCTCTCCATTGGATGTGTTTGTTACGAAACCAAAAGGTGTGTGGCAGGCAGCTCTATGTCATTTGGTGATTCATAGCTGCTTTTATGGGGCCACATCTGTAGCATACTATGCCAGTAAGAGAGCAAAGTTGAATGTGAATTTTCATAAAAGTATTCTTAAGAAAGGAAAGATGACTGAGTCCTCTTGCATCCTGTGTGCATACAAATTGGGCCTTTGGGGGATTTCTGCAAACCAAAGAAGCCTTGAGCTGAGCTCATACTGGTTCACTCCCAGTCCCTGCAACAGCAGCAGAGGACCATAATTAGGTCAGCAAGTTCAGCACATTGTGTTCTGCAGCTCTATCCATGCTCTGATGTTCTGTAAATAAGTGACTGGCTAGCTATCTCATTGGGCTAGTTCATACTCTCACACAGCATGTGTGTTAACTATGTTGCGCGGTGCATCATTGGGATTATGAACTGCATAAAAACACGTCTCCTCTGTTTCCTGATCTGGAGTTTCCAGTGTACAAGTTCCTCTCATTTTTCTTCCTTTCTGTCCCTTCTGCATGTCATTTTATCTCCAACTTTCCTATTGTCCCCCTTCCCCAACTCCTTTGTCAGCCTTTCCCTCTGGTCTGCATCTTCCACTCATCTTCACAGCTTCTCAGTCTGTTTTCTACTCTGCTATCCCAGGTGAACTCCATTGAGAGCCAGTGTGGTGTAGTGGTTAAGAGTAATCTGGTGAACCGGGTTCGCTTCCCCGCTCCTCCACATGCAGCTGCTGGGTGAACTTGGGCTAGTCACACTTCTCTGAAGTCTCTCAGCCCCACTCACCTCACAGAGTGTTTGTTGTGGGGGAGGAAGGGAAAGGAGAATGTTAGCTGCTTTGAGACTCCTTCTGGTAATGATAAAGCGAGATATCAAATCCAAACTCCTCCTCTTCTTCCATTTCCATTTAGACCCCCTGCACCCTGGACCTTTTCCCCACAGCTTCCCATTCCTCATCTGCTCTCCCTGTTGATGGTTGCTTGCACACTAGCTATTTTGTCTTGAAACTGACACCCTTCAATCAATCACTTTTATACAGGGAGAGTAGATGCTATCCAACCAGGGCCAGATTTAGGTTTGATGAGGCCCTAAACTACTGAAGGTAATGTCCCGCTATCCTTTATATGTCCCGCTATCCTTTGTCAACAACAAATTGTCACTGTTTTTTATGTTGAATATATGCTATGAGGTAATTTATGGACCTAATAGGTATCTAAAGCCATTTGCACAACACAAAATATGTATTTTATCAAAGTAATTGCATTTTTTTCCTTTAATTTTTTTCGGGTCCTCCAAGAGAGTGGGGCCCTAAGCTATAGCTTGTTTAGCCTATACATAAATCCGACACTCTATCCAATGCATTGAGTTCCACTGTTTTCTGTGTTGTCTACCTTTCCTGTCTCAGATCCAGCTTGTGGATTTACTTTCCACTTAAACAATTCAAATGTAAACAGGAAAAACATTAACAAGGTGTTTCAGGGCTACTGTACCTTTAATAAGCAGCTTTCTCCTTCAGGAAGAATACTTTCCTCTGCCTTTAATTGCTTTCTGTTCAGCATCAGGCAGAATTACAGGTGAATTGCCCCTTCATTATCCAATAATTAACCTGTTCCTGGTCTCCACGATCTAGACCCTAGATTCTAAGCTGATGGAACGATGGAAAATCAAACAGGCCTATAGACCACACAGCCTTTTCCAGACCCCTACAACCATTATCGAAATGCAGATGAACAAGCATATGAATGTACCTTAAAAGCTTATGAATATACTGGCTTTTTGACAGCATTTAAGAGTTACATTATTCATATAAGAAAAATGAAAATCATGTTGAAAAGATCTCCATTTGGCTAACACATCAAGTGTGTACCCTCCAGTCGTCTTGGACAGAGGGAAATAGATACACTCTTTACATTTTACATTAAGTGTATAAGGGATTTAAAGAATGACAAAGAGCAAGCCAAATGAGGGAGCCACTTCCATAGGGCTTGGCAGCATGCCCTGCCAAAAAATGTCTGAAATAATAACTTCAAAATGTACACTTTCCTACAACCAGGAATTCACAGCGTTTCACGCTCTCCGGTCATAAATTTGTGCATTGGCATTGTCAAAAGTTTTGTGACTCTCCAAATATATGCATTTTTATTTAATAGACTTACATCCCACCCGTCTTCCCAGGAGCTCAAGGTGACACATGCAGTTCCTTTCCACTACTTCTTTTACCCAAGCAAAAAACCTGTGAGGTTGGTTAGGCTGAGAAAGAAACACTTTCTTACAGGTCTCTCTTTGTCACGGTCCAGTCAACGGGCAATCAAAGTCCCTGCTGAGGACGTCGGGACCAGGGACAAGATGGCGGGGTGAGAGCAGGAACGAGAGCCCAGAAGTCAGGGGTCCGAGGATCAAGAAGCAAGGCGTCAAGGAGCTGAGGTCCGAGGATCAGGAAGCAAGGAGCCAAACGCAGCAAGCCAGGAAACTTGTTGCTGTGGCAAAGAGCTGAAAGGAAATGCTGACCTTATATCCCTTCCTTGCTCTTGCCACCAGGTGCAGTGAGTTACCAAGTGGCCTCATCTGTGCGGCTGCACATTGCCTCTCCAGAACAAACTTAGGAAGGTCCCAGTCCTGCAAAACCCTACTGGTCACAGGGCCTGGATCCTGCACGCACTCCTGACACTCTTGTTTTAAGACATAAATGCCATACAATCCACAAAGTATTTTCCTGACATTCTAGTTTTCCACATACAGGGATTATATTGGTTTGTGTTTTAGACAAGGTAGGGGTGTAAGTAAGCAACAATTTCTGTTCCTGCCACTTTTTGTCGAAATCAGCCCTGTTTCTATTCCACTAAAGTTCACTTTCCACCAAATTCTATGATATTCATCTCACTGTCTGTTATTTCTCGTTGCTTAAGCTACATAACTCTATCGGTAATGTATCTTACATTCATTTCAATGCAAAGGAAACATTAAAACTATTTTAAAAAGTAATTTGTTGGTTATCCTTTGCAGACTTAAAAAAAACAACGTGAACATGAATACTGATTGCATTTTGTTGACTGATTTCCATTCCTGACTACAGACGAACAATTGAACTGTAGCAATTTCTGCTTCCTTTTCCATTTTTGTCAGGATTCTCTGATGCTTGTACAAGAGGGGGCATTCAGATGTATGATCTCCCATGTGGGGTCTAGAGTGTCAAAGAAGACCTAAAAGTCACTTGTAATAAGATGACGAAGGTTAAAAAATGAAATATTAAGTTATAAGGTTTTAAGGACGTGTGTGAATGAGTATTAAACAAAGAAACCAAGAAGGGAAGGGGAGGGAAGTCAACCAAAATTATGGTTTAAAAATTTGTTGATGAAGCTTTAGTTGTTATTTTTGGAAAAATTAATAAAATATTATTTTTAAAAATAGAGAGAGCATTAAAGAAGACCTGAAGAAAGTGCTCTTTCTTCATGCTTAACTTGGCCCTGAGTATTCTCTGTCACGAATGTTCCAAGTGAAGAATCTCTAAGTCACATCAAGTGCCTCACAGCCTTTATTTTGAGGTCAGCATAAGAGATACAGAAAGCTTCCACCAAGATTTCTTTTGCTGCAAGATTTACTGTAATATTCATCTAAGATGACAGTCCTCCTGGGGATCCGCAGGGTGCTCTCATTCAATTCACTGCTTCCTTTGCCATTTATTTATCTCTAATGACAAATGGAAAGACAAAGTACTCTTATACAAAGATTGGACATATACCCAACGGTGCCGTAAAAGCACGACTTTGGGGGAGAATGAGCAGGGCGATTCTGGAATGCAGCAAGGCTGGGTTACCAAATATTGAAGTAGGTGGAGTAATGCATACTGCCATTTTAAAAGGGTAGAGGTGTTAACACCATCAGCCCAGAGTCTTGTTATTACTTAACTGCACAACTGCATAGACTTCCTCATTCTGTCCAAAGCTTTACACTGATCATTTCAACTGGATAAATTTAAAATGGGTGAAAATAATAATATGCCTGGAGAGAGAGAAATAACTTTACACTTGGTGCTGGGGTTCTTCCCAGTTCATCACATTTGCTGCAGTCAGGTCTGGTAGTTGGCCAGCTGTCAGCAAGAAATATTTAATTCTTCATTTTTATTTTATTAAATTTATATACCACCCTCCACCTGAAGATCACAGGGCAGTTTACAACATGAAACCAGAAAATAAAATCACAAGATACATAACATAATGACCAAAAAACACACCCCAAAACATTGAAAAGACCACAGGTTGTTCAGTCAGCCAAAGCCCTGGGAGATGAGGAATGCTTTTGCCTGGCATCTAAAGATATGTAAAGAGGGCACCAGGTGAGCCTCGCTGGGGAGAGCATTCTGCAAACAAGGAGCCACCACAGAAAAGGCTCTCATGTTGCCACCCTCCAGACCTCTTGTGGAGGGGACACACAAAGATGGAGCTCAGATGATGACCACAGGATCCAGGTTGGTTCATGTAAGGAGAAGCTATTTCCCAGTATGATGGAACTTGGATGACATCCGCACCATAGATTTAAAGCAGTCATATACTGATTTTACAGTCATGACTTCCCTGGAAGACTCCTGGGAACTATAGTTTGTTAAGAGTGCAAACCTCACAGATCTGCAATGCCCAGCACCCTTGACAAAATGCAGTTCCTAGATTCTCCATAACTATTAAAATGGCATACGAGTGCTTTAAATCATTGTCGCAAATGTGACCATTCAATGTACCACAAAGAGCAGAGTAATGCTGTTCTCATTTGCTGTGATAGTTACTCTTATATTTTTATTTGTTTACTTAAAAGCATGTATAAGCTGCTTAGCATTTTTGTAAAAAAAAATCTCTAACTACTGTACAATATAAGAAACAATATAATGAAAATAAAAACATGGCATAAAACTATAGTATAGAGCTTTGCTTAAAAAAAGAAAGTAAACAGGAATTTGGGGACTTCAAAAACATAAATCAGGATCTGATATTAAGGGTCAGTTAAAGCCATGGCAAAAAGAAGACATCTGTTGGTTTTACATATGGGAGAGGAAATGACATTGAATAGCACAGAAAGAATAGAAGAAAATACCTGCTATTGAGCAGAAATTCCCACAGTCTTCCAGATTAGTGGGGTTGGAAACAGATTATTTTCTGGAAGCAAGTAACATGGAAATGTGTACCAAACTTCTGGAAAACTAGAAGAATAAAGCAGTAGTGAAAGATAATATAACATGATGGGATTATCAGGTAAGGAAATGTCAGGGAAACAGAATAAAGTGCTGTCCGAATGCAACTTCATTGGGCCCAACATTTGATCCATGTGGCTTCAAAAAACAGATGCACAAATAGTAATTACTGCGTTACTGGGAATAATCTGTATTCACAAACAATACGGCCCCTTTCTCCTGACAGGACTTGTGCAATGAGATACAGAAACAAAAGACTTTCTTCTCTCTCTTTTTCTTCCAACCCCTTTGTTGCTGTTGTTGAAAATATAAGCAAAATTGGTTTCTAGTATCAAAGAACTACTTTGGCTAATTGAAAACTCACTTGAGCTTCCTCAGCCATTGAAATGCCAGTTCTTGCTTCAGTCTTCAAAGCAATCCCTCCCAGGTTGCTAAGGTGCTTCAGGTGTCAATAATTAAGCAGCCATCCTACCAAGGGGAGGTATGCCCTGCAGGGTACAGTGGATTGAAAAATGCCCTTTGTCCTAGGCTCCAGGGAATTCACAAATTATTCTGGGAATTGCTGGATGATCACCTCTGCTTTAACTTAGTTTCAGTTGGGGAACATGTGGGCCCTCCAGATGTTGTGATATTTAAAAAAAACAAAAACAGAAAAGTTGTTGAGCTTTATTAAAAAAATGGCCAAAGAAAATTGAAGTTTCAGCGATTCCCATCTGGACACAGTTTCCAGCAGCTGATTGCCACCTATGTCTGGGAAATTCCGGACATATGTCAACCCTAAATTAGACTTCCTTCATCCCTGACCAAGGGTGCTGGCAGCTGAAGTTCACAACAAGCTCCCCACTTCTGAATTAAATTATAAATGGGTCAATTTATATTGTTGTTGTTGTTTTTACCCTGCCTTTCCCCCCTGACAGGGACTTACAGATAAAATAAGGTAAAGGTAAAGGGACCCCTGACCATTAGGTCCAGTCGTGGCCAACTCTGGGGTTGCGGCGCTCATCTCGCTTTATTGGCCAAGTGAGCCGGCGTACAGCTTCCAGGTCATGTGGCCAGCATGACTAAGCTGCTTCTGGCGAACCAGAGCAGTGCACGGAAACACTGTTTACCTTCCCGCCAGAGCGGTACCTATTTATCTACTTGCACCTTGACATGCTTTCGAACTGCTAGGTTGGCAGGAGCAGGGACTGAGCAACGGGAGCTCACCCCGTCATGGGGATTCGAACCACGACCTTCCGATCGGCAATTCCTAGGCTCTGTGGTTTAACCCACAGCACCACCTGTGTCCCTACAGATAAAATAGGAGCAGCTAAAACATAGGAGGGATCATTAAAAAACAATTACACATTAACAGAATTAAAACTTTTATATATTTTATATGCAATCCATTAAAACATACAGATAATTACAATAAAAGCAACATGGCAAACAACAAAACAACAAAACATTTCAGGAGAATAAAACAATAATTTCTCACATTATACATAGTTTCGCCCTGAAATGCAATGCGGGAATATAAGTCCAAGGAAGATTGTGCAGTATTATTAAAAATGTCTAGAAAGATCTCAGCAAAGGCTATGAAACAACCAGCATTTCCCAGTTTGAGTTCTTTTTTCTTTTTCCTTTTTGGCCAGCTCTTAGCAACATAAAATGGGGAAAGCCTAATGGAATCTAGCAAAGTTTAGCCATGCCCTAAGAGGGTAAGACTTATGCATAATGCAGCAGTACAAATGTTAACGGACTCTTCCAAGAGCGTTTACATTTATTTTTTATGACCTTGAGAAATTGATCTGTAAAACGGTCCTGCTGGAGGGTGCATTTGGGCCCTGAACGATGCCCAGAGAGAGAAGCCTGTCTTCCTTCCATCGCATCTGCTATGAATTTACAGATCTCAGAAGAACAGGGGATTCGCATGTCCACTGCTGGGTTGTTACAGGCAAAAAGTGCTCCTCGTGTACAGAATTTGGGTTGTAAAACATCAGTTTGAGCAAGGTGTTCTCTTACTTCCCATCAATCTAAAGCACACCTCTGAGAAGCAAAACATGAATCCCATTACTAATAAAATAACAGTGCTGAGCATCTGTTTTTAGCCACACATTGTGAAAACAATTCATTCTCTTTTAATCCTGTCGTATCTCTCAGCACTGTTCCCATTCACTAGAAATGAGGGTGGAGAATTGTGTTTGTTTTTCTTTGTTTTGGAGAAAAACCCGAACAACCTTACTGGAAACTTGTGACAGTCATTGGTGTCTGTCTATCCACTTTTTATTAACAGAACTGAGAATCTAACCCGCAGCTCATTGGGAATTATGACAACCTTCCGTTTTGCCAGCAGAAGTCATGATCCCCAAGCCACTGAAGGCAGGTTACCTGGATTTCATCCAACAGCTACCCAGTTCACAGAATAGTTAAACTGGGGCATGTGGACTTAAGCTGATTTTGTTTAGTTAGCTTTACAGAGACTTTAACTAAAGTAACCTAAATCCATGGACTCTCTATGCTTCTTGGTGGTGGATCAGGTTGCCTGTTTCCCCAACGTAACTGGCAAAGAGCTCTCTTGCTGTTACTAAGCCACGTGTACAAATACTGCGGCTGTGATCTGGTCACTCTATTCCACACACTGAACCCCTCATGCACAAATGTTCCCCATTGTCCTCAGCAAGACAGACGTTGTAGGAAGCAAGAAGGACCTGCAACAAAATGGTGCCATCTGAAGCACTACTGGAATGTTCAGGGTTTGAACCAATCCTTTTCTAGGATACTCCAATACTCCTTCGCCAGCAGCCAATCAACATTCTGTGCCCACTGAGCATGCTCAGTCCTCACTGATCTATTTGGGATCCCTGCCTCCCTTTAAGGTTTCTTTCTAAAGGGCTTTGCCTTTTTACTTTTGCACATCTTGGGGTTCCCCATAGCCTGCTGTTCCCTCACTTATGTATGTGATTGGAGCTGCTTTGGATCTAGGGTGGTCTTCAAGGCAGAGGGCCTTCTCAGCAGTGGCCCCCACCCTGTGGAACACTCTCCCATCAGCTGTCAAAGAAAAAACAGGTATCTGGGGACTTCCGGGTTGGCGCCATTGTTTAATGGCGGATTCCCTCCGAGCTCCGGAGGGAATCGGCTCCATAGCGTCTGGGTCTGGCCGCTGCGGCGAAGCGGGGACCCTTAAAATCACAGGCGCGGATGCCTGTGAACACAGAGACTCGGCGGGCACCATTTGCGCCCCCCCAATCCGCGCCGGAGCCTTTTTAAAGGCTTCGGAACGGAGGCAGGGTGAGGCGTGGTGCTGAGAGTACTCCCTCGCCTACGGAGTGAAGCCGCAAGCCATGGACAGAGAGCGCCAACTTCTTCCAAGACCGACTGGACTCTAAAATATAAACCCGTGAGTAATACGGAGATTGGAACCCTAAAAAACTTAATTCTGGATTTGGAACGAGCGGGAAGGGGCTAAAAAGGAAGTCACCCCCCCCTCTTTGTAAACAATTTAAAGCAAAGGACTGGGCAACTAAGGTCGAGAGAACCTGTTTTTTAATGAAAAGATCTTGATTTCACGGTTTTGACATTATAAGGATTTACTGGAGGATAAAAAGAATTTGGGGACTGAAATTTCACCCCCCCCCCCCCGAGACCCGGGAACGTCCTAAGAGAAAGTCTGTTGCATGGAAGATTTTGACAGCTGTCAAGAGAGCTGCGAGTCAGCTAGTTGCCAGCTGGAAAAAGAGAACATTGTTTCTGCTGTTTTTGTTGTTTTATTTGAAAATAACGAGGGCTGATACAAATTAACTGGACTTTTGGTTTTGAGCTGAAAGGAATATTAAGGAACTAAAATCCCCCTAGAGGGGTAATAGGGATACTACATTACAAAAATGGCTGGAGTAAGTAAATTTCAAGCAGAACTGGATAGAACACTCGCTCTCTTGGGAAACTTGAAAGATGAATACAATGTTATGTCTACAAAGATATCACTACTACACTGGACAGTGAACAACAGTTTTGAGCCTGATAAGGACTTGAAACAGGAAGCCTACTTAACTGAACAAGTAAATGAAACTGAAAGCGCAGAAATGATGGAGCAAGGTGCTGTCTTTGAAGAAAATGAAGGAGAAGCAGGAGATGTGCAGGAGTTAAAGGAGAGTTACAATATGAGGCCTGACATGATGATAAAAAAGGACAATAAAAATTGGATGTGGAAAGCCTGGTCTGAATGGGAGATTATAAATCTGCGGAAGGTGAAAGTTGGAGCCTTGGGGACATCTGGATCTGTAAGAAATTTGAAACAAGAGTTGGAGCCCCCCATAGGCTTTGCGTTCAAGTATGGAAGACTGGCTGGAAGCAACAAGGATTCTGCTGGGCCGGAGTCCCTCCGAGACTTGGGGTTTAACATTAAGGACCATCAAAGAGGCCGGCAGAAAGGAACTGAGAGAGATAAAAGGGCCTCGGACGTGAGGTCTCCAGGCTAAATAAATAATATAAAGACTGATGGACATTGGTTGGGGACTGGAACCGGGAAAAAGGGCGGGTGGAGGTTGGGAATCCAAAGGGTACATAAGGATAATTTGTTTTTCTTTTTATTTTCAATTAGTGGTAAGGAAATTGGGTAAATCGTGGAAGGGAAATTTTGGTCGACATTAGGAAAAAGGTTTAAGAACAATTAATGAGGTATAAGTATTGATGCGTGTTTTTAATAAGGTAAAATTGGTTTCTTCCCTTTTAAATTAATTGAAAATAAGATTGTAAAAAATAAATGGAGGAAATGGAAAAAAGAAGCAAAGTAAAATAATGGTATGTTAGAATAAATGTATAAATTAAGGTAAAGAAATAAGTTAAGGACTTGCTGAACTGATAATTTAAATTGGAATGCAAGAAGGGGAGGTGTGAGGAGGTCTGAGAAATAAGGATAAGAACAATAAGTATGAATAATCTTATGTGTTTTTTTTTCTATTTTTTCCTTCTTTGTTGTTTAATTTTGTTATGTATTTTTGTATCTTTCTTTTGTTTTGTTTATTTTTTTGTTCTTGTTTAATTTTTGAAAATGCTAATAAATATTTAATAAAAAAAAAAAGAAAAAACAGGTATCTGATTTTTAGAAGACATCTGAAGGCAACCCTATTTAGGGAAGTTTTTAATGTTTGATGTTTTATCGTGTTTTTAATATTCTGTTGGGAGCAACCCAGAGTGGCTGGAGAAACCCAGCCAGATGGGTGGGGTATTATTATTATTATTATTATTATTATTATTATTCGACTAAGTTTGACTCAGAGTAGGCACACTGAAATTCATGAACATAACTAAGGTTCATTAACTTCAGTTGGTCTGCACTGAGTCACCTTGCATACAACCCCAGAAGCATCCATTCTCAGAGAGTGAATTTGCTATTAGCATTGTATGGGGCAGACCCCAGTCCCTGAGCAGTAAGAGGCTGCAAAGGTCTCCACACATACTGTGGGTTATTATCTCCACAGAATGAAGGTCATTTGAGATTCCAGTATCCTTGTCATATATACAGTTCTATTTGCACATATATAGAGAGGATAAGTGGTTCACAGCATTAGCACTCCAACAGGTACTGGTCCCCATTACATTTTGAGGGCCACAATCCCTCCTTTTTTCCCCAGATTCCAGTTACCAATCTGACTACTCCATCCACAGACCCACAACATCACCTTCAGCCTCTCTTTTAGCAGCCTCTCTTTCTGTAGAATCCAACCCCCTGCCTAAGAGATGGGGTGGGATTTGAGGGGACCCAGAATGACATCTAGAGACTATATAGGATATCTGTGGACCATTCTCATTTTCTCTAATATGAAATCCCTGAACGTGCAAATAATGTTTTTAGGTGACAGCAGATGACACACACTATTCTACAATAGCTTTCAGTGCAAATCCCAGTGCCTTGAGAAGTCTGCATGAACTTCTTTGAAATGCTGCCTTTAAAAACAGTGAATGGTTTTGTTTCACATATAAATCCTCCTGATTTTAGCTGGGTGACCTGCTGAAGAACAAGTGATGTTCAAATAAGTAACACAATCTGCATAGGAAAGGGAGAGAAGACGTGGCTTATAATTGAAAGAACTTGAAACGTATCCATTTTCTACAAATACATGTGGAAAGAGTAACATTTCACATTTTAAATCTCGGCTCCTTGTTGCTTTACATTCCAAGGATTGATCTTCCAATGGATCACCACAACCTTTTCTGCTCTGTCTGTTGGAAAGCTACTGCACTGCTATACCTGTTATTGGAAATATTTCATTAAAAGCAACTGTTTAAAGAGGTTATTCAGACCCAGGGCCTTTCTTTTAGTGAAGTGGGTGGTGTGTAATAATACAGCTACGAAGCCAAACTGTGGCACAACGTCTTGGGTGGTGGTGTGGGGAGATAAATGCCCCATTCTCAAGGTCACTAGAACAGTTCTTTAACTGGTAGGTTTCAACTGGATACTTTAGCATTGTTTACTTGGAACTGTATTCCAAAATATAGATGGGTGTGACACACAAAGAGAGAAAGATGAAAAATGATGCACTTATATAATCAGTCAATCAATCAGTCACCTGATAGCAGAGGAACAATGTAGGGCAAGTGGGCAAAGCTGGAGGGAAATGGCCATATGGGGCAAATTAGAGCCCCTACCAGGCTTTAGATTTCCAATGCCTGCTTCAGAACAACTAAACTTGGGAATCAATTCATCAACAGTTCCATTTATTTCAACAACATTTAAAGCAGATAAGTTGTACAAACGTTTTAGCATATATATGAGTGCTTTCAGCTATTGAACTGTAACATTTAAAATCCACAGTAGCGAAATATCTTTATCAGTACGAACAAAAAGATCACAAAAATAGCGAGCAAGCTTTTGAGTTGGGTAGCATTACCCAGTGGCTGGTGTTTGGAATAGGGGTAAATTACACCAGGATAATCTGCCCTAGGCACAAATTATGCTGGTTTCCTATAGCTTGGATTGCTCTGTAAGTCTCACTGACTTCAAAAGGATTTACTCCCAGGTAAGTGAGAACAGGTAAGTGAGAATAGGATTGCAGCCCAACTTTCCTAAATCTCTTAGTTTTAATTATGTCCTGAACTATAATCTGGAAATATATGTATGTAAATCATAAATATAAATCCTCTCCATTTTTATGCAATCTGTTTTGTAGATTTCACAGAGGCAATATAGATGAAGTAGCTCTATTCAAAATCAATTCCAAGATTGATTTTCCTCCAGTTTTAAAATAACCTTTTGTTGAAGGCACTGGAGCAGCCTTTTGCCATTCAACAGATCCCTATGGCCCCTTCTCTCTCTGGAGTGTGCATGATATATAGAACCAGAATTCCCAGCGTTGGCCTCAGAAAAGTGGTTCAAGCAGTTGCTGGAAGATAAATGGTTCCTTCCATTTCAGCCTGAATGTGCTTGATGAGTACAAGGCAGGGAGATGCCAGCCCTTCGCCTCCTAATCAATGCCATGTGATCAACTATGTATAGGGTTGATAAATGATAGTCGGGACAAGTACAAAAAGCTTTTCTAATATCTTCAGCTCAAAACCTCATATTCATTTCAATACGGCAGAGATGAAGAACCTGCAATCCAGCCCTAATACTTCATCCAGGATTGTTGTTTTGGAGTTGGGGCATGTAATATGTGAATATCCCATCTTCAAATGCAATCTTCCAACCTCTTTGGAAATCCTTCCAAAGTTGCATTATTTTCCTTTCCAGAAAACTATTTTCCCTGCATTAAAAATGCTGGCCAACTTCATATATAGAAAAGTACTTTTGAGGACAGGGTTGGGGGGATAATATTGTCACCTTTGTTATACATACATGCAAATTAATTTTCATAAAATAGTTCTTTTGAAAGATCACACATTCCAGTTACATAACAAGGTGTAGCTGAAAGGTTATTGAATCTGCTTTCATTAACTGGCTGTGTGAGTACGGATGGGGGAGAAACAGAACTCACATTTAAAGGTGAACCTACCTAATTCACGCTTTCTGAAAGAATACAGGAACTGATACACAGCCAGCCTTTGAAAGCCACATTTCTGAGAATTTTCTGATGTAGATCTCCAGCCAAGTGGTGTCTACAGAAATGTATAAATGGCTGGGGTAAAGTATATATTAGCAAATATAATGCACAAAGATGTCATATAAGCAGTAATTTGCAAAAAAAAAAAAAGATATATTAGTCAAAACTGCATACAAAGATGTGTGTAGTGGAAGAAATTCATACAAAAATACTGATGACAACTTTTTTCTTTTCTTTTTGCAAACTGATGTGGAGAACCAAACTGGAAAACTTGACAAATTTGCCCATCCTTATGTATGAGGATGTGGAGAGAGGATCACTTTTGGCGGTGTTTAGGGCTGGCATTCCACCGAAGAAGCTGAAAGTCATTTTCTGATTTACAAGGCAAAGGTTTTCAGGTAGCTGGAGACTGATTCTAAGAGAGAAGCCTGATCTGTTGCTTCCTTTGCCAACGTTGGTAGACCACACTTCCATTGCTCAAGCTGGACAAGAAGAAAAAAGAGAACAGTTATTCTTGGTGTAAAAAACTTCAGGAGAAGGCTAGTGTGCTCATATCCTGCTTGTGGGCTTCCCATAGACATCCGATTGGCCACTGTGGGCAACAGAATATAGGAGTAGATGGGCCTTCAGTCTGATCCAGTTTTTCTTATGTATCCAACAAGTGTGCAAATGGCTTCAGAAATAAACAGGAATGGCAGTTCTGAGAGCCAGTGTGATGCAGTATTGCAGATATTAATATTGTACAACTTGAAGCAACTGGATGCATAAAAACGGAATCCTTTTGGAATAAAAATTGTCCAGACCCATAAATATTATTCAAAGCTTTACTAACCAGAACTTCTTCAAAACAGGTGCAAAAGCCATCAATAATGCACCCAGAAAGCTGTATAAAGGATATACATATTCAAGCATAGGCTCTTCTTCTTAGATATATAAATAACATAATTAGGATCAGAGCAAAGGCCAAAACACTGTCTCTCCCATAGCTTGCATTAGTCTGCATCCAGCCTAAGGGTATGCAGCTGCTGGAGAGGCATCTTATCACATCCTTCTCTCTCTGTGCCTGAGAACAAAAAACCTTTCAAAATGGAGATTTGCAATTGAAATTGCATGTTTCAAGGTTAAACACTCGCATGACTGCTAGTAGAGAACATCAAATGTTAATTATCAACTCAGCTAGAAGCTCAGAGAGCCCTCTTCTAGCTTAGTATACTCCAACGGAATTCTCCAGTGTTAAACCCTTAGCAACACACAGGCATTCTCCATTTCATTGTGCAATTATACTTAACATGTAAGGGATGGTGCCAGAAGAGTGGGGCTTTGGGTGAGCTGGAGAGGATAGGCAAGGGGGTGGGTGAGGTGTAAAGAGAGCAGGTTGGGCAGATGGGTGGAAGGGGAAAGGGATAGGTGGGGTTGACAAGTAGAGTGAGCAGTGGCAGTAGACTCAAGTTCTTTGGTTTTTAATGCAAAGTCACATGGAAAAGTGAAGAACTGAAGTGAAGATGAGAAATTGAAAGGAGCTGAAATTGACAGATTCAGCCATCCCTACTTTTAAGGCAGCCATTTCTCAGAAGTCGCTTCTCTTGTAGTTCCAAGTAAGGATTGTGATGGTACTCAAACTACGCAGACAACTGAAGAATCTGACCTGAATAGCTTTGCTTATCTTTCCTTTTGCTATACTTTCGAGGTAAAGACATTCCCCAAAGATAAAGAAAATCTACTCACAGGGTTCTGAAAGGCAGAAATAATCAAGATCTTTCGTATCACAGTCTGTTCCATCAGTGGTTCTGCCTTCACTGTTGTCATCGCATGCCATTACAATGAACTACAAAACAGGCAATGTGCACATGTGAGTTTGTATAGGCTAATAATAATAATAATAATAATAATAATAATAATAATAATAATAATAATAATATTATACCCCGCCCTCCCCAGCCAAGACCGAGCTCAGGGCGGCTAACACCCGATATAAAAACAAGTTAATTGAAATACAACTTAAAAACAAAGTTAAATAACAACATTAAAACATTAAAATATTAAAATACAGCCTAATTTCAATGGAAACTTTATTGCAAGCTTTATTGAAATGAAGGGGACTCATTCATTTCAATATGGCAGAGATAAGAGCTCTCCAGATGTTGGACTACAATCCCTATCCTCCCTGGCCAAGCTGGCTAGAGATGATGGAAGTTTGAGTGCGGCAACATATGGACTGCTACTTATTCAGCCATCCAGCATATGGAGAGTCACAGGTTCTCCAGGTTTCCAGTTTTTTTAAATTATTATTATTATTTCATGGACTTACTTCAGGGCATAGCCACAAAAACTTAAATATGAATACTCTTCTACCAAAAATATATATATATCTACTTCTTATCCATTTTATTGTATACCTGAAGATCTTCCTACTGACCCAATGATGAGGCTAGACTAACAGAATTTGGATCCTACCAACTGCTGCTAATAATTTCACTATCAAGTAAAGCAACGCAGCAGAGAGAAAATCAACAGTGAAAAATACATCACAGCAGATTAAGTTAGATTTGATTTTATTGACTCAGTCCACTGTTTAGATGTTTAATTAACCCTCATACTCAATGACAATTATATTACTAGCCAAGATTAACTGCGGCAGGAACCACTGCAAGGGGCAGCCTTATTCAGCGATGACAAACAGCTTGACGTGAACAAGGTGGTTGCAATTCTAATACATCATTCTGGTTCTAGAAGTTCTAGATGAGATGACAAATTAGGTTTTTCGCCTATTGCCTCAAATAACGCAGGTTGTAAAATAAAACCTTTGGTGCAAAATGCAGCATTAAGGCACCTTTATTCTGTCAGGGTGGTATAAAACTGGCCTCCATGTAAAAGTTAACAAGGAACATGAGGTGATCTCATCAGATCATTTATCATTCTCTTTGTTTCACTCCTCAGCTGCCGAAATAAATTCAAAGCTGCTTCTGGTGCAGAGGCATTTCATCCCTTCCAAACCAAACATCCCTAGGTAGCACGCAGGATCTGTGAGCGGCAATTTGGTACCAACTTGAGCATGCTTCGGACTCCTGGACCTGGGTGGCGAGCAAGCATGCCTAACTGGTTTGAGGATTGCAGGCTCGGTCTCTAAGAAACGAAACCCGTTTACATCTCTGCTGTGAGAATCAGGCATGTCATCACATCGGTATTCCTTAATTTAGAACACATCCCCTCCAACTGTTGTGTGCTGAGCTAACAATAACACTGTCTCCTGCCTGCAACGCACCCAGGCAGCTGTGAACTTAGAAGGATAACATAACAATGAGGTAAGAGGGACTGGGGTTCATAGCTAAGCACTTGATGACCCCAGCAGTTATTTAATATATTTAAGATGTGAATTATTTGATGGATAATCTCAAGTGGATCCCTAATGCCCTTTGATCCTTTCTCCTTCTCTCACCACTCCACATGTTAATATAGAATTACCAGCGGCTCGTTGCTGGGGAGCTTCGTGTTCCTGCTGTCAGCACTGCTGCCGCTAGTATCTTGTGTTGATTCTATGTATGGCTCCTTCTTGAAAAGCCTCCTGTGTCTACTGAAAAAGAGGAAGGAGCCAAGGAAATAAAACGCCCTCAGGGGAAAGGGATACTGGCCACACAACACAGCTCAAACACTCCATTTGTTTTGGCAGCTGAGCTTCGTTTCATCACTACCAAGAACCAACGTAGTCTAGCATTGCTCTTCAGCTGATGAGTCGGCACTCAATACTGCAGGGTAGCCAATGGGATGGCCCTCCAGATGTTGGCGGACTACAACTCCCATCAGCCCCAGTTCAGAGATGATGGGAGCTGTAGTGCAGCGGCATCTGTAGGGCACCACAAGCTGGGACACAATTCAACCTTCAATTAGATGCAAAAGTGGTTGCTCTCTGCAGTGGTCGTCCCCCTGCCAGAAGCCTGCCACTAATTTTCTTCCACCTTCAAATGCCATACCCTTCCATATGAATCTCTGGGGAATGCTGTCCATATCCCCAAATGCTGGCCGAATTGTGGGATATAAAATTTGGGAGGCTGGACTCTTGAATTCAGCACACTCTCCCCCATAAACAACCACCTGAGTGTAGCACCATTTAGCTAGCTATGGATTACACTGACACAGAGGCTCATCCTTCCAAAGCCTACTGAGTTAATTTTTTGAATGTGCATCCTTGAAGAGCACCATGACCACAAAGATGGAGCTTTAGCAGGCTTAGTATAAACCATTTTTTTAGAAATACATTTTTTTTAGAAGAAGAAAACAAGCTAGGGCACCCCAATGAGGACTGAACATGCGCACTGCCCACAGAATGCTGGCTAATTATTTCTGGGGAACCTGGAATCAGGAGTATCCTTAAAGATGGCATGTCTGAACAAGAGCATTCCACATGGCAACCGTTGGTTGCAGTACCCTCCTGTAAATGTTCTGAATAGGTAAATACACGGAAGTTGGCGGGGAGTGTGTGTGTATGTTTGTAGGTCTTGGTCTTTAAAAAGTCTTATCCCAGCAGCTCATTTTTTATTCCTGCAAGCCTCACATTAAGGGGCAAGATGAGTTTATGTTTTATGGATGAAGGGAAGGACTTTTACTGACCTGCTCATGGAACTTAATCGATAGGTCTTAAAATACAGCAGAGTATGAGCAAAAATGAAATAGCAATCCCAATCCAAATATTGGTTTCTGGACTCCAGTTAAAGGGGGATTTAGATCAGTGGTTTCATTTTGATCTAGTTAGGCTACTAATAGCTGTAGTACAAACCCAGCCGAGCATGTAATTGAAAACTTGCTTTCAAGATAAACAGTTATATTGATCAAAACCATTTGGTAAAGGAGGAAAGTAAATCAGGGCAAAACAATGACTTTTTATTTTTGTTTCTAAGTGAGAACAGGTTGCAGAAGGAGAAAGAAGAAATAAGAGTGCATGAATCAAGGCACCCAAATTTATATATACTGTATATATATATATTCTCAACAATATTTCCAGTGTTGTTAAAATGACATTTTTAGTGCTAGTTCACTAACAAATTTAGGAGCCTCAGTGTCATGTAATGATTCCAAGTATATCACTCAGGTTGTTGGGAAGTGGCGAAAGCAGAACAACCAGCGATCAGTTTTCACTATTGAACTCTAAAACCAGGCCACAGAATCTATGAGGCACAAAAGCAGCACTATGTATGAAAGCAACATGTACGTAGTCTAAAATATTGCATATACTTTGCATTAGAATAATGCACTGGGTGACTCAGGGCCACTCTGAACTGGTGCATTTTTTGGGTGTATGTATGTCATTGAGGCAATAATAGTGCATTAGTGGTGGACTTTTAATGGACCCCCCCAGACAGCATTCAACATTATTAGTTGTGCTGTGATACTTCACCAGCCTTATTGCATTATCGCAGCCTATTGTTCACTTAATAGTGATATCCCTGCCATGAGGTGTTATTGGTCTACAACTCCCATCACCCTGGGCCACCGGCTATGCTAGATGGAGCTGGTGGAGGTGGCCACAAACAAATCAGAACCGATGCTTGGTAAAGACTGGATATAACCTAACTTCTGTGTAAGCTTTGTGCAAGCAAATCAGGGTGAATGCTCAATAAAGAGGTTGTCTGGAGGGGCACTGTGGCAGGCTGTGCAGATAGTTTTACCTGTAGCAGTAGACAGCGGCAACACCAAGGAGGAGGGCCAGGAGCAACATGGCCAAGCAAGCTGCAGTGACCATGTTCTGGTTGTTTCTTTGCATCACTTGCTGCTGCTCCCACCACTCCAAGTCACTGAACTGGCAGCGCTCTCCCAGGTAGCCTTTTGGACAGCTGTCAAACGAGGAGACACAGCAGCCAGTAAAGGAGAATACTGCAAAGATCACCATCATGGTTTAATTCCACCAAATTCAGCCATTTCAGAAACCTTGGATTAGGGTAATCTAAAGCAGTCGAAATCAATGTGGGCTTTGCTAATGAATCCAGGAGGGGTCGACTACAACCAGTTGAGCACTTTTAAAATGAGGTTCTCTTGAAACCACCAGTAAGGAAATTAAAACGAGCTATTTCCTGCTGAGCAAAGACACCCTCTGGAGCCAATTTTACTCCAAACTATACTGTGCAGAGAAGCCCAACACAAACCATGAACAAATCATAAACACTAAGGGTGTTTGCAGAGGGATGCTGATTGTGGAAAGGCGCTCCTCATGCTTACACATTTTTTGCCACATCTCTTCCCCGCTGCAGGCTGCTGCTTGCTCACAGTTGCCTTCCTTGCAGCAGAAGCGGTTTTAGGGTAAAGGTAAAGGTAAAGGACCCCTGACCATTAGGTCCAGTCACGGACGACTCTGGGGTTGCGGTGCTCATCTCACCTTATTGGCTGAGGGAGCCGGCATACAGCTTCTGGGTCATGTGGCCAGCATGACTAAGCCACTTTCTGGCGAACTAGAGCAGCGCACGGAAATGCCATTTACCTTCCCGCTGGAGCGGTACCTAATTATGTACTTGCACTTCGTGCTTTTGAACTGCTAGGTTGGCAGGAGCAGGGACCGAGCAACGGGAGCTCACCCCGTCACGGGGATTCAAACCACCGACCTTCTGATCGGCAAGCCCTAGGCTCTGTAGTTTAGGCCACAGCACCACCCGCGTCCCTGTAGCTGTTGCCAATGATCCGTCTCCAATATCAGAACTACCCATTTGTAATATTAAACTCCCATCTAGAAGCACCCTCACTTTTGTTGAGCTCTGTAAATTCTTCATGCTTTCCATCTAGCGGTACCACCACACACATCTGAAGAATTAAGTTAGCTTTACAAGATAGTTTATATCACTAGGCTAGGATCATATATATGCTGATATCTAAACACTAATCATGTCATCTGCTCTGTAAGAATGGCATAACATGAGCAATATTAATAACTTTATATCTCATGTATGCTTCCCAAAGTAAGTCAGAAACTATGTAGTTTTGTCTACTTGAAACATATGGCAGAAGAGTGTGTGTGAGAGTGTGCACGCACGCGCATTTCCTGCTATGTTTTCTGTGGGACCAAGAGTGTGCATGTGTTGGTGAAGAATGGTGAAACACTGCCACCTAGTGTGAATTTATTTTCAAAAAATTGACTAACATATTTATTATAGCAGAATATTTCCATTTAATGAGATGCATGAAGTGTCATCCTGAGTTGCAAGCATAGGAGCAGGGGTGAATTGTAAACAGGGAGGTCAGAAGGAAAGGAAATTCAGAAATTACTGGAAGTGAATTAAATTCTTAACTGTTGTTGGTGATATCACACATCTTGACATCGTTAAGATGATTAACTTGGGAGGGGGGTTTCTCATGGAGAATGTACATATAATCATTTCATGAAGAGGGAATTGTGTGCCTCTCTTGGTCAATATCTCTGCTGAATTCTGTACATGAAAAAAGAGTGAAAAGCAAACCTCCCTTCTTCCTACTGCTTGGCTGATCACAATTTCCTCTTCACAGAAGAATGATGTGCTTATTCTCCATGAGGTTTGGTGAATGTGCCCAATGGCTGATTGTTATGAGCTCAAATTATGGTCCCCTATGCCTCTGCTAAACACTAGTATATTATTAACATGTTCAGCAACAGTGTTTAACCTAGATGTTATTCCACTGAGCCCCAACCAAAATATTATATGTTATGGACGAAAGAATTCCCACTGCAACAAGTAGAAAACCCACAGCAGGGCCGGCCCTGCCATTAGGCAGAGTGAGAGGCCTCAGGTAGCCAATTTGGGATGTCATGAAAGGGCAGCAAATTGTTAGTTATTTAATGTGTTATTGTGGTTGTATTTTTACTGCCATGGAGAAAGAGAGGTGCTTGTGGGATTTTCAGAGTAACTCGACTGGCCTATGATACTTGCAGGGTGGGGGCAACAAAATGTCTTGGGCTGCCCTAGCAGCACTAGAGTTCTCCACTTACTTGCATGCAAAAGCTTGGAGATCAAAAAAATAAACACAAACTCCCTCATGGAGACAGTAAGATGGAGGGCAGCCAGCAGAACTTTCTTGCTCAGATACGGTGGACTCATCACATGTTGCAGTGGTAGGAGACATGGCAGGTTCTGAAACACAGTATTCCACAATTGTTTTTGTTTTGTTTTTTTAAGAAAAAAAGAGAGAACTGGTTTGGACAAGCTGGTGATTTACACTATAATGCAGGGTAGTTGCGATGTCACGGAAGAGAAGTTCTAAGGACCAGTAAATAGACCTAAGCTTTCAAGATAAAAGAAAGATAGAAATGTGAGAAATAAAAACATTTTTTTCATTATCTCATACTACTATATGCAAAATGGATTCTTGAATTGTTTTAATTGTTTTTTTTTAATTATATTTCAAAGTCTTCTAAGATGACAATGTGATATATTGTGGTGTAGTTTGTCATTTCTTCTGTGAGTAGTCACGCAGAAAGGCAGCACACATGCTACAAATGAAATGAGAACAAAATACTGAGAAACTGGGAGAATAAAAGCGGTATACAGCATAGTGATAGAATAATGTCAGACCTAGTTGTGGGGATCAGTGAGTCTGGCCTTAATTGTGAACATGGATTTAAATGTATTCAGACTGTAAATGTCAGCACTCTGAATCTCATGACTATTAAACCAACATAAAATTATTTGCTGAGTATTATGACTGACTCAATACTTTGCTTTCGTTTATATGCATGTTAATGATTTCCAATAAATCTCTGTTGAGTCATTCCCCACCCCCACCCTCCTTCCATTAGATCTGCCTAACAAAAGGAGAAGAAAACATCCAGTTGACAAGGTGGCAACTGAAGGCTTTACATGTAGATGAAGTGTTGAGGCTGCACATCATGAAGAACAGGAAGTGCTCAAAAGGAGAGCATCATCGGAGCCCTAACACACAAGCTTAGAGGTTGAAAATCAAGGCTTGTGGCAGAGCTGCCTGGTGGTACAGGCTAGAGCAGGGGTTGTCAGCCTGGTCCCTCCCACCCACTAGTAGGTGATTCAGGTTTCTAGGTGGGCGGTAGAGGGTTCTACAGCACAAGCTGAATCCTCCTTCCATCGAGCACTGGTGGGCAGTAAGGAAATTTTACCATCAAGAAAGATGCATTAGTGGGCGGTAGGTATAAAAAGGTTGACTATCCCTGGGCTAGACTGTACCACAAAAGGGGAATACTTAGAATGCAAAATCAACAGGTAAAGTTGCATCACTACAACCCTAAGAAAAATAGCTCATGTTCAATTTGGGCTGTCGTTCAGAAACCTGCCACAAAAATCCCTTTGCAGAATATCAGCAAATCATCCCAAGTGCAAGAGTTTAGAGGACAAGCAGGAACAGCCTCCCATCCACTCACCAGAGCAGCGAAGCCGGTCTCCCGTATATCCCACAAGGCACTCACAAAAGTAGCTGCCTTCGGTATTGATACACGTCGACAAGTTCCGATCGCATGTGTCCATGTCAAAAGCACACTCATCAACATCTACAACAGAAACAAGGTTAAAAGCTACAAGAAGGAATGGAAAGGGTTTTTGGTGTTTTGTTTTGTGTGGTTTTTTTTGGTAAGAACTAGATTGAAAACACTGTTTGACTGTATTAAAAAAATGTAACTGTTTTTAAGTCTAGATCAAGCTTTCTCAGCCTTGGGTCCCCATTCATTTTTGAACTAAGACTCTCATGATCCCTGACCACTGATATTTGCTTTATTGTATATTGTGGGTCGCATCCAACTAAGTCATACTCAGCATGGACCCATTGAAATCAATGGACTTGACTACCCTAAGCCCAGGGACACGGGTGGCGCTGTGGGTTAAACCACAGAGCCTAGGACTTGCCAATCAGAAGGTCGGCGGTTCGAATCCCCGTGACAGGGTGAGCTCCCGTTGCTCAGTCCCTGCTCCTGCCAACCTAGCAGTTCGAAAGCACGTCAAAGTGCAAGTAGATAAATAGATACCACTCTGGCAGGAAGGTAAACGGCGTTTCCGTGCACTGCTCTGGTTCACCAGAAGCGGCTTAGTCATGCTGGCCACATGACCCGGAAGCTGTATGCCGGCTCCCTCAGCCAATAAAGCGAGGTGAGCGCTGCAACCCCAGAGTTGGCCACGACCGGACCTAATGGTCAGGGGTCCCTTTACCTTTTTACCCTAAGCCCATTGATTTAAATGGGTCTTCTCTTAGTGGGATTCAACTCTATATGTGGGAGGAGGTAAAGATGTACATCTCCTTGGGAGGGCCAAATAGTCCTTAAAACTTGCATACAAATATCCACATGAATAAAATAAAATGATAAAATAAAATAAACATGTGACACTAAAATTACCATAGCACAGTTGGCCTTCCATGACGAACCCTGCCTGGCATTGACAAGTAGTGCCGTCTTCATTCAAAATGCACTGGGCGTTGATATCACATCCCAACCATATGCAATTGTCCCGGTCTGTGGCACAAAACAAAGCATGCTCACTTTCATTGTTCATAGTACATGTGCTCAGAATAGGTCATTATTCAGGACAAATTAATTAGAGCCAACCTTTCAATACACTTCTCACTGAAGAAATTTGCAAAAAGTTCACCCCCCTAAAATGATATGCCCTACTAGGACATTCTCCACCACTGACCCTGGATTTCCTCCATTTTCTTGCTATGCAGAAACATGTCCTCAAATATACTTGCAACGAATTATTTTTGTGTTTGATAGCAGCACCCATGCCCTGGGACCCCCTGCCTTTTAATATCAATAGTTGTTGGTAAGCCTATTCAGGGCATATCTGTCTGAAAGCACATTGCCCAATGCTGGATGAATCAACCACTTCCTGGAGTTATGAAACAGGGAATTGCAATCTTTACTAGACACCACGATTTCAGCAGCCAGCATCGGTTTCATCTGTTGTGCATCTCCACTGCTATCTCCGTATGAACTGTGCCTCAGAGGATGCTGGTGGGGTGTTTTCAGAGCTAATAATGTCTTGTTAGTCAGCACTCCTGCCTTGGATGTGACTCTGCAACCTGAAACAATAACAAGAAGACTCAAAGCATTTTGAAGTTTAGGTCTAGGGTGGCATCCAACTTCTAGTTTGTTTCCAAGCCTAATTGAATGTGCTCACATTAGTGTTTAAAGTCCTAAATGACCAAGGTCCCAAATATCTGAAGGGCTGTCTCTTTCCCTATAGACTTTCTCAGGTGTTAAAATCAGCAGAGAGGGCCCTTTGGGTAGTTCCACCTCCCTCAGAAGTTTGGGAGGGTGACCCAGAAGAGGGCATTCTCTGTGGCAGTCCCCAAATTGCTCTTAACACCTGAGATTTGTGTTTTCAGGACCCTCCCTAATCCTGTGATAGTACTGTTTTTAATTCTTCAATTTTTAATTGTTATAACCTTCCCTAGAACTTCATGTTGAAGGGTGGATAAATTTGTTGGTGATGGTGATGATGCTTATAGAAGAGAAGTTGAGAAAAGACAGTTTTTGCTGATTCATTCTTTCCCCTTTCCCTACATTCCCCTCCTCCATATTCTGCAGAGTCCTCCAACTGTATAAAGTTAATTTTCAGAGGCTGCAGGGGGAAGGGGCCATCTTCAAAAGTCCTTTCATGCATGCCAAGTCAATGCATTGGATTTTTTGCATAGCTGACTGGTGATTAGCAAATATCACTGTCATATATGCAGCTTTCCAATTTGTAAAAGAAAGCAAATGCAGCTTGTTTCTGGGACCAAACGGGTCAGTAATAGCTGCAGGGATCTGCATGTTGTGAAATAACACCTATTTATTTCACACGGGATTCCTGTGACAGTCACAAAATTCAGAGTAATAGCAACAACATTCAACTGATAAGATACTTCACACATGGGTTGTTGGTCTCTAGCTCATTTGCCACCAGGGGTTTGTTTCTTTCTTCACTATCTACAGCATTCGCCAAATAATACCTAGCCCACCGCTCTGCTGCTCATTCAGTCAACCTACCTAACAGGCCCTGTTAGCTGGAGCTAATAGGAAAACAGCTGCCTAACCCTTGAAATATACCTGGTTTTGCTAAGGGGTGAATGACAATCAATGACGAGGGTCTCAACATGCTCCCTCCAAGTCGGACCCTATTTAGGCCAGTCTTCTTGTCCATTCTCAGCAACGAAGGCCTTGCCCAGTCAGAGATCCAAATGTGATCCTCAAACACTGTTATGTCAAATGGATGGCCTAAAAAATATAGATATGTATGCTCTTTATAATCCCATTGCACCAACATACTGAAGAAAACATCAATGAATATGCACACAAGCATCTATTCCTCACATTATACTTAACATTGTATATAGATCATAGGCTGTCATAGATAGGACAAAACCCACAGGTCACCCAGGAAAACCTCTTTTCCTGAGGAAGCACATTCAGCAGGGGTTAGCAACCTTTTGAGACCACTGAGTATGTTTGGAATTTTGAGAACGTGCTCTGGATGCCAATCTCAAAATGGCAGACATGGGTGGGGGGCTTGTAAAGAAAATGGCTGCCATGAGAGGGCATGGTATGACACATTGCCGAGCCCTGATCCACCACCAAGAACTTATTCAGTGCTTAAAAGTCTCCAAGGAAAGAGATGTCACAAACATGCTGATGGCTTGTTCCATTGTTCAAAGTAACTTTTCTGGAGTTCAAAACTGCTGCTTGTTGCATTATGCACAGCGGATAGGAGGTTAGCTGCTCTTTCTTCTCTGTGGCATTTTTTTTGGCTGCTGTTACCTTGCTTTTAGGGGCACGGGTGGCGCTGTGGGTTAAACCACAGAGCCTAGGGCTTGCCAATTGGAAGGTCGGCGGTTTGAATCCCCGCAACGGGGTGAGCTCCCGTTGCTCGGTCGCAGCTCTTGCCAACCGAGGAGTTCGAAAGCACGTCAAAGTGCAAGTAGATAAATAAGTACCGCTCCAGCGGGAAGGTAAACGGTGTTTCCGTGCACTGCTCTGGTTTGCCAGAAGCGGCTTAGTCATGCTGGCCACATGACCCGGAAGCTGTACGCCGGCTCCCTCGGCCAATAAAGTGAGATGAGCACCGCAACCCCAGAGTCGGCCACGACTGGACCTCATGGTCAGGGGTCCCTTTACCTTTACCTTGCTTTTGCATTTCTGCTTTCTGGCATACTGTGGTTGAGATGGCCAAAGTTAATTGCAGTAGCAGCTAGAGGTAAACTGGACAGAGAACTGAGCTTTTGGTAGTGGATAGGGCAAATGATTTTGTATCCCTTTTCCAGCCCTATAATTTTATATCAGTCATATTTTAGACTTAATTCTTTAACTCAGTTGTTGTTGTTTTCATATGACCTAATTCCATGCCAATTTACGAGGGACAACAAAAACCCTTCCTTGTCCAAATCAGGAGCTATAATTTTATGATATATTTTCAGCCCCTCATAACAAGGGCAGCAAAACAAGGAATGCAAAGCCATGCTGTTCTTGCAGTTGATGAGTCTCATTATTCACAGATCACGACACCAAGAGCAACAGTAGATGGCAGTAGCAGTGCAGCAAGAATCCTTGCTCTAATAAATCTGCATATTAATGGTACTGCTGAGCCAAAATGGGGCTGTACATTTTCTTCCCTGAAAGAACATGCCCAGTTTTCCAAGATTTTTCACATCTCTTTCCAAAAGGGTGTAAAATTGCAATGTATCACAGATGGCAGATCCACAGATGCAAATCTGAATGTGGATAGTATACATTTGTTATCCACTTCCAGTGGAATGTACATCTGGATGTGTGTTCCTATGCATAAGCTCATCCACATACTGCCCAATTAGTCATGAGTAGCTGACTACCTGCACAGAAATGGAAAGCTGTGCCAGCTCAGAAAGTCTTGTCATACAAGCACTGACACAGCATAGCAAGCCAGTGATCCTCAATTCAGCTGACAGAGGAATAGGGACATATTCCCTTATTCCCAACTCAAGTGAGAACAGTGAAACGGCTTTGTTTCCCCAAGAGGCTGGGATAATGCAGTGAAGAAGTTTTTTTCAAGTTGCACTGAAACAAGGAAACAAATCAGGGAAACAATGGCTGTAGGCTGATAAACAAACTGCAAGAAAGAGGTTTCTGTCTGAAATGGCAATGCTTCTGGCAAAAAAGATCAAAATGCCATGAACTTTCAGCAGAGAACTAGTTACTGTATATTTTTAGTTGTCTCTTATAGACCTTTCCATTTTAAAAAAGAAAAGCTGTTCCCCTCTCATATTATTACACATTTCTCTTTTCCCTTTGCAAAGCTGCAGCTTATTTCTATAGCTATCTTTGAATATATGTATGTTTTCACCCACCCCACCCCAGTTTGCTCAAAGCAGTTCACAATATAGACTGATAACTTCAGTAAAAGCATAGAATAAATATGCAGGTTTCCTGAAACTGGGTTAAGCATTTACTCCTTTTTCAACTGGCATCAATCTGTAGAATTCACAAGGCACTGGTTAACACAAAAGGTGGCCTTTCACTGATATTTCGATATGTGCAGCATACCAATGCACTGAAACTCTTGCATCTATGGTCAGAAAACTGTCAATCCCAAAGCCTCACCTACATCATTCTGTGTGATAATTTGCCGTTCAGAACCATCCAGATTTGAAGTCTCAATAGCAGCCTTTTTGGAATCACACCAGTATAGCTTGTCAGCAAAGTAGTCAATCGTTATTCCACTGGGCCAAAGCAAATCGGAATCTACTATAATGAGACGATCAAAGCCTTGTAAGGAAGACCTTTCAATCCGTGGATTAATCACTAGGTCTGTCCAAAATAGTTGCCTTTATTGAAGAAAAAGAGATTTATTTATTTTTTAAAAAAATTACTTTCACCTTGCAGTAAAGAGAGAGAGAAAATACTTAAAACATTATATACATTACAGGATTTATTGTTGTGGATGATATAAATGTAAGCAATTATACAGGTAGATTATTATTTTGTATGTTAAATTCTCTCCCTGATCCTTGAGCTGTGACAAGACAAAACAAAAGTCACATGACAACTTCAACAAGCACATTTCAAGCCACAGTGGTCAGCAAGAGAATTATTTTTATTTTATTTTATTTTTACAGAATTTATATAATTTGACTGGTTGTTTTTTTTGTAAACTGCTTGGTGGCTATATTTGCAAACATTAGCATTGTCAATAAATGACAGGGCTAAAATACGAATTATTTTTTAAAATGAAATAATGATTATAGTCTACAATAAGCCAAAACCAGAATCATAGAATTGTTGACTTCTACATGTCTGGATAGGCTTGATTGAAGAAAAATGTTTTAAGCAGTTGCCAAAAAGCGTACAGTGAAAATGGCTGCCTGAGATGAGGGAGTTCCAAAGGAGAGGTGCTGCAACACGAAAATATTTATTTCTTACAAGTGTGGAATGAATATTATGTAGTACCTATAACTGTGCCAGTTCCACAGATCAAAACTGTCAATTATGCTTTTCTCGTGATGAGTTCAGCACATGACAGCTGTGAGGAAAGCCTTTGGGTTTAACTGAGGTAGACAAACCCACCCCTACGTGGTTAATTCAACGTTGCCATGCCACTGCACACTGTGGTTTAGCATTTGTTTTGCATGCAGAAGATTCCCTGGTTGAATCCCCAGTATCTCTAGGTAGAACAGGGAATGTCTATGGCCTGAAATCCTGCAAGTCAATGTAGGCAGTGCTGACCCAGATAGACCAATTGGTCTGACTCCTGTGTACACTAACAGTTGACAAGTGATTGCCATAAACCCACAATTATCCTACAAGCTGTGTATGTCAATATGCTTCAGTTTGATGTTGCCTTACTGGAAAAATTGACTCCCTTATCTCCCATGTGCACGTGATTCCCTGTATTAGACCACCACAACCTCAGGTGTCATTCTAGACAGATGCTCTAGGATAAAAGACCCTTTGAATTATTTTAATGCCTATTTTTATTTCATCCCCCTCTGCAGGGATGCCAACTTGAATAAAATATTGTGGGGGCCCAGATAAGCCCCGCCCCACATAATCAATCACATGACGCAGTGCAAAACTGCCATTTGAATGGGAATGCTCATCAACTTTGTGAACAAAGTTTGTGCTCAGCCCCCTCAAATATTTTATTGGGGGGCTCAAAGCCCCCATAGCCCCTAGGAGTTGGCTCCTATGCCTCTCTGGGATCAAAACACTCAGACAAGAGCAGGTTATAAATACTTAGAAAGAAAGAAAGAAATGATCCCTGTTTTGAGTGGCTTAGCTTTGTACACACACTCCATAAAGGCATTCATGCCAAAACAGGAATCTAAATAATAGTTTCACATACTTTGTTCAGTGGTGCATTCTGGGCAGGATTTGGGGGCAGAAGTCCAGAACCCCACTCAGCAGAATGATCATAATATCAACCCCCCAGCCCCACCCAACACAGCAGGGCTGGCTAACCACATTTTCTTTAAATAAAGTTTTAAACATTCCCATCTAACGAGCGTGTAAGGCTGCAGTCTTAACCACCTCTTCTCAGAAGTCTCACTGAATTCAATAAGACCTGCTCCTAGGTAAATGGAGCTAGGATTGCAGTCTAAAGAAGACAATGAAGCCCAAAATCTAAAATAATCTAATTGCACTACTGGCTTTATTCTTTAGTCTGTACACCTCCTGCTGTCAGTTTCAAAGAAAGTTTCACTTCTTACTCAGTGAATGGATGGACAGCAATTCCCCGAGGCTGAGACACGTCTTCCCAGATAATTATTTTCCTCTGCATTCCATTCAGATTGCTACTTTCAATTTGGGACTTCCTGCGTACACAGGCAGATAGATTAGTTACTACAGTAATTTATTACCAAAAAAATAAATTGTTGCTCTTTTCGTTTGTGGCTACAGTCAATTCATGTTACCATCTATATTTCCATCCAGTTTTGTCCCGCTCCATCGCTCCTATCTTCCTTCCTGATTTCTCCTTCTCAGTTTTGCTTTGTCCCTCTTACATGAGTCATAAGCTGCCTAGGTAAGGGAGTTTCTATTGTATTTTGCTATGCAACCAGCCATTCTGTTAATGTTACTGCATATAATTGCAACAGTAATTATAACAGATTATATCAGGATTAAGAACCGGTTTAGCACAAACTGTCTGCGGACAAACGCCAGCTCCCTTGGCCTGTAAAGTAAGATGAGCGCCACAACCCCAGAGTCATCTGCGACTGAACTTAACTGTCAGGGGTCCTTTACCTTTTTTAAGAGCATGAGCTATGCATCAGATTGCCCTGTTTAAAAACCACATATCAGTCCCAAAAAGCCATTGTTTGTCTTAAGCAAGCCTTACTCACCCCCATCAATAACATGGGGATAATATTATTAGCCCGCATCATAATTTGCTGATACATAGCACACATCTCCTTAAAACATGTTGCACACTTCCCTTTAAGCACCACAGAAGTATCACTGAATGCAAATGACATGACATCATGGCATGGCATGACATCGTAATTCTTTGGCCTTGGCTCAAAAAGGGTGCAGCTTCTCCCACACCCACTCCATTGGGTGTGGGATTTCCTCATTTAACTAAAAAATTGTTCCCTTCCTTTATGGTGCCCCAAAGCTGAGAAATTTCTGTAGAAGTTTCAGAGAAAAGAGGCTTAAGAGAATTTACACGCAGGGGACATTGATCCACCATTGATTTTATTGCCCCAAAAGGTATGGATCTTCATGCAGACACTGCCTTCCATGACCACTTCTACGCAGAATAATGTTCAGCAAAAAGGTCTGTCTGACCCTTCGACATTGGGCATCAATGGCATTTTCCATTTGCTAAACCTTTCTGTTATGACTTAAGCACACAAGAGCACACTGGCATCTTTGATAACAACATTTCAATTACGCCAGTCTTTTGCCAGTCCTTCATTTCCCACAATGTCTTACGCCAGCATTAAGTTTGCTGTAATATGTGTGAGAGAGAAACCTACCCCCAGTCAGTCCAATACAATTTGCGGTTAATCCAGTCAATGGCGAGTCCTTCAGGTTTCTCCGTTGCTTCACGGATAACATTTTCACGATCTGAGCCATCCAGATTAGTTCTCTCTATCCACTTCAAGGCTGTGTGAGCAAAATAAATCTGTAATGAGAAAAACAGAAGGTTTATAGCTGATTATTGCTCATCTTATTAGAGAGCAGGATTTCCTTAGCTAGTGGCTTTACCATCAGCAATGAAATTTCTTGGAGGGGGGGGAATAAATGAGTAATTACAAATTGTAGCCCATGATTACAGATCAAATAAGCAGGCACTTATCCTTCAACCAGAATGACTTCTGCAGCCTGAGCATGCTTAGCAAGTAAATCCTGACTGCCCTATATACCATCTCTTCAATAACCTGTGCTTCTCTTTCAGCCAAGCAACTTGCAATAGGAGAAACAATCAGTAATCTATAAAATAATTCTGAAATCTGATAGGCTTTAACTAAGGACCTGCAAAAAATGGTTTCAGAATGTACTGCTCCTGTTCAGTGCTCCAGTCAGTTAGTTACCCCCTGCTCCAAAATACTCAATTCCACGCTCTCTTCCACTCAGTTTTCCCACCTGGCAACTGTCAGTCATTCCATGGCTACTGCTCATTCTCAGTCTTTCTTGGGTATTTCTGAGGGGCCCCCCTTTAGTTTTCTAAAGGGCAGCGGTTTTTCTTTTTGTTTTAAGTTCTGCAAACCATGGGGTTCCTTCGAGGCTGCTCCTGCCTCTCTCGTGCATTGTTGGTACTGTTTTGGCTACATACACATTGGCCTTCATCCCTGAACACTGAAAACAGTGGGTATGGTTGCTGATATCTTTGGAAACAAATTTGGAAATGCCAAGTATGAAAGATAAGTCATGTTAATGCATTGAGAAAGTCAAACTACAGATTGCAAATGAGGAATTCCTGGTTTTTTTATTCCAAGAATAAAATATAAATTACTAACTGATTCTAAAGAGAGAGGAGGCTTCTCTTTGCCAGATTTGAAGTTATATTATGAAGCGACCTGTCTCTGCTGGTTGCAGGAATGGATCTTGTTAAAAAATACAGATTAACTAGATTTGGAGGATCATGATAATAGATTTGGGTGGCATGCTTATTTGTTGTACGATAAAACATAAAGGAAATATAAAGAGAAAGAGGGCACTTTCTATCATATGTGGTGGACATGTACATTGGTAAAAAAACTTTCTGGTAAACGATATATAATGAGCTAAAGAAAATATTTAAAAATACATTTGTCAAAAAACCAGAAGTCTTTGTACTAGGTATAATAGGTGAAGAGTTCCCAAGAGAAGATTAAAAAAAAACTTTTTATGAATGCAACGACGGCACCAAGAATGCTACTAGCCCAGAAATGGAAAGAAGGAGAAGTACCAACAAAAGAAGAATGACAGGTGACACTGATGGAGTATGCGGAAATGGCAAAACTGATGGGGAAGATCCGAAACCAGGAAGAGCAAGTATTTTCTAAAGACTGGAGTAAATTTGTAATTTATTTAAAAGACCACTGTAAATGGTTAAAATCTTTGGCGGAGATGTAAAGACACCTGTAATGTGAATTTTTTTATGGTAATTATGGTTATATAATAGAGAGATAAGGTTAAAAATGCAATAAATTTAATCTTCAAGATGGAACCCATGGAGGGAGGGAAGGTCTAAGCGTTCGAAAGAACTCTGTATTTTAATGTTTGACATGGTTTTGTTTTATATGTATAAATTTTTTTAAAAAACTTAATTAAAAAAGAAATAAAAAGAAAAAAGAAATGAGGAATTCCATTTAACCATTGATGGATTCTTAAGGATCTTAAGAAATAAGCACAAGGCAACTGTATCCAAATACATTATCTGAAAAGATAGCAGGTCGTCAGCTGTTTCCAAGAACTCTTTTCATTGTGAGATTTTTGTGGGTGAGCTGTGAGTTTGTTGGACCCTGGGTGAGAAGCCGGAAGCTGACAGGGTATGTCGGAAGCAAACTGAATTGATACTGATTTATACATACTAGTAGCTTTGTATTAATGTAACATTTTTATATGTAACTGTGTATTTTTGTAATATTGCCATTGTTTGTGTTGTGCCTCATTCCCAAAAGGAAACACAGACCTTGCGTAAGTGCCTGGAACACCATGAATCTTGTACCACTCAGAGAACAGGGTGGCGTGCAACAAGGTTCTGTTTAAGTTGTTTGATTTTGCTTCAGTTTTCTGTACCAAGCTTAGAGATATTTTTAAATATATTAAATGAATCTAATCTAAACTAATGCACATCAAGGAGAACCAGTAACCAAGAGGTTAAAATGCAAAGAAGCAAAAGCCAAGTGTCCTTGCAACACTTCAAAATCCTCTAGTTTGCAAATGCCTTACCTTATTTTCAACAGGGTCATAGTCAAGAGCTAAGACTATTCCCATCTGCCACTCGAGTAAATTTGAGTAATCTGTTCCATCAAAACCAATACGGCGGATCTCTCGGCTCTGTGCAAACAACAGAAATGGCTTCGGCCCTGTTTGTGACAAATTTCATAGCATGTTAGCTCTTCTAGTCCCATAATAATCTTTAGAGAAGAAACCTTGAGGATTACAGAGTTACTTTTGCCTTTTACACACTAAGGAAAAAGGCTGTTGCAGACCATTTTTCCCCTAAAAAGTTTTTTTTTTTAAATGAAGTCTACAGAAAAACAGAATGTGACACTTGAATGGTATGGCATATGCTTCTTTTTCCATATGGAAAAGAGAAAAAAGCAACAATGCAGGGAAGAAAGAGAAACTTTAGAGGCAATTAGGGAAAATTAGAGAAACTCTCTCTGTAAGGTCAAACTCAAAGGAAACCTGAGCTGTCAGTCTTATCTCTCCACCATGCTTTTATCTGAGCTGTACATTTTTATTTTTGTAAAGAGCCACTTGTGCATTGAAACAACATAGGCAGATATAATCGATAGAAGACATCTGAAGGCAGTCCTGTATAGAGAAGCTTTTTAATGTGTAATATATTATTATGTTTTTATATATGTTGGAAGCCACCCTGAGTAGCTGGGGAAACCCAGTCAGATGGGTGTGGTACAAATAATAAAATTATTATTATTATTATTATTATTATTATTATTATTATTATTATTATTATTATTATTTGAAAATTGCTTCAGAGGGAGAGGAGCAAAGGAATTATGACATCACAGCTGTCAGCCAATCAACACTGTGCACAACCAACTTCAGAGGTTGAAATGGTTTTCTCTTAGCTCAACTTAAGGAGAAAGAGTGATGTCAGACAAGAGCGTGATCAGTACACTTCCAGAGTTTTTTCACTACTGAAATCATGTTTGCTTGTAATGAAACCAACTGTTGTGCTACTAACCTGCAGCAGTACAGTGTCTTTTGTCCTCCTGGAGAATATAGCCAGGAAAGCAATCACATGCCCAAGTTAATGGACTCAGAGAAACACAAATGTGGCTGCAACCACCATTATCAGGAGATGAACAACCTTTAAGAGACCATGGGAAAAAATTGAACACTAAAACTCTATTACAACAAGGCTTACATTAAACATCACCACCCACCCTAATGAAGCCTTATTAACTGTTACTAAACCTTCTAAATATTATTAAACTTTCTAAAACATGACTGTTCTTTTGAAAATAGTGAGTGTTTGCTTCCAAGGAAGGTAAGGACTAAGGTCTCTACCATATTGTCTCTCACTGGAGCTTCAAGGCAAGGAGGTTCTTCCAAACTCCAAAAAAGGAAGTTCATTCCTCATGGTTGGCTGTCTCCAACAGTTAGCAAGTCTGGACACTTGTCACGATGTCTAGATAACTTCAGAAAGATTTGCCGTAGCTGCTCACCACTCTAATTTAGTAATATAATCTCAGTATAAGAAGGTTTACTCATGCATCACCTGTGTACACACTATATGTTTAAAGCTCATTTGAAGCACATTATTTTCCCTCAAAGAATTCTGGACACTGTAGTTTACCCCTCACAAACTTACAATTCCCAGAAGGCCTTAGCAAACTAGAATTCTTTGAGGGAAGAGGTGTTATTTAAAGTTAACGTGTATGCAGAGTCTTAAACTCAGAAGATAGTGATTGTTTACAACACTTGAAAGGCCACATTCTCGGGTCTGCCCACGGTCTATGAAGTGCTGCAAGCGCTGCCCTTTGAATGTGGAGTGACAGTTGGAAAAGAAAAATGATGAGTGGGGAGGGGGCGGGATTGGAAGACTAGAACCCTAAACAGGAGTGCTTACTTTAGGAAGGTTGAAACACTGCAACGTTTTGCTGCAGTTCCTCTGTGTCCACTAAGCAAGAACCTCTACTAGCCAATCTGCATGTCACATGCAAACATATGGTTTGAAATCTGCTTCTTTTAAGGAAAAACAGCTTTGGGAGAAGAGATTTTGAGTAGAGAAGAAGCAGACATCATGGTGGGGCAGTGTTGTCACTGAAAAGTAGTGGATACATAAAGGCTTAAAAACACTGCTGCTTCTACACTTAAAATCACCCCTTCCCAAACCTTAACCCTCTCCACCACCAGAAGAAAGATTTTAAAACATACAGTTGTGTGTAACATTTAGTTCAGCCCTAAACAATTAATGTTATGGCTGGACAAAGACTTAAGGAAAAGGTTTCATCCCTAAGCTCCATAAAACATTTGCAGTAAAATGGATGAATATCACACATACACCAGGGAAAACAGTATTTTTTGTTAAACCCTGTTCATGACAGACAGAAGAATCTCTGCCAAAAAAAGCAATGAATTCTAGCAGATATTAAGCACCCAAACCTCATTTAATGACACACCAAATGAAAGTCATTCACACACCGCAATATGAAATGGCTTTGGATAATGAAGCAGTGAAACCCAATGATCCTGAAACTTGTCAAGAGGATGCTTCATGTTTTATTGCATCTTTTACTTTTAAATCCGTGTCTCATGATGAGTTGGGGGGGCTTTAACCCTTTCCCTGCCTTCTGTTTTCCCATTTCACAGGGTTGCTACTGTAGATGATGAAAATCTTGTAGCAGGCTGGGCAGCAGTTATCTCAGTCAAAACATTTGGGTTGAAGTCCAACTTGAAGCTTACCTGTTACATGATTTAGCTGCTAATAAAAATGGGTTTCTTATTCCTAGGATACCAATCTGGACAGTGCAAGAGTGGTGGTGAGTACACACAAACACACTCGCCTCCCAGGCAGGTGGCTCACTCTCCACATGCTTACCTGTGCATGTTCTTCCATCTGCTTGGAGAACTGATCCCTCAGGGCAGAAGCAAACAGGCCCCATCACTGTCTGCCCGCAACCATGGCTGCAATGAATGTAACTGCTTGGACAGGGAATTAGTTCTACAGTAAGTTTAAAACAAAGGAAATAATAGTTAAAGGGGGAACAGATTGAACAATGGAAATAATGGTTTGCAGGAATTTCAAGGAAGGGATAAATTTCAGCCACCCTGGCTCCTGAAGCCTCAGCTCTTTTAACATATGGCAAGACTGTCTCTGAGTGTATGATTTAATACACAGTACCTCTGCTTTGAGAATTAAGCTACGCAGGTCTCTATAACCAAAATAATGCATCTTGCCTCCAAGATCATAGTTTAGCCTCTGGGGTTTTTGGAGCAAGGACTGGCACTGCTGTAAGTAGGGGTGGAAAAGACTGGCTATTGAAGTTAGAGTGTCTAATGGACCAGGAGGATGCGGGGAAAGGAATTGTGCAATGTCCAGATAAATGGAAGCAATTTATTTGTCTTCTTCCAGCATTGCTTGTGTGTATCATATCACCTGCCTTTTGAGCTATACTGTATGGTGCACCTGGGACACAGAGCAATTGCTGCATATAAGCAACATTTGTGTGAATGAAGGAAGAAGACCAGCCCTACCCAAGTACAGTGATGTCAGCAACATGAAAGCTGAACACAGGATAAAGTGGAGGACTCCATGATCCAACAACGATGTTTGATCTGGAGGAAAATCTCATTTGTCCCCATCTGTTCAGACCATTCATGGCTGTTGTTTTTTAATCTCACAATGCACACGTTTCTCATTTTGCTGAATAAGATTTTAGAATTTGGAAATAATAGGCTGATAGTAATAATGCATACTTTTCAACTCTAAATTCTGGCTTTTGTCCTTCTTAATATCTGCAAGCTGGAGGAGGAGCCCCTCACCCCTCTCTTTTGCTCCCTTAATGGCCCATTCCCCAGGCAACCACCTATGAGGAAGCTAGCTTGATCTACATTTTAACACTTGCTAGGATTATAGGGATTAGAACTCTGGGACCCACAAACTCATAACAATACATTTGAAGCAGTATCATACCACTTGTGCCTTCCCCCAAAGAATCCTGGGAAGTTTAGTTTGTTAAGGCCGCAGAGCAGTGTTAAGAGACTCCTATTCCCCTAACAGGGCTACAGTTCCCAGAATTCCTTGGGAAGAGGGGTTGATCGTTAAACCCCTCTGGGTTTTGCATTCAGAGTACCCAGGTTCACTCCACAGCTTCTCCAGGGTAGGGTTGGGGAAAGCACAGCCTAGAATCCTAGAGAGCTACTGCCAATCATTGGAGACAAGACTAAGCCAAATGGACCAAAGTTCTGGCTCAACATAAGACAACTTCCTATTTCCCTGTGTAACAAAATTGTCAGATTAGCGTGGCTGTGCTGGTAAACTTCCACTGCTATAAGAAGAGGACTTTCAGAAGGCAGGAGCAAACATTTGTGTATTTGTGTCTGACAGCTACCTACCGTGGCAAGTTTTCTTGTCAGACAGTAGAACAAAATTTCTTGGACATGTACAATAATAGGAGCCTGGGACATTGACACAACCTAAAGTACATCCATGGTTCCAAAATGCACATTCATTGACATCTGATGGGGAGGAAAGAACAATTATAAAAACTCAAGGGGGGTTAATAAAAAAAATTGAGAGAACATCATTAATGATATTATGGGCTGTCACAATTTGGGGGGTGACATGCAAATGCAGGTAACACAATTAAAGCTGATTTGGAGTTCCTGCACAACAAACCCACCCCCCACAAAGATCAGACTTCTGTGAAAAGGAAAGTAATGGAGAAATGACCTAGAATGCGTATGATAAAACTTGCTTTGATGTAACATTACCTAACCTCTACACAAACAAATCAGAGTGAATGCTCATTCAATAGTCCATGCCTTCTAATCTCACTGCAAAAAAATAAAAATCAGCAAGCAGGTCATCTGCAGGTGCCCAATATTCATATTTGGATGTCTTGAGTAAGAGAAGGCAGCTATGCTACTTTTGGGAGGTAAGGGTTATTGGCTTCTTTTGTTTTTGTTTTTATTATGTATTTTGTGTTTTTATGCTGTAAACTGCCTTGAGATCTTCAGATAAGATGCAGGATGCAAATTCAATAAATAGTAATGATACAATACTACGCTGGAAACTTCCTGCAACTATTGGGAGAGAAAACTGAGCTAGATGAACCAAGGCACCCAACTCAATATAAGGCAGTTTTTAATGTGCTGTCCAGAAGAGCTATAGCACAACAAAACTGGAACAAAAAAAAACACCAGAATATTTGTGGTATGAAAAATTATGGGGTTTCAGCAGGAAGTTACATGATATGCCCTATTTGGAAATGAAACAGTATGACTGCCCCAAAACTCCACCCACCCCCGAAACAGTATTAAAAGCAGGATCCCATGTAACCATGCAAATACTATTGAAAGTGTGATTGTGTATGACCATCCCAATAGCATCGTGCACACAAATCACAATGAATGTGCAATAAAAAGCATGTCTGGAGGAGCCCATAGCATGATCACAACCAAACATTTTATCACTTATCTGTACCTAGCTCTGTACTTAGCTTGGTGGCCATGAAACCATGCACCTCAGGCTAAGGGACCCAACACCATCATCTGTCTTGGTTCACACATGCCTATGCTTGGGACAACTCATTCTACAAAAAACCAGCACTCTTTTTATTTCTATGTCCAGTGTTAAGTGCTGATCAGTATAGAGTGTATTATGTCTCATGAATCCCCTGCTTCACTCTGAACAAACCAGCACTTTAATTACAAGGGACAGCCTCATTAGTTACTGTATCTAAAAAGTGAAGGGAGTCATGATTTGGCAAAAAAAATGGAGTCAGGAGCTGGGGCTTGTGCATTTCACAAAGGGCCTCCTTGCCCCCCACCTCAAATTAGTCCAGCATCGTGAACCAGACAGAAAGATTTCAAAAGAGCTGCCATGTGGTCTGACATTTTTGTCTCTCTGTTCCAAAAATATATATGGTGGAGAAACACCATCTATTTTTCTAATTTAGTGCATCTGTTTATAGAGAGTAACAAGCATACCTGCCTACCCACATCATTCAATCACAAGCAGTTATCCTTCATTACCTTCACAATATTGCTTTGTTTTGCTTAAGGTAAACCCACTCATACATTTACAACGACTGCTCTTGGGGTCTCGCTTGCAGGTACTTGTTTTGCAGCTTTTTCGAGTTGAAAGACATGGCCTTCTTTCTGGAAAAGAGGATTATATCAAGATAAAGAGTGACTCAAAATGCACCCAGTTTTTATTTATATATTAGGGGCTGATGTCCCTGGTGGCTTCCCTCAACAATCCCTTCCCCCCAACCCTTCCCCCAGAACCCGCCTTCCCCTTACTCCTTGCCCAAGCCCCCATCCCCAAACCTCTGTCTACTCTACCACACTGCCCATCTCACCGAACCTGCCCTTCTGATGATTTGCAGCATAACCCAATTCCACAAGGACATTTGCTACAATACTGTCCTCCTGGAGAATAGATTCACTTGAAGAACAAATCTGAATTTCAATGCTCCATCTGTGTCTCAATTAGAAATTAGGGAAATTAGAAACTGAGCTGGATGCAAATATATCTACAAAAAAGGCCTGTGTGTAAAAAAAAATTGAGCAGAGAAAATTAGGTGTGTTTATGCATGAATGAATTTTGTGTGTATGTGTGTGTGTGTGTGTGCAGACATATACAGATAAATGACCTATCTAAGGCATAGGTAGGCAGATTAGATAGATAGATAGATAGATTAGATAGATAGATAGATAGATGATAGATAGATAGATAGATAGATAGATAGATAGATAGATAGATAGATGATAGATAGATAGATAGACAGACACACTCACACTCAAGTAAAGGAAGCCTTGGGTTCTTTTGATAGTAACATTGTACAGAACATGGCTGTAAGTGGGTTCATCTTCAAATGCCGCTTTGTCACTGTATACAATTGTTACTTCATAAAGGTGCACTGTTTATGAATAGAGCTATGACATTGCACAAACGCATTGCAATGGTTTTGAAGCCAACGTACTTCTGTGCAGTGCCATGAAAGAGTCCTGGTAAAGATAAGTCAGAACGCCGAGGGAAGGGCAGGTAAAACAGTAGGAGGCATCCTGGTTTGACCTGTTGGAAGCAGAACACTAATCTAGTGGAAGGAAAAGAGCTTGCAACTAATAACCCAAATTTGACCTTAGCAAGCATTTGACAGCTAAAACAGTTTCTGTATTGTACGTGAAAAGCACAGCAACATCTATTTCTTTTAAAAAAAGAAAAAGGAAACAATGTTAGATTGTGCACTTTTAACTCCAGCGCACATTGACTTAGCCTCTGCAGAGCATTGAATTAATGCTCACATGATTTCATTTTCAGGTTTCCCTTGTTGTAAGATCCCCTTATAAATCTCATTTGTACTTTAGGCTAATTAGCCTTCCCTCAATCCAGGTCCTTGGGCTGGATAAGCTAAACAACGCACATGCAAAGTCCAAAGGCTTCATCTGGATTGGGCTACTTAAGCTTCTTTCCACCCCCTCAATGTTTTATAAGAAGTCATTGGTGGGGGAGTGGGGGAGGCCTATATTACATCCATTTCAAATTCCTATGCTCCGGTCTATCCTGCCGTAAAAGGAAGATTCCGGAGTCAACGAAGAGCTCGTTTTAAAAGCGAACTAATTATTAAGGTGGGAGAGAAGGGAAATTGCATCTCATCTCAACAGCTTTATACTATGGTAGCCAAAAAGGTCATGAGAAAAGGCAACTAGGAGCATACACATGAGTCAATAAATTGCACCTTACTATGTACCTTCATTTGGATGCACAATTTACTTTCCCAGAATCCTCTGCCACTCTTGTCAGCCATCGTGACCCATGTCACTTACAGTGTTGATTGCCTGTTCCCCAGCTTAGGTAAAGGTAAAGGTACCCCTGCCCGTACGGGCCAGTCTTGACAGACTCTAGGGTTGTGCGCTCATCTCACTCTATAGGCCGGGAGCCAGCACTGTCCGCAGACACTTCCGGGTCACGTGGCCAGCGTGACAAGCTGCATCTGGCGAGCCAGCGCAGCACACAGAATGCTGTTTACCTTCCCACTGGTAAGCGGTCCCTATTTATCTACTTGCACCCGGGGGTGCTTTCAAACTGCTAGGTTGGCAGGCGCTGGGACCGAACGACGGGAGCGCACCCCGCTGCGGGGATTTGAACCACTGACCATGCAATCGGCAAGTCCTAGGTGCTGAGGTTTTACCCACAGCGCCACCCGCATCCCATTGTTCCCCAGCTTACACACATGCAAATACACTGGCAGGCCTCCAGTCAATAAGAGCACAGGCTGACTGAGGTGATATTATGCAATGATGCTTGCTAAGCTTAGGTTGACTGCTTGCATCATCCTCCGCAACAGGACGGCACCTCAGCACCAGCCCACAATCATCTTTATTTGGCTGAGTGCACACAACTGATTAGCAGTGTTCCAAGGATAAACTGCAACGAACTCACTGTCTACCATATCCAAAAGAGCAATGGTCCCCAAGGATACAGGTGGACAGGTTTTACATATTTCTTGAAGTGTCATAAGCTTTGCAATTGCCCAAACATTCCCTTCTCTCTCCTCCGGTTTGTAAAGGTCCTGCATATGAATGGTCCATAGATGGGCAGACTATGCATGTACAATGGCTATGCATGTACACTGCGGCATTCAGACTTTCAGGCAACACTGGCAGTGAAAGCAGTACACAAGCATAGAGTGTCATCTGACAGATTTGGGAATTAGGCTGAAGGGAAGGGAAGCATGGTCAGGAACACATTCATCAAGCCAAGTTCCTTTGGCGTTCTTCCAGTTTTATTCCTATTGCTTAAAGTAAACCATTGTTTGAATTTCAATCTTATATATTGGTGGGTTTGTGGGGAAGAAGTATCCTTTATTCACAGCCATTTTATACTCCCTCAATAAATTAATCCAGAAGTATCCTCAGTGACACTATTTTTAAAATAAGGAATTTATAATGAAGGGCGGTTTGAAAAACTACAAAATTTGGGACACGTTAACATGCAAACATTTGTTCCAAATGGATTTCCAGTGGTTGATTATTATACAATATGTCTGTGAAGAACAATGGGTATTATTATGACTTATTCTTAGAGGAGGAAAAACTTCAGATGAATAAAAGTAAAAAAGGAAGAGAATGAGGTATATTCATGTTTATCACATTATTGGAAATGGAAACAAAAGTAAGTTGTAAGAGCTATTTTGTGCCAATATCAAGGGAAGGGGAATACAAGTGTATGTGTGCATGTGTGTGAGTGTGAGTGCTTGTTTTACACAAACATGCAATCTTCTTTTTAAAATGAGGTGCTGGAGAATGTGATATTAATATTGCAGTTTTTATACCTACATGATGAGTATGCTTAGCTAAGCAATGCTGAACAGGGAGAGAGATGAAAGGAATTTCTAGATATAGAAACATTCAGTTGCAGCATTGTTAAGGCATTTGAAAGGTTTGGTTGGAAAATGTGAACAGGAATTATCATGACAGTGTATTCCTTGAATATCATGACAGCAGCAAAAGCAGGGTGGTACAAGATAATTTGAGATGTGATCCGAATGACCAAGCAGAACAATTATGCAACATGAGTTAAGCTTAAATTCCTTAAATATTTGATAATCAAATTAGATGGAAACTTACCAAATGTTTTAGAACCCATCCTTATGCTGAGCTGTTTTAATGGGTGCACTACCAGTATTTCAGCAGGTGAGAGAAGTGACAGCTGCAGGTTAATGGCAACTATATCTTTTCCTGTATATTTATTGGCTCTCCAAATACTACCAGCGGTTGAGTCGGAATAGTACATGTGGTCAGCAAAGAGGAATATGTCAGAAAGTTGGTTTCTATGGGAAAATAAAGCAAATAGTTGCACCTGTTCATTAAATTGCTGAAAGTTCATTAAGTCATGGACATTCTAGCCCATTAATGGCCAAACTCAGCCCTCCAGCTGTTTTGGGACTACAGTTCCTATCATCCCTGACTACTGGCCCTGTTAGCTAGGGATGATGGGAGTTGTAGTCCCAAAACAGCTGGAGGGCCAAGTTTGGCTATCACTGTATCTAGCCAGTTAGGCAGCAATTCAGAGATAACAGGGCAGATCCTTACTATACATTTAAAACACATTCAGACACATTTAAAGCACATGAATTCCCCAAAGAATCCAGGGAACTGTAGTTTGTTAACATTTCTGGTAATTGTAGCTCTGTGAAGGGAAAACTACAATTCCCAGAATGCTTTGCAGGAAGTCATGTGGTTTAAAAGCATGTTGGATGTACTTTAAATGTATGGGGTAGCCCCCATATGTCTCCTGGCTAGATTGGGGTAATTTATTTTACACTTTGGCATTATATATTCACTAGCATATATATAAGTTATATTCATTAACTTACCGTACTATGTATTTGTGCAAATGAACAGAACTAGCATTGTAGTCACAGCTTGCAATATGTGAAACTTCATCACTGGCATCATATTGGATCCAGAAGAGCTTCAGATCAATAAGATCTAGTGAGATACTTCTGATTTTTCCTGTGCTCCTCAGAAGTCTCCACATGTCTTTCCCATTCAGAACTGCTCTGTAGATGCTGTCAGTGGTTCCTTCAGAGGACCAAAATAAAAACCTGTTGATAAAATCAGTTATTGTAATTAATGTTATTAAAATTACTTCAAGAGCAGCAGATCATAAATCTCTCACTTAATTCATTTGCAATCATAACTCACCAAAATTTACCAATTCAGACATAAGAAGAACCTAGGTTCAATCATGCCAGGAAATTACTCATTAAACTGATACATAAGAGGAGAAAGGAGAGAGAAGAGGAGAAGGAATATCAAAGTACATGACCCTTTCCCAGTCCTCCAAACCACAGAGGATCCTTCAGTCTACATTTCATCTAAAGCTTTTTGTTTCATCACTGTGTCACTATAAACCATAAAGACAATCTCAGTTACCTTCTGTTTGGATCAACCACAATACTTGTGGGATGGTGTCCATCATTTATGATGATTTGGGAATGGTTTCCATCCATGTCAACTGCCTCAATTGTGGCCTTCTGGTAGTGAGCGAAGTAAAAGTTGTGGTTTATCCAATCCACTGCAAATCCAGAAACATCTTTTTCTATGTGGTAAATTGTCTGTAATGGGGGGGGGGGGAAAATTGTCACCCAATTGTCATTATACTAAGACACCAGATCACTGGTTGAATCAGAATACCATACAGAGTATTGGAATTAATGAACCTTGATCAAACAATTCAGGATGAAAGCCGCCTGAGATTACCACTTCAGGATATACATTTATGTGTTTACCAGAAAAGCAAGAAAAGGCCTGTTAAATTTGTAAGCAGCTATGCTATTTTTTCTATCATGAGACTTTCCTTGCTTGGACATTTTAGCCTTGGTTTTGTCTGCCTGACAAATAGCAGCTTTCTCCTAGCATCTGTGGGGGGAATTGTCATTATGACTGCTATGTGGAGATGTTTAAACCTCTGCTCATCCTCAGAGGAGTAGAGAAACAATAAAATTAATGACTAATTTAACATCATGTCTAGTTTGGTTGAGTGGCTAACCAGATATCTTACTCAAGATATTATTTCACACTACATGTAAATGCACAAAACACTTTTAGCTTAAAGTAAGGAGAGGGGAGGGAGACATAATTTTAAAAATATACACACAACAAACAAGCAAACAAACATAAGGAAATGCAACAAAGAGGAAACAGCTTTGCATTAAAATTGTAATTTATAAGTATAGATGCAAATTTAGAAATAATTACTCTAGTTTATATAGAGCTACAATACATCTCACTAACTGTGTGTGTCTGCTCAAGGCTGCTGTAACTTCAAGGCCCTTTCTCTTCCTTCTTCTTCCCTTCCTTATCTTTAAACTGGGCTTGGTTTACACTTCCAAGACAGGACTCATTGTAAAGGAGGGTGGTCCTCTGCCAGTCCTTCAATTAGAGGACTACTCTCTGTAAAGTTGGGTGAGTGATCACTCTAGTTATGATCATTAATAATAGACCGGCCATCACTCCTACTAATAGTGAATTTAGTTGGTGAGTGCTGAGAGGGCAGCAGCTAAAATGTATTTTTTATATTGTAATTTTATGTTGTGAACTGCACTAACATCTATGGAGGGCAGTGTACAAATTTAATAAATAATAATAATAGAGAAACAGATGGAGGTATCAGCATGCTCCAGGGAGATGCAGAGGTTTTCAGAATTTTGATGATTACATTCCATTACCTGTTGATTTGAACCATTCAGGTATACTCGCCGGATAAGACCTTCTTCAGTGTCCACCCAGTAAAGGCAATCTTCTTCATAATGAAAATCTATTAATGTTGATAAACTAGCATCAGCCACCAGTCTTTTGTGATTGGTTCCCTCAGTGTCTATTCTAAAGATTGCATTTCCTTGGCTGAAAACTAGGAATGGTGCAGGATCTAAAAAGGCGAGAGAGAGAGTTAAATACAATAAAGTAGAGAATTTTGGATGTTATAGAATTTTAGTGACTTCTACTCAGACATCAGGACTTCCTCTTTCTCTCTTTCACCTCCACCTGTTCCCTGTGTGTTCCCAAAATTTTATCCAAGGAGTACCTCAACCCTCTGGAACAGATTTTGGGGGTACATAGGTATGTTGCCCCAGCCACTCTGGGCAGCTTCCAACAAATTATAAAACCACAGTAAAACATCAAACATTTAAAAACTTCCCTATATAGTGCTGCCTTCAGATGTCTTCAAAATAGGTGTTTGCATGGAGAGGTGAGGAAAGGAAAGGAAATAGCTTTCAGGGACTTGTTTCTTTTGCCTTCACCCTAAAATTCAAGTTAACTGTAGTTTTGCTTTACGTATCTGAGCTTTAAGCACATCATTGCGGCTGGTCATTTGAGTTTTTTGTGCTCAAAACTATCTCCATGAATCTAAGGTTTTGATTTTGAGTTATCTAATAACACTTTTAATAAATATTAGACTGGCTTATAGATTTATTCAATGGGTAGTCCTGGTTTTTGGCTACTCAAGAGAAAACATCACGAAGTGTGGTTTATTGGGGGGGCGGTGTTATTTGGAACATTCAGAGTTGCTCCTGCATTTGAAGTGATGTTGCTTTCTGCTGTTTGCACTGGGAGAATATGAAACTATGTAGACTTGCTTTGCGTACATGGTAAATGAAGGCTGAACTGCAACAAAGTTGATTTATCTCAGGAATCTGACAGCTGTACGGCTTGCACTTTTTCCAGTTACTCCCTTGACCAAACATTAACATACATTTTGTTACTAAGCTGTCTGAGACATGGAATTTCACACTGGGGTAGGCTAGTCCTACAGGACTTTGGAGGAGCAAATAGCTATGATGGCAAAAGTATTTTTGCTGTTGTTTTTGCTGATATTCTAAAATCTGTTTTTATTATTTAGTTATTGTCCTAAAACGTTGCCATAAGGCACCTTTGAGTATATGGGGAAAGGAGTATAAATATATAAAATGCATAAATACATGTATGCTATTTTTTTCCGTGTGAATCCTAGAGACAGAAACACTGGTCAGCTAAAACCATTACGCCTTAGTTGAAACAAGTCAGCAGTTTCTCAATCAATTTGAGAGGATCAATATATCACCTTTGCAAGTTATCACCATCAAAAGCTATTTTCAACAGGACACTAAAAACCAAAGTGATATCCCATTAAGAAAATTCCTACCATGCACTTGGCTGATCCATGAATTTGGGGTGACTCAAGAGACCACTATGTAATAATTACCCACTTAAAAATATCTCTCCTTGCATATGTTTTATTAGTGGGAATAAGAGAGCTGGGGGGTCACATCTGGCAACCACTGCACCCCTTTGGTTCCAGATAGTACATTGGTAAAGGTAAAGGTACCCCTGACCATTAGGTCCAGTCGTGAATGACTCTGGGGTTGCGGCGCTCATCTCGCTTTATTGGCCGAGGGAGCCGGCATACAGCTTCCGGGTCATGTGGCCAGCATGACTAAGCCGCTTCTGGCGAACCAGAGCAGCACATGGAAACACTGTTTACCTTCCCGCTGCAGCGGTACCTATTTATCTACTCGCACTCTGACGTGCTTTCGAACTGCTAGGTTGGCAGGAGCAGGGACCAAGCAATGGGAGCTCACCCCGTTGCGGGGATTCGAACCGCCGACCTTCAAGCCCTAGGCTCTGTGGTTTAACCCACAGCGCCACCCACGTCCCATCAGTACATGGGTAGATGAGTCTTAAAAGCCCGGGACACAAATTTCCATGGCCCTCTAGGGGCTATGGTGCCTCATTTACCGGAAGTAATGTACTGTATTTTGCATTAACTCTGGAAGTGTATACTCAACTCTGACCAAACTAAGCCTCCTAGAGCAAAATATACATTCATCAATATCTATAAAGTAATCATTTATAGGTTAGAACACAACGGTAAACCACAATCCAAACATGTTTCTAATTGTTCAAGTACTGGAATATGTCAACTACCAATTGCTAATTTTTGATTCCTGTAAATAAAGTAGTATGAGTTATTGTCTTAGATTTAGCTGTTCATGACACCTGGTAAAGAAAGCAAGGAATGAGAGTTGATGATCAGCCTAAAATAATGTTCAGGTACTTTTTGAGGGCATACTATCTCCACTCTCCCTGTATTTATTTGTGTTGATAATTTGGTCCTCATCCAGCTCTTACAGAAATGGAAAGCCATGTGATCTGAATGCACCTTGAATTGAAAATGTGTGCTGTCACCATTAAACTTGATAGATACATCTGATGTCACATCCTCATTCAGGTCCACTAGTCACATATTATAAAGCACAAATAGAACTGGATTTGGGCACTGGCTTTTGTTAAATAAAATAGGTACTCTATTTAGTTTGCTCTACATCTGGAGCTCAGTAGGCTCTATTCAATAAAGTCTCATGTATCTCATTTTAAACATGTGCTTGACTGTCAATGCATTTCCATCTTTATCCTACAGATTTTGGTATTCAGACAATCACAAATAAAAAATCAGACCCCTGGAATTCAATCCAAACAGCAGCTAAGATTCAAGCACAGACATCCAAGTTCTGCAGGCTCCAACTAGATCAGCGGTTCTCAACCTGTTGGTCCCCAGATGTTGTTGGACTACAACTCCCATCATCCCTGAGCTCTGGCCTTGCTAGCTAGGGGTGATGGGAGTTGTAGTTCAACAACATCTGGGGATCCACAGGTTGAGAAAGGCTGAACTAGATGTTTTGCATGTTAACTAGCTAGAGAATTGCATGTAAAAGAAACAGCAAAAGTTTTCCCCATACCATCATCACCTGCTGGCCCTGCTTGTAGATCAAAAGCCAATGTGGTGAGATGATAGGATGGTGTCATATATCTGTGATGGTCCTTTGGGACAACTCTAGAATGTTACGATTCTATGATGTCGCAAGTGATTTCTTCCCTTTAGCCACAACTTGTCTTTATTCCTTTGCTAACAAATCAGGCAATTCTGGCCAATGCAGGGTGCTGCACTGTACAGACTAGACATCCAATACCTTGGGCGAAGCCCACCCCAAGAATTTATCCAGTTCCACATAATTCTGCAGACTGAAAAACATGCCAATTCCACAATAGAGGGGGTGGTGTTTTTGTTTATTCCATTTGGCAACTCTAGGTTTGCCCGTTTTAACCAGCAGCGGAAACATCTATCTTTTTGTAGAGAAGATGCTGTTTCTTAACGTACGTCCCACAATATCAAGTGCAACCAAGTCTTAATCATCATCAGCTGCCTGTTTTTACCCCACACCCATCAAAATAGTGAAGTAGCTGCCATCTTCCTGCAGCTGCTCTGGATACCCTGGCAACAATTTCCCCGTAATGAGAACTTTCCCTGTGTTAAATAAATCCTCTTAGGGAGAACAAAAGTTTCCTACAATGCTCTGGCAGGCAGCGCAGAATGGAAGAATGAGGTTCTGCTCCCAGCTCAAAGGCCTCTTTATGCCATCTCAGCAGAGGGTCTTAAGAAGGAGCAAAAACGATGAATCATGTCATTGCAATGCTAGTAGCCAGTCCTTAGCATCTTTATACACAAGCAACCTCATTTACCAAGAGTCCGAAAAAAAGACCCAGTTAGAGAAGGTGAAGAAGCATTAGTATGCCTGTCAGGGAGGCAGAGTCCACATTGGTGTATTGTGAAGTGAGCCAGAGTCTGCCCTTGTTTATTTCCTCCCTAATGCCAAGGCCTATACAGAATCTTCTAGTATGATAGCGATATTCAGCTATTCCAAATTTAGGTTGCTACATGCTGCTGCTGAGTGTTATCTGCTGTGCTGCTACAAGTTTCTTCCCACCCCCTCTCTCCTACTCTTCGTTTCAATTTCAAATCATATGCTGAGGAAAAAATATACTTCGTGTTAACGCAGATGCATGTTACCTCACCTCCAAAAGACTGAGGCTGTGCAAACACTATTTGAAGCATTGTTTGAAGCACATTTCCTCCCTCTCCAAAGGATTTTGGGCACTGTACGTAGTTTCTTAGGGGTTGCCGGGAATTTTAACTCTGTGAGAGGTACTCTATGGTGCCCAGAATTCTTTGTGAGGTGGAAATGTGCTTCAAATGTGCTTTAAATGTATAATGTTTATGCAGCCTCAGTCTTTTGGAGGTGAGGTATGAGGGACCTCAGATACTGTGATGTCTTTATGATATATGGTTTATTTACACACATATACAACTTTACTACGATGAAGAGGCTCACACCCCAAGAGGTGTTGCTTCTCCCATAGCCACAGCCTTGAATTCCAGCAGAAACCAAGCATGTCTCTCCCTCACAGGCTTCTGCCTGCCACCTGCTTCTAGCTCAGTCCTGGCTTTTGTACTTCTAACTACCAGCCAGTTGGGGGAGGTGGCACACCCATTTGATATCTGGCCAGAGTCTCTTCCTTTGTTGCCTTAATGACCTACCTGTACATAGACTATTACCAAGAAATTGACCGGGCTATTCCAGCAATTGAATCCTTGCTGGATTCAGGAATTGGAAGGGACTCAGGCATACAACCTAACCCCAGCTTCACAACACTATTGTTTACCCAGATGCTGGACTCTGATTCACAATTTTCTGATTGGTGGTCCTTTTTTCTTTTTGAGCAATGCTAAGTTTTATCTATGGTACATAGTTTCATTCTGTTTTTAGTCAGCTTTTTTAAAGTTTTATTTGATTGTTAATGTTGCACTTCTATATGAATTTACACTGAGTTTCCCCATTATTATCTCTTATGCCTTTTTACATTAAGCAAAATGGAAATTTCATGAACAAACAAACAGTGTGAGCAATATACAAAAGGACCTCATGCAACATCTATAATGGACTCCCAATCCTGACTGTTAAATCCTGCCTTTTGTGGATTTGAACTAAATGTAGAATTATTCCCAAGATCAGTGTCTTCACAGGGTCTTGAACTGCAAAAATTAAACTTGTAGTGGATAAAATGGTCATGTGAATTCACCTTCAGCTTAAGGAAATCAAAGGATTGCTAGTAAATAGGCCTTAAAAAAAAAAAACCCAGTGATGGAGAAGCAACACACCTTTCAACTATTTGATCCATCTGATGAGAGCTCTTATTGCTATGGTTTTAGCTTTCATGGGTTTTGAAACACTTCTCAATAAAGATATCTCAGAGGCAAATCCTGCTGAGTTAATGGGATTTACTCCCAAGTAAGCATGCGTATGATTGCAGCCAATAACTATTATATTTACACTACAGACTTACATTCCTTGGAAATGGTAGCTCTGTGAGAGGGCGATAGGCATCTTTCACAGATAATACTCATTGGCAAATTACTGTTCCCAGTGTTCTTATGGGGAAGCAAGAACTCTTAAAGTGGTAGAAAGAAAATCAATAAAAGTTTTTTGAGTCACTCAAGAAACAATTGCTGCAAATTAGTTACTCCAAGGCACATATGAACCTAACTTCCATTAAATGTATCAATACTAACGTCTCCAAACCCACACCCCCCCTCACCCAAATATTTCTCCTGCATGCTTTTGTTTTGTTATTTTTTCTGACACGTTTTTTGGCAGACGTCTCAAAGCACCTGTTACTGTTCCACTGGAAACTTATCAAGGTTGTAGTCCTAGCTATTTCTTCTAAAAATGCACAGCAAACATAGCAGAGACTTCAAAGAATAAAGGCACATAAACATGGTTTCTTTTTAAGAAATTAGCGTTGAACAAAAAAGCCCCGCACTGCTAAGCCTCTTAACTGACCTGAAGTTTGGAAGGGGGGAGGGACCAATTCACTCACCTACACAAGAGGAATTTTCCTTCTGCATTTGGTATCCTCTGGGACAGCTCCAGAGCTTCTCAGCTGACAGACTGACCAAACTGATTTTAAAAGCCACAAGCAAAAGATCTGTGAGCAACATAGTCTTGACCCACTTTTTCAGTGGCAGTAGGACAGGCGAGACTGCTCAACTTCAGGCATCTTCAAGACAAAAAAGAAGCAGGTGTCCTCATTCCCAAGGTGCATCAAACACAGCAGAGACACATCACCTCCCAGCTCAATTCTGTGGTCTGGCTAAACTTGACACTAGGGAGAGCGGAGGGGCTGGCTGACTCCAGCTCTCACCCTCAAAGAAATTCCAGGGTGATCTCTTCTTTGCTCATGCACACACTTCTTCTTCTGCCTTTTTTTTTTTTTTTTTTTGGAAGTGAAGTATGAAATGCCTAACCCTCTTGTTACAAAATTAACACGGCTTTAAAAAAAATAAAAAATAAAAAATGTGCTACTGCAAAATTCAATACCAAGACAACGAATTTGTTGCAGGTTTATATGGATATACAAAGGCACTAATTTTTAAAGTAATACGTAAGCAGAGGCACTGTAGTCCCCAAAAAATCGATCCCATTTTTGTATGCACGCTAGAATGACGGTCCTTCTCTTCCTACAGCTTCTTGCCCACCCCCTCTTTCTTGTATTGTTAGTGCCACTTGAGTGAAGCTTGTGTTTGCAAATAGAACTGTAGCCAGCTCCATGGTCCAGGGAAGTTAGGCAATGCATAGCTAGACAATCGCTCCCAGTTAATTGCCTGTTTGAAGGAAAAGGGAAAAGAGAGGGGAAGCAGCAACATGGCGTAGTGATTTAGAGTGTTGGACAAGGACCTGGGAGCCTAGGGTTCAAATCTCCACTCAGATCAGGCATGGGAGAAGGAGCACAGAGATCAGGTGGGCAAGATAGTGTGGCAGGGGATGTCCTGCTTTGCCCTCTCAAAATGTTGGGGGATATGCAGCCTCCAGTATTTGGCCAAGAATGCTGCATGCTGACTCTGGGCCTGGAGGGACGTCCAATAGTTTGGTAGGCAAACCGCAGCAAAATTGTGCCCAAGATGGGCCCAAGATGAGAGCCACCGTGGTGTAGTGGTTAAGAGTGGTGGACTCGTAATCTGGTGAACCGGGTTTGCATCTCCGCTCCTCCACATGCAGCTGCTGGGTGACCTTGGGCTAGTCATACTTCTTTGAAGTCTCTCAGCCCCACTCACCTCACAGAGTGTTTGTTGTGGGGGAGGAAGGGAAAGGAGATTGTTGGCCGCTTTGAGACTCCTTAGGGTAGTGATAAAGAGGGATATCAAATCCAAATTCTCCTCCTCCTCCTCCTCCTCCCTCCTCCTCCTCCTCTTCTTCTTCTTCTTCTTCTTCTTCTTCTTCTTCTTCTTCTTCTGTCACTTGGAACCAGGGCTTCTTTCTCACAACAGGCTTGGGGACCTTTTTTAGGCCTGAAAGATTCCTCTCATGGGGAAACATCCAGACCAGATGCAAATGGATGGTACTCTTACTCTTACACACACACACACCCTCCATTTTCCAACCAGGCAAGCAAGAGTCATTATCACAGTTCAAGGACACATTCCAGTCATGCAAAAATACTCAAGGATGATGCCACCTATGGGGTAGTTTGCAGACTTGGGAAAGTCCTGAAGCCCAAATGAGTAGGTTGGGAGAAACGCATTTGGTCCCCAGGCTTGAGATTCTCCACCCCTGCTTAGCGCTGTCAGACACCTATGGCCCTTTAGCTTGATCAGACAAGCTGCTATCTTGTCAGTGCCTCTTTGCTAACATTGAAATCTCAATCTCTTTGGTCCTCTAAAATTAATTTGCTCTTGAATAGACACAGCTCCTTGTTAACTTCCAGGCCTTTGTTTCCAAATATTGCAGAATGGGTTCAGCATGACACCTAAACATGACTTGAACTCTTGAAGGAGCACCTCCACCCCCATTGTCCAGCCCAGACACTGTGGTCCAGCTCCAAGGGCCTTCTGACGGTTCCCTCACTGCGAGGAGCCGCCAGGCAGAGGGTCTTCTCAGTAGTGGCGCCTGACTGGTAGAATGCCCTCCCATCAGATGTCAAGGAGATAAACAACTATTCGACTTTTAGAAGACATCTGAAGGCAGCCCTGTACAGGCAAGTTTTAAATAGTTGGTGTTTTACTGTGTTTTTAATATTTTGTTGGGAGCCACTCAGAGTAGCTGGGAAAACCTGGTCAAATGGGCAGCATATAAATAATAAAATATAACAACAACAGCAATAATTCTGTGCTTCCTGATTTGCTCATCTCTAAAGAAGTATTTTAGTAGATTAGTTAGTTGGGACCCTTCAGGCAACTCCTTGTGAAATGTGAAGTATATTATTATATGATTAGCAGCATGATACAAGTCCCATTGAGTTCAGTAGGGCTAACTTGCAGGGAGATGGGCCTAGGACTGCAGTCTGGAATTGCACAACACAGCAGCTGGCAATCCTGGCAGCACCCAGGAGATGCCACAGCTGTACATGGAGCCATTCCTAGGAACACTGGCTTTGTTGACCTTAACTGACAGAAACTGATAAGCGTGCACTCTTGGAAACGAAGAAATAGCATGAAATAGCAGATTAGAAACTGTGCCACTAACAGCAATGGCACGAAGCTGTTTCATTGTTGTTTATACATCTATGCAGACTAAATCTCCTGTTTACGTAATCCATTCCATCCATTATTGCAGAGATAGGAAACCTTTTGCAGCCCAAGCTGGGTGTGTCCAGAGGCAAAAGTCAGCAGAGCCATGAATGTAAATGGTTTTGTGGTCCTTTCTTTTCGTCTTCTTTTTAAAATGTAGTAGCAATCCCCCACAGCAGCAATTTTGTGACCCATAGCGCTTTCTCAAAATTCCAAATATGTCCACTGACTCAAAATGGTTGATAACCCCTGGCATAGATGATCTAAATAAATAAGTCAGGTTCTGGGCAGTAACATTACACAGCTAAGATAAGGTGTGTTATTAAAACAGACTAGAAACTATTACAGTTACTTTAGGAGTGAACTGTGCTTCACCCAGAGATTATACTGTTAAGAGGTGATATCACAAGCTGTAATGTACTAAAGTTCTCACCCTGGGCCAACAGGGGGATACTGCAGATAGTTATGCAAATAAGGGATCGAAAGTGACATTCAGTGATTGGATAGTTTTAGAAAATTGTTACACTTACATTGTACTGGAGCTCTATATAAGCAGGCTGACCGAACCCTTCAGTTCAGTTCTGTCCTGGCCTGTGAATAAACAAGAGCTGTTTGAAGAATCGCTGTGTCATCTGATATGTTCACCCACAACTTAACACCAGCCACCTTCAAATATCTAGTGGCTATGACTTTGATGATAGAATAAATTTGATTTTACTGCTCCTGAGAGTAGGACCTCACTCAGACAGTTCAAATTACAGGAGTGGAAATTTCAACTAATCCAGGAAGACCACTGTTTGACAGTGAAACAGACTGCTTTGGAAAGGTAGTGAGTTGTCCTTTGTTAGAGGCTTTTAAGCAGAGCTCTGGGTTGTCGACCTAACAGGGATGGAGTAGCAGCAGATTTCCTGAAGGAACCTTGGAGACAGGGATGGGGCAGAGGAGGAGATTTGATTCAGTTTACATTTAAAAGTGAAATTACCCCATTTGCACTTTCTGAAATAATACACAAACCAAAACACAGTCATCAGATGAAATTTAACTTCTTTGCCTTTTGCAAAGCAATTCTCTACCTAAGTAGTTCGTACGAAAATGCATATACTAGGGTAAAGTGTGCATTAAAATGCATATATTATTGAAAACGTAGTATTAAAAAAATGCATTAAATGAGGGGGAAATTCCTTCCAAAAATATCAGGCAAATTGGCATACAAAAATGTGTATATTAAGGGAAATTCACACTAAAATGCAGGTGAATTTTCAATAGGACTTTTTGTGGGGGGTTTTCTTTTAAAAAATGCAAACTGGTGTGAAAATATGGAGAACGTAAGATTGGAAAAACTGACGGTCAGAAACTGAAATTGACATATCCACCAATCCCTACCCAGTAGTTCCTTCTAACTCACTTCCGCACCAAACATTTAGGGGATTTATACTGCTTTAACAGTCATGGCTCCCTCCCCCCCCCCCACCGCCCTCAAAGTATCCTGTGAACTGTAGCTTGTTAAAAGTGCTGGGAATTGTAGCTGTGAGAGGGAAACAGCAATTCCCAGGATTCTCTGGGTGAAGCAATATGAATTAAAGGTAAAGGTACCCCTGCCCGTACGGGCCAGTCTTGACAGACTCTAGGGTTGTGCGCTCCTCTCACTCTAGAGGCCGGGAGCCAGCGCTGTCCGCAGACACTTCCAGGTCATGTGGCCAGCGTGACGAAGCTGCTCCGGCGAAGCGGCACCAGAGCAGCACATGGAACGCCGTTTACCTTCCCGCTATAAAGCGGTCCCTATTTATCTACTTGCACCTGGGGGTGCTTTCGAACTGCTAGGTTGGCAGGCGCTGGGACCGAGCAATGGGAGTGCACCCCGCCACGGGGATTCGAACCGCCGACCATGCGATCGGCAAGTCCTAGGTGCTGAGGTTTTACATGTGTGGATGTGACAGATGATTCTCCACAACTGGGATGAGAAAGTTGAGGTATAAAATGCACTGTGGAGGAAGTGTTTCACCTTGCGAAGCAAACAAATCCAGTATAAGATATAGTGCACTAGCAATGGCCAAGTCTTGTTTATTTCAAGACAGTCTGAGACCCACATTCTCCTAACATTAGCTCATTGTGAACAGTACCTTTACTACAAAAAGTTCAAGTGAAAAAGGGTGAAACTTGGCATAAACTAGGTAACTCAATGCTGGGCATAATTAAAAGCAATTGTAAGTAAAACATATATTTAAATTATGGCTTTATTTCTAATCAGGAAGTGAGGTAGTTTTGTTCCAAATTAGGCCAGATTCAGTTGCATCTGTGGAAAATAAGTGAGATGCTTTGAGGTCAATATGAAAAGAAACAGGATGATATATCATTCCATCAAACTCAACTATGAAGTCTTTGAATGCCTTTTCCATTTGCAGTCAATGCTTAATTTGAATTGACGAAACAGGAATTTATTTATTTTTTTAAAAAACCTACCTGAAAATCTTCCAGATAACATTTATGGGGAATGCATCTTATTTTTGAGATATTTTGCTTTCTGTTTATTCATTGGATGCAACTTTGTTTTTTTAATAATATCTATTATTATTTTGACTTGATCAGATAGATATAATTCTCAATGCACCCCCAAAGTGATCTGTCCTTATGAAGCTAGAGTTTTATTAGAAAACCTTTTTCTCCCACCTAAAATTAGATCCCAAGGAAGGAGAACCTCTTTGGAAACCATGCCCAAAGTCAGGATGATTTGTTAACCAACTTCTTCAACGCTGCTTTTCCTTGATCAGTGCTGCAACCAACACTTCTAGAATATCCTGGAGTTCCTGGGTCCCTGGAAGTGGACCCTTTCAACAAGGTTTTAGTTGCAGCAATTGTAAGCAGTACAACACCACTTTCAAGTTAACAGTTCTAAAGGCCTTTAACTACAGACATGTGGATAAGCCTTCAACAGCATACCAAGCTATGCTACTGATAAAATTGGGTCCCAAAGTCTGTAAAGTATGTATTCAGGGGGAACTAGTTGATATGGAAACTGAACATGCTCTGTCTTCATTGAGCTATTTTTCTGTCATCCCCAATAGGAGTTTCTAAAGATGTTTGTACTTCTGCCAACCCTGGAGTTTCCCTCAGCCTGCTACTCTCTTATGCAGATAATGTTGCTTAACATAAATCTGGAGTGGCACTGATATCTGAACATTAGAAAGAGAAGGGAAAATGTTTTGCATTGCCAAGGTATCCCTGGCCTTGAAAACCTATATTTTATTATTATTATTATTATTATTATTATTATTATTATTATTATTCAGGATTAAACAAAAATCATGGGGTAATAATGGTCTGCCAACTGCTATAAGTCATGACAGCTGAAATGGACCTTCCACAGTCCACAGTTGAATTGCAGGTGCTGAGGGAAAGCAATGAGGGAGAACTGTTGTTGTTTAGTTGTTTAGTCGTGTCTGACTCTTTGTGAGGGAGAGCTAGTCTTGCCTATATCGAAATATCTACCTCAGAAGGCCTATTTCCGTGCCTGTCAGTAAAGGCTTTAAACTGGTTAGCACACTTAACAGGGCCTTCTCAGCAGTGGCTCTGCAACCAGAAGCCAATTTCCCATCTCTTTTCTCAAACAGTTTTGATTGGGGTGGGGCATGAAAGAGGGTAGTTAACTACTATGGTATTGCTGAATGATTATTGTTTTCTACTGGTGGTTTTAATGTTGATTTATCATTGCTGGCTGTGTTTTAAAAGGTTTTATGGAATGGATTTGTATTTTAAAATATTGCAAAATATTCCGTCTCTTCCAGAACGGAAGGAGAAACCCCTTAAATAAATAAACAAACAAAACAAACATGCCCTGCTATGTGCCTTTAGACATCTGGATCAAAATTTGTTTGATCAAATTTAACTTGATTTCCTCTTTTATCTTTAGCACTTATGTCTAACGTGGATTACAGTGTAAATTAGGAATATATTACTGTAGCTATCTTCTACACTAGCTGCCACCAACCAAGTCCCTCCAGATTTTTGGAACATCAACTCTCATCATCTCCAACCAACATGAATGTGTTGGCAGGCAGGCAGAAATGAGAGTTGTAGTACAAAACATCTGGAGAGCCCTATTTTGGGGAGGCTATTATGCACTTCTGTATAACATAACACTTGTGTCTTACAAAATTCTATATATTCATCCTTTCCTTAAATTCAGAATGCAGATAAAACTTCTCCCAAATGTATCCATCATATACAGCTGATGCATAATTTCTCACAAGGAAAAAAAAGCCATGAATTTTGACTAAGTGGGTTGGATCCACAGTAAGTTAGTTATCCTTACATTCCCTTGAAATGAATGGGACCTAAGTAGGTCACTTAGTCTGGATCCAACCTGCATATCAAACAGCATATCAAAACAAGGCATTATTTAATGTTCAACTGTGTTCTACAACACAAACCACGTTTTTATCACCAGACATCTCGCCCACAATTCAAAAAGTAGAATTAAACCAACAAATCCACACTTATTTCAATGAGTTGTGCTGGATTGTGGCCCTTTTATCTGTCAAATGTCCAAGCATGGAAATCTAACATTTTAACTGCATATGAAAAATGTATTTTTTAATACCTATTAATCTAAAGTTAGTTTATATAAAAACAAGAAACATAGATAGCAATGGACAGGCTGGTGGTACATGTTTTACACAAAATCTTTCATTTGAACAAGAGCAAATTGATAAAAAGACAGAATATAAATAGGCAGAATGCTTCAAAAATAATACAAAAGTTCAAAAATGTCACTTTTCAAAGAGGCATTCCCCCCCTATATGTCCCACCAAAGACGATTCTGATTTCTATTCAATGCCGCTGTCCTTAATCCTCACATTTTATAACTGGCACTGATCCAGCATCTGAAACAAGGCTGCAGTCACTCCCCTATTCCCCAGTAGGGATCTTCAGATGGTCCGCAGAACACCCAGAGTCAGCAGAGGTACTCTGACCTTGAGCCTTCACTTTTGAAGGTCATCTGAGAATCCATACTTGACCTAGAACACAGCAGTAGTCTTTCTGACTCATCGGTGTTCCGCCGAGCCCAAAGCTCCCCACCTGCCACCACGGAACGTGGTTTGAGGGAAAGGGTTTCAAATTTGACGTAAGTCTCTTTTTCAAGGTCATCTTCCCTGACAGGTTTTGGTTTCCTGTGAAGCATTAAGACTTTATACAGTAAGAAAAATATCAATGGTAAGACAACGGCACAGGCCACCCCACCAGCTACCAGCAAAATGGGAATCGGATAATCATCTTCCATGGTAATTCCATCAGTGGAGAAAATGATGCATTGGTCCTTTGTAGGTGGGGTCCCTTTGGGAACAACACAGGCCATATATTGTGTGCTGGGTTCCAAACCATCTATGGTGACTTTGTTTTTCGAGGGGTCAGTGCTCAGGGGCAGCATGTCTTTCTCCCCATACTTTGAGTACAACACAGTCAAAGAAGAGTTGCTTGTGACATTGGCAGTTTTCCATGTTAAGGTCACTCTTTCGTCAGTTTCAGGAATTACTCTTAGGTTTTTTACTGCACCGTTTTTTTCAGCTCCTGCTGCTGCGCTGAGGGATGTCCCATCATCCTTCTTGCTAACATCACCTGGTTGTTTCTTGCCTCCGTTTGTATTTGATTTGGAGTTCTTTTTTCCATCTGGCATTGACTTGGGTGGTTTTTTGTCACTGCTTCTGTCAGTTGTAGGCCTTTCACTGGTAGCCACTGTTGTAGGAGGAGAAGTGCTTGTAGGCAATGTCGAAGAAGAAGCGGTGGTTGCATTCAAGGATTCTTGTTTGACCTCTTCCTGGGTGGTGTTTTGCTGGTCTGCTCCAGTCTTTTTCCCGTACTTTTGTGGAGAAACAGTTGTGGTGACAACGCCAACAACAGTGACTGTAACAGCAGCTTCTGACATTCCAGCCAAATTTTTGGCCTTGCATCTGTAGTCACCTGCATCCTTGTAGGAAATGCCAGTCAAGCTGATGATGGACCATCTTACACCTTCACCGGGACTTTCTTGAATAACTGGAAAACAATTCAATGCAGGTGAGTATGATAACCTGAACACGAAGCAGCAGCATTCATACTACCTTAGTGTGCTTTTTGTGGTGTTACAACATACATTTCAAACTTTTTTCATAGGGCTACAACATTTCACTGATTAAGATCAATCAGTTGATTAAGGTCAACCCATTAAAAACCTTTAAATCTGATTAATCAGACACCATCTTAGAAGAAACATTTCTCCTGCAGTATATCATATTTTAATCCAAAATCCACTGGACTCTGTAGGACTTGATTCTAAACAAATATATGCAAGGGTGGACTGTGAATCTGTTTCAGGTATGTGAAATTGGTTGAATGGCACAAGATCCAAGTCAGCCCTACGTACAATGATCTATAAAAACTGATTTCTTGTTCTGCCTCTCAGACCAGCAGCATCCATTACAAAAGATCTAATACATTTCTAAAAGGAAACACAGACTCTGGGTAAGTGCCTGGAACCCCTGGAATTTCACACCGCTTGGAGACTGGGGTGGTGTTCAACATAAGGGAGGAGAGGGCAGCAGGAGAAGCGTCATTCATATCCCTGCCATCCATTTCACCACACTTCCTCTCTACACATGAGTAATGCACAAAGAGGGCTATAGTGGCTGGCCAAGACTACCTAGTGAGCTTCATGGCAGAGTGGGCATTTGAACTTGGGTCACTCCAGCCCACCACTCTTGATGACTACACCCCTATTTTGGTTCTCAATGATCTCACAGGTCACTGTCAACTCAAGGTAAAATGACCTCTAGTCTCCCTTTTGCTTGAGACTCAATACCTGTATAGTTCACCGGCACATTGTCTGACCTAACCCAGGTGAGTTGTGGGGTGGGATAGCCAGTTGCATCACAGCGCAGTAGGACGTTGCTTCCCAGGGGCGAGGTGATCTTTGTGGCCGAAGTCATGACGGATGGTTTCAAGCACTGTTCCAGCTCTGCTCTTTGGAACAAAATCCCAGCCAGGCTCTCAGGTCCACTGCAAGCGACAAAAGGGTCCAGAAGCAAAATGGCGGTATCCACAATTTTAGAAAATTCAATTAGCTTGGAAATCCGACAGTCACAATACCATGGGTTGTCTTGCAAGCCTGAAAACAGAAGAACAGTATGCTCATAGTCTTGCTAGCAATGCAACTCAGCAGTTAGACTAGGTTTATGTACATACCCCCATTTATTCTGCATCCAAACAGTGTACATATTGCCAGCTTAAAACACAGCTAGGCAGTTCGTTTTCTCAATTCAAATCAAAGCTAGCTTGGAAGAAACACAATATTTCATAAGAAATGACAGGGAAGGGCCATAGCTCAGTGGCAGAGGGTCTGGTTTTCTATAGTGGCCAACTGAATGCCTTCCAGAGATCCACAAGCATGAGGAAAATACCAACCGCCAGCTTCTGCAGGCAACTTGCTTACACAGCCAATGCAGGAAGCTGATGGGCAGAAGAGGTGAAGCCTGCTTTCTGCAGGCATCAGTTACATGGGCAAGTTCTTGGCAGGGATAGGAGCGTAGGAAGCTGCCTTATACTGAGTCAGACCATTGCACAGCTGGGACAAAGGGCAGGGAGCCCAACAGCAGGTAGAGACAATGAAAGGCAGAGCAAGCTAATTCTAGCCTTGTCCCCATCCTCCTCCCTCCTGAGTTTCTACAGGGTCAACTCTGAGACTCGGGAGGAGGAAGTCAACAGGCAGTGCCAGGCCCTAGAGTGGTTGTCAGTAGGAAAGTGGGCTTTGAGGACTCAAGGCTCAGGTTGGTGGGTTGTGCCCCATTTGCCCTAACAGAGCAGCCTCCAGTAGACATTAGAGGCAATGTCTTAGCAATAATCCTACAGTGCCAGTCTATCTGGTGCTGTTGTTTTGGCCTCATCCTGCTTCTCATTCTTTAAGCAGCTGAAGTTATGTCTGACAACATGGGGGGGGGGGCTTAAGTTATACCAAGCCGGGCCTTTGATCCATCTAGTTCAGTACTGTCTGCAATGACTGACAGTGACTCTCTAGGATCAGTGGTCTCTCCCAACACTATAAGATGGGGACATCTCCCTCCCTCCCTCTCCCTTCTCCACACCCTGAAATGTTTCTGTCAAGGTGGAAGTCATGGAAGTAAAGAGGACAGGTAGCAATGGGCCAACTGCTTGAAATATTTTGAAATATCTTCCCATTGTACTTTCTCCTTTTAGCCCACTCCAAAAATTGAACCACATTACACTCCAATGAAAAAAGGAGGAGTCCAGGTACATCTCACTAACCAATCAATGTCCCCCACCAATCTGTGTGCCTCATTTTGCTGCCTGCTCCCCTTTTTCCTCACACTCAGATGAATCTGTCAGTAGTGACAACTGGAATTGCAAACTCTTAAGTTTGTCCTTACAAGCCCTTTGGGAAGCGTAATAGCTAAGTGCTAAAGCTTCTTCTTTGCATGCAGGTGGTCTCCAGTTCAATCCATGTCATCTCAGGAGAGAACCTCGCCTGACATCCTGGAGAGCTGCTGCCAGTCAGTGTAGACGATACTGATGGACCAATAGTCTGACTCAGTAGAAGGCAGCTTCCTATGTTCACTTAATTCCAAACTTTGATGCTATCATTAGAGTAGAAGGCACCAGTAAATATATTTAAATCTGTGCAGACGGGAAGCCAACCCAAGCATCCAAATTAGAATGAATAATCTGTGCACATGGTTAAAGATTTGAAGAGAGAACAATTGGGGGGAGGGGTTATAGGGGAGGGAGGGAGGGGGGAAAATTAGGATAAATGAGTAGGGACAAAAGAATATACTGTAATGCATAACTAATAGGAGGGTGATTTTGATGTATGTTATAGTTAGATTTTCAACTGAATGATTTTTTTGTAAGTTATTCAATGAGCCTGGAGGAAAGTGTGATTATAAAGAATAAGAATAATAATTAAAAAAAAAACTCGTGCAGATCTGAACATTGAGAAAGGGCCCAGCAGAAAAATTCAGAAAGAATAGGCACTTCCGAACAGGAGAAAGAAAGATGGGGAAAAGGAGAGACAAAAACAACATTCTAGGCATGAATCTCTATTGCAGCTGATTCAATAAATGAATCCCTAATTCAGGGCAGTTGTGCACCAGCTCCCTTGTGCAGAAACAGTGCAAGGAACCTTAAATGCCTCCCAGAATTTACAATACTGAGTTTTATTTTAGAATTGGAGATGCAAGACTTTTGTTTTGTTGGCTTTTGGCACTGCCAATTCTGCATGCAAAACAAGATAATTTGTGAGGAGGCACCTGATATTGAATCAGGATCAGCAGCAATGATTTATGAGAAGACAGTGCAAGAGAAGAATCAATCCGCAGGAGAAATGAGAAGTGATTTAAAAGTCATGTGTACAGCATAACCTTCAGAGTGGCGCATTCAGAAACTGGTGCTCAGTTCCAACTATAAAAGGAACAGCACCCTCTGCTGCACAGCGATTTGTACTACCTAAGTTGTCTAGCAAAGTCGCCCGCAAGGATAACTTTGGAATTTGGACAACCCAAAAAACCGTGTTTCCCAAAGCGTAGTGCATGCATCCCAGGGGATACATGAAAGGGTCTTAAAGGGTGCACAGCAGAATATTTTTATTTTACTTTATCATAGTTAAATCGTATTATTAATACTACCCCCAAATTATATTTGTCTTAGAAGGGGTATTCAGGTAAGACTAAAGTCTCAGCAGAGGTATGCAATTCTTGCAGGATTAGGAAACACTCCTATATAACATATAAAGTTAGCAAACTCATTCTCTGAATATGGACAATGGTGCATATTTGTCCTGGCACATATTTGTGTGTGCTACTTGAACAGCCCATCAGTGCACAGGAGAGATGTAACAGCAGGCTTTGTGAAACCTCAAGAGTTGCCCCCATATTAATATGCATATTTGTAGAACACATGGGCAAAAGTACAATCTTTAGAGGGGTGGAAAACTAGGGAGCCCACTCCAAAGCTGCTCTGTGAGGAGCTCAATGGACATGGAATACTGACTGCCTCTTGAAGAAAACAGAAAACTGGGGTTGGGAATTGAATGGAATGTCCTGGAAAAGGGTATCCTGAGCAGAATCACATGACACTACTAGATTTTGTTGCAGAACCCACATGTGTGGTTATAATACCAAAGCCAATGACTTAAAGCAAACATGTCACAGTAATGCACATCTGCAGTGGGTTCTGGTCAGCACATCAAAAGCTCACAAGGCACACAAGCAGTGGCAGTGCTTCCCGCTAGTCAGCAAAGCAGACCATAGGAATTGTGGGTGCTCCAATCAACACAATAGACAGCACTGATCAAACTATTCTAACCAAGTTCCAGATCTTGCTGTTCTCACATTCCTTTCATGCTAAAATGCCAAACTAAAATTTAGGGAAACAGCAGTGCAAGAAATGTATGGCCAGAACTATTTTTCAATGGCCCAGGGACTCATTCAAGATTCATGCCAGCTGGCACAGTTCAAAGAAGGAATTTCACGATATTTGCCGGCTTACCTAATATGACCCTCTGTATTATGGAGTCTGCATTCCTGGGATCTGTGTTTCTGGGCAATCCTGTTTCAGAAAAAGGAAGCAAGATATCCAAGATGTCTGATGGCAGAGAGGTTAATTTGTTGCTAGATATGTCCAGGTAAGTGAGATTCCTCAGATATTTGCCGGCCTCAGCAGGAATGCTGGTCATTAGGTTGTTGTGTAAGTCAAGTGTTCGGAGGTTAGGCATCTCAGCCAAAGATTCCCAAGGGAAACTCGACAGCAAATTCCCATCCAGGCGCAATTCATGCAATAGTTTTAAATTATAGAAGCTGCTCGTGTCAATGTTTGCTATAGAGTTGTAGGTAAGCCACAGGTATTTGAGATCCACCAGGTAGTAGAAGGCTTCAGTCGGGATCTTTCGTATGACAGTCTTTTCTATCCGGAGTTTCACTGTATCCACTGGAACGTTTACAGGTATCTCAAACATATCAGGATCATTGCACAGCACAGACCTAAGGTCAAACAAAAAGAAAGAGAGGCGATAATGAATTGTTTTTAATGAATTTTTCAAAGAACCCTATTTCCCTCACAGCTACAAGTCCCATAGTAGTTTAACAAACAATCCCATGGAACTCTGGGAATTATAGCTCTTTGAGGGCAACAGGGGTCTCCTAACAACTCCTAACAAACTACAGTTCCCAGGATTCTTTGAGGGAAGCCATGGCTGTTTAAAGTGGCATGATACTACCTGAAATGTACAGTGTCAATAGGGCCATAGCACAGTCACATGATGGCAATGGGCCCAAGATGGGCCTTTTCGCTTTGCCAACCTGTGTTGCAGACAGGCATTTTCCTCTTCCTCACCCATCTTCTGCCCTGGCATGTGACAGTGGTTACACCACTGTTAAGCCCCATTGCTGCTAGCCAAGGGCTTGGATTGCAGCCTAACCCAGTCAATAGCACAGTATAAAGGGGGTTATGATGACCCAGGCTTCCTCAACCTCGGCCCTCCAGATGTTTTGAGACTACAATTCCCATCATCCCTGACCACTGGGTCCTGCTAGCTAGGGATCATGGGAGTTGTGGGCCAAAAACATCTGGAGGGCCGAGGTTGAGGAAGCCTGTATTAACCCTTCAAACCCTCATGTCAAGTCCGCTCTTTAATTGCAGGTTGATGTTAAGTGAGCAGAGGAGGATGTAGCCTACACCAGAGGAAGCCCACATGGTGCTGAACAACACTGGCTGGGGAATGACAGGAACTGGAGACTGAAAACAGATGGCGGCAACCGCTCTTCGTCCCCACTGGTTGCACACCAAACCGATTGCCTTCAGCGGGTGTTGTGGTCCTTCTGAGGTACATATACAAAGTGCCCATGACACACTTCCTCCAAACTAGGTGGGCACAACAGTCTCAGACACTCACCTGGCTTGATGTTTCAGGCAGATTTACTTGAGCATCAGCTACTCTCCTCAGGTATAAGAAAAAGTCAGAGCTGAGAGGAGGGCAGATGACACCGTCCCTCACCCTACTCCTCTGCTTAACCATGTCCTCCCCTCACCTGCCGTCTGACGGTACAATAGTACCATTTAGGAACTGGTTTAGCCCCTCATTTTTTATTTTCTATCTATCCCTTGGCCGCCTTTCAGGACAAAAGCCCTCACAAGGCAGTTTACATTTAAAACAACAATAAAACCTAACATCACATTTCAATAAAAATTTGATCATTCAAAGCAGCCTAAAACACCACACAGGAAAACAGCATGATACACTTCATAATAATGGTGATAAAATGTAATCAGACGTGCTATGTGTCCTTCAAGAGAAAGCCATCCAAAATAAACTGGTTTTGAAAACCAAGTTATAGCCTCTACTACTGGGGCCATAAGCATATTACTCAGGATTTCAACAAGGCCCAGCACCTTGGGCCTTCTGCCATTTGTGGTATCACCTACCAGAGACCACAAGGAGAGGGTAAGCACGATTCAAGAAGGAACAGGGGCACAGACGACGCCAGATGGCTGACAGCATACATGATTTACAGTAACTATTCTTATTAAGCTGCTATAAGATTGCAGCATATTTGTGCAAGAGAAGAAGAACTGCACAGTTCCTAAAGACAAACCCCTTTTCTAACTGACCACTAATTCCATGACTCTCCGACCAGAGAAACACTAATGAGTTCTCAATAGGATTATGTAAGAACAAATGGTGAAAACGAAAGCTTGAATGTGGAGCACCAGAGCCAAAGAACCTTCAAGCACAATTTATAACATATCTAGACTCAAAAAGCATCTGGAATGCTTCTGAATTTATTTTCTGAAGGAAGGATTTTCAAAACCACTTCATCTAATTGAGCTGACATTTTGTTCCCTTCCCCCACTCGATGGCATTTGGGAAGATAAGGCAGTGCAGTTCAAAGCGTATCTACTCCCACTGAAACCGGTATAAGATTGCAGCATATCTGTGCAAGAAAAAAAGAACTGCACAAGTCCTAAAACCAAACCCCTTTTCTAGCTAACCATTATATCTGGCTTTAGAATATATATATATATATATATATCTGAAAATTCCATGAAGCTGCTGAGGCAGGGTCCAAAAAGGCTAAGCCTATCATATTAAAGATCTCATTTTAGAAATTCTAGACAGTTGGATTTTCACTTTCATTTGTGTTTTACCTTATGCTGCACCATTCCATTATTTCCATCAGTTCTTAACATTTGTTTAGTCACTTTAAGCAAATCAAAGTCTCAAAGCCACTCATGATAAAAAAACAGATAAAACCAATTTGAAGTCAACTATTTAGCAAACAATGTAATACAAACTGCAGATGTTTGTATTGCTTTTATGTCCTTTGTTTGTCCCACATAAGGTACAATACAACTAGATGAACATTGTTTTCTTTTCCAGACTGAGAATAAAATACATGTTTTGAATCTATCATTACAAATTGTATTGAAGTTTCCAGACCTTGGCTTCACTCCAGTGGTGTTGCTGAGGACCCCAAACCCCACCGAGGAAACAGGCTTCTGTCAATGGATTGCCCCACCATATTTGCAAATGGTTACTGTGGGGCCACAGAATCCACTGCATCCTGAAGCCTGGGTTGCACAAATAGTTTCTGGCCTACAATCAAGTCCCTCAACCTTCTCTTGGCTCAGTGTACCATCCTTCTCTATTCCACCAATTATCTGCTTGGAATGGAGCAAAGCTGAAAATTTGTGGGCATGATTGCTCTCATAGAATTCTGGACCTGGATATCAGTATCTTCTTTGTTTCAAATCTGGCTTCCCTACGGAATGAATAACTGTAAAAAAGTGATGTGCACTGACTAGATGTTCTTTAAAACTATTTTCAAAATACCGGCATTGCAGAAGGATGTAGATTCTAGGGGCATTTGTACCAAGCAATGAAGGAAACAGTTCTATACTCGCTCACTTACCAGTAAAGCCACAATGAGTATAGTGGGGGTTACTTCTGAGTAGACATGCATAGGCTTGCATTGACATTTCCCCCCTGCAGTTTCAGCCCCCTTTACTGCAATCCAATTAGATCAGACTTTGCGGCCAACTACCCTGCCTATGCACATAGCTTACTATAAGAGTGCAAAGCGGGGTGGGGGGGGAATTCTAATTTCTCCCCTGGTATATTAATTTGCTACAGAAATAACTTGCAAAGCACATGAACCACTGTAGCATTTACACCAATCACTAGTAGCATTGGATTATTTTTTTTGAAATTTCATCGGCTGCTTTCCCGTGGTTGTACTGAGTAGCATTTTCTTTTGAACAAACAGAAAAGAAAAGCCTACCTTGTTCCAGTGTCATCCCCTCTGCCATGATAGATGCAAGTGCACTGAGATGGGCAGAAACTATCGACCTCTTCCAAAAAGCTCATCACAATGCAGACAGCAGCAATCAGATACATGACTTCCTTCCAGGACAATTGATATACCCAAAACCTAAAATCTTTTATTCCTAGGCACTCCCTCTGTGTGCCACGGCTGTGAACATAGGCATCCATTTAGTAAGAGCAGATTACCTTGGATTAACCAAGAGCTGCAGTTACTTAACCTTCAAATGTATTCTGCAAAGGATCAGTTGAAACAGCTCGCTCCTTATTGTGTCAAAGGAGGAATATATTACCTTTAAATTGCAACCATCCTAAAGAGGGACTCTTTAAATATCAAATGAAAAACTGAAATTAAAGTGGGGAAATGTCACCAGAGTAATTCACAGTTTAGACAGCCATTGCAAGTAAAACACTACCTTTTAATTTTTTAAAAAATGCTCTGTGCTTTGAATAACTGTGAAGCACACCTATATTACGCAGCAAAAATAAAACACCAAATTGGGAAGCACAGAATGGGGGCAAAAATGCTTTTTGACTGGGTGCTAATGTAAAAGACCAATTATTTTAAATTAACAGCTGAATAAAATTAGATGTACACAGATGGAGACCCATGAAGCATAAAGGAACTGATAATCATTTAATGAAATATACTTACAATTAGTAGCAGATGGTACCAATAATCTGAGTGCAATAATCTTGAAAAGTGGCTTCCTTTTGATTAAAAACTTAACTGTTTGTCCTTTGCTCTTCATTAAAAACAATCACATATTTGCTTTTTTAAAAGAGCACAGATTAGCTATCAGATCTAATTACTTTCTTTGAGAATAGTTTTAGTAAAAATCACTTTGAAACATACAATAACTGGGAAGAGAAGGTGTATTGCTCACTACTGTTTTTCTGGTGACATTTCTTTGCTTTTAAGAAAAGAAACAGGAATATTGGCTGTTTAAAAATATACTTGTTACTGTAATATGGTTTATATTCTTGATGAAAATGTACCATCCCCTCCTCCCTCAACCTAACAGGTACAAAACTGACTAATAATTGTGGGAAAGGATATAAACCAGTCAAAAACACTAATCTCTGAAGTCTTGGCTTTTATTGATGTTTTATTATAGATACTAAGGGCACACGCCTATGAAATATTGTGCTTGTACAATGAACCACAAGGGTCCTTTTGCTAATACAATGCTGCAGCAGATAGCTTGGCACCAGGGGTCAGCAACCATAAAGCCTGGGCCAGCCAGGACCCTGGTAGATCTCGGGGAATAAAATATATGGTGCTTGTTACCATCATAGCTACCACAGGATCCAGCTATGGAGTCAAATGACTTGAAAGTAAGCAAAAGCCTTGTAACACAACTATCCGCAAAACAGATCAGACTTGCTTCTTTCCAGGGATTCGGCAAGCAAGTAAACATAGAGGCAATGCTTTCCATCAGCATCCTTAGGTAATTGTGCTTTGAGACGCACTCATTGGCAAGAAGACATGGTTGATTGTGATCTCCTGCCGTGTTTGACATCTGACCATCGCAAAGATGGCCCTTCGAAACCTGAAAGAGGGAGAAATCCTTTCAGTGTTGGATGCATGAATTCCGTGCCAATCCCTCGAATTCCAAGAATTTCACCTCCAAGAAGTGAATGGCTCAAGGGCTTCACCATCCAAGTCCAGCAGTCTAACCACTGCATCACACCGGAACTCTCACATTTACAACTATAACACATTCTCTCCCCACAGAATCTCCACCTCTTAAGTTGTGGTAGAAGTGAACCACTTACTTTTTGTTCGCGATGACATAAATACAGGGATTATAGAATGTGGAGGACTTGGCAAACAATGGTGCTATAATTGCCATGGCAGGAGAAATTTTCCTGGGATCCCCAAATGAAGACCATAAACACACGATAGAATATGGTGACCACGCCACCAGGAACATTAAAATCATGACAACGGACATCTGTAAAGGAAAATGAACAAAGTGTGATGTCCCAAAATATTTTCAGTTCTGTTCTAGCATCTCTTTGATCGTTACCTCAGACCTTCATTCTGTCCAGTCCCCCTTTTTTGTTACAAGCCCATCTAAGGTTGGAATAAAGTAGGGATGGAGGGACACAGATGTGAGGACGTGGGAGGAGGGAGGCTTGAAGGAGCCGTGAAGATATTTGGTTTTGTGAGGTGTAAAGGAAGGAATTTGGTTTGGCAAGGTGGATGGCGAGGGGTGGCAGAGTTGTCAAGCGATATGAGCAGGGGCGGCAACCCCTAGTGCAGTGTTTTTGGACTACTATCATCCCTAACTAGCAAGACCAATGGTCAGGGATGGTGGGAATTGTAGCCCTAAAGCAGCAGGAGACCCAAGTTTGGGTAACAGTGCCCTAGTTTTTGTGTTTGGCATGAACATATGTAGCTCAGTGGTAGAGTAACTGCTTTTCATGCAGAACGTATGGCTGGGAAGCACCCTTTCTAAAACCCTGGGGAACCACAACCAACCAATCCAATGAACTTGATGGACCTATAGTCTGATACAGTCTATGGCAGCATCTTATGAGCTGATGATTTGTTTCAGCACCTCAACGGGCAAAAGAAACTGATTTCCTCCCCACTGAAACAGAAAAGGGAGCTCTGTCAGAATGACCATACCTTTGTTACATCTACTTGATCAGACCAATCTATGTTGATGCTCTCTAGGCAACTGCTTCTGGCGTACCGCTTCATAGTTCGCGAAACATTGAAGTAGCAGTAAAACATGACCGATAACGGGATGACAAAGTTAACAGCAATCACAGACATTGTGAAAGAAACAAAGGATCTGAAAGTGGAAAAAACCCCAAAGAAGATGACTAGAAAACACCACCTTTCATCCTGGTTTAACTGTAAGATTAGAGTGAAACATTTTATGTACTGTGCAACATGTTCTAAAAGTGTTTTTTTATACTGTACCCATCAATAATGGCTCCATTTTGGCTGAGTTTAGACACACAGCCTATTACCCACTTAATAGGGAGTATTTCCCATTGAACCCAATAGCACTTGCTTCTGAGTAAATATAAAAAAGGATTGTGACCTTCACAACTGCCCACAAAGGTTTGTTTACTTGTCAACAGTAAGGGAGTCAGACTCTCTTGAGTCTCTAACTCCAATCTATTCACAGTCCACTATGAAGACTTTAAATATGGCTTTTTAATAAAATAAAAAACCCTTGCTTTTATATAAGATATAAAGAGAAATAATAAAAAATAATTTAAATATAAAATCAATACAATATATTTTTAAAAACCCATGTTTTATACTCTTGGAGGAGAAAACATAGTTTGGAAACCTTTCTTGCCCTCTTTAGAAGCTCTTTCCTCCCCACCAACGTCTCAATAGTTGCCACTTTTTATGGTAAGGCTGCACTGACACAAGCCCAGTACAAATTTACGAACAAACACACACACGTACTACCCGACAAGTCAAAACATACGCATCGTTTTTCCTCCAGTTCACTGTACAGGTAGCTCCAGTTGGATCTGGGGCGTAGCTTGCCCAGCCCACAATCGGCATCGAGGCCCAAAAGACTGCATTGATCCAGGCAGCAAGAATCAGAACTGTGTAGTTGTTAGCAGTAAGTCTACTACCTATGGAGACAAAACAGTGATACCTCTGTTTATTCTCCCTGGTCACTTATAACATTTTACACTGAAGTAAACACGGTGTTTGAATGATAACAAAACTGTATAAACAAAATCAATCTACACTTATTGTAGATCTACATAAGAAAGCCTTCAGACATATTAATACCCAAATTATATATTGGCTTCATATAGTTAATGAAATGGAAGCATTTATTTTCCCCTCCATCAACACACTTTTTACAATCAAAAGTTGGCCCCCAAAAGACAAGAGATGACAAAACACCACCCCCCAAAACCAGGGGTAGGAAACCTATCACCGCCCACAAGATGCTGTTGGTCTGCTAAGCCCCATCTGCCCCAGCCTGAATGGCCAATGTTCAGGGATAATGGGAGATGCACTCCAGCAGCATTTGGAGAGTCACAGGTTCCCCACACCTACCATGAACCTTTCACTAACTGGATTACCCCTGTACTTTATTTTCATTTATATCACACCTTTCTCCCATGATGGAATTCAGGGCAGCATGCATAGGATTAGGTTCAGCAAGGTAGCTTCATTATGTGCCTAATCATAGGATTTTAGAGTTAGTAGAGACCTGAAAGGTAATCTATTCCAACTTGCTCAGTGCTGGATCTCCAATGCAAGATACGTAAGTAAAATATTAAAATGGTGTTTTTGCCCACAAAACCATCGTTTAGTTCCCCTGCTCCCAGATTATCAGTGCTCTGAGCCTTGTGGCTGCACTGCAGCCTATGTTGTTTTATGGCAAAACAAAATTTTTAAAAATCCTTCCAGTAGCACCTTAGAGACCAACTAAGTTTGTTATTGGTATGAGCTTTCGTGTGCATGCACACTTCTTCAGATACACACATAGTGTGCATGCACACGAAAGCTCATACCAATAACAAACTTAGTTGGTCTCTAAGGTGCTACTGGAAGGATTCTTTTTATTTTGTTTTGACTACAGCAGACCAACACCTATATCTTGTTTTATGACAGTTGAATCTCCCTCTACACACACCCAAACACCCACACACCCATGCAGACTGGTCACCAAGATTGTCTGCTTTCGTCTTCACCCCTTTCAATTTTTCAAGTGCGGGATCTCATAAACCTTATTAAAATATGACTTGGTTAACTCTGTGTGGGTAACAAAGTTTCCAAAGAGCACTAAGAAAGCAAACAGAACTGCTGGTGCTTTAAATGGCAAAACTCTGTAGCATTTATTTGCTCAACTGGTCCTGCTGTGCGTAAGCGACAATCAACTCAAGCATCTATAACAAAAAGTCTACATGAAAAAACCAGTTCATGAGTTTAGGCAATAAAATATAACCTAAACCTATACTGTGTTTTATACAATAGTTGCAACAGACTATATTTTTGTTTGTGCAAGAATATAACATACCTATATGTGGCTTGCAGATTGTCAGGTAACGGTCAATTGCAACAACAGTAAGCAAACCAATACTTGCCATTCCAAAAAAGATATTTAAAGCAGCATAGATCTGAAATTGGAGAGATTATATAATCATTTTCAAGGAATAATCGTCATTGTTTTCAAAGGTTTTGAACTCTGATCCTTGTTACTGTTATTTTTGCAGTTATTATGCATTGTTGCATATATCAACCCCAAATAATATCAAGTTTAGCTTTAAAAAATGTAACACTGAAGTTCCCGTGTTGGATTTTGGCTAGCTGAGCATTGTTATCTGTTCATATCTTAACAAGTTGTTCCAGAGAGAGCCATAAACATATAATACATATAATTTCCTCAAAAATTGTATTTGGGTCTCATGTTTTTTAGAGATTTAAGTTGCTTTGATAACTTTTCCATAAGGGAAATGTTCCATACACTTTCCAAGCAAGTTTCCAGTGTCTACATTAGATCTTTTAAATCATCAGCAAACAAGCTGAACCATGCTATTTGGGGACCAAAGGGTACTGTTTGACCTGTAACAACATATACTTCATTCATAATTAGTTCCCCAAAGGATTGAACCTTCTTGCAGCTCCACCACATATTGAGATAAGCCCCCATTTGCCGACATCCTCTCCAACAGAGTAGACTAGGTTGAAGATTTATTCTGTGACTTTTTATAGGTGGATGGTGCTATCTATATACTTTTTTTGCTGTTTTATTTTTTCTGGTAAATGAATTGCCATTTCCTCTATATATTTTTACTAATCTAACATTTCTCTGTTACAATTCCAGCATAGATAATACTGAGAAGAATACTGGTCTGATAATACTGAGAAGAATACTGGTCTGACTCAGCCCGTTATGTACTGAGTTGAATAGGATCCAAAAAAGCAGCAGTCTGATTGGTCCTAGAACAATAGGATTCAGAATGCAGCAGTCTGATTGGTCCTAGAACAATGCAGCAGTCTGATTGGTCCTAGAACAATGCAGCAGTATGATTGGTCCACAGGAACCACCCAATCCAGGTCCAGGTGGAAGTGAATCCGCAACCTGATTGGCCTACAGGAGAATCCCAGAATTAGCCAATCACGTGTGACCCATTGTGTAAATAATGTATATAAAGCAGATATTTTGGGGAAACTTTCATTCCTCACTACTATGACCTGAATAAAGAGCATGAAATCCACACTCGACTCCAAGTATATTTCACAGCCTCAGTGGGTTTACAACTAGTGTGCCACAGGCAACACTGGCCTCTTTTCCCCCCTTCCTTCCTTCCTTCCTTCCTTGCTTCCCTCCTCTGTTGCCCTCTTGCGTCTCTGCCTCCCAAAGGCTTGCACAGCTGTTTGTTGCAGCAGCCTTGGTTACAAGCTCCCCAGACAATTGGTGCCTCTGTGGCTGGCCAGGGGATGCTGGTTGCCAGGAGCAAAGGAGCTTCAGAGATGGGGGGCAGGGGCTGCAATGGCTGCCTGGAGGACTCCCAAGGAGATGGGAGAGGAGAGGAGGCTAAGGGAACACTCCACAAGGGAGGGTGTTTGAAAAAGGATGAGAGGCTGCCAGTTCGGCAGGCAAGGGGTGACATGACTGGGCTCCTGAGCTCCACAGGGGTGCTACAGAAAGAACATATTTGGTCAAGAGAGCTGTGGACTCAAAAAGTTTGAAAACCTCTGGCCTAAGGCATCATCTCAAGCTCTGTTTCCTGTTCCAGCTGGCAGTAGCTCTCCAACAGAGTTCTTTATTTTCACCTACTCCCTGATCCTTTTAGCTGGAGGCACTGTGGGGCCTGTGGCAATGAAGTGTTTTGCCCCTGTGCTGGGTCCCTTATCCACCAGGTCTTCTGCCCATTTGTCGCCCCTAATAGTTTTCACAGCTGAAAAATGTTATGAATAGCTAGACAGTGCTAGGAGTCAGACGTTCTACTCTAGGCAGCCATCTAGTGGCAAGCCCAATTTAGTATGTGTTTTAATTTACAATTCTGAAATGCCTCATTTCCAGCTTGCAAAGGGGTAAAGGTAAAGGGACCCCTAACTTAGCATGACTAAGCCACTTCTGGTGAACCAGAGCAGCGCACGGAAACGCCGTTTACCTTCCCGCCAGAGCGGTACCTATTTACGTAACTACTTGCACTTTGACGTGCTTTCGAACTGCTAGGTTGGCAGGAGCAGGGACCAAGCAATGGGAGCTCACCCCGTCACGGGGATTCGAACCGCCAACCTTCTGATCGGCAAGTCCTAGGCTCTGTGGGTAGCAGATACCAAACAGCTTTGTGCTATCTGAAAAGCTAACAGATTTATTGTGACATAAACTTTTGTTCACTAAATTCTCTAGAGCCTATTTTATCAGCTATTCGCTCTTTGGGAGCATGCATACCCTCCAACATTTTTCCATTGAAAATAGGGATGTCTTATTCCATAATAACTGTGCCTCTGCTGTAACATATGGAGTGGCTGTTAGGACTGCATCACTGTTTGTGCTCAGAATGGAACATGAACAATTGTAGGAATGACCTAGATGCATCTCACTTGTTTACATGCATTCAAATCAATCAATCAATACTGCCCTCTTATACCTGGAGGTCTCAGGGCAGTTCACAGAACAAAATAAAAATATAAAACCACCAAATATATAATCGAAAAAACAACCCAGTCACCCCCTCCCCCCCAAACCCCACATTTTAAAAGGGCATAGGATGTCAATCAAATCAACCAAAGGCCTTATGTGCACTTCAGCTGGAACAGGGATAAACACAAACATGCTTTGGTCTTTAATTTCTAACTTCCAAGTACCTGGCAGCCTGCATAGCCGAATTTCCAGCTTCCATGCAGATCCGAAGCTGCGGACATGGGGTAGCCAATCCCACTCACTCCAATGTCAGTGAAAGCCAGGTTAATAATAATGGCATTGGTTGCTGTTCGAAGTTCCTTATACTTAACAAAGATGCCTAGGACCACTATGTTACTCAGAAGACTTACGACTCCTGTTAAAAGACCAAAAAGGGAAACTAAACAATAGCAAATAATTAACATTAGCATTCTGAAAAACAACAACTCTATTATGGCTAATTTATTAAGGGTATCCATAACTCAGCAAGGCATTTTTTAAAAACATTTCTATAAAACTTGGAAATGTATGCTAATGTTAATATAGTCTTATAATGTTGTGTTGCATGCTTGTATACAAAGCTCTTGTTTGTTTTGAAAATGGATGGATAGTTTTCTTTACCTCAACCCTTTCCAACTCAGAATTATTCATGCATTCAGCAATATTGTACCCAACATATGTCCTGCTTTCCTCAAGACTGGGTTACTGTAGTATGTTCTATATAGGGCTGCCTTCAAAAAGCATTTGGATCCTGCAGCTTATCCAAAGCAGTCAAAATAAATCATGGTCCTGTGTACAAACCAATGAGCAGGAACCATCCCATCACTGAATCTATACCCTTTAGGAACACAATCAAAGAGTTTAACAAGTTCATCAGTGGGATAGCTCAGTCGGTAGAGCATGAGAAGCTTGATCGCAGGGTCGTGGATTCGAGCCCTATGTTGGGCAAAAAGATTCCTGCATTGCAGGGGTTGGACTAGATGACTCTTAGGTCCCTTCCGTCTCAACAATTCTATGATCACCAAGCCCTGTTTTCAGCAGTAAGAATCAACAAAGCATCACTATGTGCCCACAGGTCCAAAAAGGTTGGTGACATCTAATTTGCATCAAAGAGCTGCACTTCAGAAAACAGCTCCTTGCTTTATTGAAGCTTTTTCGTCTAAGGCAATACAGTCTGAAGCAAATAGAGCAACAATAAAACATTACTTCTTCATCAGCATATACGCTACTATTTATTATAAGGTGTCAGACCATCAGTGGGTACTTAGTGTATCTATATATATTCTACTCCTACACAAAGTAACATAAGACACAAGCCCAGAAGATAACAGAACATGTTCAGCATTCCAATTGCAAAAAGTGCATTTAAACAGAAAAGTTGTAGAATTTTGTCATTTGTTCAGTTTGTGACTATAAAAGTAATAGTGACTAAAATTTGAGCACTCTGGCAGTAAGATTAACTCTCAGGTGGTATCGCATTTGTTATACGCTGTCACATTGACAATGCTGCTCAGTGAGTCTTCCCTTAGAAGGAAAAGATTTGCATCTAAGAAAACTGTGACTCAATTTATCATGATAAGACTGGCCGACAGTCACACCTTTAAGCAAAATGGGTGAAAGCATTTATGATCCAACTGCATCCATTAAAAAATATAGCACTGTAAGAATTTGAATTTTTAAAAAAACTTTTCTAAAAAATTATTTAATTGAAAAAAGTGCAATATACCCGACCTACAGTAAAACCACCACCTACTCACAGAATGTGGAATCTTATATTGATGACAGAAGGCAGCCTTTGCATCTATGACCTCCTCCGTTGCTTTGCTGCATAAAATAGCTCTCCATATCTCCCAGTACAGCCACTGCTTCAGCCAAAATAGAGATGCTCTAGCCTTTTTGAGACTATGCAACAGGCTCCTTTAGAAGCATGACAATGCTTGTTGTATATGTCATAATAAGCTACTCAATCTTTAAAGAGAATTCTTGCTCACACTAGCCACCTCCTTTACTGACCTAGAGCACATCTAGGGACCAAATATTATTTCTGAGTATCCAATATAGATACAAGTCTTCAACAAAACATATAGCTGGAACAAGGACCTATAGTTGGAGCTTTTTTCCTCACGAGCAATTCAACATCTCCCATAAAATGTACATAAGATTATATTAGGTGGAAATCAATTATGACCAATCCATGCACAATGTTGTTTTTAAAATATATTCCATAACCACTGCTATGGGAAATGGAGTTAGAGCTTTTGAAATAACAAGCACTTGCTTCTTGAGGATAGTTTTGAGGCTGTATTGCTTAATCATTCACTGGCTGCCACTTGTGGCTGCAGCAGAGGACCCCAAAACCAAGAACAAGGCAGAGAGGAATGCAAAATGGGTGAACTCTCTGAGCTCCCAGACCATTCCAGCCTAGAACTAGCAAACAAAGAACTTCATATGGAGAAGTAGGTAAACATAGGGCTGAGAGCCAATATCCCTGCATACTTTTTATTCCTCAAAGCGACAGATTGGAGACAAAGCCATTAATGTTCAGTAGTCAAACAGAGGCCATTGGGACTTAAAGTTAGCCATGGTTTCAGTTAGCCCACTCTAAGCAAGACTGCGTCCAGGTCCAACCTTCTATCTTTATGATAAATGGCTCCCAAAACAGTGACAAACACATCATTTTACAAATCTAAATAAATTACATTTCTTTTGCAAATTAACATGTACCATCTGAGTCACATCCACTCCACATATATGCATATAGGGAATTGCACCCTTAATGTCCATGTTTGATACTTGTTTAAGATCAGTTTTATCATTTCACATTTGATTGTTCCAAATCTTCCCTATCTTTAGAAAATGCTGGACAAAAACCAATTAACAGCTTTTTTTTGCACTTGAATAACACAGAATGCCTCTATTCCAAGTCTTAAATCCTGGTTTTTCATCCCCCTGCCACAAATTCCATCAACATTCATACCTGCTGTTATCAAATAAGCTGCAACTATGTTGTGTTCAGTCTGTGAAAAGGCCGAATGAGGTTCATTTTCACCTTCCGAAAAGTTAGCAGAATCATTCAAAAACATTGCAGGGGAAAGAAAATTGGAAAAACACCCTCCAGGGTTATCCTGTAAATGGCCATTCGAAACAAACACACATCCCCAGCTTTTGTAGGCAGATCCTCGTCCTGCAAAACTGACTATAAAAGTTTTTCCCTGCTGAAAAGCTCCCAAATGGATTTCCACTCAAGAGCAAAGGGGTTTACATTCCCAAACTATGAAAGGGGAAGGCTTGTTAGCTCAACAAAGAACAGCACAGAGCTGCAAGTGCATTTTTAACAAGATCCTTACGGTTCATGGCCTTATTACTAAAGAGATTAGCGGCTACATAGGCCCCACACTTTGGACTTCACATTTTCTTTCTTTTAATGTTTCAAAAAACCCGGCAGGAGTTGATTGTTCATCATGTGTATGTTTGCATCTGAGAATTCTGAACCAAGTTTTAAAAAGCAATTAAGCAAAACAGTAACTATAAAAAAACCCTATTGCAAAAGACAGGGCAAAACACATCTCAATCTACAGTGGTATCTCGGTTTACGAACTTAATCCATTTCAGAAGTCTGTTCTTAAACCGAAACCGTTCTTAAACGGAGGCGCACTTTCCCTAATGAGGCCTCCCGCCGCCACTGCCCTTCCACCGTTCGGATTCCATTCTTAGACTGAGGTAAAGTTCGCAAATCAGGACACTACTTCCGGTTTTGCGGTGTTCGTAAACCAAATAGTTCATAAACAGGACTGTTCTTAAACCGAGGTACCACTGTATTTGCAAGAAGAGGTTGAAGATTCACATCCTGATTTGAAATCCCAACTCGAAATACCTGTAATGTATCTGCTTTAAGAGTATCAACTTTACATCAACTTTGATTATTTGTCCATGGAGTCCATTATCTATATCAGGACTGTAGCTCAATGGCTGAGTTGAGGCCCAAGATTCAATCCTCAGCAACTCCAGGTATGGCTGGAAAAGACTCCTAGCTGAAACTCTTCGAAGTTTCATTGGTGGAATGGCATTAATAAAAACATCCAGGTGAGAGCACTTGATGTGACACACACAGACTGGGACCTGATGGCACAAGCAGCCAAGAGGCCACCCACATATTTTGGATAGCTGTGTATGAGTGAAATAATGCCAGTTTCTTTCCTCCCTGCTGGTTCCATGTTATTATGGTACATTCAAACCAGATATCTTGGTTTGTTTCACTCCCAAACAAATCATAATCAGTAACCCAGGAACAAACCATGGCTACATATTATGGTTTGCTGGGAGTGAAACAAACCATGATGCCTGGTTTGGACATAACACCAAGCAAGGGATCGTAACTAAAAGGCCATCTTAGATGTGTACACAATAAACCATTAACTATGGACGCGGGTGGCACTGTGGGTAAAACCTCAGCGCGTAGGGCCTGCCAATCGCATGGTCGGCGGTTCGAATCCCCGCGGCGGGGTGAGCTCCCGTCTTTCGGTCCCAGCTCCTGCCCACCTAGCAGTTCGAAAGCACCCTTACGTGCACGTAGATAAATAGGTACCGCTTTGTAGTGGGAAGGTAAACGGCGTTTCCGTGTGCTGCGTTGGTGCCGGCTCGCCAGAGCAGCTTCGTCACGCTGGCCACGTGACCCGGAAGTGTCTCCGGACAGCGCTGGCCCCTGGCCTCTTAAGTGAGATGGGCGCACAACCCTAGAGTCGGACACGACTGGCCCGTACAGGCAGGGGTACCTTACCTATGGTTTACTGTGATGTGTGAATGGAAAAATGAATTTAGCACAAATGCCCATCAATTATACTTTTGAGCTCAAACCTAAGTTATTACCAATTTTATTTTTAAAAAACAAGAAAACTTTTGTCATTTAGACATATCATTCATTAGACAGCCAAGTTAAATATAACTGCGAAAGCATATTCAAGTTGTTTTGATACAATTTTGTATGAATCCATGAAACACTATTTGAAGATTGACAAAAACCAAAATACAAAGACGGATAATAAAAAATAAAAAATATATTGAGCAGACCATCTTCTAAGTTATTGTTTAGGAAGTCACTGGTTTCCCAACTTCAAGATGAGTTTTTGACTAAAAAAATATAGCTCATAAAAAGTGTTTAAAAACAACATTCTGTTTAATGTCAAGAGCACAAGAGGTCCAAGGGGATTTCAAGAGAAGTATTTGTAGATCTGCAATTGGTTCATCTCAGTAGAAATCCAGGGACACATGTGGGAGTACTTCGTTCCTTTAGACAATAACGTATTAAAAGTCCATTTTACGACATTCAAGTTCATAAAAAAGATCTCTCATTATATTCTGAAGATGAAACCATTAACTTAGAATTTCCCAGAACATCTTCACTTAACGTCCTCTGCCTAATTTGAAAGAAAAACACAAATCAGATCATCATTCCCATCTAGCCTGGAAAAATGCAACAAGTTTTCATAACAAACGGGTAGGTTGTTTTTGTAGTGCCTGCAATATTAAAGACATCTGCATTTCTGGTTTTAACATTCCACTGAAGCACTATAGATAACATTCTACCATTTACTGGTAGAAGTTTGGCTGGGTATTCTATCCAAGGCCAGCTTCACATGTGAGGATCTCCCAGAAAAGTAACATGAAATGGGGCTCCAAAGTGTTCCTCATCACTACTGTAAGTGCCTTTGCACAGGATTACTACCAACAGTGGTAACAACACTGTTGTGATCCACAGCAAACACTTGTGAGACTCCTATCGCTGTTACAATGCCCCAACATAGAAACATCCTACATGTGGGAACATCAAAATGGGCATCTTCCTAAATATTACTTAACTGTTAGTGCCTTGACAAATTCAGGTGAGAGAATATGCTCAGCTTGGAGTGCCTACCCAAACAACAGCATGTCCTCTTAGAGCAGCTGGACTTCTGCACCTCACCTGTCTCCATCATTATAAACTTTCAGGGCAAAATTGAAAACATTCTGTTGACCCGGGGATTTGGTGGCTGAAGAATACTGTTGCTGCCAACCTCAAGATCATTGGATCAAGTATGTTTCTAGGTGTAACTGCTTTTAGACATTTACAATTGTAATTGTTTTTGGAATGCTGTAATCGGTTTAAAACATTTTTGCTTTGCTTCTGTTTTGGAATTGTTTGCCACCCTGGGCTCCTTGGGGAGGAAGAGCTGGATATCAATTCAATAATATAATAATAATAATGCATGATACCGATGGCCTTGACTCTACTCCTGGTAGTTTTAAAGCTTTTTACCATCAACAAACACTGTCCACATTGCAGAGGACTCCTCTGTTCATTCACTAAGGGGGTATGCTGTATGTTGTACAGAATTTCACTGGACCCCTTACCAGATCCTTGGAGCATCACCAGTGCCCTGTGCAAGAATTGAACATGCACCACAGAGCACATCCAATGCTCTCCTTTGGTTGCACATTGCAGGGGGGGAATGGGTACTTGTGAACAAGCTATTAAGAAAACCTATCATCCAGTAAGGATCAGGAGCTCTTGATAAATTTCCAAGGAACCCTAAATTTTCTGAAACAGGTTTAAAACAATTACTTAAGTCACAGTAAAAGAAAGGTAGCTGAATATTGCATGGATATATTACCAGAAACAGTAATTAACTCCGTAATGTTGCCATTATACTTACCTCTAAATCCTCGGCCACCTCCACCACCTCGTCCTCCTCTGAACCCTCCACCACCTCTGCCACCCCTGAAACCACCTGGAAAATAAAAGCAGAAGGTAATTAATTAATTACTTAATTAATAATACTAATACCCGGCCCTTCTGGCTGGGTTTCCCCCAGCCACTTTGGGCGGCTCCCAAAAGAATATTAAAAGCACAATAAAAAATAATTAAAAGCACAATAAAACATAGGTATATTTTATGACAGCAATGAGGTAGTACAACTTCCAAAACCATCAGGAACATCTTGCTTCCAGACCTGGATTTTCCAACTTTTTTTGGGGGGGGGGGAGAGAGAGAGAGAGAGAGAGAGAGAGAGATGTCTACCACCTTATTTCATGCATGCAGACAACAATAACTACCTCCCCCTCTGCCACCACCACCTCTGCCACCTCCTCTTCCACCACGGCCTCCTCTTCCACCTCTCGGAGGTCCTTTTTCACCTGGAGGCCTTGGCAAAAATCTCTGAAGAGGGAGCAATTTTGCTGGATCGATATAAAACTGTGGGGGAGGGGGGGAAAGGCCGAGGTTAGGTTTTGTCCAAAACCTTTCTTACATGTGTATATAACTTAAAAGTTAGAGTAAACAAGTTTACTTTAAATTTAACAGCTAATATTAGAACTAGGTGTTGCTGTAACCCTATGTTTCACTGCTTTCTTGATCCATGTAAAGTCATCACCAAGTCCCACTGAAACAAATGCTAGACATATCAAGTTTCACAGCATCACAATGATATTTATTTATTTCCTGCCTTTTTCTCTGACAGGACTCAAGGAAGCTTACATATAAGAATAAGAACCTGTCACACCATAGGGAAAAAACAATAATTAAATAGCAATTGAACACTGATATTACATACGTATATAGTTTTACTTCTATTTAAAACCAAAGAAATAAATACAGTGGTACCTCTGGTTGCAAACGGGATCCATTCCAGAGCCCCATTTGCAACATGAGCAGAACGCAACCCGCGTCTGCACGGGTCGCTGCTTCTGCGCGTGACATCATTTTGAGTGTCACTCAATGACTACTTACATACCATTAATACTTACTGCACATGCATTTAGAAGGTAAGCTTAAATAACACCCCATGGTATGAGAGCTTTCATGCACCTTATCCAAGTTCAGAATTTTGAAACACTGGGTAATAGGTACTTTACCTTTTGCAACTTTTTGAAGGAAGCAGCTTTCATGTTTTCCGACAATTTGACTGAAAAATACTATTTGACTTGTTTAGGAAAGATTACATTAAATGCATGTCCAATTCTTTTCATATGGATGAAAAGTGCCCAAGCAATGTTTGAGTCTTATTACAGGTTTTTTTGTCATTTATATTAGAAATTATCTCTTTGACATCTGATGGAAGAGCATTCCACAGGAAGGGCAGTACTGCTGAGAAGGTCCTCTGCCTGGTTCCCTGTAGCTTTGCTTTTTGCAGTGAGGGAACTGCCAGAAGACCCTTGGAGCTGGATCTCAGTGTCCAAACTGAACGATGGGGGTGGAGATGCTCTTACACACATCCCTATGTGGACATTAAGCTTTGTCTTCCCCCACAGAGAGAGATACCAAATGGGGATCCCAACAAACTAACTTTGTAAATCAGCTGAGAGAATTATGCCTGCTTTATACTCATAGGAAGTGATGGCAGACATACAATTCCATCTCTGTACAAGCCCCTTGCGTGAGTAAAAACACAGGCTAGCCACACAAAAAAGTTTCTATTGTGGGTGCGAAGGTAATGTGTGGGGTTGCATTTCACCCCTTCTCCAACAGCCCATTTGCTTGAATGAACTACAGAAAACCAGGTAAATGGTTAAAATACAAGGCTGAGATTAATCTTAAAAGATATACTGAAATTAGGTTCTAGATTATGGAACACTAGAAAATTAAAGAGAGAGGAAATGCTAGTAATTTATCTTCTGCAAACATTCAAAAGTACACAACTAAAGGATACAAAGTCTCTGAGCTGCCCAAAGATTTCATCCACTTTCCCAATCTGTTCCTTATTTTCTAAATAGACGGGTGCATTGAAATAAGGTACTTTGCTCTCCTGAGTCACACATTTGCAAACAATGTCATCTTCACAGGGGTGCATAAACTCTCCCAGGACTGTAAATAAAAAAAGGAAACATATTGAGATCAAGAATTCAAAATCGGGATCTAAACGTTTTGTTTCATGTACATTAAGAAATGACTGTAACTTACTGACTACACTTTCTGGAGGTCCTTGGTCATATGATCTGTTGAAGCCTCCTCGTCCACCACCTCCACGGCCAAATCCACCTCTTCCACCACCCCGTCCACCTCTATTGAAGCCACCGCCACCTCGACTGAAGCCGCCGCTGCCGCCACCTCTATTGAAGCTGCCACCGCCACGATTGAAGCTTCCACCACCGCCTCTTCCTCGATACGACATGACTCTCTTCTGTTCAGTAAAGAATTCATGAAAATCAGTAGCACTCCTATATATCTCTGTAGCGCTTGAATCACTCTAGACTTGTGACAATCATTTCACTGCATGCATTCACTAGCGCTATCATGCATGAATCTACATCATCCAAAATACTTTTCAAAAGATCAGTTACGTTGAAGGCATAAGATGTTAGGTTTTGAGTTTGGGTTTTTTAGGTTATCAAAATCAAACAGTCACTTAATCATCATAAAATTCCTGTAACAAGAGATTCTTTTCTCCCATAAAAAAACATTCTGTTTTCACATTTCAGTTGCACCAACTATCCAAAAACTAGATGCACAGATATATTTGATTTCTTAGCTCTTCCACACAGCAGTTGTAATACAGTGGTACCTTGGTTCTCGAACGTAATCCGTTCCAGAAGACAGTTTGACTTCCGAAATGTTCAAAAGCTGAGGCACAAAGGGGCTGGCTGCAAATTCAATGGAGAAAATTGAAAAACACACAGCGGAAGCCATTCCACTTCCAAGGCGTGTTCGAAAACAAAAGTATTTCCTTCCAGGTTTTTGGCATCCGAAACGTTCGGCTTCTGCGACGCTCAAAAACCTAGGTACCACAGTATATGAATCAAACAGATAGTTGTACCTTGGTTGATGAACACCTTGAAACTCAAACATTTTGACTCCTGAATGCTGCAAACCCAGAAGTGAGTGCTCCGGTTTGTGAACGTTCTTTGGAACCCAAATGTCTAATTGGCTGCAGTAGCTTCCTGCAGACAATCAGAAGCCGTGCCTTGATTTCCGAACGTTTTGGATGTTGAAAAGACTTCCAGAACAGATTCCGTTCGACTTCCAAGGTACCACTGTACTGGTAGTTTTAGACAGCAAGTCTACCACATTCATGAGCTAAATGAGGGAGTAGGAAGGTACCAGTCTGCCAAGGGCAACCATGAGTCTAAGACAGGGGTCAGCAACCTAAGGCCCATGGGCCACAAGTGGCCCATGGGGGTCATTTAACCGTCCCACGAGCCACCCCTGAACCAAGCAGCCCACTTAATTCCCTGCACGCTGCGCTAAACCGGCGCAGCACGGCACAGGGACTCACTTCTGTGGTGCCGGAAATTGTGTCTGCGCAGATGCAGAAAATCGTGGGCGTGGGTGCTCCAGCCCACAGAGGGATCTCCGCTGGAGTGAACTGGCCCTGGTAAGGTAAACTTTGCCACCCCCTGGTCTAAGACACCTGGTAAATGAATAAGACTCCCTACATTTCAATTCCGTTATACAACACAACTTTATTCCAACAAAAGGTGAAATTAAGAAATTAAGTACTATTCAAGGAGTGAAGCAACCTTTAATTTGAACCATAGTTATTTAAAATGGTACTACTTTATCATTTGGCCCATGAAAGTGAACCAAAACCTTACCTAAATACTCAAATCATCATAGAATTGTCAGTGTTGTGAAAGGACATATAGCAAGTACTGTTTTTTATTTAAAAGAAAGGGAGAAGGGGAACAGCTATTTCTTCACCCACCACTATCTTCCTTACACCGCTTTCAACTTAAATATTACACTACACTTATACTGAAGTGTTATTTACTCTTCAGTACAGTGGTACCTCAGGTTACATACGCTTACATACGCTTCAGGTTACAGACTCCGCTAACCCAGAAATAGTGCTTCAGGTTAAGAACTTTGCTTCAGGATGAGAACAGAAATTTTGCTCCGGCGACGCGGCAGCAGCCTTCAACGGCAAAAACCAGCATATGAGGAAGTGGGTCATTTTAATAGCACGCATCGCCTTAGGAGTAAGCCTCACCGAGTTCAATGGGGTTTACTCGCAAGTAAGTGCGTTCCACATCCCAAGCTAAGAGCCACGTATTTCCCAACACAGCCCCGCTGCATAAACGGCCAGGAGGTTCAGAAGCAGGCGCCCAACCCGGGGTTTTGCAGAGAAGCACAGCAAGGCTGAAGCAGCAACCACGACCCCGCCCCCCTCCTCCCAGCCCACACGGGCTCCAGGCGCCTGCAAGGCGAGGCAAGCCCCTGCAAGCAGCATTGCAGGGGGTCGGGCTAGATGACCCTCAGGGTCCCTTCCGACTCTAACAGGATCTCCCACCTAAGCGCAGCACACTCCGCTCTTCCTCCCCACGTGGCCGCACCTCTCTTCCGGCAAGGACTCACGCTCTCATGCCACTTCCGGCGGCCCTCCTTCTCCTTCCACGCTTGCCGGCGATCCGGCCAATCGCAGGCCCGCCGTAAAATCACGCGCTTCCGTTTTACGACGCGTAGCCAACCATAGAGACGCTTTGTTTCTCCGAGGAACGGCGAGCCCATCGGCGAAGCGAGGCAGGCGAATTGACGGGCGCCCGGAGCTCCGCAAGGCGCAGGTTGTCTCGTGGAATATTATTACCTTACGGATTATCTCACGGAGTGTGTGTTAGTGTGCAGCAGAAACACACACACACAGAGAAAATTGCAGTATTTTATAAAATTTGCAGTATTTTGCACAGTTCGGACGTCACTGGCGGCAGCAGAAGCCGCACCTTGTAATAAATCATATTGCGGAAAAAATGAAGGCCGTGTCTGTTTTCGTAATTCGCTTGTTTCCACATTACTGTGTTGTTTGCATGCACCTGATGGAAGCTGGTGTCGCAATACGTTTGTGTTGCTACAACGGTGGGACGCGAAACTTCCAATGTGAAGTTTTTTGTCAACTGCTGCGGACAAAATGTATGTCTGTATCCTTGATCAGAGCCGGTTGGGGCTGATAGGAGTCGTAGTCCAAAACATCTGATGAATCAGGTTCCAGGGGAAAAAATTTTTTTGATAGAATTTTCCCTCAATCTTTTGGTGTTTACGTATGTATCATATAATAAATCAAATTATTATAACAGTAAGAATAAAAATGTCTATTGTAGCTGTGGGCATTCTTATGGAAATATCTAAACATGCTTATTCACTTTATTTTGAATTTTACATGCAAAAATTGTTGCCAAACTAGCGTTTTGAATGCTAGTTATTAAGAAGCTTCCTTGACACTGCATTTGATTACTGGGAATTTGTTGGACGGAAACAACAGAAAAGTTTTTATACGTCGCATACATTACTAAATCAGGCAAAGTGCGGGAAATACCTGCAGGGCTAATTTTCTGTTTACTTCCTTGTTTCCTAATCATCAGTGATAAGAATTACTGAGAAATCAGCTACAGTGTTTTTAAAGTGAAAGAAATATGTGTATTTTAATCACACAAAGCCCAAAGTCTTCTGTACACTGATTTGAGATTAATCCCTATTGAACTGAGTGGTGCTTATTTCTAAGCAGGCATGGCCAAAACAGAACTGTTCTTTCCAAATAACTATTGGCGTACACCAAGAGAAGTTACAGAATGTAGACATGCAGACCTCCAGGGTCCCTAAACCCATGACAAAATTCCTGGAGATAAGCCATTTTCTTGTATGTCTTAATGTGCCGGAACTCACCATGAACCTTGTTCTCTTAAAATGGCAATGGTGCCCACCCTCAGGTGCAGGAACTCAGTTCTGGTGAGTTCCAGCTGAAAAAAAGCCCTGACAAAGAACATTTGTTGCTCTACTCCCCCTACAACTGTTTTATGGTGTGGTCCCCCAAGTATCAGTACAGATGAAGGGATGGGGCAGGAACTGTGTGCTGTAACTTAAAGTTGGAGGTGGCCCCTGGTGGGAAGGCTTGTGTGAAGAGGTTGCCGCTACAGGCAGATGGACCAATGGACTGAGTACGGTATGTTCCTAAGAAGAAAAACTACCGTATTTTTCGCCCTATTGGACGCACCTAGTTTTCGGGGGGGGAAATCAAGGAAACAAATATGATTCCCCCCCCCCCCGCAGCTCTGGGAGCAGCGGGCAGGCTGCACGCAGCCTGTGCGCTACTCCAAGACCTTCTCCCTGCTTTTGCGGGAGGTGGCGGAATTCCCCCACCTCCCGCAAAAGCCCGCAGGAGCCGTGCGCGACTCCTACGGGCTTTTCGACCAGGAGGGAGAAGGGACTGAAACGGCCCCCAAGAGCGGCGCGCTCTTCAAAGGGTGTGCGGCTCCTGCGGGCTTTTCTACGAGGTGGGGGAATTCCCCCACCTCCTAGAAAAGCCAGCAGAAGCCGCGGAGCCCCTTTAAAGAGTGCACGGCTTTTACGGGAGGTGGGGGAATTCCCCCATCTCCCGCAAAAGCCCACAGGAGGGAGAAGGGACGGACTCGGCCAGTCAGTCCCTTCTCCCTCCTCAGGGAAAAGCCCCCAAGAGCGGCGCACTCTTCAAAGGCTACGTGGCTCCTACGGGCTTTTCTACGAGGTGGGGGAATTCCCCCACCTCCTAGAAAAGCAAGCAGAAGCCGCGGAGCCCCTTTAAAGAGCGCACGGCTTTTGCCTGCTTTTGCGGGAGGTGGGGGAATTCCCCCATCTCACGCAAAAGCCCACAGGAGGGTTGGAGAGTAGCGGGAAGGCGTTGCTCGCCTTCCCGCTGCCCCCCAATCTCTGGGGCTGGCGATGGGGGAAGCACTGCTTTCCCCACCGCCAGCCTCAAAGCCGGGTCGGAGAGTAGCCGGAAGGCGTTGCTTGCCTTCCCGCTGCCCCCCATCCTCTGGGGCTGGCGATGGAGGAGGCGCTGCTTTCCCCCACTGCCAGCCTCAAAGAGCAGACTCTCCTGGCGACAGCGGAAGCAACGCAAAGCCTCCGGAGCGCAGGCTTCGGAGGCTTCGCGTTGCTATCGCTGAAGCCAAGGAGCCTGCATTCGCCCCATAAGACGCACACACATTTTCCCTTCATTTTTGGAGGGGGAAAAGTGCGTCTTATAGGTCGAAAAATACGGTAAAACACAAACCTTCCCTTGCTATTATTAAATAGAAGGATTTTTGAACTGTACAGCCCCACTGTTTGTTGATTTTTAAGGGCTAGTTGATTAGCCATTCCCGGAAACTGGCACTCCCAGAGCTTAGTGCACAAATACTTTTTTCATCCGTTTGCCAAGGCATTGAGCAACTGGCCAAACACAACCTTGAAATCTTAGTCTCCTGTCAGTTAAATATGCAAATCATCCATTATCTTTTGTTCCAGAAAGCAGGCAACTATAAAGCAGCTACATAAATAAGTGAAAGTATTAAGAAAGTTGTGTGAGAGTTATGCACAGGAGAGCACATTCCTTCAGGGATCTACCAGTCTTTTTACCTGTTTGCTTCTCTTATCGTTTTTGCAGTGAACATTGCAGTGAACACTGAGGTTTAAGCAGGATCTTGTCTAAGAGCTGAGAACCATCCATGCACATGGATGCTCTCGTAGTTATTTCAGAACCAGCTTTTTAAATATTTGCTAATGGTTAAAAATTAAACACAGAGCAAAAATCTGAGACTGGGGAAATTTTAGGGAAAGAAAATATTCTAAATACGGACAGAAACTCTTCACCATGAAATCATTATCCACTCTCGTGTTTATTTCATTCTTACCACTTGGAATTTTTCAACAAAAGGTAAGGATTTTTTTTTTTTTAATGGTTGGCATTGTAAGAAACATGTTTTATTGGTAATACTTTAAGGCTTGTGTTTATTTTATTTTTATGTACTTAGCATGCATCTGAAGGAAGTGTGAAAATAACAAATCAACTTCTGTTACTGAATAGTATTTGTTTTTTAGGACAATACATATCTGATAGAAGAATGTGTAAACAATGGCTACACTCAGAATTCTTGCGAGAAAGTGTTTTGCCAGCCATGGCAGAGGTGTGTGGATGGCTCCTGTTTCTGTAAGCTACCTTACCAATGCCCCAAAAACGGAACCTTGGTATGTTCTACTGAGAAGAGGACTTTAAATTACTGTCAGCTAAAGAGCTTGGAATGTCAACGTAAAAAGAGCAGATTTATGAACAGAGGAAGATGCAGCTCTCAAGGTAATATGTTTCATTTTCTTCTTCTGAATTGATTGTTGATCCTGAGAAAGATCAAGCTTTAAGGGTGGGGTGCAGACATGTGCAGACATTGATGTCTGCCTGTAATTCTGTTATACTTACACAGTTTTGGTGCTTTCCAACTGTGGCTTTGCCTTAGCACATAGTGCTTCCACTTGCAAAAGTTGGAGCACCTGATTTTAACCAAATCACCACCACATTAGCCCCCTTCTACCCCCACCCCAACAGTTATTTACTGTTGTTAAGTGTCTTTTGAGTTATTTTTGTAAAAAAGAAAAACAATGAATAATTTCAATATAATAATTTAAATGTGTGTTATGTATATGCAGCCAAATACACAGGCAGAACAATCCTAGATTCGTATAACAGCTCTTGACACTCTAGGCCTACCTGTAAAATGTTGCACATTTGTCATTCCAAAAGCACAGAGTATTTTGTTTCTGTCATGCCTTATCACTCTCCCTCCACTGCATTTACTAGTCATATGCACAAAAAGCGGCAGAGAGTCTCGCTTGCTTTCCGCTCAGAGTCCACTGCTCAAAGACTGGCTTAGTGACATTCCAGGCTTTTTAAAATAAACAATGCCCTGTAAATGGGGGAAAAACCCTGGGCTTTTTGTTTCTTTATAAAACATCCAGCCATTTCATGGTATGCGTTTGTGTGAATTGTTGTAGAAATTCAAATTTGGCATCCCAGAGAGGAACCAAATTGACAAAGAATGTGCCATTTGATTAAATAATACGGTACCCGCCTTCCCATTCAAGGTTAATTTATCCTTTCACTTATTTTAACTCCACCCTTCAGACAAACAATGCCAGCTGAACTATACACATGGCGCCTTGCATACAACAAAGTGAGTTTTGTCCACATTGCTGTCTTTTGCAAACCTTACAGACCTAAACATTAGCAGATTTTGCTTTGCTTTCTAGAGACTTTTCAAGTTTCGTTGAAGCCTGAAAATGCAACATCAGCAGGAATTATCCAAGTTGAAGTGAATCAATCCCCAAAGACACCTGTGTGTGGATCTCCTTGGGGTATGAATGAAGCAAATGTGGCCTGCAGACATCTTGGTTTTCCAGAGTAAGATTCTGGGGTGGAATGGAGAGCTGCTTATATGTATAAAATGTTACTTAAATAAATCTTAAGAAAAACTCTACATTACAGTGGTACCTCAGGTTAAGTACTTACCGTATTTTTCGCTCTATAAGACGCACCAGACAACAAGACACACCTAGTTTTTGGAAGAGGAAAACAAGAAAAAAAATATTCTGTATCTCAGAAGCCAGAACAGCAAGAGGCATCGCTGCGCAGTGAAAGCAGCAATCCCTCTTGCTGTTCTGGCTTCTGTGATAGCTGCACAGCCTGCATTCGCTCCATAAGACGCACACACATTTCCCCTTACTCTTTAGGAGGGAAAAAGTGAGTCTTATAGAGCAAAAAATACGGTAATTCGTTCCGGAGGTCCGTTCTTAACCTGAAACTGTTCTTAACCTGAAGCACCACTTTAGCTAATGGGGCATCCTGCTGCTGTTGCGCCGCCGGAGCCCGATTTCTGTTCTTACCCTGAAGCAAAGTTCTTAACCTGAAGCACTATTTCTGGGTTAGCAGAGTCTGTAACCTGAAGCGTATGTAACCCAAGGTACCACTGTAGTGGGATCTATCTTTATGATGGATTTGAGCTGGGATGGGGAATCTGTGGCTCTGCAGGTGTTGTTGGACTCGAAGTCCCATCATGCCTGTGTTCTTTCCCATGCAAGGGGCTCAGCTGGGTGCAAGGGAGGATTTTAGCATGTGCTGAGTAAAGAGCCCAGAGACACCAGGTAGTGTATTGCTAGCTGCTAGCACCATTTCCAAATCCAGGAAGCAAAGTCAGGTCAAGCAATGCCAGTAAGTCCAGATAAGGAAGGTTCAGCAAAGCAAAGGCCAAAAAACAAACAGCCAAGGGGGATAGCTCCAAGCAGCACCTAGCTGGGATGTCAGCCAGTGCAGGCTGGATGTTGCTCCAGCAATGAGCAAATCCAGACCAAGCCTTAAATAGGATGGCTTACACAACACTGTCAAACCGATAGTTACGTATGCGGTATCCGGCATGTCACTTGTTCCATGTCTCGGATACACAAAATATGAGTATGCCCGGCAGGGTGAAACAAGGTATTATTCCGCGAATCCTTGTCATGTTTAAGTTCTTTCGTCTGACACCGGCATACAACAACTATATTTTGCAAAGGCACGTTAAGATCTTTTGTACCCTTTGTCTGATACCTGCATACAGCAGCTGCATACAACAACCATACTTTGCAAAGGCAGATGTGGAACATTACAAAGAAAAGTTCATCTTTTGCAAGTACTGCTCATTAAAGTTGTTACGTTTGACACTTGTATTCGCTAAGACATACGTGGAACACAGAAAGCTTTTATTTGGACTTTACGTTTTAAAAAACTGATTCATTTGTACATACGTGGAACACAAAAGCTTCTATTTGGACATTACGTATATAAGAACTGATCCATTTGTATTTCCTGTTCTAAACGTTGGCCCTTAATTGCTTCTACTCAATTAGATAATATGAAAAGAGTTATGTTTATATGATGTATAAAGAATTAATATAGTTAAAAACAGCAAGTTACGTTGTGGCTATGTTTGTTAAATAGGATGGCAGCTTCTTTTGAGCAGCTCCTTTCAGCCCTGATTAATGGAGTCCTTTCTCTTAAAGGGGCCCTGGCTGTTTACTTAGTTTACTTTGGCTATGGTTCTGTTTTGCTTTCTCAGCTAGAGTCTGAAGAGGGTAATGTGGCTTCTTCAAGATGGCATCAGGTGCTCCTCTGGTGCTGGAATTCCCAAGGAGATAGGGATGCCCAAGGTGGGCTCAGAGGGCACATACTTCTCCCAGCTCTGAATTCGTAACAATTTTCCCTGAGGATGGGGAGGCAGAGCCCTGGGTCATGGTTCCCTGACCACTGGGCATGGTGGTTTGAAGCTGATGGGAGCTGGAGTCCAGCAACATCTGAGAGGGTCCTAATTCCCATCTGTGGATTATGAGGTCAGGGCCATAGTTCATACAGCCAGTGCTTTTTCCCCCAGGAGGTACTCAAGAGTATGCAGTTTGAAGTAGTGGTGGTGTAGTGGTTAAGAGTGGTAGACTTGTAATCTGGTGAACCGGGTTCGCTTCCCCGCTCCTCCACATGCAGCTGCTGGGTGACCTTGGGCTAGTCACACTTCTCTGAAGTCTCTCAGCCCCACTCACCTCACAGAGTGTTTGTTGTGGGGGAGGAGGGGAAAGGAGAATGTTAGCTGCTTTGAGACTCCTTAGGGTAGTGATAAAGCAGGATATCAAATCCAAACTCTTCTTCTTCTTCTTCTTCTTCTTCTTCTTCTTCTTCTTCTTCTTCTTCTTTGAAGTAGCAGCACTTGGGAAGAGTACACAGAGCACTACTGAACACTACTGAACCTTAAGGAAGGTCATATTATTTGCCCATCTAGCCTGCTGTTGTCTTTTCTGTCTTGCAGTGTTTTGAGCTGCTCCCCATAAACTGGCAAAACCAAAGAGATGCTAGGCTCCTTACAGTTCAGCAGCTCTATTTGTAAAACACACACACACTTTTAATATATAAAACATGATAATTTTATAGCAAATGAAGTTATAAAGAATGCATTTTATATTCCAAAAGTAACAAAGGGACTTTCAATTTCTAAAGGGTGGGGGGGAAGAGATTGAATCTTTTCCAGTTTCTCCCCAAAGTTCTGTTTTTTCCATGACTTCATTTTATATCTCTACTCTTCCCTTTCTGGAGTTGTTTTGGCTCCTGGCACACAAGGTGGGCTGGTTTAAAGACTGTTGCAAATATGTTTTTTTCTTTTTCCCATCGGGTAAGTCCTATATGAGTAATATGTGTGGTCCAGGGCCAATGATTACTTCTCTTCTTCTTTCTTGCATTGCTCAGAGGGGCTGATCGTACAGACACCGTTGACCCAGAAGAAGACTCCGATTCATTGGAGTGCCTTAAGGCAAGATGCAGAGGAATAGAGACCAGCCTAGCGGAATGTACTTTAACTAGAGTGAATAAAACTAATGAGAAAGTGGCAAAAGTGGTGTGTCATACAGCACACAGAGGTTGGTAAAATAAGTTTTATTGGGGGGGAAATTGTCCGTAGTAAGCCATTTCTAGCTTGATAATTAGATGGTAGAGATGACAAGTGGGATCTAGAACAAAACACTGCAATATGAAATATTCCTGTTCAGTGTGCTAGACATGCTACACTTACAGGAGACTCCATTCCATTCCATTTCTCCTCTCCTCACCCTTCCACTGGCATTAACTCCCCTTGCAACAGATAGCTCCGCATTCTGTGGTCACTGAACATATCACAGGGTTTCAGCATGTTGATACCTCTCTTGTGGCTACATAGCTGTTGTAACTCAGCACCTGAGTTTATTACAGTATTAGTATATGGCTTTAAATGATCTGTTGGTGCAGTCCCTCTCTCACTTTCCCTGGGGTGGCTTAAGAAAAACTAGGGTACCCTGTGTCAGGAGTTCAGTCTACACTCGAGTAGGACCCTGGCAGAGACACATGCCCGACTGGCATGTTCTTTTCCTGCTGGCTGATCTCTCGGGAGCTTCATAAGCTTTCTTTAGCTCAAACATCACAGCGACCGATGCCAACCGACACCGGCACACTTAGGGATCCGCAGAGTTTGCACATCATGTGCGTGACAGACCTCAGTAACTCAGCATTTTGGCTAATCTACTTTATTTACATATAAACACACACGGATCACTGCAACATGGCTCCCTCTCTCTCTAGCATCAGACAGCAAAGAGAAAAAGAACAAAGGACAATAGTCCCACTTCACGGAACACAGTAACACAAACATCCTGTCTCCATCACTTCTCACTTTGTGGAGTCAAAACATATACTGTCATGTGATAGACAAAAATCCCATGACTGCAATCATGGAGCAGGAATTCTAACACCCTGAGGCAACAAAGCCCAGGCCAGGAATCCTATGCCATCAGGCCCAGAAGAGACTTTTGGCATGGCAGGACACTTTTGCTTTATATCTTACACCATTTCATAGAATAGAATCTTAGAACCATAGTGTTGCAAGGGACCACAAGGGTCATCTAGTCCAGCCCCCTGCAATGCAGGAATCTTTTGCACAATGTGGGGCTTGAACCTGCAACCCTGAAATAGTCTCATGCTCTACTTAAAAAAAAAAATGTAAACCAGCTTGGGAGCCTTGGCAGAAAGGCATTGTATAATTCAGTCACTCAGTCAGTATGATAGAAAGGTTGCCTCTTAATTACTGCTGCTGTTGCTGCATATTTAGTCAAACTACACTGTGGATTCTTTGAGACTATGCAGTCAGTGTGCACAGTCAGTTGGGTTACCTGAAGACATGCTGCTGTGTTTTTAGGTTCTTATTGGTTGTGTTTGTTTTAGCTAGTTTTAACGTTAGTTGCTTTGGGTCACTGTTGCAAGGAAAGTGACTAAATAATAATCATCATGAATAAAGTCAGGTGACAAGTCCCACTCAACTTTCGAAGTGAACCCCGTCCCCCAGGGCCAGCCAGATCCTGTTCATAGCTGTCAACTTTTCCCCTTTTTAAAGGGAAATCCTATTTGGAATAAGGGAATTTACCTTTAAAAAAGGGAAATGTTGACCGCTATGATCCTGTTCCCCTCCCCACAACATACAGTTTTAAATCTCTTTTTTGTTTTTTAAATCCTTGTGAATGCTATGCTGAATTCATCTTTTTGTTTGCTGTCTTGGATTTGTCACTGATGGAAAGGAAACATAGAAATGCTCTTAATAATTAAACCAGAGGCAGATAATTATGCTGAACACAATAGTTTCATGCCTTCAGCTACTGTGCACCCATCCCAGAAAACAATCCTATGGATTTCTATACAGTATTTCCTTTTCTGCTGTAGAATATCTAACCAAAACATTATTTGTTTCTCATCCCACTTGACAGAATGTTTGCCAAAAGAATTCCGTTGTGTCAATAGAAAATGCATCCCTCCCTTTAAGACATGCAATGGCGTCAATGACTGTGGAGACTTAAGTGATGAAGTATGTTGCAAAGGTATGCTCTATACTATGTAATCATTCTTTTTGTGTGTGTGTATTATCAGTCATATACACACAAATGGTTCTGAAAGATGCTTTAAAGCTATATGTTTGTCAAACAAATGCTTGTAAATATCATTGCTCTAAACTCTGCTTAAGAGCAAAAGGTTAAAAGTTTCAAGTCATATTTCTTCAGTCATGTTAGGTATCAGTTAGATTTATATACCAACTTTAACTCAAAATTCCCCAAGGTGGCTTATAACAAAGCAAACTAAAGCTTCACCAATCAAAATCAATGGATCAGAAGTAAATCAATGGATAGAAGTAAAAACAGTATTATGAACATATGGGGTGGGGGTGTTTTCATTGCTCCCAAAAAGGAGAGAATAGCATTCAACTTTATACACACACAAAGGATTAGAAAAGCTGGAATATTTCAAAGTTACATTGCTGAATTTTTAAAAATAACTGAATAGTTCAATCGGTAGAGCATGAGACTCTTAATCTCAGGGTTGTGCAAAAAGATTCCTGCATTGCAGGGGGTTGGGTTATTAGATGGCCCTCATGGTCCCTTCCAACTCTACAATTCTTTGTGCTTAGGCCTTAAACCACTGTGCTATTGATGTACCATTTTGTGTTTTATATTCTGACTGATCTCTTTCCGATAGCATGTAGGGGGAAAAGCTTCCACTGTCATTCAGATGTGTGTATTCCAAGAAAATACGTCTGTAACAACGAAGTGGACTGTTTAACAGGAGAAGATGAGACTCACTCACAGTGTAAGAGTATACCTTTCTATTTATTTGTGGCTGCATTTGGACAATAATCCCCCCCCCACCCACATACTATGTAATGGGTTTGGATAAGCTTAGAACATTCTAGCTAGCTCAAATTGTGGTGATATCTGAGACCATTACACAGCCCATCCTTCATGTCCACTTGTCCCTCATTAACAGACGAGCAATATCAAAACCTAAACGGAGTGCTCCCGCACAACTCACAGTACAACATTGCAGCTTGAAAGGGGGGAGGGATGCTTTCTGTAACCTAGTAGCTTACTTGATTTGAAGTTTGTGCTCCACTTACTGATATATAATTTGCAGCTGCATTTTTGTTCATCTTAGATGTACAGCCTGCCCCATCCAAAGAGGTTGTTGTAGCTAAAAACACAGAAAACAGCTTAAGAAAATGAGCATCATTCATTTCAATGGGGCTCATAAAGGCAAAGCTTTCTGTTTATTTAACAAAAATATATACCTCTCTATTGTAAAAAGAACCCCTAAACAATTTACAAAAACGAAACGAAACATAAATAGCGGTATTGTCAATAAAAGGCAGCTGAAAACAGCTATTTTTAAAAGTTCAAAATATAATTAAAATTAACAGTAAGCTAAAAACACATGTCACCTTCCCAGGTGGATATCGCAGGTTGATTTGTACTACGGTAATTGAAAACCAAACCCTTCTCATTCTCATAGTAGAAGCAGAAGCAGTTTGCAAGCATATCTATGCATTTTCTCAACAAAGGCAATCATCCCCGTTCAATATTCTGCATTTTCCACAAATAGATTTGTGCACAAAGCAGTCCACAGCAATAGGACATAATCATAATAATGTGATAATCGTAATGAATCATAATTTAATCACATTTTTTAAAAATGTAAACCACCTTGGGTATCATGGTAGAAAAGTGTGTATATATCTATATCTATATCTATATAAAACACAATAGAAGTTATACGATCACTGCAATGCAGCACTATCCATCCAACTATTAACAATTTCATTTAAAATTCATCAAAAAGTGAGCATGTTTCTGGTCTACATATCATGCTTGTCTAGTCACTTCACCCTGCAGAGCAAAAGGAGTGAATGGAGCCTAGGTCCATATTAAACATGATGCTAGAAAAATTAATAGCAAGTGAAGGACAAAGAGAAAGAAATCACCCCATCAGCACAACTGCTATTAGCCTTAGGAGGAAAGCTAATAGGGATTCCCAATGTCTACTTTGGCCCTTAGTCATCCGTATTACTGAGCAAGGTTCATATGTAGTTTTGAGCCACTCCCTGCAATCCTTCCAATTTAGAGGTGGAGTTTAACAACATCTGCAGGACTATAGACCCTTAATGTAATGGAAGCCAGTCTAATTCATTGCTTGTTGGTGGATTGGTTTTTTTCTGTGTTCACCTTACTTATTTTATGTATATGTGCATGTTTTAAATAGGTGATAAGAAAAGAGCTGAAGAAAATGAAAACACGGGTAATTATTATATATATATTATTTTATAACTCTCTTCTTATGTTTCTCCCAGGGTTCTCTCAGGAGTGACCTGTTCTTTATAATTCAGCTTATTGGGCAGCAATAGCCCAGAAAAAAACAGCCCATTCATGGAACCACAGTTATACAGAGCAATACAACAGTTTCCCCACAAATAAATAAACGCACTATTTGAAACTATAGTATTTGAAAAAAGAACAATGCAACCAATGGTCTCTCTGAGTCAGAAGAGAAAATGTATATATTATTGCTTGCAAATTTTGTGATCAGCCCATTTAAATGTTCCTCTGTCTATTCTCAAACTTGGGTCCTCAAATGTTGCTGTACTACAGTGCTCATCATCCTTGACCATTAGGCCATGTTGGCTGGGGCTGATGAGAGTTGTAGTTTAACAACATCGGGAAACCCAAGGTTGGTAGAGGCTGCTCTTGTCTACCAAGGTGCAGAAGGCTTCCGAGTTGCTCTCTGCAATCAGCTTTAGTCCCACAATGAGAGGACAACGGCAATTGGCAACTTACAAATTGCAGCTCTGCGAGAACGGACTCTGCAACCCCATGCTAATTACTCATGCATATAAGAAAATGCAATTTAAGTTGTACAGGGTGATCTACCCTATAATCTTATTTGGCTTCCCAGCTCTCTTCAAGAACTCTTCAAGAACTTCACCCCTGCAAGGCTAAACCTGGAAGGTTATACTAGCATAGCCAATGGTCAAGTCTGATGCAGGCGTTATTGGACGTCCAACATCTAGATTCTCAAACCCCAATATACAGCAAATTCATAGCATAGTGTGCATTGGTGTATGTTTTTTTTCCCTGTGTACACCCTACTTATATATAATATGTGTGTATGTTTTAAATAGGCAATAGAAGAGCTCAACAAAATGCAAGAGGTAACATTTTGTGTTTTGATATTATTTCATGGACATCACTAAGTTCTTTGCAGCATGAAAATAAACATTTTCACTTGCAATTGCTGTATAGATCAAAGAGCTGTGAAGGCTCAGCTGCGGGGATCAGTTCAAAATGTTCATAGGTTTAGGGATCTGAAACTAGGTTTTCAGTTACAATAATTTAAAGTAGTTATTTTATTTCAGAAGGAACAGAAGTCGCTGAACAGTCTATGGATGAAGGTAAATACACTATATCATCATCAATAGACAATATGACAATTGCTTGGACTGATTCAGCAGTCGAGTCCTATGCATGCTTAATCATAAGTGAAGTCTGCTTTGCTCAATGGAACTTATTACATGCATTCACTAATCGCTCTTGAAAATGGGAAACTACTTCATGGGGAAGCTGCTTGTGTCAAATCATGCTTCTTGCTGAGCTTCTAATGATTTTCACCATGCTGGTTTATCACCTCTTCTGGGGCACTTTTGACAGTGCGCTGTCAGAAATGTACTGGAAGCTGCTCACATGAACAGCTGTGTAAAGCACATGAATATATGAACAGAGGATGAAGCTTTCAAGGGTACACAGGAGTACGGTGCTTAACAACCCCCTTTCCACCTTTGAAAACAACAATCAAATGAAAAAGCTGGCCTTGAAACCCCTGAGTCTTGATTCTTTTCTCAGGAAAGTGCCACGCACCAACTCCCTGAATGGAAACCTTTTAAAAAGTTGCTTACATTCACTCAACAGTCCTGATTTAAGCGGGATATCCCAGAATTACAACAGCCAATCCCGACTTCTGATTGGATCCTGGAATGTCCCATTCTTTGGTCTGGCACTCTGGCGAGAGTCAGTAGACTTGTGCCAGAGAGCCGGAATGAAAGCCGCTTGGTTTTTGGTCTCATGAGACAAAAAAAAAAGCATCCTGGTTCTGGTCCCCAAGATGTTGGAGGATATATGCTTAAAGAGAAGTATTATGTAGGCTTAGGTGAATCTGCCAGTTTTGGTTTCTCATTTTTCCAATCTTCAGTACACCCAATTTCTGCAATAGTTTGCAATTTTTTAAAACAAAGGAAAAGTAGGTATAAACATTTATACACATTTTTGGGTGCGCCTCCTCTAAAATGTGCATTTTTGCAAGCAATTATCCCTAATATGTGGGGGTTCTAGATTGCACAGGCGGCCTCCACGAGAAGGGGCAGCTCCCCAGTTCAGAAGTTCACAATCCATCTTGTGAAGGACTGGAAGAACAGGGGATGTGATGTTCCGAAGGAGGTGCGGTTTGCCAGTGCACCCGACTCCTTTGTTCAATTATCATCAATGCACGTATGTAATCTAAATGCCCAAAGAAGTCATAAAAAAACAAACCACAAAGTAGTTTCTTTCAACGAATGCAAGTGAGCGAGTTGCAAGCATGACACTGCTTATCTCTTTTGTTAAAGAAAGAAGAAAGATCAAAACATTGTTACCCCAATTACAGTGCGGCATTGCAAACCACACGGCTACTCGTCGGAAGCGAATCGTAGGTGGATACACTGCAGGAAAGGTAAAAGGAAAATCAGGTGTAGCTAACAATACAGGCACTATACAGTGGTACCTCGGGTTACATACGCTTCAGGTTACAGACCCGCTAACCCAGAAATAGTACCTCAGGTTAAGAACTTTGCTTCAGGATGAGGACAGAAATCGTGCTCTGGCAGTGCGGCAGCAGCAGGAGGCCCCATTAGCTAAAGTGGTGCTTCAGGTTAAGAACAGTTTCAGGTTAAGAACGGACTTGCGGAACGAATTAAGTACTTAACCCGAGGTAGCACTGTAATGTTGAGTCTGTTGAGTAATATCAAGTCTGTGTTTTTAATGCATTTTTTAGACCTGCAGGAACGGTGACAATGGATAAAACAATCTAGAAATCTATGGTGAAGCATAAGCTTTTTGAGTATAAAGTAGGAAATCGAAGAGTTAATTTTCAGTCTTTTAAATTATTGCACAGCAATATATTTTCTCCCCTTTCCTACTTCTCAACCTTCCCTCCCTCCAATCATAAGCTAGGGAATCTGAATCGGCAGTACAGTTGAAATAAGTGAAACATTCCAGTAAAGGGCCTATCTTGGATTTTTTTGCTATAGGACATTTTAGTACATCAAATATTATTTTTAAAAATCCAACTAGAAATACGAACCAAAAAATTGGAATAGATGAAAGAGCTACTTCTTTATCCAACAGGAAAAGAAGAAGCAGCACATCAAAATGCTGAACCTTTGTTTCTCTGACTTTTCCTGAAGAAGGTAGAGTAGAAACAGTAGGTTCTGAAATAAATATCTACTTTGTCAACAAACGTTGATTTTTGCTCCTACTTCCAGTTCCATCTGGAGACCACATACATAGACACAGGTAATATTAGTAGTAGAACTGGTCTAGAAAAGTGTAACATCACCCCTCATGTATTTGCAGGATGAATTTCCTTGGCAAGTGGCCATTAAAGATGAACGGACAACAGTGAACTGCGGTGGCGTTTATATTGGGGGCTGTTGGGTTTTGACAGCTGCACACTGTGTTAGGTAAGTGGATTTGGCGACTCTCAAGTGGGAACTGCCTTGCAGCAAGAGACAGAACAAAATGAACTTTTAGGGTCTTGGATGTCTGCAGCTCCACTTATGTTACAACCATCTAGCAGTTCTATATTGACTTGATTGACATAGGTGTAGCCGGGGGGGGGGGGGCGAAGGAGGGACAGTCCCCCCCATCATGTAAATAATAAAAAATATGCCCCCCCCGAAATTCTTTGAGATCTTTGGGGGAATCTCTGTTGGTTGTCCCCCATGGCTCAGACACACAGCTCATAACTAGTAGAAGCTGTACATTCAGCAGAGTGAGCTCAAGCCTGTTGAACTCCCTCGCAACTGAAATTAGAGAGACACACTCTCTGTTGAACCTCAGGTTCATGACTGAAGACTTTCTTGTTCCAGCTGGCATTTTGGTTTTATTGTGATTTTTTAATTGTTTGATTGTCCCATTTTCTGCGGATTTTTTTTTAAGAAATGCAAATAATTAAGTGGTTTTAAAAAAATAAATCTTAAAATGAATGCAATAATAAATAAATAAATAAACATGTAGCCAGGCCTCAGCTATTTTTGCTGTATCTCAGATGCATCTCAGCTTTTCTCATCTAATGGATTTCATAAAGGCACGGAAAACTGTGCAGGAGCCTATTGCTAAAAGTGGGCGCTTGTGTATATAATCCATTTGACTACTTGATTAATTAGCTGGGAAATTTTTCATAATCCAAAGTTTGTGTTTCTGCTTGTACTCTTTGAAACACGTTTCTTCTTTGCAGAGAGAACCGTGCACATACTTATCAGGTGTGGACTGGAATGCTGAACACAGTACTACAGGAAGGTGTAGTAGAAGCTTTTCAAGTAGTTAAAGTAATAGTTCACGAGAAGTACAACACCAAAACATATGAAAATGACATCGCTTTGATGGAGATGAAACCCAAGGACACGAGCAGCCCAACATGTTACCCTGTGGACTCTGCGCCAGTCTGTGTCCCTTGGTCAAAATACATGTTCAAAGGTGGCCACCAGTGCAAAGTGTCTGGCTGGGGACTCAATGAAGGTAAATGGAATAGGCTAATTACTTTTTTAAATTATTGTTACAATTTCCTCATCTCTTCTGGCCTCATAATTTGCAAAGCTACAAAAGCACTTCCTTTCAACTCTTCTTTATAACAGCTCATTAAAAGCTGTTTCACTAGCATTTCCTGTTGGTCTCAGCTAGTATACTGCTGAACTTGTCTCCCCCTCTTCTCCCCCCCCCCATCCTCCATCAAGGCATAAGAAATTGCATTCCAACATTATCAAAGGGGAAAGAAAACGCCTGTGAAATTCTCATGGGTGAAATCCGCAGATGGATTTGGGAGTCTCTTCAAGTTTCAGCTAGCACAGCGTGAGCTCTTTAGAGATAACTGTTGCTAACTGGTTCAGCAGTCCATGTTGGCCAAGTCTTCACAACTCCTTCATTCAGTGACTTGAATGAAATTTATGTGAATTTTTTCACTTTTTAAAATTTATGTGAAATTTTTCACTTTTTAAAAAAAATGCAAGTTGTTTTGTCCTGCACTGCATAAGAGTCTCATCAGATACTTAAAAAATCAGATTAACCTGACCACGGTTGAAATGGGATAAGTTTATGGACGGTGAATGAAAGTACTGAATTGTGAACAATTAATAAATGGTAAAATGAAACACCAACTGTTATTTATTTCTTCTTTAGAGTTTTCAAGGCAATTTGGCCTTAAGTGGGGCTACATTTATCTAATGGAAAACTGCTCTGAAATCTATGGGAACCGGTACTTTGAAGGCATGGAATGCGCAGGTGAATATGAACTGTATCATTTTTGACAACCATCTGGATGCAAACTCATGAGACTGTATTAAGTAAGCAGAGACGGGTCAACACATATCAGTGCCTGAGACAAAACAAACACACATATAGCTCCCCACATGAGTATTAGACTCGTAATCTGGTGAACTGGGTTCGATTCCCCGCTTCTCCACATGCAGCTGCTGGGTGACCTTGGGCTAGTCACACTTCTTTGAAGTCTCTCAGCCCCACTCACCTCACAGAGTGTTTGTTGTGGGGGAGGAAGGGAAAGGAGAATGTTAGCCGCTTTGAGACTCCTTCGGGTAGTGATAAAGCGGGATATCAAATCCAAACTCCTCTTCTTCTTCTTCTTCTTCTTCTAAGAAGTTAACAGGAGGGAATGTTTATCTGCCTGCTCCCTTCTGCCTTGATTGTCATGCATGGCAGGGCTGTGGATGCAGCCATGGCCCCATTGCTCCATGTGACTCCACTGGACTAGTAGGAGTTTGGATTGCTCCCTAAATCTCCAGCATTTAAAGATATTATCCAGAATAACACCAGTTCACTGAATAATTATGTCAGTCTTTGACAAGGATCAGGCTCAATGAACTCAGGCTCTGGATATGGGGGAATTGATTAATTGTCCCAAATGGGCAAAAAACAAATGCCTGAGCTATAGACAAGATAAAACAACACCACAAAGCCATAGTCATACACACACTTTGGTTTTTCTACTCTATTTTGACTGTATCCAGTATCAATAGAATACTTTGGGAATGAACATGCACCCATAATTGTCTTTGTTGTGGGTGAGGGCATCTGTAACAACTTGCTTTGTTTTTCTCTTTTCAGGAACGCATGATGGCTCTGTGGATTCCTGTAAAGGTGACTCAGGAGGACCCTTAGTTTGTTTTGACTCTAATAATGTGGGGTATGTTTGGGGTGTTGTGAGCTGGGGTGAAAATTGTGGCGAAAAAGGACACCCTGGGGTTTATACAAAAGTGGCACATTATTTCAGTTGGATTGGCCGTCACACTGGACTGAATCTCATTTCGCGATATAACTTGTGATTTGGAATGTAAATATTACCTCTTTCTGCCTTGGCAATAACTATAGATAGGCTGCAGAACTTGTGGCTCAATCCAGCCAAAGTGAAGCATTGTCCTAGTGGTTTCAATGAGAGAAATGCATGGCATGATCAAGTTTACTCAGAAGATGTAACTTACTCCCAAGTAAATATGTGTGCAGTTGTAGCTTTAAGCTTGCTGAAAACTGTGGCAGGGATGGGGAAGGAACCTTTGGCCCTCCAGATGTTTCAGGCTCCAGTTCCCATTAGCCCCAGCCAGCATGGCCAGCAGCGAAGACTGATGGGATTTGTAGTCCATTAACATGTGGAAGGCTACTGATTTCCCATCTCTCATCTGTGAAAGTTAGAAGTGCTCAGCTCTGGCTGGATTATGCTGCGAAAGATCATCAGTTATGAGTTGTGAAATTTTGCATTTAATAAATTTTAAAGTATGTGTGCTTCTTTAAATAGTTACTGCATTTCTTTTGTACTCATTGTATATTCAAATAAAAGTGATGCATACCACCAAGGAAATGTTTGTTTTTATTGTGGGTTTTGTATTGAGATTTGCTAAGCAGGCTCCACCGTACACAAGATGGCACAATAGCTATGGACAAAGAATATTCAGGTATCTTACTGTACAGACTATTTTCAAACATTTCAAACAGTTGCAGAATCCTTAAAACTCTGAAGTCCTGTTTAGGTGCTATTTTCCCTATTGTTCCAAAAATGCATGGACCAATAAAAATGCCTTGGGCCAATAAACTTCAGGGATTTAGTTATGCAGCAGTAGCTCAGAAGAAAAATCAGAGCCTGATTTAAGGGGAGGACTTATGCTTGGATCCTGCACCCAACATGATAAAACCCAGGGAAGTACTGTAAACTGCCCTGTGATCCTCAGATGGCAGGGTGGTATCAAAACAAGAACACTGTCGTCACCACCCAGACTCAGAGGAGTAGACTTCAGACTCCTCCAATGAGCAGGAAGGCTCTGGGGAATGTTCCTCAACTAGATTATCATTATTCTAACCTTCAGAAGCCAGCAAATGCAGAACATGATTCAAGCCTTTAATATAGCTAGCTAAAGCAGCTGAGGCCACTAGAGGTGAATGGACCACAGTGAACTGCAGTTGAGTTTATATCATAGCTGTCAACTTACAGATTTGAAAATAAGGGACCAGCAGCCTCGAAAATAAGGGATCAGCAGCCAAAATAAGGGATTTTGCTTAGCTTATACAGAAATCCGTCACTGATGGAGCCATGCTGTTTTGCAGTTATGAAAGAGTTATGAAAGGGATGCAGAGGGGGAAATCACTACGTTAAGATGCTGCACTGGTTGGAGGGTATGCTAAGCAGCACGTCGGGGCTGCTGTCGTCCTGGCGCGAGGAGTTCCATTGGCCCTTCCCCGCCCAAGAGAGAGGGAGGGAGAGAGGGAGGGAGAGAGACTCTCGCCCACGCCGCCCGCGAGCCCGGCATGAGGCGGTTGCGGCGCCGTGGCAGCCACTGAAGCACCGCCCTTCTGCGTCCCTCCCCATCCCCTCTCTCTTCCTCCTCCCTCAGGCTGCCTCCTCAGCCGCAGCCGCCTCCGGCTTCGCCCGGCAGCGCGGCGGAAGTCTCGCAAGAGAGGGGCTGCCTGCCCGCCCACTGCCACCCGTCTCCTCACAACACGCCCCTGAGGGGGAAAAGGGAGAGACGGAGATGTGGCAGCTCGTGCGCGCGCTCTCGCAGCGGAGGACCCCGAGCCACTGCTTCCCTCCCAAGCCAGGAGAGCATGAAAACCGGGAAATTTAAGACATCATCAATAAGGGACAGCAGTGGGACACGGCGCTGGGATAAGGGAGTTTCCCGCCAAATAAGGGACGGTTGACAGCTATGGTTTATATTGGGGGGGGCTGTTGGGTTTTGACATCTGCACACTTTTAGGCTTGGGCAACTCTCAAATGGGAATGGTGGGGAGGTGGCCTTGCCTTGCATCAAGATACAGAACAAAGTGGCCTTTTAGGCCTTGATGCTGTATGGCTCCATCTACACTACACATTCTACCAGTTCTCCATTGTCAAACAAAGCACAACATGGGCTATACAATATAGGCTCTATACCACCTCAAATATAGACACAGAAGCATAGGTAAAAGGAACGCGGGTGGCGCTGTGGTCTAAACCACCGAGCCTCATGGGCTTGCCGATCACAAGGTTGGCAGTTCAAATCTGCACAATGGGGTGAGCTCCCATTGCTCTGTCCCAGCTCCTGCCAACCTAGCAGTTTGAAAGCATACCAGTGCACAGAAGCAAATCTTGCTTTAAGTCTGCCACCCACACTGATCTATTAGCATATGCAGTCAGGACTCAACTATTATTGCTGTGTCTCAGATGAGTATAATCTTTCCTCATCTAATTAATTTCAGAAAGCCCCAGAAAACTGGGCAGGATACTACTGCTAAAAGTGGACACCTGTGCTTATGAAATATTTGACTATGTTTCAGATTTATACTAAGCCAAAGTTTACACATTTGCTTGCACTTTTAAAACCATTTTCTTCTTTGCACGGGGGAAAATGTGCATACTTATAAAATCTTGACTGGAGTGGTAAGCCTCTCCCCAATAGAACCATTTGCTTTAAACAGAGTAATAGTCCATGAGAACTTTGACATACGAAAATGGCATTGCTTTCCTGGAGATGAGGCCCAAGGACAAGCCTACCAGCCCAACATGTTCTCTGTAGGACTCTGTGTCAATTCCCTGGTCACAATACATGTTCAGAGGCAGCCATCAGTGCAAAGTGTCCGGCTGGGGATTCAGTGAAGGTAATTAGAACTTACTAGCTCATTGCAATCAAGGTAGCACATGCAGTAAGAAGTTTGTGAATTAAAGGGAAAAATAAATTGTAAAGCCTGGTGACAATATCTAATGAGTTCCAGGCTGCTGAAATTTCAGCCTAGAAAGTGGTGAGGATTGTGTGGCTCGGGGGAATTAAAGAAATCAGAAACTGGCAAGACTGTGTGTGCAAGTTTATGGTTCATAGTACTTTGGACATAAAATGTTAGGAAGAACATAGACAACAACAGGGGAGGAAATTGGGCTGTTTAAGTCACCAACAGCTTCTTGGAAGGGAAAGAGTGAAATACTCATCTATTGCACTTAAATAGGGATAGTTCAGTTTCTAGAATCGTTTCACAGTGACTATGTAGTTTAAAAATGCTATCGTTTAGGGCTGACAACTTTAAATACGCACACGTATAAAAAATTTAATTTTTTTAAAAATGCAAAAAATCATTTAAAAGAAAAGCAAAAGCCTGTTCTGTCCAGAGTTGTATTTATCGCGCATTAAATGTATACCTCCAGAATAAGGATTTAGCTCCTCCCAAACCATTTTTCTGTGTCTTTCCCCTCAGCCAGAGACTCTACCAATTGTGGTAGCTAGCCCCAAAAGAAAAATAGAAACAGCGTGGCGTGAAAAAAGCTCAGGCAAGGCGGTGGAGGCAGAACAACTACATTCGCTCATCCGTGCGCTCTCTATCGCGCGCGGTTGCGCCCGCAGTGGGGAGGGAAAGGTGACTTTTGTCCCCATAATACAGGTCCGTCACCCACCCACCCCCGAAGTGGAAGCCGTGGGATCCAGGGAAAGAATGCGCGCTTTTCCTTTAAGGCCTCTGGAAGAGCTTCAAGCGCCTGCCCACCGCGCACCGCCTACCTCCAACCGCCACGACCTCTTTTCCTACGGGGAGAGCGCTAGCCGCGCCCCCTTTCCTTCTCTGCGCCCGAAGCGCCCTGACGCGACGCGACTGAGGCGGGGCTGCTGGAGGCGGACGGCGCGCCTGCAAACAGGGACCGGAGGGGCTTGTCCGGGATGGTAGCGCTTCCGTGGCCTCCGAGCGGTAAGCGCCGTGGAGGCGAGGCGGCTGCCTGCGGCGGCGACTGTGCGTGCGTAATGCAGCTGCCCGCGGGAGGAACGGGAGACTAGCCGGCCCGGCAGCGTGCGCGCCTCCCTCCCGAGCCCTCCGAATCCGTGGAGCTCCGTTGCGCCGCGCGTGGGCGGCGTTCTAGCACTCTGGCCCCTGCGCGCCCGGGAGAGACGATGAGCCGGGCCCTGCTGCCGCTTCTCGTGACCTGCGGCTTGCTGGGGATGCGGCCCCTGCCCGCCCAGTGCCAGGAGGCCCAGACCCCGGACTGGAGGATGACGCTGAAGACCATCAGGAACGGCGTCCACAAGATCGACACTTACCTGAATGCTGCTTTGGATCTCCTGGGAGGAGAGGATGGGCTCTGTCAGTATAAGTGCAGCGATGGTAATGCCGATAGTGCCCTAAAGAAGTGGGGAGAGCGGGGTGGAGGGTAACGCGGCAATTCCCGGTTGGTACCGGTCCCTGCTCCTACCCACCTAGCAGTTTGAAAGCACATCAAAGTGCAAGTAGATAAATAGGTACCGCTGTGGCAGGAAGGTAAATGGCACTTCCATGCACCAGAAGCGGCTTAGTCATGCTGGCCACATGACCCGGAAGCTGCGGGCAAACGCTGGCTCCCTTGGCCTATAGAGCGAGATGACCGCCACAACCCCAGAGTCGTTCGCGACTGGACTTAATGGTAAGGGGTACCTTTACCTTTTTTTTACCAAATCTTGAAAGTGTTAGGTTCAAGTCTAAACGGTTTGGAAGGTGCATCAGATAAGGGATCTCCTGTATGTACCTCCTTGGGTTCCAGAAGGCAAGGTATTTTTTATTTATTACAATTATATACCACCTTTATCTTCCAATGATCTCAAGGCAGAACATTGTTCTGCTTCCCATTTCATCCTCACAACAACCCTGTGAGGTAGGTTAGGCTAAGAGATGGTGACTGGCCCGTGGTAACCCATTGAGCTTCTTGGCTGAGTGGGGATTCGAACCCTGCTCTCCCAGGTCCTAGTCCAACATTGTAACTATCATGCCGCACTGGCGTATAAATGTTATAAATAAACTCTCTTTAGATCAGAAGGTGCACACTGGGTCCATTTGGTTGAAAGATGCAGACCTATAAGTTCTACTGAGCTTTAATGGGGCATATTCTATGTAAAGGAGTAAAAGCTGCAGCTTAAAATACGCTTGCCAACCTTATGGCAGTTCAATCTTAAAGCTTTGCATACTTACATGCGTCCTTAGGATCTCACTTGTGATGCTAGCCAACAACAGTGACCTTTTAAAATGTTGACGGTAAAGATTAGTGCATTGTTGTCTTGGTTCCTGGATGCTTAATAAGCCTGTGTTAGTATTGTTGGTTGTTTTATCATGACCTCAAAGTTCTCTTTGTTTTGGATGCTGGACTAGATGGGCCTTTGATCAAATCCAGCAGAGTGCTTATATGTGTTGTCAGATCTGAGGTTAACTTGTAATGGTGCCAAATGATTATATTACAGAAAGACTAAGCTTTTATAAATACATCCTTCTGTGTTTAGGCACCACTTTGATAAACTGTGGATTGAAGTATTTGGAAATCATTGTGTAAAATAATCCATTCTTCCTTCATCAGCACTGAAAGTTCAGGTTAACCAGTTGGAGTCCAGTTTTTAAAACCGATTTGATTGAGGTTTACCCCTAGTTATCTCTGAGAAGATGAGAAGGTGGCTATGTGGAAAACTAGCTACTTTTTAAATGTTGTTGCTGAAAAATATAACTTCATAACTATGGTTGTATACCTTTTCCCTAAATTGTTAGATATGCTATGTGTTTTGAGAAATGCATCTTTTTAAATAATCCTAAGGGAAGGGAGATTCTGTGATGCAGGAGATGCCACTTCTGGAGGAGCAAGAAAGCTTTTTTCAACTCAAGGGCCACATTCCCTTCTGGGCAACCTCTTGAGGGCCACATGAGGGGAATTAGGATCCTGATGATTCACAGCCTCTGACATCCCCATAAAACAGCTTACCATATTTTTTGCACCATAACACTCACTTTTTTCCTCCTGTTATGGAGGGAATGCCTACGGGTGGCATGCCTACGGATTTTCCTCCTCTAAAAACTACGTGCGTGTTATGGTCGGGTGCGTGCTATAGAGCGAAAAATATGGTATGTCTGGGTGTGGTGGACCAGTAAGAGCAGCAGAGCTTTCTTCTGTTGCCCTAGGAACTGTTGCAGCAGCAGAACTCCCTCTCCACCCACAGGGAGAAAGATCTCCATCATCCTGTCCCTCCCCACCCCACTCAGCTGCCCTCCCAGGGAACATAGGATTGCCCCCTTAGTACAGAATAGTTCCAAGTTAATGGTGTAGTGGTTAGAGTTGGGCTAGGACCTGGAAGGTGAGGATTCACTTCCTCACTCAGCCATGATCCTCCCTGGGTGACCTTGAGTCAGTCACCACATCTCAGCCTAACCAACACTGGGTTTTTGTGAAGATAAAATGTGGACTCCCCTTGAAATCCTTGGAGGAAAGGTGGAATCTAAATGTAGTAATAAATTAATTTTCCTTACGCTAAAGTCTCCAAACACAACTGTATATAACAGCTTATACTGGGTTATTTTATTGAATTCTGTACCAGTTGGATATTATTCGCGGGCTCTTGCCTTGAGGCATCTAATCAGGTAGAAATGAAACATGTTGAGTATTCAGAATTCTTTATATTTTACAGGATATAAGCCTTTACCTCGCTATGGCTATAAGCCTTCGCCACCCAACGGCTGCGGTTCTCCTCTTTTTGGAGTTCACGTAAGTATCTTCTTATCAAGTACTTCCTCCTGCTCACTAGCTACATCTGTGTTTGGATGAAAAGAAGGAAAGATGCTTAAATGGCAATGTAACTGGATTAACCTATATTAAATTTATGAAAACACTCACATTTATATGGAGAGACTGTAATATATAAATAGTAAATGTGCAACTAGTTTATGTAAATAGTAGGCTACTGTTTTTGCACAAAGTGTTGTGATTATTCTCTCAAAATCGCTTTTGTAAAATTTAAAAAACTAAATATCTCAGTATCCCAAGAGGAGTCTTCGCAGCCTCAGAACTATAGGTCTAAAATATAAGAACCTTCATTCTGAGACCGTGGCTAGTTATTGTTATTATTATTATTATTATTATTATTATTTATTAAATTTTATTCCACTTGATTGTAGTAAAACTTCTAAATGATTTACAGATAATATCAATAAAAACAGTTTATAATGATTTTAATTTATAAATTAATTAATTTATAATGAATGATTTTAGAGTGTTGTTTGTGTTGTACTTTTGTATTGTTTTATTGTTGTTAGCCGCCCTGAGCCCAGCTTCGGCTGGGGAGGGCGGGATATAAATAAAATTTATTATTATTATTATTTATTATTTTAAACATTTAAAGATAATTAAAATTAACAGGAAAAAGATTGAACTAGTCAACATCTGTGTCTAGATAGGCTTTGATAAACAAAAATGCTTTGTGCAGGTGCTTTAGCACAAAAAGTTACATGGCCAGGCCCGAACCCACATTGGGATTATGTTATACAATAAGGTTTTCAGCTGTTCCACCACTACTCTCTCCACTACCTTCCCCAGAAAGGGGTTATTTGTGATTGGTCAGTAGTTATTCCAGTCCAAGGGGTCCACAGCTGGTTCCTTATAAGTAGTGACACCACCGCCTCTTTCAAGGCTGCAGGGACCACCTGTTTGTGCACTGAAACATTAACCACACTCTGCAGCCAACTAGTCAAACCCTCTCTGCTAGATTCAGTAAGCCAAGAGGCGCAGAAGTCTAGAGAAAATGTACCGGTAGTTAGGCGTCTAAGCTGCCAGCACCTTGTCCGCATTCAGCCAACTCCACCAGCTGAATCCCATCCTGCTGGGCCTTGCCAATGACCCATTTAGTTTAGCATCCTATTCTCACAGTGGCCCAACCAGATGCTTGTGGGAAACGCACAAGCAAGGTTTGAACGCAACAGCACTCTTCACTGCTGTGTTTTCCAGTAACTGGTATTCTGAAGCATTACTGCCATCATCAGTAGCGTTCCCCTCCATGGCTTTGTCCAGTCCTCTTTTAAAGCCATCTAGGTTGATCATGGATCAGTGCCTCCCATGAATCCGAATTCCATAGTTTAACCATGTACTGCATGAAGAAGCACTGTGGAATTGTTTCTCCTGCATTGTCATCTCACATGTCAAGACATCTACCCCTTACTCTGGCAGCCTAAATGCTCCTGTTGTGCAAAGGCTGTCTCTTAGTCCTGTAGAGAGATCAACTCTTCTTTCTTTTCTTTTCTTTTCTTTCTTGCTTAGGGTATTAGGCGGGGTGCAGGATGCATTTAGAATCTGATAATAGAACTATCCTGTATGGCAAAAGCTAGTAAATTTTGCTACAAGAAACCACATTACAAGATTATCAGCCAATATGGTCAAAAAGTCCTCTCTGACCCCTATGTGATTATCAGTTTGTTTCTGAATGTGCAAATTCTAGGTTTCTGCTCCTCTGGAATATATGCTTAGCTAGAACAACAAAGTGCCATGTTTAGTTTCTCCAGACTGAGTAACTAGGGTCCCCTTTTCCTAGTTACTTTAAGATGTGTGATCCTCCAGATGTTTTAGACTACATCTGCCACCATCACTAACCATTGGCCATGCTGGCTGAGGCTGATGGGAGCTCAAATCCAACAATATCTTTGCTCCCATGACTGCTTTAGAGAAACTTTTATAATTTGGTTTCTCTGATGAAAATCCTTTTCCAATTTCCATCTTAAATTTCCTGTGGGCCTTTCTTTATTTAGTTTATTAAAATTCTCCTTTAAGACTTGATCTGTTTTATTAACTTCTTGATATATTTTTGGAGCATAAATTCATCCCTCTTCTAGCTGGTTCTGAGTTGTTGTTAAAATTTATATACCAGCCTTCATCTGCAGATCTCAGGGTGATTCACAATATAAAATTACAATATAAAAACCACAAAATACATGAGTTTCCCTCAGGAGACACAATTTCATCTTCTAGTACATGAAAAATAATAATAACAAGTCTCACAAGTGTTCTCAAGGAATGCTAACTATTAGAACTTGTTTCTCAGTTTGACATTGGCATTCCTTCAATGACAAAATGCTGCAATCAACATGACAGGTGTTACGATACCTGTGGCAACAAAAAACACGATTGCGACGAGGAGTTTCAATATTGCCTCTCTAAGATCTGTAGAGATGTACAGAAGACACTGGGAATACCAGAGAGCGTACAAGGTAAGCTTGTCTGGAATAACGCAGCTGTAACGGATATTTACAGAGCTTACATATAACTGTAGGTAGTGTTTTATTAGAAATAATAAAACCAGGAGGCACAAAGTAACGTGACTTAACTCTGTTCAGTTTTCCCAGTGCCTGGGTGCAGCTACTAAAGAAGAGCACTTTCTAACAGATGATGAAATATGGATTGTGTTCATCATTGCACAAAAGTGGAAGGATTTGCCTGATACTGGAAATGTTGCATTGAGCAATGCATGATTATGCTGCCCAGTTTGGGCGAATTCTTCTCTCCTTGTTGCAGCTCTGTAAGATGATGTTTTGGGATAGGTTTTGGCTGGGTCAATAGGTTTTGGAGTGTAGTCCTGGACTGGAATAGGTTTTGTACTGTGGTCCGAAACCTCTGGAGGGTATCCTGTTTGCAAATGCTGTTCTATGTTGTGTCACCACTGAACATTCCTCCCCTTACAGTAGAATGTGAAAAAGACATGTCCTCCTAGCAGATGTTCTACCTAAGCAAAGCCATTAGCATGTATCAGTTCCACTGAATTGCTATAGCAGTGTGGAGAGTGAACATTAGATTTACTATATGATGAATGAATAAAAAGCTTCTCTTGATGGTTTATTATCTGCCAGTTCTTAATTTTAAGCCTCCATTGCAGTTTTGATTTCTGCAAGTTTGGTGCAAAGAAGGTCACAATATTTTCTTTTTCTGGGGCTAATTCTACTTTTGACACAGTGTAGACAGGCCACAGACACACTTATGAGTTAGCCAAATCTTGTAGGCTGTATTTGTGATCAGCGCAGTGCAAAATACAAGCAACTTCTGTCTTATTGCAGGAGCTGAATTGCCTGTGTATTGCTATGAACCTGATGCCCACCAAACCTTAAACTTGCCCAGATATAGGGCTCACTCACATTATAGCTGACTACATGTCATTATCTCAAGCACGTGTGGAGCTGGTACCTCTACATGGATCGTATTTCTACATCCAACTCAATTCCCATGGTGGTGGTCTTACTCTGAGCAATGATGGTGATGGAAGTGACAAGTATAAGTTGGTTGTTCAATAAATTGAAATTTCATCTTATGTCAATCAGCAGAATAAGCTGCATACCTTGCGTTGGGTCTAGGTTACGTGGATGCTTTGTTTCTTTATAGTGACAACTGGGCCTCAGTACAAGAATTTAAAAATTGATTTGCTTTTTCCTCCTTGCAGCGTGTGAATCAACAGTTCAACTAGTGTTTGACGCAGTCATACATTTAGGATGCAAGCCATACCTTGACAGTCAAAGAGCAGCATGTATGTGTCGGTATGAAGACAAGACAGACCTTTAAGAGAGAAGCTTTCGACCTGGTTCAGTTCATCTGTATTGTGAGAGCCCTTTTGTTGTTACAAAGCTGTTCAAAGCATACAGTCGGAGCGTCAAGCTGGTCTACACTTCTGTAGAAGACACTAATTTTTTATATAGCACTTCTTCCCTCTGTCACCTTTGCATCCTTAATCTTTAAGGATCTTTTGCATACAACTTTGAAAGCGAAAATTGCAATTTTGGCAACTGGCCTCGGAGTGGTACCTCTACGTGAGTTTTTCCTCTTGAGGGGATTGTGGATGCTGCTCTTAAACTGATAGAGGTGAACACCCGTAACTATTGCATGGGGTAAAAAGTAGGTCAAACTTTGGTCTTACCAGCATTTGGCATCTCCTCAGAGCCACTTTATGGACAGAAGGGAAATGCCTTAAAAATGTATGGGTTTTGTTTGCAATCTTATGCTGCTGTTATAGTGGAGTATTCCCTTCAGTAGATATTCAGTTTCTGCTTCTGTAGTTCAGTCCTGTGTGTGTTCAATTAATTAATGAACCTTATGTATGTTCAATTAAGTCTCACTATTCACTGAGGCTTACCACTTAGTAAGTATATTCAGATTTTTCAGCCTTACACAGCAATCCTCTGCGTGCTTACTTGGGAGTAAGCCCCATTAAAACAGTGGCACTTACTCTCCCCCCCCCCAGAAGACACAGACCAAGCTTTATTAAACATTCAATAGTACTTAACATACAAAAACCACAGTAATTTTTCTTTCTGTCCACTCCCCCCCCCACCCCGGTTTGTAAATAAAAATCAAACGTATTTTGCCCCTTCTGATTAAGTAAGGGGAGAGAAAACAATGAGGTCGTTGCTTGGGTTGGCCACAAATTTCTCCGCCTGGTTCCTCAGAGTGATGAAAAGGCTGCCATCCATTCTGGGCTGGAACTCAAGCACTGCACCATCGCAGGAGAAGTCATCGAGAAGAGAACCTGGGAAGGACCTGAGTGATTCAGTTTTGTTGTGGCTCTCCTGCTGGGTCAGATGAATCACTTGCTGGCAGGTCCACTTTCTGTGGATTGATCTGCTTTTCAAAGGGAGTAGCATCCATTGTTTCTTTAGTTACACATTCTGTGTTAAGCACCTGGAAATTCAAGTACAGGTGGATGTTCCTGAAGAACTGCCTTTGTCATTCCTGGGCTAGAGACCTTCTGTTTAAGCCCACAGCCCTGTGGCAAAACTTCCAGAGCACCTTCTCCAGGGACTTTGCTAGTGGTCTTTTGCAGGGCTCCAGCAAAGATTGGGCGGCAGGAACACATCTGACATTGGCTTGACTTTGTAGGTGGTCAAACCCTCCGGAGGCTTGAACACAAAATTCTCAGGGGCAAATGAGCGCTCTCTCCTTTGTGGTGCAAGAGCCAGGATGATAGGGGCTGGAAGGTTATCTTTTCCTAGCTCTGTGGCTGTATCCAAAGGGATTTGGGTGATCACACCTTCTTTAAGAGGCTCCACTGAATGGTTCTCTTTCATGCCACACAACACTGCTGCCTTTGCATTTTTGACCCCTCTCTGCTGCTGTTTTCTGTTACTTGTTTTGCTTTTCTGCAGCGGAAGACCTGCATTCACAGCAGGCCGGGATACAGCAGCTGTGGCTCCTGTAACTCTTCCAGCGGCAGTGGTGGAAGTTGTAGGCTGCGCCCCTTTCCTCTCTTTGGGGGGTTTGTCTACGTAGATCTGCCTCTGGTTATGCTGAGCTGTTTGCAGAGTGGAGCCCTTGCTAGGTACCATCACTGAATGCGGTGGTCTAGCTGGTGGTCTGACTGATTCTTGCAACTGGTTCTTCATCTTTGACCTTGTTAACTGCATTTCCACACTTGCTCCTTTTGTTACCATCTCCTTTGGCTTGTTAAGCACCAGTATATTTGTTGATTTTGAAAGGAAGGCAGGGAAGGCATGAGACTTAGCTGAAACACTTGATTTTGGGCTTGATTTTGTGCTGCTCCTTAGTAAGTACCCTTCACCTGTCTCCTCCAGCAGTGGAGGCTCACCATTTCTTGATGCCTGTGCATTGACATCAATGAGTCCAAATTGCCTGCCTTTATTAAACTCCTTGTGTCTGGTCTCCTTTAGGGAAATGGACTTTTGGTGGGCAAGTTTTGCCTTCAAGGTCTGCGTACTTAGGTCCTTTTTGTATTGAGCAGCAAAAGTGGCACCCATCCAGCTGTTTACTCACCAGCCACTTCCTACCAGCTCCAGCATTGACCCCCAAACTGCCTCTCAGCTCACCCCAGATTCCAGTGGAGTTTACTTTTGCCTCTACCAACAATTATAGCATGTCAGATTATTAATCTCAGTGTTTAAGGATTACTTTAATGTGAATTAGATGCATCTGAATCCATTTATACAACAGATTCTCAAGTGCCTTAAAACTATAGATGGTATCCGACCGAGTCCTATTCAGACTAGATCCACTACTGTGTACATTAAGCACACTGACCTCATTGGATCTACTCTGAGGATTACTTGGTTGCATATCTCCCTTAAAGTTTTAACTGACAAAGTTAAGTTGTTTACATGTTGGAATTCTAGGGTGCATCAAATCCATCTGCCAAAGCAATGAAACCACGCTGCCCCCCAATTATCCAAGAACACTATAAATTTTTAAAATTATTTTTGATCTCTAATCAAGTGTTTTAGACACATAGCCATTCTGTGAAGTAAAGGTGTCTTAATATGTATTATTGGCCTGAACAAGAGAAATATTTGCATTTAGTGTGCGGAGCATTTGACTATCAAACCTGTTTCTTCTGTACTGTTTCAGAACTAAATAATATGACTAATGAATACTTTTACCATTGTTTCTGTGTTTTAGGCTTATGGAATTGCTTTGAGGCTCTGCAAGGGTTGTTTCCCACTTGATTTTTAATAATTTATTTGTACTTTCACATTTGACTTGAATAGAAAAAGATTCTAATTTATTTGTCTGTACTTGCCTATTTGACATTAATAGGAAAAAAAATTCCCTTAATCTTTTCTATATATATATATATTTTAAAATGAAGTAATTTGTGAAAAATAATCTGTTCCCATGCTGCTAATGTTAATTATAACTGACCCAATGAAAACAGTGGAGCTGTCTGCCCTATTAATTTTAATAGGTCTTGGTCACAACCAACTTTAGTTGGATCGAAACCTACAAAATGGGTGTTCCATTTTTTAATCTTGGATTTTATAGAGGTTTTTTTGTCAAATGTATTTTGTCTTTTATGAAAGAATGTGAACTTTTAATGCTGAGTTGTTCTCAAGTTCTGAACACACAAGCACTAGAAACTACTGAATGAAATTACTTGAAAAGTGTTCTGTGATATATTTTCTTCCGGGAAATAAGGGATTTCTTTAGCGTGAAAATTTGTAAAAGAAAAAGAAAAAAAGAACTGTATTTGTGTAAAGTAGGGGAGAAGAATTAAAGAGTCAAAGCTGTGTGTGTGTCATGTCATTTTGCTATAAAGAAAACTTAACTGAGTAGCATACTATACTGAGGAAAATCTGCAGGATTCATTTTACAAGCCTTTATTCTTGCTCAGGGGTAGGCAACCTAAGGCCCGTGGGCCGGATGTGGCCCAATTGCCTTCTCAATCTAGCCCATGGATGGTCCTGGAATCTGTGTGTTTTTACATGAGTAGAATGTGTGCTGTTATTTAAAATGCACCTCTGGTTTATTTGTGGGGCCTGCCTGGTGTTTTTACATGAGTAGAATGTGTGCTTTTATTTAAAATGCATCTCTGAGTTATTTGTGGGGCATAGGAATTCGTTCATTTCCCCCCAAAAAAATATTCCTACCACATGGTCTGAGGGACGGTGGACCGGCCCACAGCTGAAAAAGGTTGCTGACCCCTGTTCTAGCTGCATTTGGATGTAACATGAGAGCCTGCAGCACCCAGTATGGCTGCAAGGTCAGAAACTTTCCCTTCCATTTTTGGCAAACTGTAATTGTCTGAAGCTAGACAAACTGTGGTTAGTCTTAACTTTTGTTTACTGACTTACGAAGCTGGCTTGTTTCAATAAAATTCTGGTTAAGAGTAGGTTCAGAACTAAAGCTTTTGGTTTGTGAAGAAGTATTTAATACAAGGCTCCAAAAAAAGTACACTATAACAACCTTTCATCGAAATACACAAGTGCAATGAAGATGCAATTCAAACAGCAAATTTCAGTACTACTTTGGCCTGCCAAGAACATTCCTAGCAATGTGACTCAAAGCTAGTAGTTTATATTATTAGCTTGCTAAAGGTACAAAGTTCAGCAGGAGCAATCTGCGAAACACAAACCAAAGCCAGAGGAAAGGAAGAGCAAACTACTTTCTCTAGATATTTTAATGAAAGCAATGGCAAGCCAGAAACAAGAGAACTTCAATTTGGAGAAGTTTGAAGGAGTGTAAACTTTAATCATGGATCTAAAATCTAGAACTGATAGAGTTACATACCCCCCTGCCAAAACACACTTTGGGGTAGAAGCATTTATACTAACCATTTAATGCTGGGGAATCATAAAAGTTCTGGCCAGTTTCAGAATGCTGAGCTATGTTCCCATTGCATTCTTAACAAATGTTAATTCAACAAGCATGGCATAAGACTTTTTTTGGCATTGAAATGTCATATAAATAGTGACCTAGGTTCCTTCTGAATATTCAAAAAAATGTCAATACATTTATAAACTATTGCACTTGGCACAATATCCTGAAAAATATCTGCTTTTGTTTCTGAAAGAGGAAGTTTATACTATCTAGCCCTTTATACTGAGGTGATTGTGCCTGGTGAAAAATTAGGTGCAGAAGAAAAGGCGTCTGCAGCTCTGAAGAGAATATCTAGTTACAGGTGGTAGTTGGGCTTCCATACTCCACATAGGTCTTTTGTATTTCCCCACAGTTTAAAGATTTGTATACTGCTTGACTGTCATAAAAACCTTTAAACAGTTTACAAGAAATATTAAAATTATCAATGAAAACCAGTTAAAACCAAAAAATTAAAACAATTTAAAAGATAATTAAAGTTAACAATAAAAGGTTACAGCATGTCAATATGTGTCTGGGATTATTGTTGTTGTTAATGCAAACTGAATAAATTTATACAGTATATGGGTCAGAAATCAGGTTACTGTGACCCAATAGTTTTATTTATTTATGTTAGCACAGGGTTGACACAACTGTGACTAAGAGATCAAAGATTCCAGGTATACCTTGACCAAGATTTAATTTTTAAGTTTGGAAAGAAAAGGTGATTCTTATATAGGAGTGCCATAACACAGGCACGTCCAACTCTCAAGAGACTGTGATTTACTCACAGTATAAAAAGACCAGCTGTGATCTACCCATTGCCATTGCAGGAGTTAGGGGCGGGTTGACCAAAGGCGATCACTAAACTTCATTCTGTGATCTACATGGGACACCCCTGCGATCTACCAGTAGATTGTGATGTACCTGTTGGACATGCCTGCCATAACACAATGGTAGAGCACATGGATTTTTTGCATGCACATTTTCCTAGGTTCAGTCTCTGATATAGGGCTGGGAACTGCTTCTACATGAAACTATTGAAAGCCCCCATCATCCAAACATGCAGGCCTAGGTGGACCAGTGTATGAGGCAGCTTCCTGAAATGTTAATCAGACGGTCCTGGAAGTGGTCACCACAGAAGACACTGGATTTAGTGGTACTAAGTGGGAATTTGCCAGCCTCATGAAGAAGCTTTTCCACCTACAAACAGTGAACCCTCTGGAAGTTGTCAACATTTACATTATTACACTTGCTGCACAATCCTATACACGCCTCAGTAGTTAGTCCCAATGGATTCATTGGAGCTCACTCCCATTTAAGTAGGGATAGATCCTTAGACATAAGGTCAATTTGAGTTACTGGGTTGCAGTCAATGGTACCTTTGTGCTAGAAGTGCTTCTGCTAACAAGGTGAGACAACCCATTTTCACCAACCCTCCCTACAATTTGTGGGCCATACCCATTTTCTACCCAGCCTGCAGGGAAAGCTTTTGGGGGGTAGGAGGAATTGTGGTTAGTAGCAACCGGATGTTTAACTTATGCAAGCAGACACGCTTCTGCTAGCCCAAAGTCATCATTAGATACGATTCCTAGTCTTCAGTATGTTACATGTTAGAAACAGCGTGTGACATGCTAGTGGCTTTTTTGTGTTGGGTTACATCACAGGTGATGTTTATATCCTCTACCACCCTGCCAGCAGCCTGTATATCATGTTTTAATTTAGTCAAGTGGAAACATTGGTACACACCCTTGAATGCTAACCATTTTTATGTCTAGTCAATTACATTTTCTTTCTAGAGGAGGACTACAGCAGGCTTCCTCAACCTCGGCCTTCCATGTTTTTGACCTACAACTCCCATGATCCCTAGCTTGCAGGACCAGTGGTCAGGGATGATGGGAATTGTAGTCTCAAAACATCTGGAAGGCTGAGGTTCAGGAAGCCTGGATACAGCCTTCCAGTAGTTGCGGGGTGGTGATGGAGGCAATGAGAATACCCATAGATAAAGGCAGAAAAACTGCCTTTTGGAAATTTCCTTTCAGTGTGTCCACCAAAACCCCTAGAGACCCTTTTCACATGTGCTTCTAGTAAGCCAGGTGTTCCCCATCTTATATTTGTGCATCTGGTTCTTCCTGCCTAAGTGCGGAACCTGACATTTATCCCTATTGAAAACCATTTTATTAGCTTGGGCCCAGTTCTGCAATCTGGAAAGGTCATTTTGAATTCTGATTCTGTCTTCTATGCACTGCTACCCTTCCCAGTTTGGTGTCATCTGCAAATTTGATGAGTATCCCTTCAATTCCTTCATCCAAATTGTTTATACAGACATTGAACAACATCTTTTGCTTCAGGCGGCAAAATGCGCTGGACTGCTCCTACTAACATGCAGGGATTTATATTTTGCAAAGTGAACCATGGAAAGAGAAGAAGGGAAGTCATTGATATTTTAAGGTTGTTTAAATGAATATTCTAAAATGTAAAATAGAAAATTTAAGAAAAATTATAGAATAAAATAAAAATAAATTAAGTTGTAGGAACAGGACCGGCCCAGCCATTAGGTAATAGGCAGCAAACCGCTATATATTTATTATCAATGTGTTTTTTAATCCCAGGAAGAGAGCATGTGCTATTTTTCTCCTCACAACTGGGCCAGCCTTGGAACTACTGTATACACCTTGGGGAGGTGTATACTGCTGCTTTGCTTGGACACGTCTTGGGAAGGCAGTGTTGGGGGCTGGCAACGAAAACAAGCCTCGGGGACAAGCCCTGGCGAGTTCTTTGACCTTCGGAGGGAAGGAACACGGAAGCTTCCTCGAGCCGTGCGTCCAGGCTGGCACCCAGGAGCAGCAGCCCACGCCCCGCCTGGATAACCGAGAGGGACAGAGGAAGATAACTCGGGCTGGGTTGGGTGAGGGGGGGGGGCAGAAAAAGGTGGGCGGAGGAAGGCGGCTGCCTGGAGGTGGAGAAACGCTGACTCCGGCAGAAGCAGCACTCAAGGGGGTTCCTCCCTCAGTCTCGGGCGTGCGAGTCGAAAGCCCAGCCATGGCGAGCTCCAAGCGGCAGAGAAACTCCAACAACGGCTCAGGTAGGCGCCGGAAGCCGAGCGCGAGGGGCGTCTGTGCCCAAAGGCGCCCTTTGCGCACTGGTGGAGAAACCGAGGGGCGGCGGGGCAGGAAGCCTGAGCGCGGCCCGGGTGCAGCCGGTTGCGGCTCTTCCGTCCCCTTTGCTCGGCTTCTCCGCCTGCATGGTCAGAGCTCGGAGATTTCTCCCGGCGGGGAGGAACAGCCGCTGGAGACGGGTCTCCAAAAGGTGCCCCCAAGTAGGAAGGCTGCGCGCCGCCTTTAACCCCCGGAGAGAGCGAGGGATCCTGTCGGTGGGGTCTGGAGTCTGCCTGCGTGTCAACGTCTGAATGGGAACCAGGGGGACACCCAGTTCATTTAAAGCGTATTTGCTCCCCGGAAGAGCCCGGGGAACAGCAGTTCACCCCTCAATGAGCCCCCGTTTCCAGCACCCTTTATGAACCCGCGATTCCCAGGACTCTTTGAAATGGGTGGTGTACATGCAAGAACTCTCATCTGCAGAACGCTCGTGTTCAGGAAAGAATGGCTTGTGCATCTGTACTTGCATTTAGTGATCAATATATGATACACGGACCTCCTGAGGCTTAGTTCAAGCAGGGGGGCACTAAGGGGTATTCTTTTTTACCGTTGAGGTAGGGGGAGAGAGAAAGCAAAACTGCTGTCCACGCCCGCCCTTTGTCCTCTTGGTTCGAGTCGGCTTCTGTTCTACTCGTTCCTTTGTTCTTTCTCGCCTTCCTGTGTTTCCTCCCGCTCCGCCCCTCCTTCTCCTTGTCGTCACGTGGCCACGCCGCTGTGTTTTGGGCTGGGTTGTAGCTGCCGGGCACGTTCGCTGTCGCTCCCGCAGGGCAGGGAGTCGGGTGCTTGGCTGCTGGGGAGAGCCGATTACTCCGTGGTGCTGCAAAGCAGCCAGACCCACGCCCACATTTGGGGGTAACTGGAAAGAACAGTACAGGGTGCGCTCAGCTCTCACCTGTGGCTCCTAGAAGCATAGCTGTCAACTTACAGATTTGAAAAAAAGGAGCAGCCTCGAAAATAAGGAATAAGCAGCCAAAATAAGGGATTTTCCTAACACGGGTGTGTTCAACTTCTGAGCCCCTCTGAGCCAAAGGCAGAAAGCCCAGCCAGCAGCCAAACGAAGCCTCAAGCGGTGATTCCCACAGCGCAGCAACCTGGCAAAGGGGATGCAGCAAGGAAAATCACCGTCACCTCTCCACTGGGAAGCGCTGAGCAAAGGCGAGTCCCCAGGCAACTCAGCAGATTTGATCGGCACAAGGCATGCAAGCTCCAACCCCCAGTCGTTCTTAGACTCTTTACTGGGTGAGCAACGCAGCCAAGCAACACAGTTGGAGCCTCCCTCCTCCCTGGCCGACAGGGAGGGAGGGAGAGGAGCTGCTTTCTTTGAAACCCGGGAAATTTAAGGGACATCATCAATAAGGGACAGCAGCGGGACACGGCGCTGGGATAAGGGACTTTCCCACCAAATAAGGGACAGTTGACAGCTATGTCTAGAAGCTGTCAGCAGGTGGCCGCAGCAGCCACACCCCAAGAACATAGCTGTCAACCTTCCCTTTTTTTTGCGTGAAATTTGCTTAATCCAGCGCTGCTTCCTGCTGCTATCCCGGATTGTTAGATATCCTGTAGACTGTCCCTGGGACAGGTGAGGTTGCTGATCCCTTATTTTCAAATCTGAAAGTTGACAGCTATGCCTGAGAATGGCTTTGGTGGCCTGGTTGGTCTCAAACCTTCAGTGAGTTAGGGACTTCCCCTGCATGTGAAGACAGGGTTCTGCGGATTTAGCAGACAAGACCAATGGTCAAGACGACAGTTTCTGCATGTGCTGTGGAGGGAAGTGAGGAGCAGGTGGGGCTCATTCACCTGGGAAGGTAGCTCATCTAGGAGAAGGAAAACTCTGACCCTAAACCTCTGCTGCTTTGCGGGATATCTTCGGGAGAAGACAAGGCTGAGGAGTAAACCCTATACAAATCCAGAGTGGCATCCCTAAGGTAATTGGATGGCGTCTTCCAGCAGTTCCTGCCAAGCTGGTGCCAAATGCATCCCTCTGCTTTCCTTTGAAACACATCAGTGAGGCCAAGAGGGAGGGGGGAGTCTGGCCCTTGTGCAGCTCAGGTTTGTACTCCAGGGAGGTCACTTCAGTGCTGCTAATGCAGCCATTTGACTTCACCCCCAGAGGCACATTCCATTGTCTCATGTGTCAACAACGTGACAGTCTTTAGGGCAGCATCAACTTCCATTTTCTATTCCAGAGAAAGTGTGAGCTGTAAGTTTCTTCTTCGTTTTACAGCTCATGATTTCTTTGGAGAAGACAATCTATGAGCCCAGGTTTGGTCAGCACACTAGTCCCAATCATGAGTTACCTTGCTGCAGCAGGTGCACCAGGGGAGGAGTGCAGTGGCTGTGATTTCTCTGGGAACCCTTGTGTTCATGCTAACCCGTGTTTTGTCTTAGAGTGCATCATAGTTGGACTTTCAATTCCCATCAGTCCCAACCTGCATGGCCAGAGACAAGGTCATGTATGTAATTCAAGAGTGTCTGGAAGGCTACAGTTTCCCTATCACTGTTCTGCAGGCACACAGCTGCACAAATCAGCATGGACACCTGGCCAAGGCTGGATTAAAGTCTTCTTGAGTTTAATGAGCAAGCAGAATCTACATAACCTTGGAACCAACACAATTATATATAAAACTTCAGAAAAGAAGTGAACAGTCTACACTTTTATTGCAACACTAAATATGTTGTTTTCTGTCATAGGAGAAATCCATGTGGACAGCAAGAATGTACTGCAAGACAGAGGTAAAGTATCTGCTGTTCGTTCAAAATATAATTGAAAGCTATTCAAAAAAGTGTTCTGTTTCCACTTAGCTTTTCTAAGTGGGAACAGAACAGGGAAGCAAGCAGGAGAAGGAAATCTTCCTCCCCAGATGGGGTGTGGGTGTATTCCTCTGGAGGTGAAAACATTCAGAGGTGGATCTGATTTATGGGAAGGTGGCACACTCTTGCTTCATTAACCCAAGCTGGATTGTTTGCATAGGGAATGAACTAATACACATTAAATTTGTAGGCATGGCTGATTGTTCTAATGAAGCTTCTCTGTATGTGCATTTAGAATGGAATGTACACGTTATTTCCCCTGTTCATTGCAGGTGCTGTGATCCAACGATACACACAAACCGTCCTCTAAGGATTTGTGCATGTCTCCCTATGCAAAAGACAATTGATTAGGCTTGAGAGTAGAGACAGGAGGCAGAAGTTTCGAGTTTCAAAAAGATTGAGAAAGATAGATCTTTAGATACACTTTCAAGATTTCAACTAGGGCAAAAGTTGTAAAACATTTTAAAAGATGAAATGCTGTTTTTTATTGTTAGCCAGGAACAGTGGAGGGGAAAAGCAGGACTGAAATCTGCACATACCTATTCATGCATAAGTACAATTGATGGCATATCTTTCAGCTTTCAGGCATATGATAATACTGGAAGGCAGACAATTAATTTCTGGGATAAGCAATTATTGTCTTGGTGGCAACCTTCTTTACAGGACCACACAGTGTTATTGAGACCTTGGTATATTGGGGCACCGTTTTTACATTTTGCATATTGTATGGATAAAGGCCAGTTTTTCACTTTGTTTTTATGTATTGTATATTTTTATATTGTTGTAAGTTGCCTTGGGTTTGTTTGAGAAAGGTGTCAGCAAAATTTAATACATGAAAACAACAAAAATAGTCAAAGTTGGAGTGCTATTTTTTAGATTGCTAATTACAGATTTGGGGACAAGAGTTGTAGAAGCTCCTGATTTACTATAGCAAAATCTTAATACAGGAACCAACCCAGTTATCTCAAATGAAAACATCTTTGGAACATGTTGATGATACATTCCTTAAAAGCTTATTTGAAAAATAGGTCATTTATATATCATTTGTGCCTTTAAGTATATTGGGTCAACCATGTTTTGAATTATTTTCAAATTATAGATGGACAGCAAAACCACACTGAAACAGATGCCATTGGTGAAAGGTAAGGATCTTATTATCCTTGAACAGCTGTTTGTAGCTGAAAACAAAGAGACGGAAAAGTATTTTCCACAGTATATGCACAACCACACCCCCAATATTTACTGGATCTCTAATAAGTATGGCTGTGCTCTGAAGTGCTCACAATACAAAAGATAACCTTTCTAGGAGCAACCAAAATTGTACTTGCTGATTATTTGACTGTTGTAACTGGGTTTATCACAGAATTAAGAGTTGTCAGTGCAGTGTAAATTTTCTATCCTAAAGCAATGTGTTTATATTTGTGTGTGTATATACAATGACTGGACTATTTTCGTATGGAATAAATCCTGTTTGATTGGCAAAACTACAACTGGCATATGGAATTGGGAACTGTTATTTTAGAATCATACAAGTCCTCTGGCCATGTATAACTAGTTGTACAGTTCTTTGGATCCTGGCTTGATCCAGTAGATTCAGCAAGGTGGTGTGCATATGAGAGAGAGAGGGAGACTGGATTTAATAACTGAAAACTCCTTACTTTTGTAGAAACATCCAGCTTTTTGATCCAGCAGTGGAGTATAACATGAACCACAAGAGGAGGGGACTTGCTCTGATCTTCAACCACGAACGCTTTTTCTGGCACTTGACATTACCAGAGAGACGTGGCACCCAAGCTGACAGGGATAACCTAAAACGCAGGTGTGGAGATGTTCTCAAATTATTTTTAAGCATGTGTGAGTTTGTGGGCGGAGTAGGGAGAATCCAATTCAACTTCATGCCATTTATACATAAAAACGCCAAAGAATGAAGTTTCTTAAAGACAAAATCATCGTGTATAAAAATGATGAAGCCCACTTGGGACTCGCCCTGACAATGAGTACACTATAAGGACTAAAAAAGCATGAGCTGTGAAGTCCACAGTTCAAATGCCTCAGACATGTTCTTCTTAGTTGGTCATTATGACTCGGAGTCTTTCCCCACCGGCCAATATACAGGTGAACATTACAGGTGCAGTTGAAAGAATGACTGTATATAAAGCACTTTGAATGCAGCTTTCAAACCTATGGCAACCCTTCCCATGTTGACTTGTCTGTCACAAGCCACCTGTGTTTTGCAGAGAAGCATGACGCCACGTGAACTGAAAGTGTACCTTAGCCCCCCTGTGCGTAAGCAACGCAGCCATGCGACTAGAATTGAAGATCGCATCCTTAGAAACTTGTCTGTGGAAGCAAGTCTTCAATTACTGGTTATCACTGTGGCATAGATTACCAAACCATTACCTTGTCCAATGCTTATGGCGAGATGAATTCTCTAGCCTTTGGACTAGTAGAATTCATGCCAAACTCCTGAGTTATGGAATCTCTCCCTCAGATTCCCTAAAACTAGACCAAATCACTGCTCAAAGATTGATCCGCCAAAGACTGGATGACATCGACTTACAGCGAAATTATATGCTGGGGGGAGGTGTTTGCTCGCCCCAGAACATTGGTATCACTTTAACTTACTGCGTCCCATCATACCTCTCCTCCCTTTCGACTGTTGCCCATAGACTGGCCTTCACCAAAGCAAGGTTTAACGTTTTCCCCTCCAATGTCCTGAGACATAGATTCTCAAAGGGCCAAGCCCCCGCCGTGTGCGAATGTGATAAGGTGACGCCGGAGTCGCTCCAGCACATTATGTTCTTTTGCCCCTTGTTCAATGTGCCACGGGCAAATTTGCTGGGACCAATCATTCAGAAACTAGAGGGTACCCCATCAAAATTCCACCTTGCCCAAATCTTGCAGGACAAGGATACCCACACGACCCTGAAGGTGGCTAGATTCCTGGTCGCTGTCCTTTCCCAAAAGCGACGACAAGGAGCACTACAAGCTAATTAAGGCGTAGTATGCCTTTCCATCTTATAGTATTTTATTGTTATAGTGGTGTTTTAGCGACTGTTTTTTGTTTTTGTTTTTTTTCCCCTACGGCATAAGCTGTCACTTATGTGTTGTTTTTACCTGTATGGGCCTATGGCCGTAATAAATGAATGATGATGTACCTTAGAAGACACCCAACCTACTCTTGTGGCTGCCCTTTTTTCCCCTCTTCATTTATAGACCACCTACTTGCAAAAAATGGCTTCTAAGCAGTTTTGAGTGCAGGATAGGAGTACACAGAGCAACCTGTTAAGAGTTGTAGGAGAGAAAACACTTTATTTTCCCTCTCTCCTTCAACCAATAAATTACATGGCAGATCAGTAATGAGGTGCAGAGGGGAGTGTGTTGAGCCATCAATATGCTTTTTTGATCCAGTATTTGCTTTGAGAAGTCCCAAGAAAGTTTCCAGAGGAACCCCTGGTTCCTGTTCAATTAAGATCAAGCCACTCGTAAACTGCTTCCCAGCAGATTACTCAAGTTGGGATAGCTTTCTCTTAAAAAAGTAGTTTCCTTGCCTGTTCTTTTACTGCTGTTTTGGAGAAACCATGTCATATGTAATGGGTTAGTTATTACACACATTTCTAATGCTGCATTTTCTCAAGAAGAGAAAAATCAAGAAACAAATGTAACTTGTAAGACTTTTCTTGTTCCTGTTTATACTAGCTTGACGGAGCTTGGGTTTGAAGTGAAGTGCTTTGACGACCTTAAAGCAGTTGAAGTGTTGCAAAACATTTACAACGGTAAGTGACTTTGCTTTATTTACTTGAGTAAATTCTGCTATGATTATTATACAGCTTTAAAAGTGAATGTGTTCAACTTAAAACCTTTTGTTTAACCCTTTCTTGATAAAAACGTGTTACAGTAAAAAAAAAAAATCATAGAAAAGAAATATGGTACTGTCAGAGTTGCTTAGTTTCCTTATGAGAATTGAACTGATCCAAAGTATCTAGATCGGGCATAGGCAAACTCGGCCCTCCATATGTTTTGGGACTACAACTCCCACCATCCTTAGCTAACAGGACCAGTGGTCAGGGATGATGGGAGTTGTAGTCCCCAAACATCTGGAGGGCCGAGTTTGCCTATGCCTGATCCAGATCGACAAATCAATAGCTGAATTATGACAATAGCAATAAGTAAGAGCAGATATGATGGCCAAATATTTGAAGGGCTGCCACTAGAATGGAAACACTCATGTTTTCTGTTGCGCCATTAGGAAGAAAGGTGGAATACTGTGTTGTGATAGTGGGAGACTTACTCTTCATTAGAGTAAGTCTCCCGCTACACAGTGGGACTGAATAACCAACATCAGGGATGCTCTAGTAGTGTATTCCAGCATCAGCAGGACGTTGAACTAGATAGCCTTCCAACAATGTAAAGGAGCGTGCTTTATATTTAATGAATGAAACCTGCTGCTGTGGTTGACTTAAATCTGGAAAGTTGCAGCAGTGGTATCAAGTCTGAAACAAAGCTGGTTTTGAACTGCAGTTCCAGAACAGCCAGAATGCACCAAGTAGGCTTTAGCAAAATTGTTGTAAGAGACTTGCAGCACAGTCTCATCGTGTCTACTTAGAAGTAAGTCATAGTGAATTCGGTGGGGCTTACTCCCAGGAAAGCAGGGTTAGGATTGCAGCCTAAGGTACTAGAATTTGAGTGGGAATGTATAATTGAATTAGCAGGCAATATAGAAGTAGTTTAATAGCCTTTCCAATTAAGTCACCTGACTCTAAATAAGAACTTGTTCCATTCATAGTATTTACCCGCACTATTTGCCCCATCCGTAGTTCTAATCGTCTCTGCCTGCAAGGAACCTCCTTTCCTTACCTTGAATCCAGATACAGCAATAGCCCAAGCAGTAGCTTTTTGGGTACCAAAGTCCCTAGTATGGATGCTAATCAATCCGGCCTGATGGAGGCAACAAGGTCACCTTGAAGCCCATGTCACTTTCATTCTGAACACTGCTTCTGTCAAGAACCTCTAGTTTTGAGGTTGCCACAAAATGGCAGCTGTGCAGGATTGAGGACCTCATGAGGAATTTGGCAAAGGTGCTGGGTACAGCAAAGAGATCCAGTGATACAATTGAGAGCAAACTATGGTTCACATTTTCAATCCATCTTGGTATCTTCCCTTTTTGGCTTTGCTGAGCTCAGTTCCAACATGACCCCAGGGTACTTTGTTCATCACTACTTTACCAACCATTGCTTTTAAAATTATGTTTTTCAATGGCATTGTTTCGCAGTGTCCACAGACCAGCATGAAGATGCAGACTGCTTCGTGTGCATTTTCCTGAGCCATGGAGAAGATGATCACGTTTATGCCTACGATGCTAAAATAAAGATACAGGAATTAACCAAGATGTTCAGAGGAGACAAATGCCCAAGCCTAGTTGGGAAGCCAAAAGTATTTATAATTCAGGTGAGAAAGTGGAGCTCGTGAATTAAACCACAACATGATTCCCTCCAGGGGTTTTGGGCTGGAATTCCCACCAGTACCAGCCAGGTCACCGCCAGGCTAGGGAAGGCAGGAGGAGACAGTTGCATATTTTATTGGAAACAATACAGAAATAAAGAAAAAATGGAAACACAAAACCCCCTCCTCCAACTGAATAGGCAATGGCCCAGTTATCTGCTGCTTCTTGCAGTTCCTGCCCTCAGTTCGGGGTAGACAGAACTTCATGTGTCAGTTTATGGAAAACTCTTTGGTATCACAGAGACACCTTTTATTCCCTTGCTTTTCTAAGTATTGCCTTGATTTATGCATATGATGGGAAGTACAAAGCATGCTTCTTTCTAAACTCAATTCTAAAGTGAAAAACACACACCCTTTTTCCAGTGTTTGCTGCACTTTCTAAACTGAGTCATCCTACCAAAAGACTCAGCAAAGCGTAACCAAATATTTAAGTATATATTCAGTGTATGTCAACAAAGGCAGAACTCGGAAGGGTTCTGCGTTAGAATGGTGTCCAGCTGTGAGACTTCGTTACCAACTGTTTCTCCTCCCGCAGGCATGCAGAGGAGATAGGCATGACGACCCAGTCCTTCATCGTGACACAGTGGATAGCAAAACAGAAATCAATGAAACACAAGTCGATGCTGCCGCTGTATATACACTGCCTGCTGGTGCAGACTTCCTCATGTGTTACTCGGTTGCAGAAGGTAAAATGCACCCTCTTCCTCCCCCCCCCCCGGCTGTCTGCAACTGCCGATTCCTTGAAATAGCAGTTATCTACAAAAGAAATAGACAATTTTCTTGAAGTTAGTCTCTGTGTATACTTGTATTATTGCTATGTGCAGGGTTGCATGCTATATTTACGATAAGAAAAACTGTATGCAAAAACCACCCATTTCCTTTAATAGGAGTTCTTGTGGAAGGTTTAAAAATTTGCCTTGAGAAAGTAAAAAAACAAAAACACCCTCTGTAGCTCAGAGGTGTCTCTGAAGCTTTGAGACCAGACTGCTTCAAGCAAGTTACCTCAGTTCAGAGCTTTTAAGTATCTGCCTTGGGATTAAAGCTTTGTCCAAAGTGGATGTACACCTGTTGTCTTCTGCTGTTGAAGTTGGACACTGGGATTCTTGCTGCAAGGTGTAGTCATTAATAGTGCAAAAAATATTTTTAAGCCCTTAATCATTCTTGTTCCACAAATGAATATCCCTCAAGACTAACTAAGGCTGTAATCCTAAGCATATGTATTTAAAAAGTTCAGTTGATGACAGGAAACATGTTTTTGGATCAGGGTGTGTGATTATTTTCAGCTTTCCCAAAGCATGGAATTAGGTTTAATAATCTCTTAGATTACTATTTGCTAGTTTAAAAAAAATAATTGAATGCAGGTTCAGATCCAAGGTTTTTCTGCAGACATGACAAAGACTTAATACCCTTTCCCCCTTTTTGCAATAGGGTACTATTCTCATCGCGAGACTGTAAATGGCTCTTGGTACATTCAAGATCTGTGTGAGATGATAAGAAAACATGGTTCTTCCCTGGAGTTCACAGAGCTACTGACGCTGGTTAACAGGAAAGTGGCTCACCGCAGAGTGGATATGTGCAAAGATCTTAATGCTATAGGGAAAAAGCAGATTCCTTGCTTTGCATCAATGTTGACTAAGAAGCTGCATTTCTACCCAAAATCAAAATAACACTGAAGAGCAGTAACGAGAGGTTATCTCAAACTACCCACAATCTTGACATATGGGGTAATAGATTCAGGCTGCAATCCTGTACCCTTTTACCTGGGAGTAATCCCCACTGAACTCAACGGGGTTGCTTCTGCGTAGCTGATGTTTGGAACTGCACTGTCAAGCATTGTCAGTGTGCACTATTTCAGTTTGCTTAAGAAATCACCCTTGTTTTTCTTGATCAACTAAGACGATTTGCAAAACTACAAAGTAGCAATAATGGAAGACCCAAGTAACCAAATTACAACCAGCAAGGTCTTTTTTTAAAAAAAGTGATTGTAAATATTGTAAGATAATTTCAAAATCTGAAAGACTTTTTTTTTAACTTGTTAGAAAAATTGCAAAAAGGAATTTGAAAGGAAGTTGTACAATGCTGAACATTCCATAAAATTCAACATTTCTAAACCGGAAGTACTTTTTATGCACTGCATTAGAAATTATTGGATTAGAAATCAACATTATACTTACCCAACCTCAGAGAATTTTGGAAAATGAGTCAGTCTTTTTACATTTGAGCAAGAAAGAAGCAATTGCATTTTCAAGTGCATGAGTTTGCAAGCTTCATTTTGAAACTTTAGATTTTGTACTTTCTCTCCCCCCCCCCATACAATAATGCTTTTGTAGGGATCATTTCCATTATCTGACCTCATCCCCATACTTTAGCCTGGCAAATACCATTTGAACACTGTCAGACTCTGTTGTGCAACTGCCACTGATTGGTGTAACTGGCTAGTACGGTCAAAAGAGTTCTAGGCATCCCATTTATAGTTCAAAATTATTATTAAGTGGCTTGACCTACTGCAGGCCATTAGCTATTGTTTTATAGGTGCTAGGACATGTACTGTCTTGCTCCCTGATGTTGGGGGTGGTGATGTTTGTACAGGTGAGTTGTGCCCCATGGATTTTGCATCTTAAATGTAACAAGAAACTTTATATGTTTATAAAAAGCCACAGACTCTGAAACTCTTTGTGCATGTGAGGATTTCTGAAAACTTAGGAGGTGCTTTTTAAATTTTTTTTTGCAGAACAGATCTTAACTCAGAAAATAAGCCCAAAACAGCAATGCATTTTTTATTTACCTTATTATAAAGTTACATTCAAATAGAGGGGTTCCAGATTAAAATAAAAATTGTAAAAATCATTTTTGTCTCTTCTTTCAATCAAGTATGCATTATTAATTCAACAGTAGCTGCTACATGTTTCTTTTTATTGTGAACAGTATTAAGAAACAAACTATATACATGGGGAGTCTGAATTTCTTTGTAAAACATGAAAAAGAAATCTTGGTTATCAGAAACAGTTTTAGCTGTTCCTTGTAGATTTCTTCACCCCCAAACCCCTTCAAAAACAGAAGGACTACGTTAGTCCAGAATACTCCAGTTTCAAATCTTATGAGGCAATTCAACAAGGCTAATTATTATGAAAAAAATTAATGTTTGTCATTTATTTCTTCGATAGGAAGACGCAATTGTAAGGGATTCTTCAGCCGCCTCAAGGATTCTTCCACCTAGCAGTGAGAAGAGAGAAATATAAACTGGTGAGCTTGCAGTTGTGAACCCCTTCAGAATCTTTCTGATGCCTAGTTAATGCCATCTGGATGGCTGTTGGCATTCAGTCATGCTACAAGGCAAAGAAGGGGTTCCTCAGAGGGAAACTACAACAAATAAAAGCAAATCAAAAGCAGAAAAAGCAATGCAAAATACACAAAATGCTCACCCAATAAGGACCACGAGAAGCACCACCTTAGGAGGCAACTTAATTACCAATGGCCTGAATAAACAAAAAAGGTCTTGGCCAGGTGCCTAAATGCTGACAAGGACAAAGCCAGGTGCATCTCAAGGACACCATTCCACAGATGCCACTGAAAAGCCTTTATTTTTCATGCAGCCCAACTCTTCCTCCAAAAATCTCTGCAATGTTTTCCACCCTAACTCTGAGATTAAAAATTTGTTTAGTTGAAGGAAAAACAACCTTGGGGCATAGGTAGAGAGGAATAAACCAGGAACTGGTTCTATTAACTCCCACCTGTTATTCACTGCATGTTGCCCTCCAGCACTTGAGTGCTTGCTGTAACATTTAGTTCTGCTCTTAGGTTAGTAGTTGTATACATTTATATAACCTTTAGGCTAAGGCAGAGGTGGGAAACCTGTGGGCTCTAGTAATTTCTGGACTGAAACACCATCTCTGAGTTGGGAGCCTGACAACAACTGGAGGGACACAGATTCCCCATCTAGGCCTAAGGAACTGGATAGTTTAACTGCATCCATCTGTCAGCATAAAAGGTACTCCAGTTGTTGGCTTCTAGAGGAACTTTTTATATATCACATGCATGGAGGAAATCTGCTGTCATTGCAGGAAACCCTGTGGTTATTTACATGTGGGGTTCCTGAATTTTTAAATCTCACAGCATGCATCCAAACTGTTTCCCCCAGTAAGGTAAAGGTAAAGGTAAAGGTACCCCTGCCCGTTCGGGCCAGTCTTGACAGACTCTAGGGTTGTGCGCCCATCTCACTCAAGAGGCCGGGGGCCAGCGCTGTACGGAGACACTTCCGGGTCACGTGGCCAGCGTGACAAGCTGCATCTGGCGAGCCAGAGCCGCACACGGAAACGCCGTTTACCTTCCCGCTGGTAAGCGGTCCCTATTTATCTACTTGCACCCGGGGGTGCTTTCGAACTGCTAGGTTGGCCGGCGCTGGGACCGAGCAATGGGAGCGCACCCCGCCGCGGGGATTCGAACCGCCGACCTTTCGATCGGCAAGCCCTAGGCGCTGAGGCTTTTACCCACAGTGCCACCCGGAAACCCCCAGTTAACTGCCACTTAATTCCAAGGAAGGAAATTCATTGTGTCTACAACCACTCGAAACGATGGACAAAGGGCAGTAAGCCGTAATAAGAGGAATATCAAGTGTGTGCACACATACACTTGTATATGAATGAATGAGTGGCAGGTATCGCTGGGACAATTTTAGGGGTAGTCACTCCTTTAAAAATCATAGCATTAAGAAGTAACAGGCTAGCTTAGGTTGCAGAGCCTGGTGAGCAAGCAGAGGACTAGTATCTTAAGCAGGAGTGGGGAACCTAAAGCTGAAGGCCAAACGTGGCCCTCTAGGCTTGTTCATCTGGCCCTCAGGACTCTATCCCAGGTCACACTGTTTTTGCTTGGCTAGAATGTATCCTTGGAAGTCTGATTGTGCCTCCTGCTTGCCTGGAAGAAAGAGGGAATGTGAGAGTATATGTAGAAACTAGCCTGTAGCACAAAGGTAAAAAGTTTTTCCCACTTTGGCCTCTGGCTCTGACCATCAACCACCACTGGCATGTGTCTATCCACGCCCCATCTGAAGGTTGGCCAGAAGGGAATGAAATGGGTTCCCCAGCCCTGCTTTTAAGGATGATAAGGAGACAAGCTTCAAAGCCATGTCCAACCTTTAAAGCAGTGGAAGGCAAAAACTGCCAAATCACTTAGCATCAGGGTATTTGCTCCTTTGCTCTAAAATCAGATGGGAACTGATCCAAGTAATCACTGTCATTTAGAAAACCCTGCTGCTAAGGAGCAATCATGAATTTACCACATTAAGATACGATAGACTGGATGCATGGTGACAGTTATTAGCTTCATCAGGGACAAGGGTAATTTTAAAGCCTTTTTAAGAGAGGAACACGGGTGGTGCTGTGGGTTCGAATCCCCGCAACGGGGTGAGCTCCCGATGCTCGGTCCCTGCTCCTGCCAACCTAGCAGTTTGAAAGCACATCAAAGTGCAAGTAGATGAATAGGTACCGCTCCGGTGGGAATGTAAACGGTGTTTCCGTGTGCTGCTCTGGTTCGCCAGAAGTGGCTTAGTCATGCTGGCCACATGACTTGGAAGCTGTACGCCGGCTCCCTCCACCAATAAAGCGAGATGAGAGCCGCAACCCCAGAGTCGGCCATGACTGGACCTAATGGTCAGGGGTCCCTTTACCTTTACCTAAGAGAGGGAATGCTTCCCAGAGTTTTGAAGGAAGGCACTGATTACCTCTGGGACCCAACTGGATATGCCTAAACTTGTCACATTAAGGGCACAAGAAGGGCAAGGGTCTAGCTGCATATATGCAGTTGGTTTCATTTCTTCAAGGAGTCTGTCCATTTCTCTGAACTCATTTCAAAAACTGGAATCCAAATCAGAACTTATGCAAGGAGAGTTTAGCTGCAAAAGGTCTTGCATGATGCTCACAGCAGGCATCAATGGTTCTATCACTTCCCCTGCTTTGGCCAGATTGTAAGATTTCAACACCTGCGCAAGCTTAGCTCTGTGACACTGAGCAGACACAATGGTGGCAAAGAAGACTGATTTCCACATTTCAAATCCAGATGTCCACCATGAGCCGATCACTCATCTCACAGATTGTTGTATGGAACAAATGGAATATACATCTCAAACATCACGCTGCCTAGTTACATGGTTTAACAACCAAGAGCACCCTGCAGGTTCGTGTGTCCCTCCCACCTCTGATTAGAATTAAGTATGGTTCAATTAACTAAAATCAGGAAGCTGGTTTGGCCATCGTACAGCATTTCAACACGGACTTTTATGGGCACTCCCTTCTTCAGTACCCTTGGGCAAAGTGCAGGATATAAATGCAATAAACAAATCTCCTTAGTGTAAGTATATATCCTAAAGTATAACAGCATGAGCATTCTTCCACTGAGCAACCAGTGTTAGAATTTATTTAATCATCAAACAGTGGTCAAGTGTTTAATGGGGATGTCTTCCAACACAAAACCTGTACCTCAGCTTACACATTGTTACAGGTCAACCCCCCCCCCCAAGATCTGGAGCCTGGGACTCCCATGGGTTGCAACACATGTCCAAGGATGCCTGAAATCTGAAAGGGTAAGCAGAGGCAGTGACAGGGAGGGAAAGATGCCAATAGGGCCACTGGACAAAGAAGAACTGAGAATAGCAAGGGAAGCTATTGGCTTTGTAACTGTGTTGTGCTATATTGACAGTGAGCTCCTGGCAATCACATAAGCAAGTTAATGTGCCATCTAGGATGGCAGAATCCTCTTCCTGGCTGGCAAATCCAGTCAAAGCAGCAGCCGCTGGCAGCAGCTGCAAATCACAACACTCTGCCAGGGTCATCTTCTGCACCTGGTGACTATGGCAATGTCTCACCAGTTCTGAGAGAGGATATAGAAGGTGGGCAGGCCTATGATTTGGCTTTCTCTTTTGCAGCTGGTGCATTGTAAATTGTCACCGAGGAGTAGCAATGAAGTCCATAATCCAAACAATTCTCTATGGACTTGGAAGGTTTGAGCAGAGCTGGCCTGGCAAGGTCAACACTATTCATTTTCGTTTTAAAGCCTACTGAAGTAGCTGGGAAGCATTCCATTAGCTTTTGGAGACAGCAAGGGAGATAAGGGTTTGTTTACTTTGGAGCTGGAGAGTTTTCCATTTCACATCTCCTTGACACTAATCACAGCTGCTGCAGCAGATGGAAAGGGAAGCTGTACCCATTTCCTCCAAAGTAAGATTATTACTTTTCTTCCTCACCTGTCAAGTGGCTGTCAATATGCATTTTAAACCCACTTTTCAAAAAGGAAGCCTGTATACGGCTACAAGAGTGTGCTTTCTATGCATGCTGTTTAGCAACAGACTACAGCGTTACTCCCTGAAATGTGCCAGCTGCAGAAGTGGGGCCAATGCTGGGATTTCAAAACATTTATGGAGCCACTTTTATGTTACAGGACAAAATTTAAGTACCGTATTTTTCGCTCTATAACACGCACCTGACCATAACACGCACGTAGTTTTTAGAGGAGGAAAACAAGAAAAAATATTCTAAACGAAACAGTGGATGTATGATTTTTGTGGTTCATGCTGTGGCCACAGACGTGATCTGACGGTGAGTTTGGGGAAGCCTGAGGATCCATGTGGATCCATGCTTTGTAACCACATTTTTGCGCCATTGCAGCCCCATGAAACAGTGGGTGCGTGTGTGTTTTTTGGTGCAGGCTGTAGCCATGGATATGCTATGTGATCTTATGGTGAACTTGGGGTGACCCAGTGCAAAAATCCTGAGGATCCATGTGGATCCGTGCTTTGTAACCATGTTTTAAGTGGGGAGGGAAGGAAAAGCATTCAAGGGACAAGGAGCACGTGTGGGGTGTGTGGAGAAGGATGCTGCTAATAATGCAGAAGAGGAGTTTAAGGGGAGAAGGAACACGCGTGAGGTATGTGGAGAAGGATGCTGCTAATGATGCAGGAGAGGGGTTTAAGGGGAGAAGGAACACGCGTGGGGTGTGTGGAGAAGGATGCGGCTAATAATGCAGGCGAGGGGTCTATGGAGAGAAGGAACACGCATGGGGTGTGTGGAGAAGGATGCGGCTAATAATGCAGGCGAGGGGTCTAAGGGGAAAAGGAGCTTGCGTGGGGTGTGTGGAAAAGGAGCTTTTCGGCGAGCTGAGCGGGGTAGGGGGAGGGAAAGAGCACTGTTGCTTTAAAGGAGCCAACCGGACAGCAGCCACTTACAGCAGTGTAAGCAGCTCCTTTCCTCTCCCGCTTTGCTCCTTCTCTCCCTCTTTGCTGCTTTACACAGCTAATGGCCCAAGTCCTGCTCAGCGGATCAGCTGAGACACTGGGAGAACCATAATTTCCCCCTCTCCCTCATCCCGTGCCCTCCTGTCCCCAGCAGCCTTTTTAAAAACTTTTTTACTGGTTTTCACTGCACTCGTGGCTCAGAGCCCTCCTGTGCCCTGCCGTCCCTCTGCAGCCTCATTGCTCCGTTTAGAGAGCGCACGGACCTTTGCTAGCTGAGGCTGCAGCAGCTGTTGCTGGCTACGCGACGCTTTTTCCGGCTCGCTATGGCTCCCGTCTGTCCCTCCTCCCGTGTAAGCGGCTGCTGCCCGCTTTGCTGCCATGGCTCTCCTTCCCTCCCCCTCCTCCTGGCTGTAAAGCAAGCAAAGCTAGAGCCGTGCAAAGCCCTGCAAGCGGCTCCCGCTTTGCTTGACTGACGGCAGCCATGGCTCCGGTTGAGTGCATTCGCTCCGTAACACGCACAGGCATTTTCCCTTACTTTCTAGGAGCAAAAAAGTGTGTGTTTTGGAGTGAAAATTACGGTATATTGACTCAAAGCAAGTTATGCAACTAACCTCTGCAAGATCATCTTTTAATTTGTTATACTGATCCACATCAAAGTTCTGGCTTTTGGATTTCTGGTGAAAGTAGTGGAGAAATTGCCTGTCCCGAGCATCTGGGTAAATATAATCCTGTGTAAGAAAACAAAATATAAGGGAGTACTCTGAAATTTTCAAACAGGAGATCACAATTGCAGAGCTGTCCATTTTACTGCAGCTGCAGTCATTAAATGTGGATAAAGTGTTTTTTCCAAAAAAAATATAATAATTTAGATTTCAAGCCCATTTCCCCCTTTAAAAAAGTAAAAAAGAACCAAACATACAATGTAGCATATGAGAGACAGAGTATCTACTAGACTCCTAGTTCCATCAAATCAGTAAACAGAAAGATCTAAAAAATGTTAAGGGCTCATTTTCACGATAGCTTTTGAGGTAGAAAAAATCACAATGAAATGCATGTTACAAATCTGAGTAATTTTCAGTATGTGGCAACGTGCTCTTTATCACATGGGATTATTCTTACAAGGCCACTTTCACATGAAGACTAAAAGGTGAAGCCACCTCACTGTGACTCTTTCATATAACTAATTTTAGCCTTTATAAATGATTGATTCAAAGTCCCAAGACATTAATGACTCTCCCAAGGTGACAGAGTGAATCAGCCACTGGAAAAAAAAGCACTCAATATGGTATGGATGAGATGCATGCATTTCACATTTAGGCAAGTACTCTTGGTTGATTGTGGATATGTTGAAGGACAGAAGGTGACCCTTCAGGCATGTAGCCCCAGGCATAGAAGCTTTATAGATCCAATGACCAGCATCCACAAAATTGTATGAACCCCGTGGAGATCAGAACAATAGGACAGTCTATTCCAAAATAGGTCTAGTTCAAGTGAAGGCAGAAAACAAACTGCCCCCCAAAGGAAAGGGAGGAGCCAGCATCCAGTCAAATGGGTGATGTTTTTCACCTTCAAGTGAGTAGTGCATAAAAACACCTACCTGGTAGAGCCCACCTGAGAAGTTGAAGGACCCTAACTACCACAATCCCTTGTCTATTGGCCATGCCAGCTGGAGTTGATGGGACATAGAATCCAATGAAGTGGAGGGCTGCAGGTTAGCCAACCTGGGTCTATGGACATTTTACAACCTAAAGAAATCCTAGGCCTCCTTGTTAGGATACTTTAGAAGATTCACAGATATGTACTTGCAGACTCTCACTATGATAATCATGCAGATTCCGCTAACATTACAGCTCCAAATTTACTGAGACTCACCTGTTTAGTAAGCACAAAGTAAGCATAGAATGCCATGGCAGTTCCATAGGTGATAAAGTAAGTAACAGGCTCCATGATATCCCATGAATAGACCCACCAGGTAAGCCATGCCAAGGCTCCACCTTGAGTTGACATTAAGGCTAAGCCAATCCATAGAAGCCGAGAAGTCTTAGCATCGACATCTGTAGTAATTCCAGCTTTAAGCTAGGAAGAGAGAACCAATGTTAAGACTGAAGAGACAACATTGTTCAAGCATGCCCCACCCACTCCCTCAGATTACCTTGTATTCAAAAGTGCATTAATAAATAAATTAAAATATTTCCCTGTGTGGAGTGTAGAGAAGTAGAGAAGTCTCAAATGAAGACTTCAGCCAGACTTTCCCATGGATACAAAACATGTTTCTCCTGCATCACTCTCTACAGCCATCGCAGGTACTGCAAGCTTCCAATAGTTTGACTTCACTCATAAAGGCGCACTCCTCCATTGTCCCCCAAAACAGACGGGTGCCAACAACAATTCACTGTTTGCAAGGAAGCCATTTAACAGTAGGCACTGTACTTCTTCCTTAGATGGTCTTGACCATTCTTCTAATCTAACCACTTTTGGAAAAGAATGTTGGATTTTGTAGACCTTGGTCTGATCCTGCAAGCCTGTTCTACTTTCTTATTGATAAAGCAGGTGTGATCATTTTGCTTTGTTCAGAGGATGTAGCTAAGCCTGATTTCTATGCAGCAGAAGTTGAGTCTGACAATTAAGTTGTTGTTATTTAAATTTGTATACAGCCCTATACCCGCAGTTTTTCATTAACAACTATGACATTCAGGGGGGGGGGCGGATTAGTCTCCTTAGTATTAGCACACAGAAAAATCTAGTGTTCAAGGAGAAGTTTTCAGGTGTATAGCAGAGACATTTCATTTACTTAATAGAACTTAAGCAAGCAATACAGAGAAGATAAATAAGATCAATAGCATAAAAACCTTATAAAATAACATTACTGATGCAGAGCTGAGAAACCCTAATTAAATCATAATTACTTTAATCACCAAGGCTAGAACTGGGTAGCAAACAAAAGGTGATATGGGCCCCCCAAATGAAAGACCAAGAGAAGCTTTAAAGAAGGGATATTTACACTCAATTTTTGCTTTAAAGGAGATACTTTTTGCTATCCTTTCTCGATTATCAAAGAAAAAGAGTTTCCATTTCAAATACATACACTGCAACTTCTGCAATAATTTTAATTTTCAAATATTAAATATAGTTTACTATCATCAAAGCAAAACATCTAAAATAACTACATCAAATACAAACCACATGCTGCTTTTAAAAAGTGTATCTGCAAAGAAGTTACATAGACATCAATACCTAAGTTATACAAGAATGTGTTTGACTCACATCTGAGCATACTAAGAGAGTTTCAATGTTAAAAATAGCCTTCGTTGTGAATACAACTTGCTTTACTTATCTATAAAGGTGGATTAATTAAGTCGAGCCAATTCAAAGTTTTATTTTTATAACAGGAGACATAAACCTAGTGGTTCAATATAGGGAATGGGGAGTAGAAATATACCAGTTCAGTATGCAGATCTGACCTGTCTCTGAAGGATATTACAAAAACAGAAAGATGCCTTGTATTCCCATTTTGATAAGTTAAATCGTTTTTAACTGGGGTAACAAAAATCAGGTACTGGACCTATTCCAGTGTCTCTGGAACCAGTCAAAATTGGGTGCAGAAGTGGGAAAATCTGCCACACATTTCATAGACTTCACCTGCTAAACTCAAAATAGATTTCCACAATATGAAATGTATGAATAAATATTTTTCCAGACCTGCTCCAGAGGCAGCAGTTCTTCCTTCAGAAGTTCCATTTTCTGCATTAATTCCCTCTCCCTCCTTGTCTGGTGGTCTTCTAAATGAAGTGCTGTAAACAACTTGTGGACCATAGACTTGATGTCATCCATCTCCAGTTTATGTTCTGTGCTCATTTGATCTGAAAGAAAGAAAGAAACTGGAACCACTATACCAGCGCAGCTTTTGGGAGGCCTGAAATTCCATACCTTTTCAAGGATATGGCCAATGGGCTGGTACAATGGACCCGCCACTTACATGAGGGTTTGATTCCGGGAGTCTTTGTGCAAAGGCAAAATCACCAAAGTCAGGAACCCCATGCGCTATGAGCAGAGGGCTGTTTACTGGTCTCTGGGAAGGAGATGTTAGGCTTCTGGGATGCTCTCAGAGACTGGTAAGCAACCCTTCACATCACCTTTATTTACTCCCCCCCCCAACACCTTGCATAAGGTTGCAATCTTCTGTAAAGTGAGCATAAATTGCAGGCACACTGTATTTTCTCCTGCAGGCTGCCTTGAGCTGCCAAGCATTTCCTGCTATTTCTTTTTCTCCCACTTCACCTCTCATTCAAGCTCAGAATAATGCAAATGAAGCAGGGCTATGCAAGAACAAGAACACCTGCATGCATTTCAATAGGCACCATTTATTTCAAGAGACAGAATTCAGATTAAGGTTGGGGGTTTGCAAAAGGAAGGAACAGCTCTATCATCCTAGTCATTTAAAGCACAGAATAAAGTGTCAGTTTTGACTGCTTGTGATTTAAGGTTGCAATCTTCCTATTCACAGTTACCTAGGAGTAAGTCCCATTGAACTCAATGGGGCTAACTTCTCAGCCAGCATGAAGCGGTACGAGTTAAGTTTCTATTTTTGAAGGGATTAATTTTAAATATATTAAATATGTCTCCAGATGATTTCACGTTGGTCATGGAATTGTGTACCTTTCAGTGGAGGATGAACACTGTATTCTGCACCATTGATGACAAGTTTAAAATCATTCATCAAAAGAACCTCCATCAATGTTGAAGAAGAAATCATGCTGCCATCTGCAGGGAGAAAGCAAATACCTCAATACTAGCAATAAAATGCTTCATTAAGTAATGAAGCACCAGTACTGTGTTGATCACAGATAATGAAGTTCAATGCAGGCAAGGTTTACTACACCAACAATTACTGAGTTAGGTTGTTTCTATGATAGGCCCATGTCTTGTCGCTTCCTGTTTCTTGTCACGTCTAGTGAAACTCAAAACGTGACATGACATCAAGGCAATGGAAGCTTTCCTCCCAGGACTAATCTAGGAGGGAGATGGTTGCAATCGTCACTGAAATCATAGCATGGAGAGAAAGGGTTAACCCTTAGGACTCTATATGGGCTCTTGGATACCCCATAAGGGGAAAAGGGCAGATCTTGTTTACAACACCCTGCTTCCCAAAATCTACTTTTCCAATCCTGCCATTTACCTGGAAAAAACAAGAGAAGCTACCATGCATCCATGCACACCATTAGTGTGATCTACACTTTGGTCCGAAGATTCTGAAAGTTAGTAAGCCAAGAATCACCACCTATGTGCTCACATCTAGATCAGAACCACTGTATCCACCCATGTATAGATTACCGTATTTTTCGCCCCATAGGGCACACCGGCCCATAGGGAGCACCTAGTTTTTTGGGGGGGAAATAAAGGAAAAAAATTATTTCCCCCCCAGGCGCGGGGGTTGGGGCAGGGGAAACCCGAGCTTCCCCCAACCCCAGTCCCCAGAACAGGCTGCTATCCGCAAGCCGTGGGAGAGCTGCGCGAAGCTCGAAGCCTGGGGCGTGCTGAGCTCAGCGCGCCCCAGTCTTCTGGGTGCAGGCAGCTCTCCGCAAGAGGTGGGAGAGCTGCGCGACTTCGCGCAGCTCTCCCACGGCTTACGGAGAGCCGTGCGAAGCCTGAAGCCTGGGGGTGCTGAGCTCAGCGCGCCCCAGGCTTCTGGGTATAGGCAGCTCTCCGCAAGAGGTGGGAGAGCTGCGCGACTTCACGGAGCTCTCCCACGGCTTGCGGAGAGCTTCCTGAAGCCTGGAGAGCAAGAGGGGTCGGTGCGCACTGACCCCTCTCGCTCTCCAGGCTTCAGCGAAAGCCTGCATTTGCCCCATAGGATGCACACACATTTCCCCTTCATTTTTGGAGGGGAAAAAGTGCGTCCTATAGGGCAAAAAATACGGTAATTCCGAACGCATACTCTAAGAAAAGCCTATCTTCTTCCCAATATAATACTTTTTGGAGCAGCATTTTGCTTTAGGGCTCTTGACCAATGTGGCCAGGGTTAGGGAAGAGCTATACCTCAATGGCAGAGCACGTATTTCGGCTCCCATTGGTCCCAGGTTCCATCTCTGGCATTGTCAGTTACAGCTGAGAGACTCTTGCCTGAAACCCTGGAAAGCCACTGCCAGTACATATAGACAATACTGATATAGATAGATCAGTGGTTTGACTCAGTAGAATAAGTCAGCTTCCTATGGTTTTATCAAACCAAGGAACAGTGTAGTGATTGCCTGCACACTCTCCCTGTTTCCCTCTTCCTGTGCACCGTATGGTCAGAGCTGTTTACCATAATTTGCTGTCCTCCTGTCATTTGCAGGTTATGGCAAGTGGCTTTCTATCATAGATCCTTCTCGCTATCAGACTGCTTTAAATGGAGATTTATTTTCTTTAACAATATTGATATACCATTTGATTGTAAGGAAACCTCCGAGCGGCTTAAAGAATATAAAATAAAACATTAAAATTATTGATAAAAGCAGATATATTAAAACCTTTCGGCTTGTAACTTCTACATGTCTTGATGGCCTAAAATAAAGATGTTTTAAAGCAGGTGCTGAAAAGAGCATAGTGAAGGACCCTACCAGAGATGCCAGATGGAACTGGGGGACCTTCTACATTCAAAGCATGTGTTCTAGCACTGAGCTGGTCATTCATCCAAAAGGTGCAACATCAGTGCACTAATGTTTCTTTAAAGCTAGCACAAGAGGCTCTGATAAAACATATTACTACTAGCTTGGAACATGGCCTGCTTCTCTGTCTTATCTCTGACTCAAAGTAATGTGCTGTTAGCAAAGGCATACTGGCATATCCTAACTGGAATTGTGTCATCTGGGCTCATGCTGGGCTTCTGATTACAGTAGCGATGAACCAAGTACAGCAGCTTTCTTCTCCACCCGCTCTTTTGGGGATGCAATCTGGCCCAGTATCATTTATCAAAGGAGGGAAGGGGGGGACATTAAATATTTATATGAAATATTATTCTCGCTGCTTTGTTTTGCTATTAACTTTTATGGGTCGGCTACCAGGCATTCTACAAATAAATAAAAAATGCAACAACACAAAAATGCCGATTTAAGAAATGTTAAGTGCAAGTGAGATTCAGTATTCTCATATAAACATAAATTAGGTTTGGGGAAAGAAATCCAGGAGGGGTGGTATCTTTAAAAGGAAATATTTCTCTGAAAGCACTGCACACAGACTCTTTTGCACTTGTTGCAATGGTAAATTCACATCACCCTAGAGATTGAAAGATAGAGGAGAACAAATACAGGAGTCTCTCTAGTACACTTCTTAACTGTAACTGTCGTCTGCAAGATAATTTTCTATTTCATGTTGCATGAAGTGAAGCCTGGTTGGTAGTTATCTCAGCTTATGCAAAGATGCAGAATAGAAACGCTGCAAATGTTTTGGGAATGATAACATCAGCAGTCTGATAATCTCTTCAGTTATAGATTGCTGACAAGGATATTACTAAACTATGTTATTGATCTGACTATCAGCATAATAAGGTTTTCAGTTCTATGATTGCAGCCAACAAGCCAAGAATTCCCTCCCATTTGGTTACACCTATGACAACTTTTTAAAAAGTGAGTAATTGTAATAGAACTAATAGTATGATTGGCTATATTCATTCATTTAAAAAGTTAGTAATACCTATCCAAAAAATGAAGTGGCTTCAATTAGTGACACCATTAAAAGAGATAAAAGTCAACCATCAACATCTTGCCTGGTTTGCACATAACACCAAGTGATGCTTTGTTTAGCCAATGTGTGGGGGTTTTTAATGTCTCAACACAGTCCAAACGAACTAACTATGATTTGTTTTCTGGAGACGAAATCACATCCTCTGTTGAGATGTTGGCAGGAGCCCAACAATGCCAATCCCTGATGCTAGTCCTGCTTATTGCTAGCCCAAGATTGTTCAGACTTCAGCCTTGTTCGAGCTTCCCTTTTACCCCCTTGAACCTCAAGATGTACCAATCAGAGCCAGGTGCAAAAGACATTACGAGTCAGAATTAAACATCAGGGGGCCTTTGAGCAAATTCTGAGCCTCACAATTTGTTTTCAGTCCAAGAACTGAACTGAACTCATATTCTTCCTTTCAAACAGAGGTCCACTCCTGCCTAGCTATCTTAATCCCAGAAGCCTAATATAGGTGGGAAAAGACATTTTGCTGTGGCTATTGTTAAGCAACAGCATGTGTCTCCTGAGAAATCTCTATGTGGGACAAGAAGCTACAGTTAGAACTGGATATAGAACAATTGATTGGTTCAAAATTGGGAAAGGAGTACAACAAGATTGTATATTGTCTCCCTGCTTATTTAACTTATATGCAGAATTCATCACGCGAAAGGCTGGACTGGATGAATCCCAAGCCGGAATTAAGATTGCCGGAAGAAACATCAACAACCTCAGATATGCAGATGGCAGAAAGTGAGGAGGAATAAAAGAACCTTTTAATGAGGTTGAAAGAGGAGAGTGCAAAATATGGTCTGAAGCTCAACATCAAAAAAACATCATGGCCACTGGTCCCATCACCTCCTGGCAAATAGAAGGGGAAGTAATGGAGGCAGTGAGAGATTTTACTTTCTTGGGTTCCATGATCACTGCAGATGGTGACAGCAGTCACAAAATTAAAAGACGCCTGCTTCTTGGGAGAAAAGCAATGACAAACCTAGACAGCATCTTAAAAAGCAGAGGCATCACCTTGCCAACAAAGCTCCATATAGTTAAAGCTATTGTTTTCCCAGTAGTGATGTATGGAAGTGAGAGCTGGACCATAAAGAGGGCTGATCACCGAAGAATTGATGCTTTTGAATTATGGTGCTGGAGGAGACTCTTGAGAGTCCCATGGACTGCAAGAAGACAAAACCTATCCATTCTGAAGGAAATCAGCCCTGAGTGCTCACTGGAAGGACAGATCCTGAAGCTGAGGCTCCAATACTTTGGCCACCTCATGAGAAGAGAAGACTTCCTGGAAAAGACCCTGATGTTGGGAAAGATTGAGGGCACAAGGAGAAGGGGACGACAGAGGACGAGATGGTTGGACCGTGTTCTCAAAGCTATCAACATGAGTTTGACCAAACTGTGGGAAGCAGTGGAGTACCTGGCGTGCTCTGGTCCATGGGGTCACGAAGAGTCGGACACGACTAAACGACTAAACAACAAAAATTGTTAAGCAACTGAGCATTAGAAATCTTTACAGAACTACTGGAGATCAGTTACAGAGATCTACCAGTTTACTTTCTGCCCACTCTTGTGCTAGACATCTCATTGAAGGGGAAACCTCTACACCCCCAAAGTAGTACAGTTAACAAAAATTTCCAAAAGTCATAGTCTGCTTTGCATGTAAAGGAGCTGGAACAGAATGTCGGTGACAGTGGTGTTAGTACCTGCTGTGAAGACTTCTACCTTTTCAATGGCATTATCCTCTCTTTGTATGTCCTGCAAGAAGGCTCCCACAGTCATCAGCATCGGCTTGACTGTAAACTGGCAGCGTTCCTTTCTCGAGGGTAATGTCAGAGTTATCGCAGGCAATCCATGTTTATAATGTACAGTTACTTCTGGGGGAGAAAAGGGCATTTTAATTGATATATCACTCAAACTTTTTTTAAAAAAATGACGACAACAGAGTAACTTACAAGCACATATTGAAAAGCTTGGGGAAAACAAAGACATGACACACCTGACTATATGCTGCCACATATACTCTGCACTGAAGATCTTGAAGAAAGGATGTGATAAAAACCAAACAAATACATACATATTAAATAGAAGGTCCAAAAGTGGAATGGGTAGCTACTAAGTGTATATGATATGATAGAAGGCCTCACTCCAGAATCCTATATATCTACACAGTGGCGTAGCGTGGGGGGTGCAGGGGGGGCCGGCCGCACCGGGCGCAACATCTGGGGGTAGGGCAAATCCACGGGTTAGGGGGCGCAAATCCACGGGTTAGGGGGCGCAAATTACTTGCCTTGCCCCGGGTGCTGACAACCCACGCTACGCCACTGTATCTACATTACAGGATATGAAGAACTGAAAGTGGTTGAAGGAAATGCACTCTCTGCAGTACATGCCATGCAGAGTTTAAAGGAGGAATATGCTACTGAAATCCTGCACCCGCCCCTGCCAGAATTCATGCAGAATTTAGTGCTTCTGCTTGGGGTGCAATGGGCTCCAAAGAGATCCGGGATTTAAAGAACCTGTGAGACTTGTTATCTATCAAGCCCCAACACTACTGATCTTTGCCACACCTGCGCCAAGATCTCCAAATGCAGCACCGTTCACTATTCCTAGGAGTTCAAAATACACGAGCATCTCATGACACACGAGGAGGATACTATTATATGATTGGGGTGGGCAAAATACTAAGAAGTCCGAAGCCCTGGAGGGATATATGTTGACCTAAAATTTTGAAGACTTTCAATTGTCCAGAATTAAAACAGAGAAATTCTTGGATATGCATGCACCCAGACACTGTGAACGATGTCATCACTTGATATGAGAACAGTAACTGATAAGAAAGCTTACCATCAGATGGCACTAGTGTGCTATAAAGTGCTCTTCTGTGATGTCTTAGATTTCCAGTTTGTCTCAGGCAAAGCATCTGTAAAGAAGATTGATTAGATGTCAAGAGTTCTCAGCTGAATACATTCAATGTAAGGGCTGCTTCTCATACCTAAGTTTCCTCACGAAGAGCCCACTGGGAGAAAAAGACAAGATATTTATTGAATATCTCCAGTTTAGACCCAAGTTTGTCCAGATTTTAGATAATATATACAATGCACAGTCATAGGCATGGATTCAATTATATTGTTGTCAACAACAATACTACAAACTCTAAAGATGAAAAGCTCTTTAATGACTTTTGTCTACGAGGCTGTGAAGACTCCTGAAAAGTAATCTAAAGGAAGTGGGAACAGTTCCCTGACTGCGATGTGCTAAAATACCACTGACAAAATGGCACAGAAAACACACAATTCTTAAATAGGAATATAAGATATTTAAATTCAGGAGAAAAATTGTGTTAATAACAAATTCCAAAACATGCAAAAAACACTGTGCAAGACCCTGTAGTGAAAAATTATATGTGTTTTAAAAAGAAATACCTGAGCCAAACTAAGCTAAAAATTTGAAATAAACTTGCATAAACAAGCTATGAATTTCAGCTCCCAGCAGTTGGTTTTTCTTATGAAAAGCAGCTTTGGTGCCAACTCGTTTTGAGTGATATATATAGGCAGGAGAAAGGCAGATGCCTAACATTATCCCCACCAACATATACTATTCCAAAGCTCTGCAAGCTTTTCCTCTCATGGTGTTTCAAACATCAGCAAACAAACTGCACTACGGCAAAATGCTGCTGAACTTGTTGGGACTGCAGAAGTGGAAGGCCAAAAACCATACGTGCAATTTTGAAAGTGCTCTCTAATCACTACTGATGAAGATTCCCTATTTCATGCAATGCACACAAACACAATTCACAGGTTATCCTGTTAAGAGTTCCATAATGCCACCACACATCTTCAGCTAGCATAGGAGAAGACACTCTTTGACCAACCTGTTAAAAAATGCTAGCCGTTCTGTTCTGCACTCTCACTACACTGGATACAGGTGAATCCTCCTAGTCTACCTCACTATACAGGTAAACATGCATGCCCTTTTGGGTGGGAAAATGGTAGCAGAGAAAAGGAGTAGATGGCTGAGGTCATCCTGGTATCTGTGAAACTGACAAAGCTTTCTTTGAACATAATCAACTTTCATGGAAAGGCAGGGAAAGCAAACTGTTAAGAAAGCCCACAATGTTAAATGTGAAGGTTTCCTATACTTCTATTCAGAGGATTTATTAAAATAAACATGAAAAATGCTATTTCAATGTGTATAAATATATGGGGGGAAATGCACATTAGGTAATATACAGCAATTCTTGTACAAGGTTGGTGACACAAAAACACGGTGAGGTGAAAATGCTACTTTAAATCCACCCTCTCCACTGCCAATTAATGCTAAAGTTATGACACGCAGATGGATGCCAACAAACTATGACACACAAGCATTTTAAACTGACAATCTGGACTTTCACATGCACCCCCATGGGGCAAAAGTGGTTCACAAGGGATGACATGATCCCATGAGAAATTGATTACTAGACAGACACGCAGAGGAGGTCATTCATGTAACTGGGTTCGACACTGAGACAAGAATTTCAAATGAATAACCTTAACACTGATGCATGCTGCACTAAAAAATTAGAAATCTTGGCATGAAGGACTACTCTTATTCCTGTTTCTTAATATATCTGTCACAACCAGCACAGCTATACGGAAACACAAAGGAGAACCTGGTCTCTCAAGCAGCCATAACTACTACGGATGTGGGTACTATCATGGCATAGGTGCTGAAAATAGTAAAAAGCTTTTATGTTGATTGTTAAGAAATGCACATATAGCAACTTTGGTTAGAATAGTTACCTTACAAAAACAATAATAATCAAAAGTGAACACCTCAAATTTGAGAATGAGTCTGTTTTGAAGCAAGACAAACAGAATAGAACAAACTAGGAAATTACCAAAAACAAGCAAAGTCTGCTTTAAAGGAAATGTTTACTTCTACCAATGACCCATTATTTCTGCTTTCAGTCAATATCCAATTATTTGTGGTTCTGGTTACTATACCCTGCTGCCAAATTCTAGTAGAGTTTTATTTCATTATGCTAAAAGAGTTCTAGCCAAATATCCGAGTAATAACCTTGTCTCCATGTAATCAATTTAATACTCTCATTTGCTTTTGAAATTGCCCAAGTGCTTGCGAGGGCCACCCCTATTCTTTGCTTGTAAAGTAACTGATGCACGTTAACCCACACACACACAGCACATTTGCTTCTTCATCATCTCAAATTTGATTTACAACCCCCAATACAAATGAATTGTGAAGCAATAAAAAGGTTGCTGCGGATGCTAGAAATTGAGTGCAAGCAAGTAGCAGTCGGCTAAGCAATCAGGCACTGCAACTATTTATCATGCCAACTGCTTGGTTAATGGGAAATGCTGTTTGGTATACAGGGGCTTGGCAGATAAACTGAGGCTAACGCTGAACAGTGCCAATGCTTGCTCAACACAATCAATCTGCCAAGAGCATATTGGATTATGATATACACGAACTCCCAATGTTTACCATACAGTGCTCACTACTATAGTAGATTAAGGGACAGGTGACGACAGAAAGAGCAACCGGTCTCCTTTAGTTCATTTAATTAGGGTTTCCAATAGTCATGGTGCATAAATAGCAGGATCATCAGAAAGTCTTTGCCCTTCTTCAGTACACTTGCCACCAATGTCTCAGGGGGCAATTCATCTCTGGCTAATACCATTGCATGATCAATTTGGGCTCCAAAGAACCAAGAACCTGTTTTGCGGGCACACAAATTTTGTTCTACAAAAAGGATCCACATCCTTCTACAACCTGCTGTGTCCTGTATCCAGCATTGGTGCATTATGTAGCAACATGAAAATTAACTCTTTCAGTGGTGGTGATCTTGAATGTGGAACACCCTCTTCCTTGGAAGTCAGGCTGTTTGCAGGCTTTTGGTGCATGCTCAAAACTTATTTTCCTAACTCTTAAAGATTTTAATGGAACCATCCATAGGAATGAATTTTAACTGGCTTGAGTATTGGTTTTATCTGCTCTTGTTGTGTATTATTATATTCTGGGAACATTTATTGTTTTTATACATTTGTAACCTACCCTGGGATCAAGAATGATGAAGAACATTCCTGCCCAGTGATTTTTTTTGGTTGATTCAATCTTTAGTGAGTTTATGGTATGATCATGTTTCCGCTTAATCACAGGAAAAGTTTCTACTTAGTTTATTATAGTACATATTTTTTAAAAAATAAAATATATTATTTGGCTATGTACTGTACAGAAAGTGCTTATGCAAAATATTACTTAGGATACTGTCAGAATTTAATCCCCCCATGGGGTAGCCATGTTTGTCTGCTATGCAAAACAACAATGAAGAGTCTTGTGGCACCTTGAAAGCTAGCAAATTTATTGCTGTAAGGGCTTTTATGGAAATCGACAGATGCATGTAGTGTTATCCTAATCTTTTTTTTACACAAAGTATTTACACAAAGTATTTTGGGGGGGGTATGGGTGTAAATAATTGGGTCAGATAAAAACGAAATGCAAAAAGTACAGGTAGCAATAGTAACAAACTGGCAAAAGTTGTTGATAACAGACATCCTGGTATTCATAAGCTAATTTACACATGTAGAGTAATAATAATAAAAAACAACCTTTGAGCCAGTTCAAGCTACAGTTCATAGAATTTGATCTCTTGCCGAATTGTAATTCAGCAGTTTCAGGTTGCAGTTTCCCTCTGAAGTTTCTTTGTTCACATAAGAACACATACAGGGTGTCCTGGGAGAATGAAGTGTTGCTTCACTACTTTTTATTTAGTATTGTCATTTCTTATGTCAGATCTGTGTCCATTTATAATTTTCCTTAGAGCTTGTTTGATTATTAACAATGCTCTTCTGCATTCTACGTAGGTTGAAGTTTCTTGTTTAAAAACATGACTAACAAAACTCCAGCAGCCTGCAATTACATGTTGAACTGCTGCTCAGATAAATGAGTGTGTGCTGGGAGCAAAGCTTTCTGCAATTGGAGGAAATAAAAATTAATCTCACACTCAATTTCCCTCAATAGCCAGCACGTGTAGACACAAAGTCAGAAAAGCTAAAGCACAGAATGAACTCAGGCTTGCTAGAGAGGTTAAAAGCAACAAAAAGGCTTTTATGGATATGTTCGTAGCAAAAGGAAGAACAAAGAAACAGTGGGGTCACTCAGAGGAGAAGATGGTGAAATGCAAACAGGGGACACAGAAAGGGCTGAACTCCTCAATGCCTTCTTTGCCTCAGTCTTCTCCGATAAAGAAAACAATGCCCGACCTGAAGAATTTGGAGCAAATGATTCAGCAGAGGAAACACGGCCCAGAATAACTAAGGAGATAGTACAAGAATACTTGGCTAGTTTAGATGTATTCAAGTCTCCAGGGCCAGATGAACTGCATCTAAGATTATTAAAAGAACTGGCAGATGTGATCTCAGAACCACTGGCAGTCATCTTTGAGAATTCCTGGAGAACAGGCGAAGTCCCGGTAGACTGGAGGAGGGCAAATGTTGTCCCTATTTTCAAAAAGGGGGAAAGAGAGGACCCAAATAATTACCGCCCAGTCAGTCTGACATCAATACCAGGGAAGATTCTGGAGCAGATCATTAAGCAAACAGTCTGTGAGCACCTAGAAAGGAATGCTGTGATCACCAATAGTCAGCATGGATTTCTGAAAAATAAGTCATGTCAGACTAACCTGATCTCGTTTTTTGACAGAATTACAAGCCTGGTAGATGAAGGGAACGCAGTGGATGTAGCCTACCTTGATTTCAGCAAGGCATTTGACAAGGTGCCCCATGATATTCTTGTAAAGAAGCTGGTAAAATGCGGTCTTGACTATGCTACCACTCAGTGGATTTGTAACTGGCTGACTGACCGAACCCAAAGGGTGCTCATCAATGGTTCCTCTTCATCCTGGAGAAGAGTGACTAGTGGGGTACCACAGGGTTCTGTCTTGGGCCCGGTCTTATTCAACATCTTTATCAACGACTTGGATGATGGACTCAAGGGCATCCTGATCAAATTTGCAGATGACACCAAACTGGGAGGGGTGGCTAACACCCCAGAGGACAGGATCACACTTCAAAACGACCTTGACAGATTGGAGAACTGGGCCAAAACAAACAAGATGAATTTTAACAGGGAGAAATGTAAAGTATTGCACTTGGACAAAAAAAATGAGAGGCACAAATACAAGATGGGTGACACCTGGCTTGAGAGCAGTACATGTGAAAAGGATCTAGGAGTCTTGGTTGACCACAAACTTGACATGAGCCAACAGTGTGACGCGGCAGCTAAAAAAGCCAATGCAATTCTGGGCTGCATCAATAGGAGTATAGCATCTAGATCAAGGGAAGTAATAGTGCCACTGTATTCTGCTCTGGTCAGACCTCACCTGGAGTACTGTGTCCAGTTCTGGGCACCACAGTTCAAGAAGGACACGGAGAAACTGGAACGTGTCCAGAGCAGGGCAACCAAAATGGTCAAAGGCCTGGAAATGATGCCTTATGAGGAACGGCTAAGGGAGCTGGGCATGTTTAGCCTGGAGAAGAGGAGGTTAAGGGGTGATATGATAGCCATGTTCAAATATATAAAAGGATGTCACACAGAGGAGGGAGAAAGGTTGTTTTCTGCTGCTCCAGAGAAGCGGACATGGAGCAATGTATCCAAACTGCAGGAAAGAAGATTCCACCTAAACATTAGGAAGAACTTCCTGACAGTAAGAGCTGTTCGACAGTGGAATTTGCTGCCAAGGAGTGTGGTGGAGTCTCCTTCTTTGGAGGTCTTTAAGCAGAGGCTTGACAACCATATGTCAGGAGTGCTCTGATGGTGTTTCCTGCTTGGCAGGGGGTTGGACTCGATGGCCCTTGTGGTCTCTTCCAACTCTATGATTATATGATTCAAGGCAGGAGTGACATGATTCAAGAGCTGAAGACTGATCTGGAATGAGCCTCTACAGATTGCAAGAAAAACCCAAACAGAGCATTTTGGCTGATGTATCAAACAAGAGCATGGTAGGATACCAGTTTTATCAGTGATTACTGCTGAGTTTGCAGAAAACATGACCCTGAGTTGCCTATAAAATACCAGTTTGTCTTGGAAAATATGAGTTCTCTAGTATGGAAGTTGAAATTGTTGTAGTTCTGATTCAACCATCTAAGGACTTGTTTCATGGACTTGTAATTTAAAGCCTCTATAGAGGCTATAAGATGCAACAAGTAGAATCTATTCTCTTAATTTTAGAACAATTTAAACTTTGTATTTAATTGTTACATATTGCTTTTATTGACCAACATTATTTTTTATTAAAATACATTCTCTTCATTTTTTGGAACTGATGATTACAGTTCTGGAATTGAAAGATTAAAAAAATAAAAACCTGAATGATAAATTAAAAACAAATAAGTTCGCCAGAAACGGCTTAGTCATGTTGGCCACATGACCCGTAAGCTGTCTACAGACAAACGCCAGCTCCCTCGGCCTGTAGACAACTCCAGAGTCGTCCGCGACTGGACCTAATGGTCAGGGGTACGTTTACCTTTACCTTTACTCCATTTGAAAGTATTCTACACTGTTTTCTATTTCATTACATCGTTACAATATGGCTAAGAATATTATCAACATCATGATGCACAATGGTGGCAGTAGTGGAATAACTCATACATACAACTTCAGCCTATGATGGAGGGGTTCAGAGCCTTAACACCCCAAGATGGTCTTGCTTCCCATAGTCACAACTTTGAATTCAAGGAGAAATTAAGCATGGTTTCACTTCCGCCTGCTTCTAGCCCAGCTCTCACAAACAACCCTGGCTAATGTCCTTCTCAGGTGAAGGAGGGGTGAGGGAGAGGGTCCACTCCTTTGCCCTCTGGCACAGAACGACCTCCTTTGCCATACTAATGATCACACTTAGGTGGCAACTATGATCCTTGTATGGTTAATTCAACAATGGAATCCTCCATTAGATTTTAACCCTTGCTCAATCCAGGGGATTAGAAAGTATTCAAGCACCATACATACTGATTCCTCCCCCTTCCATCAAACTCACAACACTATCAAGAATTCAGCAAAATACTTCAGCTAGTGGTGCCTGCATATAAGAGGCAACAAAAGCAATAGTGGGGAAATAATGATTGAAATCTGACAAGTATTCTGCTGAAATACAGGCTATAACAATTCCATTGGTAAAACCTCTACAAGCTCACTATCTTGCCCTCAGAGAAATCAAAGAGAAGAAAAGCTGTATGGGTGGTTAAAACCAGTTTAAATAATGCATGACATAATTCATCACGCTGCTAAGTAAATATGGGCTTAGTTCCAAAAATTCCACTAAACAAGTAAAGTCCCTTCTGATTACACAGCAGGCTCTTTGGATCCAAGCCACTGGGTTGTTGTTCTTACTGCCCCTTTTAAAAATTCTTCAGGTTTCAGCAGGATATCTGTACAATGGATATCGAACAAACTTTTTCATTTCTTAGAAGGATGTTTTATATAAATGAAGGTTTTATATCAGGAAAGTTCCCCCATAGCATGTCTATAAAGAATGAGACTTAACACTGCAATACAGGCAAGAAAATCCAGAAAAAAAATTGCAGCCAAACTCATCAAGAACACTGAAGGTACTTCCTAGAATGAAGGCTTCTTGTTTTATGTTGTTAAATACTTTGCTTTTAACTTTTATTAACTTTGAAGCAGCTGTCCTTTCTTAGAAGGAAGCTGCAATTGTACCTAGGTACACTAATCCAGAGGCACAAACCTTAGGGGTGAAACTGTAAGAGAGCCACATTTATACAGACAACAACAACCCTCATACGTTTCCTTGCTTAAAATACAGCTCAAGGTAATTTCAGAATTTTTTTGTTTATACCCCTTTAAAACACACACACATGCGCAATGTTAAAACACTGAATTCTGGCAGAATTCATGAAGGGGGAAACATTTCAGCAAGCAAGGAGTTGCACAGAACCCAGTCCAAGCTTCCTACAAGCTACTCCAAAAGTATTTACCTATAATTCAAATATTTTCCACGAAACGATGAGTACAGAATATCCATCAGAACAACTCCATATCTTCACTACATGAAGGATAAGCAATTAAGTTTGTTAATAGCATTTATTTGTTTTACCACTTGCCTCACTCATTTTTCTCCCAATCCTCATCATCAGATTGACACCTTCCATGGATCACTTCAATATCATGTCCCATCCAGCCTACTAGCATAATTTCTGAATAGGCTTTAAATTACTCTTGGTATTTTATAGGTTTCAGTACAGTATTGGACATTTCAAAGATTGATTGGATTCCCTTCACAGTAACGATTGCTAGACACATTTTATGTCTCAATTTTTAAGTCTACCTTCATTCTCTAGCAATAAAAGCCTGGTACTTTGACAGAAGAAAATCCTTTTTGAAAGGCAATGAATAAAATGAAGTCTGATCATATTCTAAAATCTGTTTAGACCCCAAATATCTGAAAAACTGCCTCCATCCCTAATTACCTTCTTTGGTGTTAAAATCAGCAGAGTGGGCTCTCTTGGTACTTCTACCGCCCTCAGAAGTGCAACATCTACACTGCAGGAGGAAATAATCAGAACTCAACCCATAATAGTTGTTTATAAATATTCATTGGAGTGTTATAAATGGGATGATTACAAATGGAATAAAGAGTTAAAAGTGTTCCATTCAGCTCAAAGTTGCTTTAGCACAGGGCCAGCCCAACCATGAGGGAAGGTGGGGCAACCATATCAGATGGCAGAATTCACAGGGGCAAAGGATCCTCCAAGGAATGCATCAACTGCTGCTGCAGCCAACTTCTTGGAAGCCAAATCTGGCCGCCTCTACAGCAGCCTCTAGGCAAATAGGAAGTGCTGCTGGTCTCCTCCCCTGCTTGTTCCTGATCTGGATCTTCACTCACCCCTTCTTCCCAAGTATGGGATGGGCGCCATTTTGTGCTTCGCCTCAGGTGCCAAAATGTATTGGGCTGGCCCTCTGCTTTAGCATCTATACATAGAATCTATACATAGTGTATCTTTAGATTAAAGACTGAGATTGAATCAACAAAAACACAGCATTTTTATTGGTATCTGAGAGAGAGGGAGCAGAGGTAAGGGGAGGAATATTTCCACAAACCCCACTACATAATTTGCTTCCCAGTTACCCAGTGATGTTTGAATACGAGTCCTTCTGCCTAATACCTGGTCTTAACACAATTGGTTTGTGGTAGAAGGAAAGCCCCATTGGTCTCTTTAGGATTGCAGCCTCAGTGGTCTTTAATCTAAATGCTTCAAGTTCACTGGGGGCTGCTGGGAGATTCCTAGCTCCTTTCTCACTTTTTATTCTGCTCTGGTTGCAGGCAGTGAATAAACTGATTGCTGTGGAAGTACAACAGAAGCCAAATTTTCACTCCCCTGCCCTCCTACAATTCCTTTATTCTCTACACATTGGCAATGGCCTAAGATTTTGACTTTGGTGCAACCCACCCATGAGAGAAAGGTGGGGTAATTAAAGGATGGCTTAACTTGTTCATTGATTTCAATGGGTCTGCTCTGACTATGGCTAACATTGGATGTTGCCCATAGTATTGGGTATAATCAAGTAAGGGGGGGAGGTAAAGGATCCCTGGGCGGTTAAGTCCAGTCAAAGGTGACAATGGGGTTGCGGCACTCAGCTCATTTAAGGCCGAGGGAGGTGGCGTTTGTCCACAGACAGCTTTCCGGGTCATGTGGCCCACATGACTATACCACTTCTGGCGCAACGGAACACCGTGACGGAAACCAGAGAGCACGGAAACGCTGTTTACCTTCCCACGACAGCAGTACCTATTTATCTACTTGCACTGGCATGCTTTCAAACTGCTAGTTCGGCAGGAGCTGGGACGAAGCAATGGGAGCTCACCCCGTTGTGGGGATTCAAACAGCTGACCTTCTGAGCAGCAAGCCCAAGAGGCTCAGTGGTTTAGACCACAGTGTCACACATGTCTCTGTATAATCAAATATAAACAAGTTGACTAGTTAGCACCTTGATTAAGCTGGCTATAATGCTGAATAGAATTTGCTTGTCATTCTGTAGCATTTCCACACACACCCAACAAAACCTACCAGTTTTGAAAGTAATGTAATGAAATACATTTCATCACTGTAGAAGTTATACATCTGTCACCAATGTACCTGCCAAAAGCACAGTTCTGTTGGCAGATCAAATTGTTAGAAGCAATTGGAAAACAGTATTGCCAGTTCTCATTTACTTCCATCAAACTCAAGTTTTAAGTCTAATTGTTGCAGGCATTTGCCTCTCCTGACCTCTGCATTCAATCCTTAGTTTGCAGTTTTCCAAGTTAAATGTCAGTGACAATGAAATCAGCACACAAACCTTGTTCTTAACACTCTGTTTCAGCAAGGGTGAGCAAACTATGCGGCATTTCAAAGTATTTGTCACTTAGGTACATTTTTGCCTTATGCTTCATATACATTGGTACCTCGGGTTAAGTACTTAATTCGTTCCGGAGGTCCGTTCTTAACCTGAAGCACCACTTTAGCTAATGGGGCTTCCTGCCGCCACCGTGCCGCCAGAGCACGATTTCTGTTCTCATTCTGAAGCAAAGTTCTTAACCCAAGGTACTATTTCTGGGTTAGCGGAGTCTGTAACCTGAGCGTATGTAACAGATCTAGTCTAGCAGATCTATTCTGCTATGACATGTACTGTACTATTTCTTGGGCATTCACAACACCAACGAATAGCACAGTTCAAGCCAGAACCAGTCAGAAGGAGCAGTAAATGCTCGGGCACCTACAAAGATACCATAGGACACAAATTTGGATTATCCACTAATTTTCTCCTCGATCCTTTTGTTAGTTAGAAAGACACTAGCAGTGGCTCTTTTGATATTTTTCAGCTTAAGTTATTCTTTTTTAGGGATTGTACAGTGGTTGCAGCCCTTATCCCAAAAGGATCCAGATTGCAATCATCCACCCGGGCCAAGGAAATTGCATTTTCCCAGCTCTAAAACTGCAAAATGCAGCTGCGGGTAAAATGAAATTTTTGCCCAGCCAATAAAAGCTGCTTGCAGTTGTGAGTATTATCAGATTGTGGTTCTGTACTCTAACTACCTATGAAATGGCACCAATACATCACTAGAGCTGATGCCTCAAGAGTCCCTTCCTATTATACATGCTGTTTTTGAGAAATGAAATGCCATCTTGTCTCTTTAAGACAAATCAGAAGACTGTACACTGCAAAAATAGTCCTCAGGGAGGGAGGACCCATACCAAGGTTTTAAATTAAAGCAGGAAAGAAAGAACAAGAAGCTAACACTCAGCAGGTTTTATTGATTGCAGTACAGCCAAACTGTTGATTTCTGCCTGACTACAATGCAGAACACAGTCAATACAGGACCAGAATGAGGAGAGCCCAAAGAGGCAGCAGCACAGTAATGGCAACACACAAACATCTCCCAAAAAAGTATCAACGGTTTGCCAACATCCACTTTATTAACTGCTCAATTAGCATGCAAGGACCAATCTAGAGCATCAGTAAACCACATGTTCCAATCGAAAACTCAGTGCGCTTGTTTTCCATTACAAAACTCCTCTTACACTTTGAATTAATTGAAATTCAACAAAAAGACTTAAAAAGGGAGAAAATGGGTATCGAGGACAGGAAGCAGCAGTTTACATAATTTAAGATATCTGTTGTAGCAAAACATTAAAATTCCCAAAGCGGCACTTATTGGCAAATGAGCAAATGCTCCCTTCAGTTTTGTTGGAAATGAAAGGGAGCACCTTGCTGATATGCTTAAGTGAAAGTGTGTACGACAAGCACGGCTAAGCAAATAATTAAAAAAGCAAATGAGTCTTTTTAAAATAATAAGAAAATACAAGGCTACAGATGAGAAAAATATGGCACTGATCTACAAAAGAGATTTATAATCTACAGTCATACTTTGTGTTGTGTTCCGCTCTTGTTATGGACTTTCAGCTTACGAACGTGGTTCGCCACCCGCACATGCACAGAAGCAACCTACGCGCTTCACGCATGAGCGATATGCTCACTTCACGCATGCAGAGCAACGCTCGATCACTTCGCACACATGCGCAGAAGAGGAGCTCTAGTTGCAGACTTTTCGGGGTGCGAATGGCACCCCAAAACAGATTAAGTCTGCAACTAGAGGTACCACTGTACTGAAATTTCCATGGGAGAAGTATGTTGCATTACCATCTCCAACAGTGCTATAATACCTACTGTATTTAAAAAGGCTTTTAAAAAATCATGCCCAAAGTGCCAAGAATTCCACTACAGTGGTACCTCAGGTTACATACGCTTCAGGTTACATGTGCTTCAGGTTACAGACTCCGCTAACTCAGAAATATTACCTCGGGTTAAGAACTTTGCTTCAGGATGAGAACAGAAATCGTGCAGCGGCAGCACAGCAGCAGCAGGAGACCCCATTAGCTAAAGTGGTGCTTCAGGTTAAGAACAGTTTCAGGTTAAGTACGGACCTCCGAACGAATTAAGTACTTAACCTGACGTACCACTGTATTATAATTATTCAGAATTGGAGTTGAAAACCACATTTGATTTTAAATAATTATAGCACACCAAGCCTTAGACTTTATCAAAAAGAACGCCCAGCAGAATTTGCAGAAATAACACGCCTGCAATGGTAGTGCTGGTATTGTTCATGGTTTGCTGTTGATCTGCAGTGAGCCTCTGGACTGAAGACACAGGATGAAGTAAACAATCTGATGCTGAATTATGTCTTAATCCTGTGCAACTTATTTTATGAAATAAAATCTTCACCTGACTCTCTGCCTTCTCTTTTGAAGTACTATACATCTTTTGTGCCTACTTACAGGCACATCTATGACACTATTTCATAAAGCCACCAATGGCAAAAGCATTATTAGAAAACACAAGTTCCAAGGCAACTTTACTAGCGAGACAGTTTTACTGCCCACTCTTTTAAGTTCCCCAAGGACACACAAGGAGATTAAATAGAGCTCAAGGAAGCCAGTAATTCCTCTCAGAAGTTTCCAGCTTCCCCTATATTCTTTACTGCATTTTGTTTTTTAAAAAAATAGTGCCTTTCATATAATGTATATTTATATATATAAAAAACAAAACAAAAAAAAACCCCAAAACAGTTTTGAGTTGAGCTTGGAAAATCTGCATTCCCAAGTGCAGAATATACAACAGGTTTATCTGTGCTATAATTTCTGAAAAAAACAAAAACAAAAAACTTGAGCAGAATATTCCATAGGATATCTATCTGGCCATGAGTTGAGAAGCTATCTGGGGGATACCAGGGATTGAATCTTGGACCTAGTACATACAAAGCATTTGATCCACCACTTAGCTTCAGCTGTGCATAAAATGGAAGTCCCCTAGCAGTAGAGCATCCGTTCACATTAGGAACTGGGCAAACATTCAAAGCAGGAGCAGTCAACTAGGTAAGCATCTCTGCACGAATGCCGGCAAGCTGAACACAATCAGGTTCAGTCTGACTTGAATGGGCTACCGTTTAAATCCCACCTGCTCTCTACCTAGTACTCTGCTGCCGTCAACACTATTCGCTTCCAACCAGGGAAAGAATGCCTGGAAAATGAGGCTTATTTGGTTAGCTGTATTTCTTCAGTCTTAAGCTAGACATTAAATATGCCCACTTGGCTCATTAAGCTGCTTTAAACTCTGGAGGAAAATTAACGCCTGTTGTCAGCATGCTGTGAAAAAAATAAAAGGTAATGAAGGTATATAACTGCATGCAACAGCATTCTTACAAAAGAGCTTGTGGTGGTTCTTGCTTCCTTCCAAGTTTCTAATGCCAAGAAAGACCCCATACTAGCCAGAAAGTTTATCTGAGTTACAAACACCTCTCTTACATTAACCACTCTCTTACATTAACATAAAGAGAGTGAGTCTCAAACGCAATTTAAGCTTCAATATAAACCAATATGAGACTGCATTGGTTATTGTGGATGTAAATGTTCCATCCTTCCCCAGTCTTTGACTCTAAGAAGAATAAGGTGCACATGAGGCCTTCTGAGCTTGAGCGACAGAGTACAACCATTTCATCTTTCGAATGGAGGGAAGGATTATCATATGAAATAGTATTGGAGAAACAAAGAATCATTACTGCTTTAAAATTGATAAGCTGAAAATCACCACAACGGCTCACTCTCCTGCACAGGTAGTATTCATAACATATGCCTCTGGATTTTATTGTTTCTACAGGAAGCCTCATTCTCATAATATTGAGATGAGTGCATTAATTTATGAAGTGGGACATAGTGGGAAGCAGCTGCAAACGAAACTACAATCCCTGAACTCGTTAGATTGCAAGTGAAGTCCTGAACTACACATATCTACATCTACAAGTGGGACTTTGTTTATCTGGTTGTAAGTTGTTTCGACTTGCCTTTGACAAGAAAAAGTGACCAATAAATTTAATTAATGAATAATAATCATACATCTTTCCTGCTCCCATCCAGACCACAACACATGATGTTTATAATCATATCCTACGACAGAGCCACATTTCTTCCAGTTCCTCACATAGGTGTCTTGGCTCTTCTCCACTGGTAGAGGAGTCAGTAGATTTGGGAGTTTGGGCTGTTTAAGTGGCCACAAGGCTACTTTCACTATTAGCACAACCACACAGTTAATCTATTTCTTAATAATCACTGCCTTTTCTGAACAGGAAGGCCAGAAAAGGAAGCAATTATAGCCGTTAGAGGAATGAAGTGATAATAACCACATCAACTGTTTATGCTAAATGTGTGTGTGTGGGGGGGTGAGGAATATTGTGACTAAAATATATATATTTGCCTCTACCCTAATTTGTATTATATGAAGTAGAAAAATAGTTACCTTTCCATTATACGTAACAAAACATTCTAATGATGGATGAATGCACACCTGCTCATAGCTAGTTGATTATGTAGAAAATGTCTTCATATTCACACACAGAGGAAATCTTAAACATAAAAAATACAGCTATCTTCTTCATAACTTATCCAGTGGGGTATTATTGCACTTGGGAGTAATTTAAGATGGGAGGAGGTCTAGAAAGGAGGGAAGACAGGGGTATCAATTCATTATACTTTTCAGTCCTAGGAAAGCCTGTATGATAGCACAAACCATAATATCTGTCTCTTAGCAAGCACTTTTCTTTTGGAATGAGGGATGGGAATGCAAAAAGAAATTCATTATATCAAGTTTAATGCAAGTACTGCATGACAGCTATAAAAGATGACATGGTTTGGCCATTCTATAGAGTGCCTTTTACAGGAGCACAGAATCCTAAGAACCTCTATATTTGGCTGGCAAGCCTTATAATACAAAGCTGACAAAAATCTGCTAACACTTCCAGAGAAGTAGGTCAAAAAGTAAGCATTAAAGTAGAACTAGTCAGTATTTATATATGAACAATGATGTAATATTCAAAGATAGTGAATTGGCACTGTACTTTAAAATGACTCAATCATTTTATGGACCCTCTGTGTTAAATTTCACTTAATTTGAGATTGTTTGGTTTTTTTATTTAGCATTTACTGTATTTGTGTTTTAAATTATGTAAGCTTCTTCATATGGCCCCTTGGAGGCTGTGAGGCAGGGAAGACATTTTCTCAATAAATAAATAATAGCAATAATACATGCAACATACTTTGGACAACATGGTTTTAAGGCAGCCCCAGTCTTTCAGCATTCTGCAAGCCTGATGATTCTCTAGCACACACAGTTCATCATTTTTCATTATAGCAACTCAAGTGTAACTTAGGTAACAAATTATTACAGACACAGAGAAACCATTGTACAGCATCTACACTGATAAGATCAAATATTCTCCAAGGGGAATGGGAAGTATAAGATGGCTTCCTGCTCATTTCTCATTCAATTTCCTCTGTACCTTATAAAGGAATTTGTGATTATCACCCAGAAAGGGGTTAAAAATCTCATTCTGCATTCAGATTTGTAAGACTGCACTGAATGATCAGACTTTTACCGTAGCCTTTCAACTTCCATCTGCTACTACCTGTTAATAATATAGGGTAGTAGCAGATGGAAGTTGAGAGTCACAGACTAGCGCAAACATGAATCAAAACAGACAAAAATGTCCAGAGAGATAACTACATCTATAACAGCTGCTGTTTGGCTGCAAGTTACATACAGCCACGAATAACCCAATTAAACAGATGTGTTTAGGAAGAGTTATTTTTCTGCTCTTCTGCTGGTTTATACAAAGATACTGCAATGATACCCATTTCCCTGCCACATAGGTGGCCACCTCTGCTCTTGATTCTGCTCAACCTTGCAAGTATTTCATATAATTTCACATGCTCTAGTAACCTTGCATCTTAATTACTGTAAGACTCTCTACACAAGGCTACGATTGAAGACAGTCTATCCTACAGCTTGTGCAGACTGTGGTTGTGAGAATGCTGTGTGCAATCATGTTAAACACAACCAGACCCAAATTAAGATACTAATGCTGATACAAAAAGCCCTAAAAGGCTTGGCAACCAAGTATCTAATGGAACAACTTTCCTTGTATTAGCCAACCTGGACTGAGATTAGCAGAGGTGGCACATCCCACACCCAATGCAGAATTGAACCCTACCACCTGCTCATCAGCTGATGTTAACCAGCAACATCAGCTCATTGACAGGTGACCATGGTTTGGGGACACAATGCCCTCGCAGGACAAGACTGGCCCATAGGCTAGAAGTTGTCTACCCCTGATGTGGACATCTCACACATACAACTTAAAATATTCTTTCTAGTGAGTTGCATATGCATATGTTTTTATGTGCTGTAAGCAGTACAGGGTGGCTGGGGAAACCCAGCTATATGGGCAGGATATTAATAAGATAATAATAATGTTGGTAGTATGTGTTTGGAAGAGTTGTTATCCATCCTTCTATGATACAAGGCTTCATAGAGTTATGTTTAGGTTTACATGAAACAATTCCAATTTAAATAATGTGACTAAATCTAGCCACACTATAATTCTTCCATCAACTCCTAGTGAGTTTTGCAGAGACCCTTTAAGTCAACATGTTTAACTTAACATGGTACGGTTATTGCAACAGTTGTGCTATGAATTGTTAAAGTTGATTACTATGGTTGTTATTTGCATATTTGAAATTTTTTGAATAAAAATATTCATTTTAAAAAATCCTGATTTACATACTATGGATTCTAACATGGCCAAGTCTATACTTTTAAAATATTAAAGATTGAACTGAATGATTAAAGGGCACATAAATGATACTTGACCATAAAAAGGGCAGCAGTTGAAAGGCTCCACATGGAATAATTATAATTAGAGCTTAAATATTACCGTTATCAAGCTCTTTTGCATTTTACAGCACAAGCTAGCTAGCTCACCAGCACAGTCAAGCCCTTCATTACATTAGATATGATTTTTTCCCCACCAAATTACAGCCCAGGGCTTTCAACATCTGATTAATGGCTGAATTCCCACATCTGCCATTTTGAAACTCTTGGCAGGAGGACACGGGCAATTTCCAAGTAATCAGTAAGAGTTCTCCAACATTATTCAACATAAAAAGGAATGATGTATAGCCTTCAGTCATCTCTGTTCTGTAATTAATGTTGTAATGCCGCAGCAATGCCCTCGTAAGATACATCTTACAATTCTTATGAAGGCAAAATGAAAGGCATTCTCATGGCAAAAGGCGAATTATCAAATGCTCTTAGCTAGGAAGTTTCCAATTTGGGGCCATTTAATACAATATGAAGAATTCAAAGAATCATTATTAGTGTTAGCTCTTTAGTATGTGTTCCATTCTGTACATATGGGGGGAGAGGGGAGGAAGAGGCACATATAGTTGCTACTTTATTAGTTAGAAGTGGATACAGTTTGTATCTGAAATGTCCATGTTATTATATAAAAGTGACGGGAACACACATTAGGAAAGTCCAGACAAATTCATTCACCAATTGATCATCGCTTTTGAGAGCGTCACAAGAAGCAATTTATGGCCCAGTCATTGTAGCAAAACAGGTTCTCCATCCTGACCTGCCTTGAGTGAATGCTTCCTTTCAAGCAAGAGTCCTTTAAGTAAATCGTTTTATTATTAAGATTGATGTTGCTCCTTCAATATACTTCCAGTGATCAGAATTAAGGAGCAGCAGATTGCCTGAAGGCATGGCTTGGATCCAACAGGGCAGATCTGCAAGCAGAAAGCACTCCGAGACATGCAAAGAGAAGTTCACAGTTTTCCACAGCTTTAAATATTTTATTTTAAAATTTTGCAATATAACAACAATTTTCCATTCATAATAACACCATATTTGACTTCCCCTACCTACCCACCCCGTTTTCCAAATTTTTTCCTTTCTTTTCCCTTGAATATAATTACTTTTTCCATTTAATTTCCAAATATTTTAAAACCTAATTATAGAATTACTTCATAAATGTTACATCAATCCTGCTAATGTTTTAACATGCTTACAGTGTTCCTTAAAATAAGTGTATAATTTTTTCCCATTCTTGATTGAATTTCTTCTCATCTTGATGCCTGATCTTCACAGTAAGTTCAGCCATTTCAGCACAGTCTATCATTTTCGTTATCCATTCTTCTTTCGTTGGGACCTCTTCTTCTTTCCATTTCTGGGCAAATAACATTCTAGCGGCTTTAGCAGAATACATAAACAATCTCCTTAGCTTCCTTGGCAATTCATCACTTATTATTCTAGCCGAAAAGGCTTCTGGTATTTTTAAATAAACGTTATCTTAAACATTTTAAAAAATTCATTATATATCATTTCCCAGCAGCCCTTTGCTTTTTTGCAAACCCACCACATATGGAAAAAAATACCTTCTTTATCTTTACATTTCTGACACATTTTAGGAGAGTTTTTATACATTTCTGCAAGTTTAACTGCTGTCAAATACCATTGGTACATCATTTTCATATAATTTTCTTTAAGTGAACTACAAGCCATAAATTTTAAATCCTCTCTCCACAATCTTTCACATGACTCAATTGGAATATTATGTCCCAAATCCTTTGCCCACTTTTCCACAGCTTTAAAGGGTGCACAGGAGACTGTGGCAGGAAGGAGGCAGCCAGCAGCAAAGCCCTGTTCTGCATGCCAAACATGCACCTCACAATTCTTAGGATCCAAACCTTCGTGTTCATTGGACTTTGAAATAAACTTGGTATCAAACTCTCATATTTCAGTATCAAATATGTTCTTATTAATAATATTGATTAAAAAGGAGCTACTGTAAAACGCCAGCTGTTTTTCATTGCAGCTTTTTTTTGGTACAGTGATAACTTCCGCTTTTCGTAGGAATCGCCACAGACAGTTTAGTACCACAAGGCATACTTTCAAATTGGCTATTTTTATTTTATTTCTTCAGTAAGAAATGTAACACTCTATAGATTACAACTTAGCCTCAGATTCTCTAACTCTGCTAAGCTTATGCATCTGAAGTATCTTAATACAGTGGTACCTCGGGTTAAGTACTTAATTCATTCCGGAGGTCTGTTCTTAACCTGAAACTGTTATTAACCTGAAGCACCACTTTAGCTAATGGGGCCTCCTGCTGCCGCCATGCCGCCAGAGCCAGATTTCTGTTCTTATCCTGAAGCAAAGTTCTTAACCTGAAGCACTATTTCTGGGTTAGCGGAGTGTGTAACCTGAAGCGTATGTAACCCGAGGTACCACTGTAGTAACTCCAACTGGCATAAACCAATTTAGCTCCTACTGACTTACCAGTTGCACATTTAACCAGAACAGACAAGATGATCCTTAGCATCTGTTCCTTTCCATTACTTAAGTTACACTATTACACAGTGGAAAAGACAACAATGTACAACATGAAAGTTCTGCTACATTTCACATTAGATGTTCCAGTAGTTGGCCCAGCATGAGAAAGAGGGCAAAATGATCAAACTAGACTAGTTTTATTTGCCATCTGTTTTTTTTCTTTTTTGGCACACAAACACACCAATGAAGGGAAGTGATGCAGTACTTGGTTTTCATGCACTGTTAAGTTTTCTTTAGATTGTAAAGAATAAAACCTCAGTGTGGAATTTTAAAAAGAAGCATTTCATGGCATTAATTGCTGACTCCTTATACTGCAACTGCTTAACTTTTAACATAAGCTAAATAGATCTCTGCATTGCCTATACCCTTTCAAGCATTATAAAACCTCTAGGAAACAACCCAAAACAAGCCAGTGACAGTCTTGGGAAGCAAACAACTACTGAAGAACCACAGAAAGTGCAGAACTCTAATTTAAGACCACTGAGAATACAAAGCAAAATACTGTAAGATCATTTGACAACTTTTCTACTAGTGGTGGCAAAAAAATTCATAAATCCAATTCCTTAATTGAGCAAGTGTTTAAATTACACACCCCGCCAAAAGCCCTTGGTGAATGTTTACTCATTTGGCTGCTTATTGAGAATATGCATGGCTGATACGAAGCATCTGTACTGTATTTCATTCTTGCCAGAACACACTTAAGCATTAAGCTGATTAACATTACAGTTGAAGCAGCATTTTCAGTTCTGAAAACAAGCTAAGGGTAGTATAAGAGTCTTACTGAACGGGAAAGGAAAAATATTAAGTTTATTCCTATTTGTTAGGCTATCTACAAAAGTGTCAAAACTGTGTGGGAGGAGGATCTATTGGCTGTGAATATGAACATACACTGTCAACATTTCTGTCAACAGAAGCTGCTCAGATATTCAATGATGGCCACACTCAACAATGAACACACTTGTGGCTAATGTGCTAGGCCACAATGGTGTGGGAAGGTCGAGCATAAACCTCTTCTCAGAGAGGAACTTGATCAACAGGCTACTCTCTCTACTTACTTAGCCGAATACAATGTACAGTGGTACCTCGCAAGACGAATGCCTCGCAAGACGGAAAACTCGCAAGAAGAAAGAGTTTTCTGTTTATCAAGGTGCTTCGCCAGACGAATTTCCCTATGGGCTTCCTTCGCAAGACGAAAGCCCATAGGGAAATCTCCAGGGACAGCGGGGAAGCGCAGTGCGTCTTCCCCACTGTCCTCGGACCTCCTCCGAAGGCTGGCGGTGGGGCGGAGAGACCTCCTCCCCCCGCCAGGCTTCGGAAGGCTGCTCCGAAGGCTGGCGGTGGGGCGGAGAGACCTCCTCCCCCCGCCAGGCTTCGGAAGGCTGCTCTGAAGACTGGCGGTGGGGCGGAGAGACCTCCTCCCCCCGCCAGGCTTCGGAAGGCTGCTCCGAAGGCTGGCGGTGGGGCGGAGAGACCTCCTCCCGCCGCCAGCCTTCGTAAGGCTGCTCCAAAGGCTGGCGGTGGGGCGGAGAGCCCTTCTCCCCGCGCCAGCCTTCGGATGGCTGTTCTGAAGGCTGGCGGTGGACCGCCAGCCTTCAGAACAGGTCCGGGGACAGAGGAGAAGCGCAACGCGCCTTCCCCTCTGTTCCCGGACCTGTCCTGAAGACTTGCGGTGGGAGGAGGGTTTTCCTTCCCACCGCCAACATTCAGAATGCTGTTCTTAATGTTGGCGGTGGGGAGGAAAAACCCTCCTCCCACCGCAAGCCCCGGGAACAGAGGAGAAGCGCTGCACGCCTTCCCCTCTGTTCCCGGACCTGTCCTGAAGACTTGCGGTGGGAGGAGGATTTTCCTTCCCACCGCCAACATTCAGAATGCTGTTCTGAATGTTGGCGGTGGGGAGGAAAGCCCTTCTACTCACCGCAAGCCCCGCAAGCAGAGGAGAAGCGCAGCGCGCCTTCCCCTCTGTTCCCGGACCTGTCCTGAAGACTTGCGGTGGGAGGAGGATTTTCCTTCCCACCGCCAACATTCAGAATGCTGTTCTGAATGTTGGCGGTGGGGAGGAAAGCCCTTCTACTCACCGCAAGCCCCGCAAGCAGAGGAGAAGCGCAGCGCGCCTTCCCCTCTGTTCCCGGACCTGTCCTGAAGGCTTCTGGTGGGGAGAAAAGCCCTTCTCCGCACCGCCAGCCCGGCAAGCGGTTTCCATAGGAACGCATTAATTGATTTTCAATGCATTCCTATGGGAAACCGTGCTTCGCAAGACAAAAAACTCGCAAGAAGAAAAAACTCGCGGAACGAATTAATTTCCTCTTGCGAGGTACCACTGTATTAGGTAAAAGTAAAGGGACCCCTGACTGTTAGGTCCAGTCGCAGATGACTCTGGGGTTGCGGTGCTCATCTTGCTTTATTGGCCAAGGGAGCCAGCATACAGCTTCCGGGTTATGTGGCCAGCATGACTAAGCTGCTTCTGGCGAACCAGAGCAGTGCACGGAAACGCCGTTTACCTTCCCGCCGGAGCGGTACCTATTTATCTACTTGCACTGTGTACTTTCAAACTGCTATGTTGGCAGGAGCTGGGACTGAACAACAGGAGCTCACCCCGTCATGGGGATTTGAACCGCCGACCTTCTGATCGGCAAGCCCTAGGCTCTGTGGTTTAACCCACAGTGCCACCAGCATCCCAATATAATTAGGAAGACAAAGGTCCCTTGGGGAACATCAAGGTACAAATTTAATGCACATTGAATCTTGAAAACACCCTGATGAAAGTGTCATAGCTTGATTCTTGCACAATTCTGCTTCATTTCAGTGTAGCGTATGCAAGAAACATTTTTGGCATGCTACCCTATCTGGAGACAGGAGAATATATTTTCAACATTATTTGTAATATTTTGAATATTTAAGAACCAGAAGGTTTTGCAACAAGCCTCATGAAAGTTTTTGATTTTGCACTCCCATTAACCTGGTGCTAAACTGCATATTAATTTATGTTTGAGAATACTGTTAATGTACATATGATAAATGATAAAACCGAAATTGCAATTATACTTACAGCGAGAAGATGGATTGCATTTCCCAAAATAACTGAAGTGTTGCCTCTGCCTCATCATCATTACACTAGGGGTCCTTCATAATAATGCCACAGAGGAGCAATTAGGGACACGAAAAAAATTAATGGAAAATGCATTTCTTCTCCTGTGATTGCTCAGACTAAATTGAAAAATGCTTTTCCTATTAAGCTACATCAAAATACACTACGTTTTCAATGCTGCACAGTGGCAGTAAATGTGGCCATATACTTTTGATAGAGGGATCGCATGAGAAGTAAAACCAAGACACTTTGGAGTCAGCAAAGTAAGTCTATACTTTAAGATAAAAGGCCAAGAGATTATTGGGGCAACGGTCCAATTACAAGATCTAGGAGAAGGAAAACTTTGATCCTCTACTTCTTTGCCTTGCGGTTACACTCATTCATGAGAAAGGCTTCGGGAGTAAACCCTGAGAGAAAGACTGGACACTATGTCACAGTTTAAATTATTTAAGAACCACCACAGAGAAAAAATCTATCTGTGCATGAAATATTTCATCAAGCTTAAGCTATGAACTGTGAGAGCCAAAGGGCGAGAGAGAAGGGCTTAGATTTAGTAATGACTCTTTTGCTCCGCATCCCAGTTGATTGCATTCTGGGACCAAAAAGGCAGGGGACACACATATATGCCACACATTACATTTTATTAAAGTTTTATTCTACCCTTCTTCCACAGAGGTCAAAGCAGTATACATTGTCCCCTCTTTCTTCTCAAGACCCCTATGAGGTAAGTTAAGCTCAGAGATATTGGCTGAACCAAGGTTACATAGTGGATATTTTAACCAGCGTCTCTTCAGTTCAATGGTACTTCCAAACATGGACAATTTAGCAACACTCAGTTGGTGCTGGCCTGCTTTTACCTGGATGAGGAATAGAAATTCTGCTTCCAGACTTCTGACACTCTCTAGCCAAGTGGGCAGTCAGCTCCCTCAACAGGATGAAGGAGATTTTCAATAGAACCACTGTGTATGTGGAAGCCTTAAATTCGTCTTTCCCCCCCTCACTGCACTCCATTTTGTTTGGAAAGGGTAAAGTTGCTTGCTAGAGTGGAGAAATGGAGCACAGAAGAGAAAATGGCAATAGCAATATGCCCAGGTCACTACTGGACAGAACAGCATGAATGGCAGCATTCCTTAGAAAATTGCAGTAATTTCACTGAATTAAAAAAAGTTAGGATTTTCTGAGCTGGGAGGTAGGGGGAAGGAAACTGAACAGATAAAACATGCAGAGGATGTTTTCTTCACTATGTTGTATAAGTGCCATGTAAAAAATGAGTGAACAAGGTATGGTTTTTTCCACAGGAAATGGTTAGCACAAAAACAGCCTAAAATCTACCACACTGACACTACATTTAATAGTTATAACAGGATATGACTTGGAGTTCCATGTATTTGCATACTGTAGTTTCATTTTCAGAACAGAAACAAAGTTACTTCAGAGAGTAACAACTATAACAACTCAGATACAAATAAGAGCAACAAAAGCAGCATCTGTTGACAATTTCATTGTGTTTAACTAGGACTGAATTTTTCTGAATGCCTAGATTCTTCAGAATGACACCTCTCTTCACAGAATCATGGAACAGGCTTTCTTAGGGAGAACTACAGTAATGGACCTTCAAGGTATTTAGTAATGGAGTTATTTTGATTTCCTCCATAATGGTTAACATTAATTCATGGCAAATCTAAGCCATGGTTTGTTTAACAGATTCTAAGTTAAACATGAGCCGCCCCACAGAATATCAAATAAAAGCATGGTTTATTTTCTTTTGTAGCTACACTTGCCTCATACCTGTATACCTTGGTGAGAGTCTGGAGTAGCCAAGCAAACCACAGGGTTGAGGAAGGATGCTGGGTTTGCACCTAACACTAAGGTTAAAAGTTAAAAGAAAGCAAGGTTAATAAGCCAAGAACAAACCATGGCTTCAGACTGTGGCTTGTTGTCAGTAAACAAGTCATAATTAATCTGCTGGGCAGGGTTCACACGCAACACTAAGCCATGGTTTAATAAATTATGTGTGAACCATCCCATTTTTAGAATAGTCACATGTTCAGAATATTCTGTTAGAAATCTCATTTTATATCCTTCCCAGTTATAGCTCCCTCTGCATTACTTGGCATCTACAAACTTTATGGGCAAAATGGATTAATGTTCATGTTTGGATCACAGCTTTGACAACCCATGTCTTTAATTGTGCCTCATAAATTCCAGCCACAGCCATTTTAACTTTCCCCTTTAACACTTCCACATGAAATATTTCAGAAAGCAAGCTCTCATAACCATGACCCTTCCAAGGCAGGCATCAGTCTATAAAACACTGAAGATCTCTTGGGCCATTCCAAACACCTCACATTCACATCACAGGTAAAGAGTACAGAGAGTAAAATCAATGTAGTCTCATAGGTTTAAATGGAACAAAGGATGGATTCTTACATACTAGACACAATAACAGTAGGGTTTTTTTTAAGGATTGCCGCCCCAAAACATATACATGCAAAGTAATATGTTCCAATGGGCTCCTCTCACCAAAAGCAGCTTTTAAATGATGTACCGTAAGTGTGTTTTCCTACAGAATGACTCCTCTGTGCCCAGAATCATAGAACAGCATCATAGAATTGTAGAATTGGGACCACAAGGGTCATCCAGTCCAAACCGCTGCAATGCAGGAATCTTTTGCCCAACGGGATGCTCAACTCCACAATCCTGAGATTAAGAGTCTAATGTTCTACAAACTGAATACCCCACATGTGCCTGCAAATGTGATAAGGGGCACTGTGTACAAAAAAATTACAGAGACTGTTTCATCTTCAAGATATGTACAAATCCACTAGAAGTCAACTAAAGTCAAGTATATACACGTAGTGATTTGTAAGTTTGACTGCAAATTCTTTTTAAGAAACCAATTTCTCCAGAGTAAAGCACTCCCCCACTGCCAACCAAATGTCAAAATCCCAATATTAATGACATCTTCCCAGTGAAAAGACCCTCTAGGTAGGAATGAACCATACAGCACTAGGCATATGAAAACCATCCAAGCTGAAATCCCCTTAAGATTAATAATGACAAACACTGAGGAAACTATTATTTATAACCCAATAGTGCAAGCCCAGTGCACAGGAACAGTGCGAGTCCTTGAAGCCTTTGTCCCTGATCGCTATCTGTGCCCAAGAAAGCATGGCTCTGACCTGCTCTAGCTACAAAGACTGTTTCTGTTGCTGAAGGTCCAAGAACAGCTTTCCCCAGCTTGATGCTCTTCAGAAATTTCAGGCAACGATGGCTGGCCATGATGGCTGGAGCTGATGGGTATTGTAATCCAAAACACTGGGAGGGCACCAGGTTAGGGAAGGTTGTCCTGATGACTATCAGGGCAGAGTCCTTTTCAGGGGCTGTTTTTCTATTGCTAGGGTTTATTAATTACTAGTGGGTTTGCTTAATCTGGGTGTATGCTTATTAATATTAGTAGCTTAATCAAAACATCCCATATTTGTATGCCTATTTAAATGCTAACCTAGGTAACTGTCAGTGCATTAACTTAAAATGTAATGCTTTTATTATACACATTTTTATGATGTCATGAGCCACTCTGGAGATGGTTTACCATGGAAAAGTAGTGTCCAAATAATGTAAGGCTATGATGATAGTACAAGTTCAGCCCCTGAAAGGGAAGTCCTTCCTTCCAAACTGTGCAGCCAGCATATTTCATTTAGTCGATTATCACAAATGCATATGCAAGACTAGTATCATTTTTTTTCTCACATGAAAGGGCATTTTAGAAGCTTCAGGCAAACATTTCCTTCACTAAGCCATGCAATTTTTTATCTGTGCTATTACAGAAAAGGGGCATCACCAAGTCTTCTAGTTCTCTGATGAGTTCTATTTAGCAAGCATTCTATTTCACTGGGAAATACTTAGCTCAGGAATTCTAGCATGCCTACATGACATTTAAGACACGTACCTTGCACCCAATTGTTTTATTTTCCAAGTGCAACTCAGCTTTCCCTGTGGGGAGCCCTGAAATCTCACCAGTGTGGCATGTGTGCAACTTGGCTCTTTAATCTCATGTCCTCTGTTGTGATGCTGGACATCAACTGAGTACGGGTGGGTCAATACCCTGAACTGGCAGAGTTCTGTTTTGTTTCCCCCCTCCTTTTCTTTTCTGATTCTCTAACTTGAAAAAGAGTAACTGAGACGCAACACACCAAATGTGTTTTCTTCAATGGAGAGAAATTCAGGAAGAGTTCTACCACTAAAAACTGGACAGCATATGAAAATGTTTTGGGAAGGGGCAAAGCACAGTGATAGAGCATCTACACTGTATAATGACAGCCCCGGATTTAATCCTGGGCATCACCACGTAGGGCTGAGATAGAATCCTGTCTGAAATCTTATAGAACCTCTGCCAACATGCACAATACAGGGGTAGATGGTCAGTATAAGGCAGCTTCCTATGTTCCAATTTTATCCACTAGACTCTGCCCGTCCCCATGGCTGTCAGTAAACTTCTCAAATTATGGGAATGCTTATGGTCGCATTTCATGCCAGAACCTCCTTGGGGAAAGGGAGTGTTATTTACTGCATAACCAAATGCTAAGAATAGTGATGAATAGGTTTCAAAGCATCTGTGTGCTGCATCAATATCAGCCTAAAAATACACCCGCTTTTTGAGCAATACTATATTTTTTGTTATTAAGTCTGCAAGGTTTCTTTTTTGAAGGCACATCAAGCGAAATCTGAAACTGAAATCTGATATGGTTTTAATGTGTTTTGACATGGTTGCATGTTGTACCCATCATGCATTTTAATCAGGCCAGATGAATAGCTAATCGCAGTCCATTGCAAATCTGATGTTACTCCTTTCCTGCAATACTAAATTTATTGTGCTTTAGTGACACACATTTAGAGCATATTAGACTATCACAAAGCCATCGCAGAGACCAGAGCAAATTCTGTATGACAGATCCGTGTCCATTAGCAACGTAATTGCAGTAATTACCTTCTTTAGATGTGCCACTGCTCATCCTTTATACTGTGTAAGAAAATATAATTATATAGCTCTTAGCACAGGAGGAAATAATTTTCTAAATGACAGTTTATTTGTAAAGTGGGCACAGAGAGGAACATTTACCAAATTCCCAATGTTAGAATTTCACTTGAGTGTAGCACCATACAACCTTTTTAAAAAAGTCTCCTCATTAAAAAATTAGCTTAATGTTCTCTATTGGGTAGTTTTCCTAACATGATGTTGCCTTAGTTCTTTTACCTTACATGTTTGTGCCCATCTGTGGAAAAATAAGCCATCTACTGCTATATCCTGCCCAGTGCTTCTTGGAAGAAGGGTGAGATGCATGTGCTATTAAGAGAAAAAACCATAATAAGCCTGATTTCATTCAATAGCTGGTGGAGAAGAAAATGGGAGTCCAGAATGAGTTTATTTTCAGTTATTTCAGTTAGTTCAGTCTGATTTTATGTTAATGTGTTATACATTTGATGTTAGCCGCTCTGAGCCCGGCTTCGGCTGGGGAGGGCGGGATATAAATAAAAATTATTATTATTATTATCATCATCATCATTTATAAACTGGGGGGATTACAAGCCATACAAGGATCTATAAAAAGTTTACAGGGTTTGAAAAAAGAATAAATGCAAATTTACAGAACTGGTTCCAGATATTGAGAGCTGAAAAAATATAATCAGTTTCTGTTTAAGAGAAAAGGGGCAAGGGAAATAAACAAGTTCCATCTGCAGTTTAGACCCACTTTCCTCATCAACTTTGAATTAGGTTCAGTGTCCAACAGGAAACAATATCTGATAGTATTTACAACTAAATTGTTGTTGTTGTTTAGCTGTTTAGTCGTTTCCGACTCTTCGTGACCCCATGGACCAGAGCACGCCAGGCACTCCTGTCTTCCACTGCCTCCCGCAGTTTGATCAGACTCGTGTTTGTAGCTTTGAGAACACTGTCCAACCATCTCGTCCTCTGTCATCCCCTTCTCCTTGTGCCCTCCATTTTCCCCAACATCAGGGTCTTTTCCAGGGAGTCTTCTATTCTCATGAGGTGGCCAAAGTACTGGAGCCTCAGCTTCAGGATCTGTCCTTCCAGTGAGCACTCAGGGCTGATTTCCTTAAGAATGGATAGGTTTGATCTTCTTGCAGTCCATGGGACTCTCAAGAGTCTCCTCCAGACCATAATTCAAAAGCATCAATTCTTCAGCAATCAGCCTTCTTTATGGTCCTTACAAATAAATAGTGACTAATAATAGTACAAGGGGGTCATTAAAAAGTAAAATAGAAAAGGATTTAGCATGGACAGTTTTTTTGCCAAAACAGTGTTCCCCGAAGGGTTTTCATGCTAGCACATCCCACTCTGTAGAGACTTTCCCAGCCCCTTGGATTGTACCCTGAAGAAATGCCAATGCAGGAATGACAATGTTGAATTCTTCCAGTGACTTTACTTTCAGTGCACATTTAGGGTGTTTTGTACATAGCCAAGCCACTTAAAAAAAGTAAACACTTAAAGCCACATTGCACACCTCATTTGCTGGTACAGGATAAATGCATATGCTTCCTCTCCCTTTAACTGCCCCTAGAGGATGCACGTGACTAGTACCAAAATCAAGCAGGCTCAAATTTTAAGCCATCAGCTTGCATACAAATTTAATGCACAGAGCAAGTGTAACATGGCAAGGAGAGCATCTGAATTCTGACCAACAGAGTTACCTCTTGCCTCTTTTACGGAATAAAAGCTTCAGCTAAGAAATAAACAGGGGACTCTTTTCTTAAAAAACAACAACAAATAGCTTTCACTTCGAAGCTACTTGATTAACAGAATGCTGATTTTTTATTATTATCAGAAAAGAGTTTTCTCCCAAGGACATATTCTAAAAGAACTGGAAATGCCTATGACAAATAATCATCCAGGGCACTCTCCTCCTCAGAGCTATAATTATCTTTGGATGGATTTTATTGCCTGGGGCAAGCAGAGGCTATTTGCCAGAGCAGGCTGATCTGCCCAAACTCTCTGTGGCCCCATAAGGATGCATCCAGAGTACAATCTGTATTTTCACAACACAGAAGGAAAGATTTGTTCTCAAGGAAACTTCCCCAAAGCAGTATGATTAACTTGCCGAATTAGCAAAAAAAATAACCTTCAAAGGATATTTACGGTAGAAAGGGTGTGCAATTCAAGCAAGTTGGGACTAATTCAAAACAAGCTGGTAAGACAGCTATGGCCATTTCTGGACTGGGATAACCTGACCACAGTTGTTCGTGCAATGGTAACCTCCAGAACGGATTACTGCTATGCACTCTATCTGTGGTTGCCTGCAAAGTTGGCCCGGAATCTGCACCTAGGCAAAATATCGGCATCATGTTATACCATTGTTGAAAGAATTGAACTGGCTGCCAGCTAGCTAGCAGGCTAAGTTCAAGGTCCTGGTACTAGAGTATAAAACCCTATACAACACCATGGGATCAGAATGCCTTAAAAATATACCCATTATTGTGCTCTGCAGAATAGGGTCTCCTGCAAATATCAGCACATTGGGAGGCTGCTTCTAAATGCTGTAGGAATCGGGCCTTTAGTGTGGCAGTGCTAACCTTTGGAATTCTCTCCCATTAAATATTATCATCATATTCTCAGTGCCTACTGAAGAGCTTACGTTGAAGTGGAGATTCTTACCCCAGTCCATATGAGCATTAGATTTGGATATTTATATGAGGTTGTTATTGCTGATGTTTTTATCATTAAATCACACCGGAGAAGAGATTAATAAATGAAATAATTAAGGAAAGGACCAACAAATGACAGAAATTATGGAGAGTGAGAGCAAGTTAGTCCCATTGGAAATAAAAGGTGAGGAAAAGGTTGCAGATTTTAGGTAAATGTTGCAGTGAAAGTACAGGACATGTTGACAGGCTGTGACTGACGAGTGACATTTTTTCGCATGCAATTAAGGCACTACATTGCATTTTCTCCTTACCTAGACATATTGTAATGTGTATTTTGACCTTGAGGGGAATATTTTTGGAAGCACAAAACTTCATATGCAGGGTCCTTAAACCATTTTTGCACCTTACATCTGAAGGTCAATACCCAAAAGGCAAATTAAAAGAATCTCAGGGAAGTGGTTGGGGTGGTTTTTACACACACACACACACACACACACACACACACACTCTCAAGGGTCACTAAATGAAAGTGAGCTGCTACCTTTTTCAAAAATAATTTTCTACCTCATCAAAATTTCAAGTTGCAAGCTCATTAGCAAGAAAGCAAAATTTCATTTTTGCACTTTCAGCTGCTCTTTTGGGTATGGATACATGCTGCAGCAAAGATCCACTTGAGCAGAGACCTAGAACACAAGCCTTAGAGCCCAATCAGTGTAGAAATACCATCCCTGTAATTTGTAGTAGTCAGGTATAGAGATATCAACTACTCCTATTGGTTAGGTTAGGTCTAGGCATTTTTCCATGTATAAATGTTTGTGTTCTTAAGAGGCCAGTTATTATTTTCAAGCTAACATCAGGCTTTTTTCTATCTAAAGATTAATGACAATATTTGTTGAAATAATCCTGCATCAAGAATGGAAAATGAGTTGAAGGTTCACAAAAAATATGCCTAACATCTATGTTAAACTCTCAAACTTGCCACAAGCCTGGATAGCTCAGTTGAGTAGAGCATGGTGGTGATACTGCCAAGGTTGCAAGTTCGATCCCTGTTTGGAACAGCTGCATATTCCTGCTTTGCAGGGGGTTAGACTAGATGATCCCCAGGGTCTCTTCCAACTCTATAATTCTATGATCTATGAAAGCATTACTATGTGATTTAGCTTTCCACAGATACACAACCTAGAACAAACATGTATATGATTGATTGATTGATTGATTGATTGACTGACTAGCTACATATTGAGATCTGAAGCATGTAACTGTGAGAAAGTTATGGGAAGCAGGCCCTACCTCCAGCAGGGTCATGCCTAGGATATGGACCCCCTCAAAATGAAGGTCAACTTAGCCCCCCCCCCCAATCACAGGCTGCTGTTGAAAGCTTTACAGCCCATCTGCACCTCACTTGGCTTCGGGACAGAGACTTCCACTTAAACCCCATTAACAGACAATCTGTGATTCACCCTGAACACCTAAGATTCCACCCAATGCCTTATCCACCAAAACTTGTTACAATTTCTATGAGAAAGAGAAAACTTCCAAATGGGCCAAAATGGTTTACAAGCAAATTCCTTCCCGGTCCCAAATATGGAAACCATTTTTCATCCACAGCAAGGTCATCATACAAGGTGCATAAGAAAACAAAGCAAGGTTATCACACAAGATGCAAAGAAACAGCATTTTAGGGATGGACAGGTGGGTTGATCTTTTGCCAGCTGCGCTACTGAACTCATGCACAGCTGGTTATTATCCTCTGACGGTGGACTAAGAGTGAAGACTTCTGCACTCCTGTCCGCCGTCAAAGACATTAACTAAGGATAGGTTAATAGGAAGATGGGTTGTATTGTTTGCTATCCTAAGTCACTCAGAGTCTTTTCAGTGGAGAAGTGGGTACAAATGCATAAAATAAACACAGATGTTTATACACAGGACAGAAATCCTTCAACACTAACCCTTATTTAGCCAAGCAAGATGAATAGCTGAAGTCTATCTCAAGAAAGAGACAGGATAGTTACTTTTTCATTGAAAACATTTTCAGTAATGAGACATCAACAAAGCTATCAAGCAGGTGAAAGCTATCTCTGTATCCTAAATTGCAGTGTACCTACCCTCCCACTTGAGCAGCATCATGCCACTTGTATGCAGCAGGTGAGAAAGGGCATGAAAATGGCCCCAATGTGGGGAGAATCCAGTTCTAGCAATGCGAAGATAGCTTTTCTATTACTAAAAAAAAGAAAGTGGACAGCACAATAAGAGAGTCTACAGCAATGACACCATTACCAGACAAAGAAGTGAAAAAGTCAATTGCCTTCTCAAAAGTGACAACCAGTATTGAACTCTGCCCCTTTATCCTTCAAAGCCACAGGAGAGCTTTTCACATTCCTCTCACAAAGTATGCGGTACAACACTGCAGCCAACTCCCAATGGATCAAAGAAGCAGTGTATAGATTGCAACGGTTAGCAATTTCTAACAGGCAGACTTGCCAACTTATGTTCAGCCTTACGTTCACTCCTCTCTGTGAACACTGGATTTGGTGAACATAATACAGTGCACTTATTTGACTAAGGAGGGTTAGCTTTGCTGGTTCTGTAGTTAATGTGAAAAACTAAAGAAAGCATCACACATACAAATGTTAATATTGCTTGTGCTATATATTGGAAACAAAAATGAAAACCAGTGAATGTGAAAGAAATTTCAGCAGCAGAAGAGATTTCTTCTTTTTTTAAGGATAAGGAGAATCTATAAAACTTCACAAGAAGTGACCCCTGACTTTTTTATTCTTTGTTATGGTAGCCACCAAAATCTGTATGGAATAGGCTCTTTTTAGGGTTGGCGTTATGGAATGGACCTATATCACTTTGCAACAAAAAGGAAGGTTTCCCCTAGCTCCCTCCTCACCTGAAAAAAGAAGCACTTAAATTTATTCAACTACAATAAATGGTTCAACTTTTTGGTAGTAATTAGGACAGCTGAATTTCCATGATCTAAAGGTGGAAAAGGAACCAAAACAAGCATGATGACCGCCTTACTTTTAGTTTAGTTATTTGTTCAACACTTCCCACAACCAAAGGAAGTACCAAAGTGACACAAAAAAGGATACAGGAATACGAGTGATAATTAACACAGTACAAATAAACTAAATATGGTCATCCTTCAAAACAAAAATATCCACCTTCACCCAACATCAAAAGCAGATACTAAAACCCAACAATTATTGTTATCCAAATGCTTGGCAGAATATATATGTCTTCACCTGGCACTGAGAAGATATTGGTGTCAGGTGAAACCCCCAAACATTTATTTGAGGGGGCCAGATGCCAATCTCAGACAGAGAGCCCTTGAGATATTGGGGTCTCAAGCTGTGTAAAGCTTTGTAAGGTCAAAACCCACACTCTGAACTGGGTTTGGAAACAAACTGGCAGTCAGTGCTGACAGACCAGAACTAGAGCTGTGTGTTCAGATCGCCTGGTCCTAGTCAATAATCTGGCCACAAAATTCTGCATGAGCTGCAGCTTTCAAACCATCTTCAAAGCAACACAGCATAAACTGGGCAGTAATCTAACCTAGAGGTTACCAGAGCACAGACCTTGCCTTGGAGTGCAATCATGCTTACTTGAAAGTAAGTCCCACTGAGTTCAATCACACTTCAGTGCAAACTTTGCCCAATGAAGTGGGCATACCATTACAGCTTTCATACCCACCACTCTATAGAGCACAAAACACCAACACAGAGTCCCCTCCAGATGCGGTTGGACTACAGTTCTCATAACCCCTGACCTCTGACCAAGCTGGTTAGAAAAAATGGTAGTTAGGAGTCCAACAACATCTGGAGGGCACCACGTAGGCTACACATGCTCTAGAGCAGGGTTTCTCAAACTTAGGTCTCCACCTCTTTTTAGACTACAATTCCCATCACCCCTGACCATTGGTCCTGCTAGTTATGGATGATGGCAGTTTTAGTCCAACAGCAGCCGGAGACCCAAATTTGGGAAATCCTGCTGTAGAGGAATCTGTGACCCTTCAAATGTTGTTGGACTCCAGTTCCCATAAACCACAGCCAGCTTGGTCAATGGTCAGAGATGACAGCAGTTATAGCTCAACAACATCTGGAAATCTGCAGGTTTCCCATACCCCTTCAAGACTCTTGTTGTTTAGTCGTGTCCAACTCTTCGTGACCCCATGGACCAGAGCACGCCAGGCACTCCTGTCTTCCACTGCCTCCTGCAGTTTGGTCAAACTCATGCTGGTAGCTTCGAGACTCTGGCAACCCTCAAATATATGAAACTGTTTTCAGTCCAACTAGTGTCTATTCTGACAGGCACTGGATCTCCAGGGTCTCAAGCACAAGGTCTTTACCACCAGCTGCTACCTGATCCTTGTAGCTAAAGAAGACAAGACATGAACGTGGGTTCTTTAGCATGCAATCCATCAAGGGAACATAGCTTTCAGTGCATTCATTCCCTTGTTACATGACAGCTGCCTCTCCTGTAAAGTAGAATAATTTCATACAACCATTCTTTCAAAGAAAAACACAACCACATTTCCATTTCAGTAAGGATTTGCATGCAAACTGTTCAGAAAAACACAGACTTTATCTCCCTCCCCCCGCAAAAGGCTATTTAAATTTCTAGAGGATGGATGCTTTAAGAAGCTAATTCCTCTTCCGCTATGCTTTTGTCTATTTTGTCTATTTAAGTCTTTTGATAGCTTTTCATTTCCCAGGATTTTACATTAAGTAGAACTGTTGATTGTAGGACTTGAAAAGCTCACTCTCTCCCCTCCCTTTTTTCCGGGATTTCTTTTGAAAACTTGACTTTCTAATTAAAGGCATGTTACTGAAGCCTTATCTCCCAGGTGCCAGTTATACATAATAACAGTTTGCTGGGTTTAGCTTGCAAGCTGTGTTTGCAGTGAGCTATTTCCTTTTTCCTTTTTTCTGGATAGGGAAGGTTAGATCCAGGGCCACTTTGCAGGTTACAACATGAATGAGGAAGAGTCTACAAAGCTGTCAGAAGACTTCTGAAGCTTCCCTACAGATCTCAAAGATTACACAGTATTTGCAAATACTGCATAATATATAAAGATCTAACTGAAGAAAAACAGCAGGGTGTCTAGAAGCCCGTAGCCAAAGATTTCACTGAATTTTTCACACAAAAGTTTGAAATTCAAGCTTGGGGTGGTAGTTCAATGGCGACCAGAGATTCTTGTAACCACATCTGTGACACTTAAAGCAGCTCACCCAATCACTGCTAGAGCTGCAACCATCACCACAAAAATACTTGAGTCAGCGCATTATAATTAATATATGCTAAGAGAAGTAAATTGAATCAAGGAGATTGTTAATAGAAAGTAGAGAACATTTATTGCCAAAAATATATCATCTGCCTTATAAAATCAAGCTTGAGCATGTGAAAGAAGAAGAGGAGGAGTTTGGATTTGATATCCCGCGTTATCACTACCCGAAGGAGTCTCAAAGCGGCTAACATTCTCCTTCCCTTCCTCCCCCACAACAAACACTTTGTGAGGTGAGTGGGGCTAAGAGACTCCAGAGAAGTGTGACTAGCCCAAGGTCACCCAGCAGCTGCATGTGGAGGAGTGAAGACGCGAACCCAGTTCACCAGATTACGAGTCCACTGCTCTTAACCACTACACCACCCTGGCTAAATGATTTAAGTGGGCGAATGTTTGTTGTGTACTGAAATAAACTACTTGCTCCCCAAGATAAAGCATGGTTTTGAAATACTCTGACTAGCTTCATTTTCTTTGCTATATAGATTACTAGTACAGTGATGCCTCAGGTTAAGAACTTAATTCATTCTGGAGGTCCGTTCTTAACCTGAAACTGTTCTTAACCTGAGGTACCACTTCAGCTAATGGGGCCTCCTGCTGCCGCCACCCGATTTCTGTTCTCATCCTGAAGCAAAGTTCTTAACCCGAGGTACTATTTCTGGGTTAGTGGAGTATGTAATCTGAAACGTCTGTAACCTGAAGCTTCTGTAACCCGAGGTACCACCATAGCCTTATGGTGTTAGGGACCATCACATAAAATGTGGTTACCTTAAGAATTTGGTTATCTTAAGAAAAATCATAGTAACAACTGAAGTAGCCAAAATGACACCATCCATGCACAACCCAAAGTTTACAGAACTATGGGGGAAAATATTTATGAGAGAAAGAAATGGGAAAACCCAAAAGAGTTTATGGAGGCCTAAGCATGCTTAGTAGCTACATAATGCTAAGTTTCGATGGGGAGGATGGCATACAGAACACTGGAGAATACTGGCTGGAACCACAAAGATGAGCAACTACTCCACACTGAAACATTTTGTTGCAGGAGCAAGTTATAAGAGATCATCTTCAGCAGAATTGTTGCTCCAAAAGCCCCATTTCAGAAAGGGTTGAGATAGGAGCTCTAACTCCATAATTAAACCTTCTGAATAAGCTTTTACCCTTAATCTGAAAGCAGCAACTATAACCCAGCCCCTTGGCCAAACAAAATACTACGGTGGCAGTATGCCACTCTCAATTCCATTATGTCACATTGGCACTGAACCAAAATCGAAAGCAAGAGAATGGATGTTGTTGTTACAAGTGCTGAGGCAGGCAAGTTCCTTGTAATAGGGATGAGAGGATCTGCCTGGCTTTTCTCCAGACTCTGCAATGCAATATTCACAAAACAGATGACAAGCTTGGACCACAAATGTCTTGCCTTTTATTGGCCTTCTATGGACTCTCTCACTCTCTCTTTTTAAATTGGCATTTTAAGATCCAAGAAGCTCTACTTGTGCACATCAACAAGCAAGACTAGAGCTTATTCACACAATGTTTTCTGACTTAGACAAGAATTTTTTTGCAATGAAGTGTTCTTGTGAGAGGGGGAGGAATCTCAAATAAAACAAAATGGTAGATATTATAATCTTGGATCAAAACTTTAGAACACATTCATTTTGTAGGACGTATTAACCTACCTTTTGTGTGGATGCATGGCATGTTTGTAAGATATGCTACTACTGGAATTATTGGGGGCGGGGGAGCACTTCAAGACAAATTTACTTGAGGAAAAGGCACATATAAATTCTCTCCCCCACTCATCATAACAGAAGACAGTTTACTAGTGTCTGTTGGGACTTCTCTGTGTATCTACTACCCACTAAATCCCTTGGAGAGAAGAGAATCTTTCCGCTGGGGGGTAACAGGCTGTTCTGAATGCACCTAAGTGAGATGTGTAACCAAAAATGCAAGTCCAGACCTGAACTTCGACACAGCTGAGGAAGGAATGATGAAGCCTCGCTTCTTCATCTGCTGCAGTTTCATTGCCCTAGTGCTCTCTCTTGGTAAGAAAAAAAGCACATACATAGCTATAGGCTACATTTGTTGGAGATTCATTCCCCGTGTCTGCAGTCATGGGATTGTTGTCTATCACATGACGGTGTATGTTTTCTACATACGTAGGCTGACCCTAGATTTTTGCCAGTTCCATGGCATAAACCTAGGGCATAAAGCCAAGGACATGTAAGTGAATTCCAAGAAATTCAAAATGCTTTCTTCACAGTCTCTGATCTAACTATATCATGGACTCAGGCCTGCCTGCCTACTGTGTAGCAGGCAAAATCACCAAGGAAATTAACCTCATGAGACAAAGGAACATAAATAAGATGCCAACTGTACAGATGCGAGATATATTTGGAAAGCTCTTCTCCAAGGCTAAGGAATGATTCATTACAGCTGCTGCTGATGTACTGGGGGATGGCAGGATCTATTACAAAGCTTTTAAGTAGGTTAAGAAAGTGTCCCTTTCTGTGCTCTACACCAACTGAAGAGCTCACCTGAGAGGAGACATTCAATTGCATTGCTGAATCTATGTCATCCAGCACCTCTAGGCAGGGAAAGTGTCAAGAACGATAGCAGTCTGTTGGCAACGACAGACAAGAGTAATTTGCAAAGCAAAACTTGCACTTATGCTGGGGTTTTAGCTACAGGATCAGAAATCAGAACATTTGGATGAGACATCTAAATAGTTTTGCTCTGCCTGCCTGCATCTCTCTGTACTCTTTCATGGCAGCAAGTAACAAACGTGCCTTGATTTGAATCTTGTTCAAAGATGTTGTGATGCTATTTTACGTTGCTGGTTGGAAGGTTTGCAATATCATAGAGGTTGAAAAAAATACTAAATCCTTGATACTCTTAAAATCTGATAAAGGGACCTAGAAAATATTCATGTGTTCCTTCAGTCACGAGAATTGAACTCCACAAAACCAGTGAAACAGACTTTTTCATAGACCTGTCCCAGCCACAGGCATGGCACAATGACACCACAGTGCATGGTAAATTGAAGGTGGAAAAAGCTCCCGGTTCTCCCTGTCTCCTCCTTCATTTGCAGAACAAACTGCTGATATATAAAGAAGCCCAAACTTTAATAGCCTTGAACAAGGATACATTCAGAACCACATTTTCCTAACTCAGATGTGGCTAATCCGTGGCACTCCGTATGCTATTGGTTTACAATTCCCATCAACCCTGATCACTGAGAACCCCTGGGGGGCCACAGGTTAACCACCCCTATCCTAAAACAATACTGCTTATGCCCAAAGGTAAGCTTCATAGGCTCTACTCTCCATCACCACTGGGATTCAACAGGCAGACAGGTATGAGCTATGTGGCCTTTTTGGTAGTGGCACTGAAACTTTAGAATACCTTTCCTGAGGAGATGAGTCTTAGTCCTTTTCTTCCTGCACTGAAACTGAGTATGAACCTCCAACACCCATTTAAATAAGTCTGTGACCTGCTGCTTTCAAGTTTGTCTTAGTCTACTGCTACTCTTCTGTAGTTTCAAGATTATGTGTGTTTTCATTGCTTAATGGATTGTTATATGTGTTTGAACAATTCATTTGTGTAAATAACAGAGCATAAATTATTTTTATAACAAGGGCATTAAGTCTGGGTTTTTGTTTTTTGTTTAATGCCGATCATTTGTGAAGGATGCAGATTGCCGTGGGCCTCTGTAGCTTCATTTTGCTGCAATCATAAATATAACTGTGGATCTCCATTTTAATATCAGTCCTAAAAATGTTATTTCTGGAGTGATGCATTGACAGACCAACAACAGTAAAATTTATTTTTAACTCACATGAGATCTCTATCTATTCTACCCAAATAGATTTTGAAAGACCATTTTGTTGTCACAAATAAAGGCTTTATCGGTGACAAGAGTTTCACAGAAATCACTTACAGAACAGCATAGTTGTGCTAAAACCAGTTTTGTCCTGCTGGTAGTAAACCCACTTAAGAAGTTTATACAGCCAGCTTTAAAGCTGCAAACTACAAAGGGGAAAGCTGTGGGAAAATATTATGTGTGGTAACAGGCTATATAAAATACACTGTATATTAGACTGCTCCTATAAAATCACTCAGAAGAATCAATACTCAGAACTGGATTCGTGTACACAGATGGGTTTATTCCAAAAGCAGAACGCGTTGGGAAACAACTTAAAATTGGATAAAGAGTCTCAGCTTTCTCTTGCTAAGGTGAGTGGGCAATTCTCAGTTACTGGAGGGTTATAAATAAGTAAAAGAATATTTGAGCACAAGGCAGAGAGAGAAGAACCAAACTCAGCTACAACGTTAGCCACTAATGGCTGATGCATATAGCTCTGTTTATTGTGGTAAGTAAACTGGTACTCAGTCTCCAAATATATGCTACTTATTCATGGAGAATAAAGTTATAAAGTCACAATAGATATATTTACTATGTGTAAGAAGCAGAATGCCTCCAAATCATTTGCTGGCGACTAGGAGTGGGAGAACGATATTGCAGGCTTCCTAAAAGTGTGTTTGGGCACTGGGGAAACCAAAGGATGGAATAGACCTAGGATAGTTCAGTTAGTAGAGCCTGAGACTCTTAATACAGTGGTACCTCGGGTTACAGACGCTTCAGGTTACAGACTCCTCTAACCCAGAAATAGTACCTTGGGTTAAGAACTTTGCTTCAGAATGAGAACAGAAACCGCACGGCGGTGGCGGGAGGCCCCATTAGCTAAAGTGGTGCTTCAGGTTAAGAACAGTTTCAGGTTAAGAACGAACCTCCAGAACGAATTAAGTTCTTAACCCGAGGTACCACTGTATCAGGGTTGTAGGTTCAAAGCCCCACATTGGGCAAATGATTTCTGCATAGCAGGGGATTGGACTAGATGACCCACATGATTCCTCCCAACTATAAAATTCTATGATTCTAGATGGGCCTTTGAGCATCTTTTCTGCTTACGCTATTATCCCTGGAATTCCTCCTCCTTTAAGCAATGCACCCTTTTACTATTTTTAAACAGGCCTTTTGGCTTTTAACTAATAGTTAAATGTTCTGCATTGTTTTCAGCTGTCACTGTTCTAATGATGTTTTAGTTAATAAACACAGTGCTTGCCTTCATTTTAAATGGCTGTTGCATCATTTATATGGGATATTATTTATATGCTATATGAATAATACTTTGTTATATGCGAACACACACACACACACACACAAAGGAGAAGCTCTGCTGGATCAGGTAAAAAAAGGTAAAGGACCCCTGGACGGTTAAATCCAGTCAAAGGCAACTATGGGGTTGTGGCGCTCAACCTGCTTCAGGCCGAGGGTGGCGGCGTTTGTCCACAGACAGCTTTCCGGGTCATGTGGCCAGCATGACTAAACCTGCAACAGAACACTGTGATGGAAGCCAGAGTGCACGGAAATGCCGTTTACCTTTCCACCATAGTTGTACCTATTTATCTACTTGCACTGGTGTGCTTTCGAACTGCTAGGTTGACAGAAGCTGGGATAGAGCAATGGGAGCTCACTGTTATGCAGATTCAAACCTGCGACCTTCTGATCAGCAAGCCCAAGAAGCTAAGTGATTTAGACCACAGTGCCCCCGCCCCCCTTTATCCTGCTGGATCAGGATAAAGGTCCATCTCAGCCAGTACTTTATTCTTACAGTGGCCAACCAGAGGCTTATGAGATGCCCAATATTTTAAGACTGGTTTCCGTATCACTACGATGCAAGCACTCTTAGGAGGGTTAGCCCATAAAGGAGACATATAGATATTTATATACATAAAGCTGGCATCAGCACTATTAATTACAGGTATGCTTAACTAGGATCTCCTTTAAATGTAAAATGTGAAACCATAGTTTGGAGTGAGTTTCAGTCCCGGTTTTGAAGAAAATTCTATGTAGTCTCGATCTGGGAGGGGGGGTGATTGCTCCAGAAAGCAGACAGATTGAGGATATTGAATGAGAATTTTAAAGGCTGGCTCCCAAGTTTGCCGCAAGGAACTGGCATTACTGTATGTTATCATAGCAGGTAGGGAAGCGTAAACTTCAGCTGAAAGAATGTGTGATGCCCATTAGCTTGAAAATACAATATTGCTGTCAAATATACTGGATGTCTGGTACAATGCTCTCAAACTTCTTTGCTAATAATATGTAGAATTTTGGAAGAAGAAACTTGAAGCATGTCTTGGGTATGTTATGTTAAGTTTCTATCTTCAATCTTTCACTTTGATCACTGAGTGTCAGGTTCTTAAAACCTGCAAAAATCACTCAACACACTTTTCCCCCTTCAATTGAATGTGGAAGAAGAGGCCATTGTCAAGATTCTGAGCACAACCGCAGTTATTTGTTTGTTTGTTTGGTTGCTTGCTTTTTTTTAAAAAAACAAACCCTTAGAAGTAGAAATGTGATCTCTCATTGTGCAGCATTTGTGTTTTATATTTAGAGAACATTGATATAAAAAACAAAGACTTAAGCAACCTTTCACAAATGCTCATTTCCTTGCAGCTTTATACTTATTTCTTCACTTCAATAATACTGTTGTTACTTGTGGCTATCTTCTGGTGCTGTTGTTTTTACTGCTCTGTCTCAAGACCTCGTTCACACATAACCCTAGGTCATGGTTTGCTTAAGCTATGGTTTAACAAACCATGGTAAAGGTCAAGGGACCCCTACCATTAGGTCCAGTCACGGACGACTCTGGGGTTGCGGCGCTCATCTCGCTTTACTGGCCAAGGGAGCCGGCGTACAGCTTCCGGGTCATGTCACCAGTATGACTAAACCGCTTCTGGCAAACCAGAGCAGTGCACGGAAACACTGTTTACCTTCCCGCCGGAGAAGTACCTATTTATCTACTTGCACATGACGTGCTTTCGAACTGCTAGGTTGGCAGGAGCTGGGACCGAGCAATGGGAGCTCACACTGTCGCAAGGATTCGAACCGCTGACCTTCTGATCAGCAAGCCCTAGGCTCTGCGGTTTAACCATGAGTTCACTCCAAATTATCCCACAGATGAACAAACAAGCCATAGCTTGTATCTGCAAAGTTTGTTTCGTTTTTCTTGCCTCATGTTTTTGAAGCTTAGTAACTACCCAACAGAATAGCTAAACAAATCGTGACTAAGGAAGAGTCCTGGGTTTATTTGTAATGAAGGGCTTCAAACCTCCAGATCGTTGTTTGCTGGCAGTAAACAAGTTGGATTCAATCAGCCCCAGCCAAGTATTGTCAATGGTCAGGGATAATGGGAGAACCACCTATTATTTCCTCTGTAGTGGCACACCATATATACTGTATTATGGATTTTTTTCCTTGCCTCTGCAAGTCTGGGAATCTGTTCCACTACCCATTAGACTTAGAAATTCTCCTGCTTCAGCTACAGAGGAAATGCAGTCAAGCTGGTTTACATGCCTTTGAAAAATGTGCTTTATTGTGTTTAAGGATTAAGAGGAATGTTTGCAAGTGCACCAAGCAATTGCATGTCAGGTTCCCTTTAGGAATCAGGCTGAATTGGTTGAGTAATTGACAATATCACTGTTCTTATAACTTGCTTTCTCGTTTTAGGGGACCCATGCCCCTAACAATGATGTGAGGTAAGCTCAGGACTGCAATACCTCAAGGACCGCCTCTCTCCTAACCCTAAGATCATCCTCTGAGGCCCTTCTTCGTATGCCTCCTCAACAGAAGTCCAGAGGGTGGCAACATGAGAAACAGGCCTTTTCTGCATCAGCTACCCATTTGTGCAATGCTCTCCCCAGAAGGTTCTGCTGGTGTTTTAATTATACACCTTTAGGCAAAATGAAGAAGAATTTGGGACTTGATCTTGTGAAGGCTTCCTTGCTCTAGTTTTAAAATAATTTTGGATCCTCAAAATTCCTAGTTCCATATGGAGCTTTCCTGAGAGGGGCTGAAAGTAATAATGATTATGTAGGAGGAAAGTAATATAAATCTACCATTTTAGGCAAAGTGGGCCAGGGCAGATCCACAAAAGGGAAGAGGGTCTGATTGATTGATTGATTCATGAATTGATTGATTCATGCAATACAATCCACTTGCACCTGATATTTGATTCTGTACTTCTTTCTTGTTCTGCCACATTTTCCCCATCTACCCAACACACACCTGGCTAAAAGAAATAGCACTGGAATCAGCATAGGCTGTGCAATCTACATGGCATTGGGCAAACCATTTAAGCTAAACTTCTCCCTTCCACCAAGCTGAGGGAGAGGGAGGATTATGCAATCAAAAATTTGGGATATCAAATTTAAGCAACTGTTTCCAAAGTTAAACATAATTGTCAATTTATGCATGTGCTTTTGGGTATAATGCAAAATCACCGAGGGCAGTATCTAACAAAATGTTTTCATTATCACAAGGATTTCTACACAAAGGAATGTCTTCTCCCTCTTCTTTTCCCCTGGCACCCCTGAATCTGCTCCAGATGACTGGAGGAACCCCCAGAACGGATTTAAGGGTGCACAAAGAGAAAAGCTGGAGGAGGAGTTCCACTGAACAGCCACTGTCACTACCAGAAGCACTCTGTTGAATATTAGATCTAGTACAGGTTCTGTTTTTCCAAATCCCATTTGCAACTCAGTAATAGCACAATGGTTCCAAATCTAGCGTAATTGTTTGAAAATGGATTTGCTGCAGACGTTTGTGTCAAATTAGAAAAGTGGATTGCTAGCATTAACCATGACAGAGGATTAATGCAACTGTTGGTTATATTTTGCTATTATTTACAATTTTAAGTTTTAACTTTCAATTACAGCATATACAGTAAAAAGCACCACAATCTTCTATTTCATGCATGCAATTTTTTATATACCCTATGCACTTCAACACAATATTATGGACACGATTGCAAACCAAGCACATAATCTTCCCTATAGGAATACTACAGATCGCTTTTAAATAATCTGTCTTGCAAGACAATGAAGCAGATTTATAGTCATCTCAGAGGCCCTCAATATGGGAGGCAGCAATACAACCACTTGATGAAGAACTTTATTGTTTTAAAGATTTATACCCTGCACTGTCAAGGCCCCTTGGCATTCCCACAGCATATTTTTAAACAAGTGTCTCTGAATACAAATCTATGAAAAGGTGTTTACTAGAAGCGATGCCAAACGATGCTCAAGCTTCCATTTTCCAAGGGAGTAAAACCGAAGTTACTGATAATCCTGCCACATGGTACACATTAAGAAGTAAACGAATAGTTATGATTCACTTAACTATAAGTGTACAGTAGACAAAATGAGATGGGGTGGAATGTTAGAACTGCTTGTCTACATTGCTACTGCGCTGTCCATTAAATATGAAGTGATTGCCCTAAAAGTTCCAGAAATTATGGTAATGAAGACAAACGTTTTGCATTATCCAAAAGCAGTCACTTGCAAATGACAGGTATACCAAACCCTGTTGATTTATCAAGCGCATATTTATTTGCAGGATTCATTTCTATGCAAATTTTCTGTTTTCCAAACAACATTGTCTCTGTGCCAGACTCAACCCAAAAAGCGTGCAGCTGTGCTAAATCAAGTGCTATTTAAAATGCTTTCCATGGATGATTCATTACCCTTTCAGAACTAGGACAAGTTAAGAAGAAGAAAAGTGCTGGGGGGTCATGGCTTTCAACTCCGGATTTTGAAGACCTTCTTTGTTTTGCATGTCATAGGGGAAGACTTTGCCTCCAAGCAACAAGAAACTGACTCCTATCATCACCGTTTTCCCTGAACAATGCAATAACTCCTGCCAAATGCATTTGTCTCAGATATGCCTAGAGGCTCCCAAAGAGAAAAATCCTTTACTCCTGTATAAAGGTTTGGCAAGGAATGAAAAGCCACTAGCTGCACAGATATAAAAAAGCTGGTAGCTAAACATCTGTCAGCAAGTTTCGTGATTCACAAAACTCTTATCTTAAGGGAAGCACAACAAGTATCCATTACCTATATATACCTTAGATTTCTATGTAATACTGGTGCTGGGGGCTGGGTAGCAAGCACTAACTTCCATACTAATTTAATACTATATTATTTGTTGCACCAACACCTTTTTCTCTTTTTCTCTGGAGGCACAGACCACTAGGAAGCCTGTTCGACAACCTGTAATGTAAGGTATGAAAAAGAGTGACAGGCAAGGTGAAAAGAATAAGAAGCTACCTACCACTGCTTCAGCTAGCTGAACTAATTGGTGTCTCCTATGGGACCATCCCCACAGGCCTCCTAATAATGAAACACAACTGTGCAGGAGACTGATTAACACTGAGTCTTCTAGGATTACAGAAGAGCACTCTGAGATATCACTGGTAGGCTAGGACTTTGCAGCCTCTCTTTAATGTTCACAGTCAATGTGATAAGGTTGCCTTCCTCCGACATTTTGCAAGGTGCACATATGCCAACAGGGCAGGATAGGACTCTGGACGCCATTAGTGCTTTAAAATGGTTTTAGTGAATGGGCAATTAATGAGCTATTAATACCTAAGGACTGAAATCCCATTGGCGACTCAGAGAATAAAACCCCCGCAGCATGTACACATAGGCTCTCTTATTTACGACTGAGCATGCATGTAACCTTCCTCCGACAGTGGCAACATTCCCAGTTCACAGCACTCAAGTCTACCAAAAAAAAAGAGGCATTTCCAAGGAAGACAGTATCACTGAACGCAGCAGGATTTACTGCCATGTAAATACATCTAGGATCAGAACGTGTAAATCAGAACGTGCGGAAGCTTACACCATAGGTTAACAAGCATTCAAGTGTTTGGCTTCTTGCTTTTGCTCTAAATAATTAAAAAAAAAAATATTTATACCCTGCCCTTCCCAGTTCAGAAAACCGGGCTAATAACAAATTTAATGCACTTCTTTGTGGGACTTAAAAATGGGACTTGCTTTCATATTCCCTCTCTTTGGAGTCGGCCTGGGTACCTCCTCCTCCTCCTCCTCCTGAGTTTGCACGCAGATGGTTCTGATCAGGAACCAAAGGAATCCAAAGCAGTGACAGTAAACTTTGGGTGGGGGAACCCTTCCCTACCCCGCCACCCCACCCTATTAATGTAAGCATCCTCCCTCGCCCCCAAGCCGGAAAACACGATTCCAGCCTGAAACTCAAGACGACAGATACCAAGGCGGAGGAGGAGGAAGAGGGCGGCTCCTTCCTCTTCCCCGCCCAGCTGCAACTTTATACTTCGCCGTCTCGCGGGCGTGTCCCTGCGGGCGGCCGAAGTTCCAGCAAGGCAGGAAGGCTGTGGAGCAACAGACGGCCAAAGCCGGGCAAGCGCCCGCCTCGCCTTGCCTTGCCGAGGAAGGAGCGGGTGGCGCGTGCGCTAAGAAGTTTCTTTCCTCAGGCCTGAGCCAAGAAAGGAGGAGGAAGCAGCGAGCGACGGGGTCGCCGCCTGCGCCGGGGGGCAAGCCGTGTCCGCCACTCACCTGCAGCCGGTCCGCTGGGAGAAAGCCGCCGCTCTCCCTTCTCAGAGGAGCGGCGAGGAGCACCAGGGGCTGAGGCGCTCGCCACCTTCTCCTGCAGCCCCGGAGCAACTGCTGGGCGGCGGGGAGCATCCTCGCCACCTTGCCCTGCTTCTCCTCTCCGCGCTGAGGGAGCCGAGGGGCGCCGGGGCGCGCAGCCGCCGTCCCGGCCGCGCAAGAAGCGGCTGCTGGGCGCGCGCGGAAAGCGAGGCGCGGCGCTTGCAGCACCCGAGGAGCCCGTTGTGCGAGTGAGGAGGCGCGAGCTCTCCGAGTGAGCAGCAGAGGGCGGGTTTAAAGGGGAAGGCGTTTCTGCCGCTCGTCGGGCTCTCCCTCCCTCCCTCCCCCAGTCACATTTGTTTTTGCCGACAGAAAGAAAAGAAAAGCAGAGCAACAACCAAAAAGCAGCTCGCTAAAGCGCAAGAGCTGCAAAGTACCGTACTTTTCTGCTCCTTGCCCTAACTGCGCGAGAGAGGCGAAGAGCGCCGCGCCCTTTGCCAGCTAGGAGGTGCTGGTCTCTCCCATGCACAGCTTTCAATCTGTAAAATAAATAAAATAATATAATATAATAATAATAATAATAATAATAATAATAATAATAATAATATTTATTACTCTTAGGCACAAGATGGCATGGAAGAGCATGAAGCTCTTAATCTCAGAGTCGTGCGTTCGAGTCCCACATGAGGCAAAAGGTTCCTTCATTGCAGGGGGTTGGACTGGATGACCCCCTCAGGGTCCCTTCCAACTCCACAATTCTCTGAAAACATCACAGTTCGAATATGATGGATTGCAAGCAAAAACAAACAAAAGGCCAAGAGCGGAAACATTGCAAGTGACCATACACTCATGACTGGTACCAGGTCAAACTCGCCACCCTCCCAGCAAGCACAAATTTCATGCAATTCTTCGTCAGTTAAGGATTTAACTGGTGATCACCATGCTTAGGTGAAAAGGTTATATCGCAGCCGCAGCTATGCAAAATAAATTAAATGCTTGGGAAGAGAGAAAAGTGTCCCCCTGACTCTGGAGAAATGTTAATGTGGGCACCAGAGAACAAGGAATATAGGAATTTGCCGTATACAGAGCACAGCATTGGTCCATCTGGCTCAATATTATCTTCACTGACTGGCAGTCGCTCTCCTTGGTTTCGGAGTGAGATATCTCCCAGTCCTACCTACAAATGTCAGGGGTTGAAACTGGGACTTTGTGTCAACACTCAACCACAGAGCTATGGCCAGGAGCTCTCCAAAGTAAGAGCAAAAAGGACCCTGCCCCAATTGATACAACTGTTCGACAGAGGATAATACAAGTCTGCCCCTTGAAGGATTACCAATTCTCCAGCACCCCAATGTCTGCAGCTCCAGATATGGATCTTGGTGATGTTACCATGTTGCCCATTCTGAAGAGTCAACAATAGAACAAACACATGGGTTGAGCCTGGGTGCATGGACCAGCCATGAAAGCGAGGAAGTTAGTGATGTATAGGCTCACAGAAATGGGGAGAAAGTAGGAAAACAGACTTGAGGGTGTGGGGAGTTAGGCAGAAGAGATGCAAATTTCTTCAGAATTGTGATACTTTTAAAATGCATGCTCCCACTTATCTGTTCAGCAAGTTAGCAACACTGCAGCCAGGGGAATCCACTAGCTAGTCTAGCATACCTGCACATTTAGAAGCCATCAAGGGGACAGTTCCCTGAGAATTAACTCCAAAACCTCATCTTGGGGCCATAATCTGACAACTGGCAACCCTACCTGCTAGGGTTGTTCGAAGAATTACAAGATAAGGTAAGAGAAATGCTTCCAAAAACTAATGTATGAATGCTAAATTTTGTATGGATTATTCTGTTTCTGCTAGTGAGTGATGGGTATGATGCAAGGCTCATGGGGACTGGAAATTTAATCTGCCATGATTGCAGATTCACCAGGCACAGAACAGTCTGGAACTTACCGTAAGTCATATGTATAAACGCTAGAAGCCTGCCTTGAAAACAAAAAAAACCCTACAATTGTCTGCACTAAAAACAACATTCTTCAATCCCTTCATATCACCACCACATACAATTTTTCCTCATCTGTTCAATTCAAATTACAAGTTAAAACAAACTCATCTGATTCATGACAAACTTGTGTCTATTTTCTCAATCTCGCTGCCAGGCTTTGGGATCATTCTACTATAAAAAGCATTATCGTTGTGTTGCTTTTTCCACCAGCCAGAGGTTTTTGAACATTAATAGGCCACACACTGTTTCATGACATTTCTCTTTCCAGAGCATGCTGAGTCCAGCTTGCAGCAAAAGGCAAATCACATGACTTGTGCAAAAATTAATACAGGAAGTTAGGCAGCTGTGCTCTCCGCTCCCTCCAACTTCAGCTTTGTCTGCCACCACTTCCAGTCAACAGCCAGAATGTGATAAATTGTGGAGACTACACAGAAATCAGAAAATAAAGCATTCAAGACAGCTCAATACCTTACAATAAGCATTCCCTTCTTTTTTTTGCACTGATTAACATCCAACATCACCTTAGTCATCTAGAACTATGGGTTGGATTCAGTGTACATACAGCATGGAGTAGGCCCTTGATATCGATGGACATGACTAAGTTAGGGTCATCACTTTCAATGGGTCTACTCTTGAGTTAAGCTTAGTTGAATACAACCCTATAATAGCAGCTTTACTGTACATTTTAAGCCAAAGTTTAATTTACAATAGGTTGAATCTAATGGATTCAGTTGTTAAAAATAAACATTTAGCAACTTGTCTAAGCAATATACTTGAACCCACTTGCCTGAGAGTAATAGCTACTGAACATATTGGGACATATGTAAGCATAGGATTGAGTTATTACATAATAATCTATGGTTGAGAATTATTGAGAGCCTAAGTAGTGTAAGCTTTTGGGGCCCATGAGCACATGTGAAACTTTGAAAAGGCAATGTGACTCGCAGTAAAAATTTCTGATCTGACATTCCCATCACTCCATGGCATAAAAGCATCAATTTGTGGGGGAATCCCTTGAAAAAAACCATGTTGTTGTGCCATGACGGTTCTGTAAAGTCCCAAGTTCCTGATATGTTGGTTCAGTCCATGTCATCTGTGTTTTGATGGTGGTTTGAGGAGGAATGCATGTAAAAAAAGAAGAAGCCCATAACGGTTTGCATGCACACACCTTCTGTCAACCTGCACCCCTATCTCTTACTGTTCTGCCCCTCTCTGGTTTCTCTACTCCGCTGATACCAATCTGAATCTCATTCAACCTCACTTTCAAAGATTAACTGCATAGAAAACCAGACTACAGCTTCATTTCATTGCAGAGTGTTTGCACTGCACTAAATCCATCGCCGAAATCGTATTGAGCCATTTAAAATATAGTTCTTGCCAGAGAAGCAATAACGCTTAAGGGTCCTGGCAGGAATTTCAACATTTACAAAATGCCTCCTGAGCTCGCTCATGCAGTATCTCACAGTTGCTCTTTGTACAGAGACAGTATTAGCAGGTAATAATACTCGCACAAGATTTAAGGATTACAAGATTATGCACATGAAGTGCTCTGAACTCTCAAAAACCTTATGCAAATACAAAAGCATAAACCTGAGACACTTTCGTGTTTGCAAACATCAAGGATCAAGCAGGCAGAAGACTGATTAAAAAATAAACAGGGACACTGGTACTATATTTCAGAACAATCTGTCAGTTTCCCAACAATATGAAACAAACACTCAGTGTGTCCCTTTTAGCAGGGTCAGCTTGTAGTAGACGTCAATCACAGCTGGGCTCAGTCATCTAGAGTATAAAACTAGTTTTGAGATGTGATCAAGGCTGTTCTTTGAGAACTTCAGAACTTTCCTGCAGCCTAACAAAAGTAATATTAGAACTGGTGACTGTGGCTAAAGAAGCATTGCATGAGGGGAAGGAAGGCAGCTATTTACTCCTAAGGAAGTCCCATTGAACTCACTTCTAGGTATACAAACCCAGCGTTGTGTTATAAAGGAACACAAAATCAACCATGTTTATCTTTGGACACTTAATGGTTTTTTAAAAATAGGAATTCTACTGATTTCTTCTAACAGTGTATGGCAAACTCCTATGTTCCCATCCTTCACCAATTTTCATCCTCTCTTCAGCCCCCTGAAAAGTTGCTCTGGCAGACTGGGGAGCTCTTTGAAGGTGATGTTAAGGCTGCAGCGGGGAGGGGGGAATCAGCAAAAATCATGTCCTAACTTCCTCCTGTGCAAATATCTGCTAGAATCCCATCTGTGAACAGAAAAAGCTCTTCCATTCATTGAACAACTCTGCATCTATTCCTAGATATTTCCCAAGCAACAGGCAACAGGAACCTTACTCAAAGCAAAAACATCTCCAAAAAAATTTCAGCATTTTTTATATACAAAATATAGAATAATAGAGCTTTAAGTAATGGTTTTACAGATCATTTACCATACATCATGGCTTTGGATGTTTTTGGCTTATCAGCACTAAGCTCCACAAGCAACATTTTATTTCAAATTAATTGTTTGTTAAGATCACACTAATACATCTGAAACATTTATGGCTCCATATGACATATATTACCAGCTGATTTCTTTACCAAAATAAATTTGACTCATTTTATTCCCCCCTCTCTCAGGTCAAGTATGGGAAACGCTAACTTTAAAATGTTAGGTGACGGCTTCTTGCTGCAATAAACATTCTTAGACTTAAATGTGCCATAAACAAAGTTGAACAAGCAGATGATTTTTCTTCTATGAAATCCTTTGGCATGCGTTTTCAATCTTAAGGAAAATGTAGCCACAAGTATTTATCCATAAAATCAAAAGGTGCAAAGGTAAAATAACAACACAACTTTTGTTGCATATACAAATTGTGCACAGATGAAAAGTATACTTGGGACACAGGTATATATTAGTGAGTGCATTCGTGTATTTGTCATCTTTTTAAAAAAGAAATGCATTGCTTTGAAAAATTATAATGTCCCATTACTATTACATGAAAAATTAAAGAAAACCAAATTTGTGATGCAGCAGCCCAAACAGACATCTCTCTCCATATGTGCATAAGAGCTCAAGTAAAAAATACACCAAGATAAATGTGAGTCTGTACTTGGATTATGTGTTGAAGAAACTCCCAGCTTAAAGTGAAATATAAATTTTCTTTAATGTCTCATGGTGGCAAGAGAAAATAAAGGATCCAGGACCACAATTGTTGCAGAGTACATAAAGTAAACCACTTAAAAGACACTATCAAATGCCAGGTAGTGTCACAAGTCAGCTATATCCTTTACACAATCCAAATTCAGCCATATTTCCACTTACCCTTTCCCCAGAATTCTATACAATAAAGTAGTAAACATTCTCTCTTTAATACAGCAAGCCAAATTCAATATTAGTGTCTAAAATTTAGTAATCATGTAGATATAAAAACACATGATCAAGCAAAATACTTTTAATTAGCTGATCATAAATAAATCCACATAAAAGAATTAAATGGATTACAAAGTTGCATCTTTTCTATGTGGATTCAGATTTAATATGCATTAGTCATCTTTATTCTTTAACTGTTAGTGATTTGTCATCAAATCACAAACACTGCAGCACGCTAACCAATTCATAGTCTGTAGTTACATTTTTACAACTTCTTTACAAATGTTAATACTTCTGTACACTATATATATTTCATTTCTACAGTTCATGTATGCTGTATTGAAATTCTACAGTCTTCACAGAGAAAATGGTGAAGTCTTCAAATACGAATTTTCTCTCTTACAAATTCATATAAACAGCATGGAGCACTGCACTTTGGCATCTCTGCTGGAGATAATCTGGCTACCGTAGTAAATATGGGGGGGGGGGGAAGCTCTCCAATTTTAGATTTCATTAAGAAATACTATTCCACATCGCTATGTAAGTTCACCAGCTTGAAACAGAAGCACCATATCGTTGCACTATTGAAAACGCATACAAACCAACTTAAAAACATAGTACTAAAACTGCATCATAGCCATCATTTTTATACTGAAGCAAAACTGTAAAATTCCTTTGGAAATGTGTACTCTGTCCTCTTAGCTGAAAAGCTTTAGATATGGATGCTGAAGAACCCATGTCTGTTTATCATTTCCAGTGTACTTCTTTCACAGCTGACATTTGTATAAGTCCAGAAATGTTTTTTTTATTATTATTATTTCAGTTTCTTCCTTCTCACTTACAAATTTGTTGTTGAATGTGAAGCAAAAATTCATAGTAAGAGAATGCTGCCTCGGTTTTGTCTTCAACTAAATGTTGAAGAAAATCTGCCTTTGCAGGGCTTTCATCTCTGAAACAGAAAAAAAACAACCCACCTTGTATTTGTTTCTTCCAACATTTGTACATGACTTACGGCCCTTTAATTCACAATTCTAAGTGCTCACTGGGAGCACAGGGAACCGACAACAGCAACCGCCACCTAGTCTGGTGCAAAGCTGAATTCCTGGAAGGAATCAGCACAGCCAATACAATATTCCAAGTGTCACCCAGTCAGCTCTCAGTAGTAGAAGTCAGAAGAACCAATTCTTTCATTACAGTCATACCTCGGGTTACATTACAGATGCTTCAGGTTGTGCGTTTTCGGGTTGCGCACCACGCCGAACCCGGAAGTACCAGAATGGGTTACTTCCGGGTTTCGGTGCATGCGCAGAAGCACTAAATCATGCTTTGTGCATGTGCAGAAGCACCGAATCGCGGCCCGTGCATGCACAGACGCGGTGCTGCGGGTTGCGAACGTGCCTCCTGCACGGATCACATTCGCCACCCAAGCGTCCACTATTAGATTATGAGTCAGTAATATTGTAGGTACCTGCCAATCTGGCACTTAATACCAGCCAAATACAGAAGGGACAGCTGGCCAATCATTCTATATGCCCTATATTAAGGGTGTGACCAGACAAGGACAAGAGCACAAAGATGTCTCAGCCCCCATTTCCATAAGCAAACTTCCCTACACCTAGCACTGCCTCATGTTTCTTCACTACCTCATGTTTCTTCCTGTAGCTATTGAAATTGCAAGACTATCACCACCTCTATTTTTTGCTAAACACATGCTGTTCTTGTTAACTCTGAGAAACATGCCTAAATAGGTACCAAGTGTCAAGCCTAGATAAAAAGGCAACCTTACCCATTTCACTCTCATCAGATGGTTTTAGGCCAGGAATGAGGAACCTGCGGCCCTCCAGATTTTGTTGAACTACAACTCTGGAGTAGAGTCCCTAAGGCGGTTGGATGGCACCTTGTATGCCTCCTTCTGGCTACTCCTGCTGCCAAGCTGCTCTGCCTTTCCTTGGGCCACATCAGCGAGGCTGAGAGGGTGTGTGTCTTGTCATCTGGGCAGATCAGGACCTCCATACATACAGCCCTGGCTTGTGCCCCAGAGAGGTTACTTTGGTGCTGCTAAGGCAGCAAAAAACAATGTGGGAAGCAGCAGTTACAAGTTACTGGTCTGTGTAGCTATAGGAGGCGCTGTGATTCTCCAGTGGTTTGACTTCACCCCTGGAAGCGCACTCCATTCACTCTTGAGATAGATGGATGTCAACAACTCCAACCATCCCTGGCTCTTGGCCATGTGGGCTGGGACAGATGGCCCAGCCAAGGAGTTGGAATCCAACAACTTCTGGAGGGTTGCAGGTTCCCTGTCCCTGTTTCACGAACTCTTTCTAGAAAAACCTCTTGATTTCCCCACTCCTGACCCCAGCTGACACTAAGTATCAGTTCTCTATCCTTCTCTAAATCAAAATTATGACATTATTATGCTCTGATTAGTATCTGTGAGCACTTGGCAAGATTCATGTTTTTCTCCAATCAATAGAATATTAGATTGGTATGTGCATTTAAGCGCGCGCGCGCGCACACACACACACACACACACTGGATCAATAGAATCCAGTGGAGATAGATATTATTTTATAACAAGATATAATTAGCACAATATGTCTATTAAGAAGAAACAAAGAGCTGTTGTGTATTAAAATATTATTGCAGTCAAAGATCAATCTGCTAATAAAGTAAGTGAATACTTACTTTATTACTTACTAAAGTTAGTAAGTGGATACTTACTTTATTACTTGAAGTACTGGGCTTAGAGATTTACTTTCCTTAAGCCAGGATATGAAGGACCTGGTTCGCTCTGAAGAAAGAGTATCTAATTCTGGAAGCTGTGTCTAGAAGAATTCAAATATTATTTTATTATCTTTAATTCAATAGCATGATTATGTTAAAGTTCAATTAAACACCAATGATGTGTTGCATAATTCAGAAATTCAAATAACACAAGAACAATTTAATTATTTATTTATTCCATTATCTATTTTTATTCTGTATATTTATTTATATCCTGCCTCTCTCAAGGCAGACTAAAATGCTAATAATACAAAATGAAACTAGATAACTGTTTTGTGAGGAGAACTGGGAGCAGGGAATAAAGTGTATTGCTTATACCTCATGTTTATAAATACTGAATTTGTATAAGAAGATACATACAAGCCACTTTAAGGAACAACGGAAATGTTTACATGGCTTTCCTTCAAGCAATGATGTGCTTCAGAAATAATCTGTTGCTACAAAAAGCTCCTTAAACAAAAAAAAGTGTTATGGCATGATCCACTGCTTATTGTGTAGGACAAAGTTACATAGGTGCAAGGTATGCTCTAAACAGGGGAGTCCCCCAAAGGACAGAGGAAGGAACAGCCAGTGGACTGGCATACCCTGACCACCCCATATCAAACCACAACAAGACTCATGCCTTGAATCAGGGCTGGCCCAAGACATTATGGCGCCTGAGGCAAGCCAGAAAATGATGCCCCCTGGGAATCCAGCTTAAGGTTATCAATTCCAAAAGAAGAATATAGGGGCAGAAGCGAAACAATTCTATGCCCCACAGCTGGTCTATCACAAGAAAGGGGTGCTCAACACCTTGTGGATCACATGACCAGACTGCATTGCGGAAAAGGAAATCTAATCTCGATTTCAACATTAACATAATAATGTGTAGCTCCTTTCAGGTATTATTATTTTCATATAAACATTACAAATAAAATTATTTATAAATAAATATTTTTAAAAAATTAACCCTCACCAGTTTCTGAGGAACAGCTGCATAATTAGGGCATCCGAGGACATCTTTTATGAAGTTATTAGCACAATTTCTTCCAATCCAAAGGTATAATATCTAAAGGTACAATGTTATTAAAGTAAACACATCTGGTTAATGTAACCAAGATTCTCTCAAGAATGAAATTGCTTTTTAAAAATATGCAAACTGCGACAATTTACATAATGAGGATGTGCCTGCAGATAAACATGGCAGTTTCCTTATTAGAAACTAAGTTTATAGCCCCTTTAAAAAATGATAATGCAACATTTTATAAAACCATCTAAAATTACTGTGCAATGAAGGGTGGGATACAAATTAAGTAAGATAGTGACTAAATTGTATGTTGCCCCATCTGTGCAACTTACTGAGCCACAGTCCATAAGGAAAGCGCCTTCCCTTGTCAACTTCTCTGCAGACAGCCGCTGAAGAGGTGGCTGGGGTACAACTCTATCGTTGACATGTATAGCACCCTACAAGGAGGTGGAAATTAAGTTTACATGAAAATGGATATACAATTCAGTAGCACTGCAGCAGTAATTAAACAGGAGCTGGGCACATGCACTCAAAACATAAATCACAATGCAACACAATAAATGAGGAAACTGAAGTTGAGGTTATTGTTCATGTAAAGCAGGGGTATCAAACTCAAATTCATCGGGGGCCGCATCAGCAGTTTGGTCACCCTCAAAGGGCCGGTTGTATCTGTAGGACTATGTGTCCACTCAATATAAAAACAAGTGGAGGTTTCCTGAATGCATGTAAAGTGAAGTTTTCCTGTGTAGAACGGCCGGCGCCGCTAGAGGGCAGACGTTCTCTGGCTTGTAGGCTGCCACGCATGCACTGAAGAGGCGGCTTGCTTGTGTCAAAAAAAAAAAAGCGATAATAAGAGGTGAAGGCTGGCGGCGGCTACACGGGCCACATGACGAGGTCTGGTGGGCCGGATTCGGCCCGCGGGCCTTGTGTTTGACACCCGTGATGTAAAGGAACATCAGAGTTGTCACTAAGTCCAAACAGCTAAGAAGGGTTTAGTAAATTCCAGTCTGTGAACAAGCCTAAGAAAGTATGGTGTCTGGGATAGAATACCAAAACTTTGGGAAAAATTGTAAACGGCCTCCATTAGTTCTGCTAATTGTGAGGAGGCTCTTAATAGAATTCAGATATTAGTGCAGCAGCACTTGAAAGACCCTGGAACTCCCTGCCTATTGATAGCAGGCAGGTACCTTCACTGTATTCCTTTTGGCGCTTGCTGAATACATTTAAAAAAAATAATTTTATTGATTTTCTTTTCTCATAGCAATTATTCAGTATCATCATTTAACATCCATTTTCTACTTTCCCCCCCTCCCTGTTGACTTCCCCCAACTTCCATTTCTGGTTTGTTACATCAAATGTTACATTCTGCGGTATATATTGCTGAATATATTTTTATTTAGACAAACCTACACAGATATTTAGAAAGTCTGTAGGAGTTTTTAACTATTTTAGTCCATTTTGCTACGGTTCTAACCTTTTGTATGGTTTTAAATTACAGCTGTAATTTTTTTAGTGATAATTTTACTGTTTTATATTTTTTTTGTAAACTGCTTTGAAGCTCTTCTAGAGTTTATTAAATAATTAAATAATGATGCTTGCACTGTTAAATAATTTGTCAATGTACTTTAAAGAATATACATCCAGAAAATTAAATATATAGAATACCGAAATATTGTAACTCCTAACATTAACACTATATTAAAGACCACAAAAAGTATTCCTTCTACTTTCCCAATGTACTGAAGCCTAAAAGCTGACAGATTCAGTGCTAGGGAAAACCTCTCGGGAGAGAGCATTCACCACCTACCTAATTTCTAATGACAGAGCCATGGATGATGTGTTACAATTAGGCAAGTTTAACTGGCAGAAAGAGATCCTTCAGGCACCTGGGTCCCAAACCATGAAGGGCTTTAAAGCTAAAAACCAGCATTTAAACTGAGTTGGAAAATGGATCGGGAAAATGGTGCAGCTCTCCAGCAAGATGTTTATATGAATAGCCCCAGTAAGGAAACTAACTGCTATACCGTGAATCAAATTTTCCCAGTTATTTTTAACATAGGTGTCTAATCAGAACATTCCCAGAACCTATGTCCAGAAGCAATAAAAATTGTAACATACCTCATCAGTAAGCTTGTCTATCCTATATAGATTAGGATAGATCATCTTCATCAAGCCAACCAGAGGCTGACTTTTTATTTGGCACATAGCATATACACGATCATCCAAGCGTGTACTTGTACCAGTTCTAAATGCTTTCTATAAAACAAAAAAACAAAGTTATTATTTAACAAAATACTTTCTATTTATCAGAAGAATATTGTAGCTAAATTGGGAGGGACAGGTCTGGGGAGTGGCCAGTAGACTTTTTGATTCCACCACTCCTTGAATGGTAGCTACCACCTCAATCATACCAAAAATATGAAAGGACCCTAAGTTTCAAAAGAGGTCTGTCTGGGGCATGGTGCCTTCTGTTTTAGAAACACACAGCCAGCCTTCCTCTGGGTGTATCGAACTAGTTGTGCAGTGACTAGGTAACTAGATTTTAAAGAAATCAAACAAAACTAGAGCTAAGAGCAACCTTTCAAAATAGTTAATTCCATCCTTTTCTTACAAAGGCCTCTTATGACCAAACAAGTGTTACAGACTATCTATAAGTACGCAGCTTTAAAAACAGACATATGTGCAACTCTCTCAATAGTTACATGTTTGCAAGTTCTTTTAAGCAACCTGGCATCTAGGCTCTTTACACTATACAGTGCCCCCCACAAATTTAAGTTGCACATTAAAAAAAAAAAAAGGTAGAAGGTAGGCTTTTAAACTATGCATTTTCATGTAATTCACCAATGTTTCTGTAACTAAATCAAAGTTTCAAAATTGCCTGATGTCAATAACAATTGCTATTCATATGAAGTACCTGCTTGAAGAGAGCCAAAACATACAGAGGAAACAGCCTGAGGGAATTTGGAGCAATTAAAGCAGATTGCTGGAGATTTGATGCAGTTGACATATATGCAGACAGTGAATCTACCACTGCATTCACTAAGGCATCTCTTGCATCTGACAGACTTGAAGAAACTGATCGATCAACAGCTATGGAAGCGAAGCAGCAGTAAATAATTATGAAAGGAACCGTATTAAGAAAGGGAAACAAACAGCATACCACTCCAGACATTAATACTGGCCAGTACATTCTCATTTCTCTAAACAATCTTGAAAGTACTAAACATCCCAGCAAATCAAGAGTACTACTTTGACAAAACCTTCCGTTTGCACAAAATTTTACAAGACAGGATAAAAAGGGCCCTAGTTTCTGTTACCTGTGTGGATAATGAACTTTGAATTGGGAAATGAGAGTGGGCTAAAAAAAACACCTGATAATTCTGAGGTTTCCCATCCGATAACTTAGTTTTAGATTTTATTGGTTTGTATAAATCATTTAATAAAATAACAGTTTAGCAACTTCTGCTCTCACTAGACCTATTTGCTACACAGAAGAAGGCATTCTTCTTCATCTTAAGGGCTGCATACTTTCATGGACATTTCAGGGGTTGTGTGTCAGTGGAGCCAGACCCACATACACACTCTGACCGCACAAATCCATCACTTTACTCCCCATTGCATTAACATGCTTTTGGGGAGGAAGGAGAAGTATCATAGCATGGGGAAATGAGAGTTAATCCTTCGCTCTCCATGTATCAAGTCCCCAAATCATCCCTGTACTGCTTAGGAGGTTTTATGGGGGGAGGGGGGCATTGGGAATCACAGAGCAAAGGGTTAATCCCCAAGTGCCACATGAGAGGAGAGATCTGAAGGAAGGTGAACTGCAGACCAGATCTAAAGATCTGGCAGCCTGCCGGTTCCCCACACCTACCTTGCAAGCATCCACACTCCATTTCTATCGTTCCAACAGTACTAAACACACAATTTTTTGCTTTCTTCTAATTACAGGTGATAGAGGGACAAAATGACTTTGGGGGAATGGAGAACCCTCTGAATGCTAATTCTCAACTCACCCATATTAGCTAAGAGGCATATAACTGCTTGTACATCTGCTCCAGCATAAACATCTGCCAGTGAAGTCACCACAGGCAAGCAAAGTGTATGCACTCTGATTCTCCGTTCACCTGCATTAGAATAAACAGAACAGAACAATACTTAAGCTTTTCATCCAAAGCTATTGCTAATACCACTTTCACATGTCCCCCCCCCCCTTTTTGGCTAAAACCACCAATCATCTGATTTTGTTCTTTGTGGGTTGTTGTTTCTTAAATTTATGTTGAGAAGAGACATCATAAGTGAAGTTACCTTTGCTGGAAGTATACAAAAGTGCTGTCTGAAAACAAACTAAAGATGTGTCTGACAGACTTTCCTCAATGGACATCTGTACCGCAAATCCAGCATCAGGATTGACATTGGCAAGTGACAGCAAATCAGTAGATCGCACAAAGAAGTTACCATGGAAGGTGTGAATTGAAAGACCTAAAAATTGGTAATGTTTAAGTTAAAATGGCAAGGTTTTGTTTTTTTTAAAAAAGCATAGTTAACAGTTCAACCCTAAGCATAATTAATCAGAAGTCCTGCCAAGTTCAATGGGGCTTATTCCCTAAGTGTGCATGTTTAGGATTGCAGCCCAAGTTTTTAAAAAATTAGATCTATGGCTATTCGTACACTAGTGACAGGAAACCCCAAGTCTAGCACCCTGAGCAAGGCCTCCTTTGGGCCTCCAAATCCCTTCCTGCTGGATCTTCCCAAATCAATTTTGCCAGAGGAAAGGGCAAGAATGGGAAGGAACAAGCCTCTAGCTACCTAATACCACCTCAGTCAAGAACTGAGGGGGGAAAGGCTGAGAGAGGGGGCCAATGCAGCAACCAGTGGCACATTTGTTTCCTCAGAATCCCTCTGGGACCCAACGTAGCATATACTGGGGGCAAGGGCCTAGGCTAGAGTACAATTTATATGCTAGAACAGGGTTGGAAACCTCAGGCGCAGGGGCAAAATGTAGCCCCTCCAGGTGTCTCTACCTTTGTACTCTACACTTTGTAGACCACGCTTCCTCCCCAAACTACACCCATTGAAGGCCTTGCTCTGCACTCTCAACACATTCCTGAACTGTCACCATGCCTCTTGCTTTCCTGGAAGGAGACGTGTGTGCATGTGTAGAAGCCTCTTACTTTTGCATGGTTGGAATATAGGCAACTATGCCAACGTAGGAGTCAGATATGTTGCTCTGCACACTTTTTATCTGGCGTAGTCAACACCAACATGGAGACATGTGGGGGCAACATTCTCTTGTCCCGACAAGAGAATGCAGCCCTTGTGCAGGACCTCCCCCCCCATTAGATACTTATATTCTATTTCCTGTAATTTTGTAGTGGAGAAATTTCATTCATGGATTCATGAAGAGCACACAGGCCTCAAAGTACAGAGAACATTTCTCCTTTTTGTTTTCTACGTTGTTGCTACTACAGTGCTAGAATCACCCTCCCAAAAAGGACTCCTCTGATGAAATGCCCTGCATCATTTTCTACAAGTGTGTGTACCATTTTTGCTCTAGCCACACTTTTTGAATGACATACATTCATGCTTGCTTGGAGTTGCTGAAAGAGGGATGATAGCACCTTTGGTAGAAGGGAAGGAGAAAACACTGTCTCAAACAAATCCTACCATTTTCACCAATATTGGGTACATTTAATAATAAACCAGAATCACACCATACCTTTCGTACATCTTATTCTCATGACTGCTTCAAATCCAATTTTCCGTGTAAGATACCTTTTAAGGTCTTTTTGCAATTTATCTGCTTGAATAGGGTTGTGGGTATGATGGAAAGATGGGTAATAATAGATGCATCCAGCAGAATATTTGGACATGCAAGCTTTCGGCAAGGATGAAAAAAAGAGAAAGTTGTTATTCATTCACTAAAACAGTTGCAATGCAGAGAACAGACCCTGAGCCGATGAAGCTGTTTAAACAATGGCAAGATAAGCATCTAGTGTTTCACTTAGCAATCTTGTAGTTGTATTCTGAAATAACGGTAGTTTCCTGACAGTCTTCAAAGGCATACTTCAAAGTGATTTATACCAGTCTAGTCTAAAAATTACCAGAGGGTAGCTTCTATCACACCAAATATATATGAGAGTTTTTTAAAAAATCTAATTTGAATTTATGGAGCTTCTGGAAAGCCAGTAAAAACAGACAATGAAGGAAATCAGTGTATTTTCTTAGAAGATTGGCAGGCCAGCCAAATAATACATAAAAAGAATGGCATTTGCCAGCTCAGGTGGTAGATAAGCCTCTTAATCTTAGGGCTGTGGGTTCAAGCCCCATGCTGGGTGAAAGATTCCTGCATTGCAGGGGGTTGGACTAGATGATCCTCGTGGTCCCTTTAACTCTATGATTCTATGTTTCATGATTCTAAGCTTTTCAGAAATTACCTTCAAGCAATTTTCCATTTTTAAAAGCAAGGTACATATGTTACATAGTGTCTTTAGAAGCAAAGCCAGGTTACACTTGTATAGTGCCCTAAGTTTAGACTAAGGCAGAGATCCTAAAAATGCTTATTTTGGACTGAATTATAGAAGTGTCACTGAAATAAATAATTTACTACTGCAGCATAGAATCTTAAGGAAGCAACAAGACGAGTGGGGCAAGAAAGAACAAGTGAGCAGACTGCTTTCCTAAGGAGCCAGTATGTTTGCTAAATACATGTTTTAAAAAACAAGTCAACTATGCACTGGTTCACATTGCCGCTTGTTCCCATACAATCACTCCAGAAGTATGCAGGGCCACTAACAGCCTCAGAGCTGCCCAGTGTTTGCACAGTAGTAGAGTTGCATTAATCAGCTCAGCTGGGGTATGGGTGTATGTTGTGCATGCAGCCCATGCAATTTGCATGACTGCAGTGGCCCTGCTACCATTTTCTGCACATTTTCTGAAGAATGATATCAGCTCCCATATAGGGGAATCAACTGGTACAACCTTTACACAAGGCTGACAGGATATGAGCTCTCATGAAATAGAGTGTCATGAACCAACCAACAAGAGTACATAATTTCATGATGGAAATATCTCCATTTTACAGTTCAGTCACTCAGTTAGTACTTTGACATATTCCGAAGTGTGGGTGAAATATTAAAAACCATTAAAAATTTGCATCTCAGCAAATAGTATTTTTGAGCTTTAGAATTTTCCCTGGCAATTTTAACTGAACATAAAAATTTTCTCTCAACACATGCTAATTATGAAGTAGCTCTGCAAGTTAAAAGCTCTTACCAAGAGAAGCCAAATCAGAATATCGTGAGCTTAAAAGGAACAAATCCACAGCTGTTTGCTGTCCTGAACAATCCAGTGCCAACTTTTTATAAAAATCTGTTGCTGGACCAAGATGCTGAACAACCTAGGATACAAAGAAAAAAATAAGGTTGGGAGTACAACACAAACAAGTACATTTTTTTTAAAAAATGCAAATAAAATTCAGACTGCTTGTAATATGTAACATTTGGAAGGCCACAGATTCCCCAGCCAACATGGTCAAGTACCTGTTGCCCAAGCTATACCAATGCAAATCAGATACGCTTATTTTTATACCCCATTCTGTAATCCAAAGATTTTCAGGGTGGCACACAACATGAAAATACAACATTATAAAAACAATTCCCCTCCCCAAAAAAACCAGCCACCACAGAAGCTTGTTAGATCCATAATCACTACAGAGTCCAAAGTACCTTTGCATTTGATCTTTGATTGGGATCTTCCCTGGACTGCAAACGTCCTGTGCCCAATGATGGTAACTGTGTCTGAAACACCGATATGCGCCCGCCCGTTGGAGACATCAATTTAAAGGCAGCTTGAAGGGCTGGGCCTAATGCACTGTGCGTTTCTCTTGTGTTAGTGAACATATTTGGTAGTGCATTTAGCAAGTCTTTAATTAGCTGTAAAATAATTGTTAAAGTGTTAGAAGGAAATATTTTGCATTTTTTTTTCCGGAGTGGCAAGAATGCTGAAGTCCCACCACTAGCCAGTGAAAAATCTTATTTGGCCACCTCTCTGTGGATTCTGGGATTCCCAGCAGGCATTATGCGCACACTCTGAAGCTTAGAGATCTTTGAAATATTAAGTTGTGTATAAATTCATTTCAATAAATCTTTGAAACCACTGGGATCAAACACTTGATCGTTCTAAAAACGAAAGGCAAGATTCTCAGGAAGCTGAAATGATTCTATGCCCAGAGTCACATTATTTCACGTAACTGGAGCCTATAAACATTACCCTTTAATCTAAAACCTCCTTGGTATCATGGACATAAAGGCTATTCAGTTCTTCCCCATTGGCTGTCCTCTTTCCCTACTGTCCACATAGTAGTCATGTGTCTCGCCTTCAAAAAGGGCTGCCGCTATTCAATTTTCACTGGTCATCACCAGTTTCCATCTCAGTCTGACATATCTAGATTGCTTTCCTCTCAGGCTGGCCTCCGTGTTTGTCCTACGTGGAACCTTGATTTTAAAGTCCAGCTCCAAGGACAGCAGAGGCCTTGGCTTGTCTGCTCAGCCTTCTTTTGTTCTTCTGAATCACAATGTGTCATAGGAGGCAAAGCAAAAGCAGCAGAAGAAATTCTAAGGTGGGAGCAGGACTGGAAGTGCTGTAGGCCTGCTGTGATTTAAGAATTAGATTTAACATCCCCGTTCTAAAGCAGTTTAATCAAGGACAGAGCAGTCAGAAAGAATTATCTTCACTTTTAAGATTTAATTCTTCTGTGAATTATCCGCCTTACCTCCTTACTTTCATGCAGATTAACCAGTAAGCTATCAGGTGTTGGCAGGAAAATATCTATGAAGAAAACATATATTGGTATTATAGTTTTATGTTATGTACTTAAAAGGATACACCATAGCTAGGGTGCAAAGAGCTGCAGCAATATAAGTTAAAAGCACTTCTGTACATGCACAAGGACTTCGACAATCTTCCTTTCTAGCTGCACCTCTTTATGTTGTTACTAATGGTCCCTGACAGTGTGTCAAATACACAACAACATGCCCTCATTTTATCTTGCAGGAATGAATTCTAGGCAGATATTATTCTATTATACTTAACATAGCACTATTATATTTCCTTTTCCACATCACTATTTTTAATTTTTTGTTACTTTCAATAAAATGTCTGTTAAATATGGTCTCCTCTCCTTGAATCACTCTATCTCACACTCATTTTCTGAGACAATTAGCCCTCTTACCGTCAATTTCTGACACAATTAGCATCTGAGGCTGTGATAATCCTTCTTGCAAATTGTAGAACTGAACAGTGCTGTCAAATGTTATGAAGCCTATTCTTGTTCTTGAATCTCCAGGCAACCTTAAGATTAAAAAGAAAAATGACCCTGATGCATTGGTTTAGCACAGATATCTTTTGCTGTGCCTTTAACTTGTTCTAATGTTAGAAAAAAAATTATTCAAGAGACAGTCTTCAATGCTTGAAGACAACATATGCCCCAAATACAGCCTAGTGCAGCTCTGTATTTAACCCACAGGGGTTAGCAACAGCTTTCTAAAATATGAATAGTTTATTATTGCAATGAATAAGGGGGGGAGGAGGAGAGAGATGACTGGATACATGACGTTCATGCTCCCATGATTTGGCTCTGCTTAATCATGGGACTATTACACAACAAGATAAGAAAAGCCTGCTGGATCAGGCCAATGGCTCAGCTAGTCCAGCACCCTGTTTTCACATTGGCCAGACAGATGCCTGTGAGAAACGAGCAAGCAGGATTCAAGCACCAGAACACACACCCCTCCTGTGGTCATGTAATCAAAGCAGGACCACACTGGCAATTATTTTGATGGCTGCTGTATCCAGACCATGAATACACACAACAACAAAAAACCAAGAAAGTTCTTACTTGTCTAAGTTTTCAAGCAGAGACTGGCACACAATTGACAAGTATCCAGCTTCTACTGCATTGTGGGATACATCCAACACAAACAAATACACTGCAGGCTGAGGAGGACGAAGCTGTAAATTAAAGTTTAGACTTTAAGCTTACTGACAAAGTCCTTTATATTCTATTTGTAATCATGAATACTTTTGATATCGCATGTTCCTATGAGCCCCACTTTTTACATCTCCATAGACACTATGAAAAGAGGATAAGGGGCTGAAATGAAAACAGCAGAAGTGAATTCTAAATTCAAAACCCTCCATTCCCAAAGTTTTACAAATATTTATTTTAACCAATATTTTGTTCCAGACATACTTACCATGTAGTCTGAGGAAGCAATGAATTCCACTGTAGAGTTTTGGACTTCTGGCCGTTTGTGCGGCTCTCCATAGGACCGTGTCACAGGATTATACATAAATTCTTCAGGAACTAAATGATTATAAAATAAATATATTACCCATTGTTGAGTGCAAAAATACTAAACTTGGTCACACCATTCTAATAATAATAATAATAATTTATTTATATCCCGTCCACCTGGCTGGGCTTCCCCAGTCACTCTGGGCGGCTTTTAACAAAATATTAAAATACAGTAACCCATCAAACATTAAAAGCTTCCCGAAACAAACATTAAAAGCTTCCCGAAACCCTAGGGCAGCAGGCCCCACATGCCAAGGAACAATAGGGATATTCCATACCACTTGCCAGCCTGCAAAGGGAAAATGTCCATCTGCAGGCATAGTCTGAACCCAGGCCCACACCACCAAATGAAGAACATTAAAGGGTCTTGTTGTCAGTACCCATCAGCTGACTGGCACTCACAGAAAGATAATCTGAAGTCATGGTCAGACATAACAATGGTGTCACGTTATTGACAGGTGGCCCACAGGGGTTGGTTGAGATAAGGATTCAGCCCATCATCTGAAAAAAAAAAATCCTACGCCTGCCCTAAGGAGACTGTGTCACCCTATGTTTTGAGAGCTGCTTTCCATGCAAGGGCCAGGGGTGGTTTGCTTTCACAAAGGAAGTGCTGTAGATCATCATTCATTCCTTTAGATAGTGCCATTTTTATTAATATTCACCATCATTAACTCTGTAGCACAGGTTACATTTCCATCTCCTTTGGTCAATAAAAGAAACAAAAGGGTTGATGTATGTTCTGCATGATCTACATCTCACAATGGTGTTCGATGTTATCACAGGCAATTGCTGAGGAATAAAGAACATTGTAAAATGTCAATTTGAAGAAAAACATTGAAGTTATTTCATAATATTTTTCACCCCTAAACAACAAATTCAGGTTTTCTATGCATTTTTCAAAAATTACTACTGGAAAAAATATATTCAATTTTTAATTTTCTTTTCATAATTAAAATTAAGCCTAGAAGAATTCCATTATTAATGATCAGGGTATAAAGGCTACAATTAAGCTCAATTATTTCTAAGTGAGCGTTTCTGAAATTTGTGCCAATTGCACATAAGTAAATTTAGTTAAAAGTGGTGTATATGTAAAACAGTAATTATCTATTGTAAATATTCTCTCTCGATTCCAGTGTTGTGTTTGGGTTTCAAGACAACTGATTCACAATTATTTACTGCAACCACAACTTTAAAATATGAAAGATGTTTTTAATTTATTCAAGTTTGGCTAAATAAAAATTCTGGGAATAAAAAGTCATTTTACCGTCAGATCTCTGAAGGGATGTAGAAGCAATCCCAAAGGAAGTTTTGCTTTGTTTAGCAAAGCCTGAGTTTGTGGAATATTTGTCAAAGTGCATCGAAATGAGCTAAAAGTGAAATTGTAAATGTTAGTTTCAAAGATTATGACTCATTTGTGCTATCAAAGAGGCCCATGTTCACCAAAATTCACCACCCACATCTCTACATGCAAGTATCCAGGTATTAAAAGCAAAATTCAAAGTTTGATGACACATAGATTCACTGATATGGGGCAAGCAGTGCAACAAGCCACACCCTTGCCAAAAAAAACACTTGTATAAACTCAGCGTGAAAAGTTCTTGAGCCAATCATAACTTTCCATCATTTGTAATAGCTGCAATGAATGGAACCATTTGTGTCAACATATTTGCATCTGGGATGAGTACAACAGAAGCAGACTTCATTTGCTAAAACTTTCCAACATTTCATAGAGAGGCAAAATGTGAGCATTACAAGGCAAGGCCTGAAATGTATGTTTGCCAAACCTATACCATAACAATCGAATCAGGATATCAGTTCTTGACTCACACACAGATATGGATAAAAAAAGAATACAAGTCTAGAAGCATGCTTAAGATTAGAAACTTTATACATACTCGGGGCTACAATTCAGTTTCTTCAGCTCAGAGTTCAAATTAGGCACAGGAGCTGGAATTGGACCAATAGGCAGAATATTTCTATCCTGAGTAACGTTGACCGGTCGCAAGCTCTCTGGTTGCTGAATACCTAGTCCTCCTAGACTAGCTGACAGTTGATTCATTGTAGGGTATTGCTGAAAAATAACATTTTAAAGAAGCATTTATTTTATATCATTAGCAGCTTGAACAGTATCTGCCTAATTTTCCCCACCCTGCAATACCTACTAAGCAAATTCAACTATTTACAAGGTTCTGTACTACACCAAGTTCTATCCTATATAATTTAAATCCCCCTCATTCCACAAGCTGTTCCTGTCTCCACTTCCCCTCCCAAATTCATATCTGCAATGCATCTGACCCAGGCATATGAGGTTCTTGACAGATTCCCTTAACAGGCACATTCACTTCTACCCCTTCTGTGGGGTGATCTATGGATCAGTGTTGCTTTTTAAAAACATCAGTCTACTAGCACAAGTGGTCTGGGACCATCTTGGGCAGATCACCAGCCTCTTCCATTACAATATAATTTGTGACTTAAATCAGGGATGGGAAACCTGTGGCCTTCCAAATGTGCGATACCACCTCCCATAAATACTCGTCAACACGGCTAATTATCTCTCATCTGTTCCTTAGACATAAAGAACATTCAAGATAGCATGGAGTACCAAGTGACATGTTTACAGGGATATTCTGGAGTATTTTAAGAAGCCCCTCCCCAGCCCTATTTTTCTCTTCCCACAATAGCCCTCCATGCCATATTGCAAGCCATTCTGGATGTATCCCTGACCCTTTCTAGGGAGCTGTGGGGAAGAGGGCGCAGCAAAGCTACAGTGAATGAGCAGATTTCCACTAGCTTTTCTTTGGATCCAACCCAATGTCACACAACTCTATCACACAAATATAGGACAGTTGCTTATTATTATTAATCAATGTACATGAACTTGAATGCATTTATTCATATGACTTTACTGGAAGTGCATAATCTTCATATATAACTGTCTGAAAGCCACATGCTTTGAGAAAATCACTGTATCATTAAAAACACCAACACAAACAACTATCAATATTAACCATTTATTGTCAACCAAGTGAAGAAGAAGAAGAGTTTGGCTTTGATATCCCGCTTTATCACTACCCGAAGGAGTCTCAAAGCAGCTAACATTCTCCTTTCCCTTCCTCCCCCACAACAAACACTCTGTGAGGTGAGTGGGGCTGAGAGACTTTAGAGAAGTGTGACTGGCCCAAAGTCACCCAGCAGCTGCATGTGGAGGAGCGGAGACACAAACCAGGTTCCCCAGATTGCAAGACTACCGCTCTTAACCAATACACCACACTGGCTCTCATACGGTGCATACGGTCTTCTCATTTTCTAATCAGATAAGATGTGCAAATTATCAGTCATGGCAAAAGTGTATTTCTTATGAAAAGAAGGGGAACAAAACAACCTTTGCCCCATAACTTTGCCATTTTCACCGGTCATGGCTGCAATCTAACTTCCATGAAGTGCCACATTTGTTTTCAATAGGATTTGCCACTTCCATTACAAGAATAGCAATTAAACTGACTAATCATCCTCCTTGACTGAATATATTAGATCTTTCCTACAAGTCACATTCATGTCTGTGGAGAACAGCAAGGTTGGTCCCTGCTGTATGAGAAGGTGGGAAAATGTGGACTGAAGCAGCAGCTAGTATTTTCTCATCTTGGTATGCCTGGGACAACTGGTTTCTCTTCAACTGTATTTCATAGTGCCACTTTAAGTCTATGTGTAAGTACTGTACTGATGTAACCTGTGGACACAGTTCTGAACTCCCTACCGAGAGGTGAATCAAAATAATAGACAAACATAAATGTATTTACTCTGGTGACCTGTTTAACTGAAGTACAATTTTTTTTAAAAAAATATGCTCCCTCATTCAGTTAATCTGTCACTATGATATCAAATATAGCGAGTATTTTCTAACCTGTGGATACTGAGGAAATCCAGAATTATATCCAGAGTTACTGGAAGGTGGAAGTGGTGGTGTCACATTCTGATAGCCAGGCTGGAGAGCTGGGTACCCATAGCCAAATGGTTTAGAGGTTTTAGACGTCTGTGGAACTGAGGGAACAGGAGCTGGACTACTTGTTGTAGAACGTGCCTCTAAACAGAAAAGCAATGCTTTAATACAGTATTTATTCCTTTAAAAAGCAAGCATCAAAATGCAAACTGTTGCTTATGAGAGTATTATGTGCCTATAGTATAGTGAGTGTTTTAATTAACAGAGCAGGAAAGTGAACTTCAGTTAAATATCCTGTTGTAAATTAGTATTTAACACACAACAACAAAGTAACTAGTAACACAACTACTGTCATTTGAGTAAATAAAAGCCCATGCTTAATTTGTATTGATTTCTAACTATTAAACAAATATCAAATAATTCTTAAACAGGGTAGTAATAAAAATTTGACTGCAAATAAAATGAAGTAATTATATCTACTTTGTTACATATTTAACCTTCTGAATGCAGTTGTCCAATAAACTTTATGCATTCAAATGCAACCAGAATTAAATAGTTAATTCATCAGAAGCTGAAATATGTGAAATAAAACCCCATGTTATATAGGGAAATGTCAAAGGTGTTTTTATAAAGAATACTTTACTTGGAACTACTTATTTTCAATATGAAAACCTGCAATCCTATCCACATATTTGGGAATAAATCCCACTAAAATAAGATGGCTTTCTAATGAAGCATATTCAAGATTTACTGTATGTTAAGGAACTTCTTATCAGTTTGAATTAATATGCAACTTGAAAAACAGAAGTGAGTCAGTCACTTGAACAATACACTGTGCTGTATTTGAATCTCTACTCTGAGCAAATAATGTATAGAAGCTGTACTACAGATGCTTCTGAACCTTGCATTTGTATATGTGTGTGTATATAAATATAAATAAAATAAACATTAAACAAACAAAAGCATGATTCACCTGGATAGCCACCTCCTTCAAGACTATCATAATTGTTGAGAACGGGAGATGCGCTGCTCGTAGTGGAAGAGCTGTCAATAGCTAGAAGAGAAAAACCCACACACATATTCATTAAATTGGCATTAAATCTGCACATTGAGAAATGTTTATCAATGCCAGGTAAGAAGCTGTAAAGAACCCTTAGGAACTTAGTATTCAGTGGTAATTTCAAATGCTCATCAAACATAGGATTTCAGTCTTAATCTTTGTTAATAGCAGTTGCCAAACTGAACTAAAAATGCATGGGGGGAGTTATAAAGGACAAACTCCAATTGGACAAACTCCAATTGGACAAACTCCAATTAAGAAAAAAATAACCTCAGAAGCTTTTGGTGATTATAGTTCATTTTACATATCCTGACTTCCCATTGCTGGACTTTGGAAGCAATTCTACTTCAAAGTTAAAGCATTTGCAAGCATAAACAAAAGGCTGGAGGCACTGTAAGAAGAGTCTAGGCAGAGGGAAAAGAAATGCTCTCAGCACTTAATGGAAGCACCTTGAATTTATTTGATATTCTGATTCCGCATATTTTATGTTACCTTATAAGTCGCTTTGAGACTTTTTTTTTGTAAAAACCAACGAATAAATTTAATAATCAATAAATGAGGAGGAGGATAATGTTGATGATGATGCCAGGGTTCCTGCTTACTGCAAATTCTCTTGCTTCCTGACTCCATCTGAACAGTCTACTTCAGGAGCACACATTTATGGGGTACAGCTGCTAAATACACTCACACAAGGTTCCCATTTTACTCAGTGAGATATATACCAGAAGAACAGCTAAGTTAAAGTCTGTTAAACACACACACAATAGACTGGAGCCAGAGATTCCTTTTCTATTTGGATCCAGCCCTGTACCTTTATGGCATGCTGAAAAACTAACACCTAAGAAAGTATAGAGAAAAAAGCAATTTGTAAACAGTGGTGCCGAAAGGCCATGAAATGCCTGCTGTAATGTTTGGAATTTTCCTATGCAGAATTTGAACATTGCATATTAATGTCCAAGACTGTACCTCTTGCATTTCATGACCCTTTTGCCATTTGCTTCTGAAGTTTGACATACCATATTTTTCGTCCCATAGGACGCACCTAGTTAAGGGGGGGAAATAAAGGAAATTTTCCCCCCTTTATTTCCCCCCCAAAAGCTGGTCAGGGAAACCGAACCAGGTCGAGGAACAGCGGGATGGCGGCGCTGCGCCTCCCTGCTGTCCTCCGAGCTTGTGGGGCTGGCCTATGTCTGCCCGGTGCGAGGGGCGCTCTGCTTCAGGGCGCCCCGCCCGCCGGGCTGCAGGCTGCTATCTGCAGCGTGGGAAGCCCTGTGGGGAACTTCTGCAGGGCTCCCCACACTGCGGATGTCTGTCCGGCGCGCGGGGCGCTCTGCTTCAGGGCGCCCCGCCCACCGGGCGGCAGGCTGCTATCCGCAGCGTGGGGAGCCCTGCGGGGAACTCCCGCAGGGCTGCCTAGGCTGCGGATGTGTTCCCAAAGCGCCGGGCGCTCTGCTTTCAGGACGCCCGACGCTCTGGGAAGCAGGCTGCTATCTGCAGCCTAAACAGCCCTGCGGGAACTCCCGCAGGGCTGCCTAGGCTGTGGATGTCTTCCTGAAGCCTGTAGAGAGAGAGGGGTCAGTGCTCACCGACCCCTCTCGCTCTCCAAGCTTCAGTGAAAGCCTGCATTCGCCCCATAGGACGCACCCAGATTTTCCCTTCATTTTTGGAGGGGGGAAAGTGCGTCCTATAGGGCGAAAAATACAGTAGATAAAATGTACAACATTGGAAAACTTAAAAACAAGCAGCTCAATATGTTTTAATCGTACAGATGCCAATGTTAAAACTTCTTATTTAGTTTTCTCTAAGCCATGAATTGCTTGAGTATCTCCTAATTTGCTATGTTCAGGAGATTGAATGCCTCTAGAAAAGCCCTGAAATACAGTAATTAGCTTTAAGCTTTTAATCTGCTTTAAATGGATTGTACAGAGATGGATCAACTGTAGAAGCAAAGTGATGAGTCTACTTTTTCATCCAGAAAAACTTTCAAGCCACATTAAGATGCAGAACTGAGAACTCTACATTATAGTGACGCCATATACAGTAAGCCCGCAACTTACACACATTTAACTCATGCACATTCAGCTTTATACACTTGGCAAATATATATCAATAAATTAAAAGGGGGTGGGGTTCTGGGGAAAACAACTTTTGGCAATCCTGCCTGCCACTGAACCCACTGTGTTTTGACTATATGTGATTGTGGCGTTAGGCGGGATCCCTGGAACGTAACCCCTGTGTAAGTTGTGGGTTTACTGTATAACAATAAAATAGAGAATGGACAATGACAGGAAGTACATTTTTTTTGCTATACTGAAATGAGGAATGTATTTGTGTGGATTAATACAGGAGAAATACCATTTGAAAAATCCATGTTCAGCATCAGCAACAAAGAAAAGTTACAAAACCACCGACAAATTATTGAAGGCATATCTGTTCATGTTTTCAATATTTCCATGCACTACATGTAGCATACCGTACACATGTAGCTTGACAACACTACTTCCCAGATTTTAAAATAAACCCATTTATTTTTCATTTATTAATTTGTGGTACTTAAAGAAAATGTAGACTTTGAAACAACATGTTTATTACTGAAATTACTGTCAACATAATTCCCAGCTATCTCAATAGTATGCATGCCATTCTATATACCACAATATAACTTTGGTAGTTTGAAGTTTAATAACATTTTTGGTTTCAAGCATCTCCAGGTCCTTTTTTTTTAAAAAAAGGAATTAACCAAAACTTATTAAATCTGAAATAAATTTCTGCATTACATATTCATTGCAACAGGAAGAGAGTCAAACAAAATATTTTGGCAAATATGTTACCATAATGGAGGTATGTTAAGGAAATGTTTGTCTGCACAAGAAAACAAACAACAAACGGCCTCAAAAAGTATTTCTGTGTTCTGTCTTTTGGTTATTTGTAACTTTCTCACACATGAAGAATGACAAAATACTGTAGTTTTTTTTAACAATAAAGGGGGTAGTTTTATGTTTATAGTAGGACAAATGAATATCATTGGACAATCTGGACGCAGTATGTTATACATGTCCACAACTGCAATTTTAAATAACAACACTTTTATTGATGAGTGTCCAATTACTCCTTAATGAGTGGTATTCCATAATCCATGGAATAAAAAAAGAGTTGTAATGCTCTAAACTGCTTGAGCCAGTTTAGTTGAACATATTACTGTACTCCTAGTCATCAAATTAAGTTTTACTCAGAGCGGACCCATTGAAATTAGTTAATATGACCAATTTAGGTTAATTAATTCCAGTGGATCTACTCTGAGTAAATCTTAATTGCATACCACCCTATATTATTAGCTACTAAATGCAATGCATTTTTCCTTCAATTATTTAGACTGTTTAAGAATCAGGATACTTAGTGTTATGTACTTTTGTTCAGGGAATGGAATAAATGTTATCAAAATTGGGTATGAAAGTGAGAAATACTGGTGCAAAGCTTAAAGCAGACCTGCTTCCTCATCCTCCTCCTCCTCTTCCTCATCATCTGAACTTGATGACAAGGGAGTTGCTGGAGAGCTAGCTTGATTATTAACATATCCACCATACTGCATGCCTGTGAAGTGGAAAGCACAAATACAAGAATCAGACACACAGAAAAGGTGAGAAACTGAAAGCACAAATCAGAGCATTAAGTGACAGCAAAACCAGGCATTACAAAAGACACCCAAACATGAAAAGTGAGTTACCCAATCCATACCAGGAAAGTTTTGTCTTTACGGAAAAACAGACGTTTTTATTGCAGTAGTTTGGTTAATAATTAGCAGTAGACAAAGAAATTTAGTAGAATTAGAACACACAGTTCATCCTCCAGAGATAGTGAAACAGCTCTCTTAATTAAGTCAGAGAATTTTTTTAAGTAGTTGAAGTAGTTTTGAGACCCGTTTTTTAAAAAAGTTGGGTGGATTTCACATTTTGACACCGTGATATTAATTGCCCATTGAGGAAAAAACAGATTTCACTAGTTATCATTAGCATATAGTGCTAATATCAATTTCAAAAGTACTAATACTTAATGAGTGTTATTTTTCCTTAATCCACACAACTTAAACTTCCAAATGATGTCACTGATGCTCCACATAAAGGGCCACACTTTAAATGAATTTTTGACTCTCTCTCTCTATGAAAAGTTACTTATATTCACAAACTGACAATAAGTGAATGGAAATGCCACTTCTGGTCACAGAACCTCTTTCCATTTATAGAATGGAACCTTTTGATCGAATACAATGAGTATATACACCGCTGGCAAAAAGCATATCCATAAAACAAAGGTATTATTAAAGTGCTTCTAAGATCAACAGAATACTTTTTTTGTTGCCAGTCAGATTTCATTTAGCAGAACCTATGCAAATATAGAGCTTGAGACTGTGAGACTTGGATACCTAAACGATAAGTCTCAGCCTTCATATACCCAACCAGACTGCACGCTGCAGGGGGCCTGCAGATAGCACCTCCTCAAGAGATCTGTTCCATATGATGTAGGCATTGAGCCTTTAGTGTGGTGACACCTACCCTTTGGAACTCCCTCCTGTTAAGTATCAGAAAGGTGTCATCTCTGTTGCCTTTACAATGCCTACCAAACACCTTCCTTTTTCAAAAAGCCTTTTAAGTGGAGATTCTTATCTCAATCTGTATCTGTACTGGATCCAAATTTGTTTTTATTGTGGATGTTTCATGTAGGGGATTTACAAATAAAATAAACTTCAGCTAATACCTTAATACATTTGCAGCGTATTAGTCTCTACATGAGTAGTACATGTAAGAGTCATAACACAAAGGCTTTATAGCGCGCCAGGGTTAAGTTCACAAACACGTGCACAGTTCAGCCGTGCTTACTTCAATGAGACTTGCTCCTGAGTGAACTTGCAAATAATCAAGCTGATTAGATGTGGGGATGGGAAAGGAATTTAAACACAGTTAAAACACAGAGTGGACAACTATAATATAAATGTGGTAATAAGGAGGAATTAAGAAGTTGGTAATATTTTTTCTACTATTGGTACATCAATCTAAGCTATGACAGCACATCTGTTATATCTACATACCGAAGTCACTCACAATGAACTCATTCTGACCTCAAATGAAACTAGGGGAGGGAGAATACAAAAAAGAAACCCTGTGACCCCCCTTTTCTCAGATTTAGGCTGAATTACTATTCATACCTTTGAAACCTTGACACCAAGTTACAGAATTAAGTATGTCACCTGAGGTGCTTTAAGGCAAAGAGGTGACTTAAAAATACTACCCTCTAAATCTGTTTGGATGTCTTAGCTGCTGCAGAATCCCATGGTCTGTCCAATACTAAGAACAGGTTGCCAGTAACACATTACACCAGTGATGTACACTGGTCCCCTTCCATCTTTCATATCAATATAAGGTAATGATACAGACTTATAAATCCCTAACTGATTTGAAGCCATTTATTACCATGCTCTCCACCCCTCCACACCATTACAATCTCCAAAATCAAAACAGCACCTTCTTAAGACATAGTAGGACTTGTATAGCAGCATTCTTTGTAGCTGTCTTATCAATACCTCTCCCTCAGAAACTTGAAAGGTCAGACTATTACTATTTACCAAAGCACTGGCTACAAACTCTTAAAGCTTTATGTGGTGGTCCCTGGAGCTCCCATTAAAAGGCTCACATTCAGCCAAGCCTACTGATTTCTGAATATATTTCGACTATATTTCTGTAAATTTACCATACATCCATCATCCTTGTAAAAGGCTCCTACTTGAAAAGTATGATTCTGCCTCTTGCAATTGTAATTTGACAACTGAGTAGGTTGTCTTGCACATATCTTTCTAGATATACAAATGGAATCTGTGCTCACCTTGAAATGAGAATGCAAAAGTAAAGATGCTTTCTCAAGCAGCTTGCATACAGTGCGAGTGTATATATTATAAAACACAATGTATCTTAATATATAAATAAACACAGTAACAAGAGCCAAATCTTACAGAAGTGCTAGCTAGCATTAATATTAAATTATTACTTGCACTGGGATAGATGAGCACATAAAACCGAGAAAAATTAACTCTTTAGAAATCATTAATTTCAAATTGTAGGGCAATTTCAAAATGTAGGCACTTTAATTCATCTTCTAGTTTTATACCTTCTTGAAGCAAAGGATCAGATGGTTGTGTAAGGGAAGAGGAAGTGGTGGGCTTCGTTGTCTTTTCCACAACAGGTGTTCTTATTGAAGAAGTAACAGCTGAAGACGCTCCCTGGGCAGGTTTTATATGCTGAATATTCTGGTTTACAAGATGCGGTGACCCTGAAATATGAACCAAAATGTGGGAAATGCACTTTTGTATTTTGAAATGTAACTGGCAACAGTTACATTGATTAACGGTTTTCACAGTTGAAACCATGTAAGTCTGCTGCAGCAATGAAAGTTTTGTAGCTAACAGATTTACTGAGGCACAGAACTTTATCAGATACAGTGGCACCTCTGGTTACAAACTTAATTCGTTCTTAACCTGAAACCGTTCTTAACCTGAGGTACCACTTTAGCTAATGGGGCCTCCCGCTGCCACCACCGCCGCGCGATTTCTGTTCTCATCCTGAGGTAAAGTTCTTAACCCGAGTTCCTACTTCCGGGTTAGTGGAGTCTGTAACCTGAAGTGTTTGTAACCTGAGGTGTTTATAACCCGAAGTACCACTGTACATGATTATTCTCAGTTTGCAAGAATATAGATTCACATGGATATATACGGATTGAGAAAAATACTGTCAACTGCTGGCCAAACTGCCATGACAATTCTATATTAAGTGTATGTGATGCATGCCAAATAAAGTGAGCCTTCTCAACAGGAGTTAACAGGTGAAAACACAATCTTCCTAGCATTACTATGCTAAATGAAACACTTCTAATGAGAGAGGAAATCACTGTTTAGATTGAGATTTAAACAAACAGAAAGATTGGTGATGATTGAGCATCAGTATGCACAACCACTGCTGCTACTACTTATACCAGGGCATGTCATTTTAGGGAGTGAAACTTAATTCTTGCAAATTTACTCAGTGTGTGTGTGGGGGGGGGAATCTTTAAAACATTTTGGGTGTATTATTTTTGTGTTTGGGCAAATTTCACTTGGTAAGTCTATTTCTGATGAAGAAGCACAATTCCTTGGCTTTTGGAAAACAAAGGAAATTTAATTTTACCTTTGAAATTGTCATGTAATTCTTAATAATAATAATATATAACAATAATGATAATAGATAACTTCAAGTGATACGGAATATAACTTGCCAAGTAGAATCTATGATTCTATTAGGCAATCATTTTTAGTGATTTCCATGCAACTTTACACACATTTTAATTACCAAGCAAACCTAAATTATATTAATTTAACCAAAATATCTTTTCAAATCCCAAGGCATGTTACAACTTTTTTGGAATCTGAAAGTTGAAAAATTCAACACACCCTACAGTTACACACACATATGTATATGAGAGGGAGCAAGAGAAATAAAACACAGAACTGAGGACAAGCACTTAAGAAAACAAAGAACTAGTCTCTAGTCCCTGTGCACATTGGCGAAGCACATATAAATAAGCATGCCCTGTTCTGACCCCATTTTGTCCTCTTCTGGGTCTGAAAGGAACCATGCTTTAGTGATTTTGTGTAATTTGTGTGCTCCTAAAAATGATTGCTGCTTATATATTAAAATTAACACTGTCTGAATTTCTTACATGCTCAGATATGGACCGATCAAGTCACTGTAATACATACCTTGTCTATTCCAGGCAATATGATTTATTAGTATCACTTTTTTTTTTTACAAAAAAATACAAATTAATTGTACGGAAGCAGTCAAATTCAAAAACATGACTGTAAGTATGTGCTAAACAGTATTCTCATGCTGCACAAACCAGAACATGCTCCTACAGCACATCTGGTTGTGTAGCTCAGCCTGGACTTATGGGGAAAAGGATCTTTATTTAAGCAAAGGGGGAAAGTGATGGAAAAAGTGCTTGGGGTAATGGAGCTTGGTGAGGGAAGGTGGTGGGTAGGATTCAGCTCTCTTCATTAACACACCCCTTTTGTTGTAAAAAGCAGACCCCTTCCAACCTTTTTTAAAACATGAATGGTGCAGGTAAACGAATAGATAAATGTACAGTGTCACATCCAGTTTGGTTCTTTGTGCAATACCTGTGCCTGTCGGGTTGCTTGCTTGTGGCAAGGATCCTGCAAAGCTTCCGCTATGATTTTTCTGAGCCAGCTGGAGCTCTGGGGCAGACCATGTTGCAGAACTTTGACTCAAAGGAACCCTCTGCTGCCCTGCAGGTGGTGCTCTATTTTGACTGGAAGAATAAGCATTTGCCTCTACTGGATGTCCAAAAGCTGGTATGTTGTGAGAAGCAGTCACCTGCCCATATGGACTGCCGACGGACATAGGATATGAAACGTTAGGATAAGCAGCACTAGAGGCAACAGGTGTGGCATAGGGACCAGAAGGAGCAACAAATCCCTGAGATGGAACTGAAGAGCTGGCAGAGTGCAAGGCTGAATTACTATAGGGACTACCAAACGAGGAATATGACTGTGAAATGCTGGTATGTAACTGGGACGCTGACGAAACCATTCCTGGGACAGGTCCAGATGATTCTACAATATGAGGTTCTCTATTGTACAAGTACTGTGATCCCTGCATGCTCAACATCTTGGGAGTCATAGAAGATGCATTAACATTTTGTGCCTGTGCTGAATAGTGGGCAGAATAATAATCAGCACCATAGTGGTTATCCAGCTGCGAAGGGATAATGTTATTGGGCACTTGTGAGTAGTGTCCTGATAGAGCACTATAGTTCTGAGGATGTGATCCATATCCAGGGGAGAACGGCATCTGATTTTGCATTGGACCTGGGGGAAAAGGGAGAAAAATCAGTATATTAAAGTTGTAGGGATCATCTCTTTAAAGGATGTCAAACCACTTAAGAAACTATGGTAGTTATGCGGTACATACAGTGTTAAAAAATAAATTTTAAAAGGCATGATATACACCTCTTAAAAATCATTAGTGGCTTTTTATTATTTTTTTTAACTACAGTATACATATTTAAAAAATCGAGTGGTTTACATAAAAGCATAACAATATTCAGTTTTCCTAAAAACCTGGGGAAAATGACATTTAAAAATGTAACATTTTGTAATACATTCACTCATCTGGAATACGTCCAAGCAGTAACAATGCAGGCAGCATGTTACAAACACATACTTTTGCAACAACCTGGGCAATTACACAAGTAGTAAACCTTAAAGCAGTTTAGACTGAAACTTCATGTGTCACATGTGAGAAATATGTAATTTCCAACCATGATTATGTGTATGCTTTGTAAAATAACAGTAACCAGCTATGACTTGTATCCATGTCCATTAGAGCTAATGAAGATCAGCTAAACCCGCTGCTAATTTACATGATGTTATCTGAGCTTATGCATAATTTACTCAGAAACAAGTATGTCAACTTTAGTAGGACTTACTCAGTGACAGACAGTGACCTCTTTGTAAATATTTATATGAGGCTCTAATATTGTTAACCTCCTTTCAGAAACCATGCTCCTGATGGTCTCAATACTAATTATAAGTGATGCTTAGGAGAGAAGCTACCTTAAACAGAGTCAGACCATTGGTCCCTTCAGCTCAGTATGGGCAGCAGCTCTTACTGGGTTTCCAAAATGGCTCTTTTCCAGCCCTACCTGGATAGGCCAGACACTGAAACTGGGACCTTGTGCATGCAAAGCATGTACACAATCACTGAGCTATGGCCCTCTCTCCAATCATACTCCTAGCAGTACTAGTAACGTAAGCTTAGTTCACACATGGAATTTCTCAATCTTACTGAGTCCCATTGTATTTAACAGGGCTCACATCCCAGTTAAGTGTATACTGGATTGCAGCCATAATTCATCTTTATCCGACTCAAAATCCTAGAAATTGGGATTTCACCTAACTTATTTCAGTGTCAGTCCCAGCAATTACATACTGAATAACTAGAGAAAGAAGGATCATTAGTACAGGTTAAGATAAAGTACTTTAAAGGTCACCTTACACCAATGGTGGCTAAAAACACTGGCTAAAATGATTATGATACTACTGATCTGCTGCTTATCACAGAGGTTGTGAAATTGCAGTCTGAGCTCCACCTTAGCACACATCACCTGATTAGCACTGAGAGCAAGCTCCTAAGGTGAGATGTCAGTATCAACATCAAGCAGCTCAGAAACCACCCTAAAAGGAGCTCCTCTCACCATCCATTGGGTGCTGGGCACTGAGAGGGAGACCAGACTTCAAAAGGGGCCCCATCAAAGTGCCCATCAGCTGCTCAGCACCGAAAGCAGCCCCAATAAATGGCTGCAATGGGGTTCCTTTACCTTTACCGAGTTCCCAATGGGAACTCTCTTGTGCAACCAATACAGGTCACATCGTTACCTGCCCCACACCTGACGTAACATATGCTATCCAGTGTTGGGCACACAACCATATTTTAGGGGAAACCGCCTTTCAGGCCTTATTAGGCTCATGGGCTGGAGCTTCCCCACCAGGGACTTAGTCCAACATCAGAAATAACAAAAATGGCCTTTGGACTGATCACCTTCCAACTCTGTTTCTAGAACAAAACCCAAGATAATAATAATAATAATAAATTTTATTTATATCCCGCCCTCCCCAGCCGAAGCCGGGCTCAGGGCGGCTAACAACAATAAAACAATACAAAAGTACAACACAAACAACACTCTAAAATCATTCATTATAAAATTAATTAAATTCAAGCCACTGGCCACCATTGGGCCAGAGCTCCGCGAAGATTGCCGAGGGAGGGAGTCAGGCTGTGCCCTGGCCAAAGGCCTGGCGGAACAGCTCTGTCTTGCAGGCCCTGCGGAAAGATGTCAAGTCCCGCAGGGCCCTAGTCTCTTGTGACAGAGTGTTCCACCAGGTCGGAGCCACAGTCGAAAAAGCCCTGGCTCTAGTTGAGGCCAGCCTAACTTCTCTGTGGCCTGGGACCTTCAAGATGTTTTTATTTGAAGACCGTAAGTTTCTCTGTGGGGCATACCAGGAGAGGCGGTCCCGTAGGTACGAGGGTCCTAGGCCGTATAGGGCTTTAAAGGTTAAAACCAGCACCTTAAACCTGATCCTGTACTCCACCGGGAGCCAGTGCAGTTGATATAGCACCGGATGGATGTGATCTCGCAGCGAAGACCCCGTAAGGAGTCTCGCCGCAGCATTCTGCACCCGTTGGAGTTTCTGGGTCAGTCTTAAGGGCAGCCCCACGTAGAGCGAGTTACAATAATCCAGTCTGGAGGTGACCGTCGCGTGGATCACAGTGGCTAGGTCAGGGCGAGAGAGGTAAGATTGGTGGAACATATAAATTTTGTCTAATTACCTGTCCACAACTGTTACTCAAGAAGCACAAGTCCTGTAGCACTGTAAAGACCATCAACTTTTTTGTGATTTGAGCTTTTATAGGCTAGACTAGATTCTATTTCCCAAGGTATGATCATTGAATCGCTGCCCATGAGGTTTGGAAACACTAGAGTAGTTTGTTTTCTACTCAGAAGTCATGATGAAATCAGATTCATTTGGGGCTTTCGGAATTGTCCAAGTTTTATTTTTAAAACTCCTATTAAAAGGAGAGGATACAATCTACCAATTATAACATTTCCAAACTTTAAACTATTGCTGATTTCAGACGTGGGCTCACCAGCAGCAGCCTACTGGGAGCACAATCCTATACACACTTACATAGGAATAAGTCCCACTGAACTTCTGAGTAACCATGCATAGATAGGTTCAGAGTTTAACAGATACTGAACATTCACTTAACAAGGGCTCTTCTGCTTACTGTACTGCATATATAACATTTTATTTGCATTTCTAACCACCTAAGCAATTGTACAAGGAGTGGTTACTCTTTAGGATAAAGCAAGCATTCTGAAAATTGTAAACTGCTCATCTGACATAGAAGCCTGTCTAAAGGAGAGAAATATACAGCCCTGACCTGCCACTCAAATGAAGCTCAGCCCAGCATGCCCCCAAACTAGTATGGAATCCAATTAGACACCCTCCAAAACTCCCCTTGAAGCATCTCCAGCTTGCTGCATCTCCACATCTTTAGACTTTGTACTAATAGTAAATTTAAAAAACAGCCTCAGCTTCATCCTTATTGACTCCTTCACTCCAGGCAGAGAAAAGGGAAGGGCTACTCATCAGAGCTGGGAGCGGCAGGCACAAGGAGATGAATTGTGTATACATTTTTAGATTGCTGCCAATATAACTTTTCAGTTATTTAGCTACATCAGCATGTAAATATCATTTATAACTTTGAAAGAGTCCATTCTCTTTTCCTATAGTGAGAAAACCCCCTAAGAGAGCTGTTGGACTAAGCAGGCATACTGTTTTAAGAGCAGGACTTTATCTTGGAGTCCAGAGAAACAAGCTTAAGTATTCTGATCAGTAATAAAGTATTTGAATTCCACCAAATTTTTCATTTTTCATCATAGTTTACTTTTGACGAATATTATAAGCCCAACACAGACTACCACCCTCTTCAATCTTTTGCACCTGTTCATCTGCAATGGTCACACTTGGATATTTGCCCACAGCTTTATAAATCATAGTCTATTAAGCTATAGATGGGCACCATGGAAATACAGTGGTACCTCAGAACTCAAATAGCTCTGTTGTCAAACGTTTCGGCTCCCGAACGCCAAAAACTCAGAAGTAAGTGCTCTGGTTTTCGAATGTTCCTCAGAACACGAACATCCGACGTGGCTTCCACTGTGCAAAAACCTAGCTGTCGGCCAATCAGAAGCCGCGCCTCAGAAGTCGAACGGTCTTTCAGAACAGATTACATTTGAGTTCCAAGATACCACTGTATATGGCTTTCTCACACCTCCCACCCCATTCTAGCCTAATGCACCAGCTTTGGCACCGAAATTCTGGCTTGTATTAAAGCTAGAACTCCATATTATGTCCAAATCAGACAACTCTGGCTTAATGTCAGTTAGCAACCTAGGGCAGTCAACTTGAATCAGATCCTCTGTTGTAGACCAAGGAGAACGAAACTGGAAGCATCTCCTTCCACTTTTAATGAATGAGAGTTCCCAATTATGTCTGAACTTGAGGGACTCTGGTTATTTTTAACTGTGGTTAGTCCACACCCCAGGATCATAAGATACAATTTGATCCTGTCTTTTAACTTGAGATCCCAAAATCTGGACATAAGAGGAAACCCTAGTTAAAAAGTGGAAGCAGATGTTTCCAATCCCCTCCCCTGGCAAATGGTGGGTGCACGTGAGGTTGAGGTTTGAAGAAACCTCATGTAATGCTACACTAGTGTTTAGCTTTACATCCAAAAGGGCCCACAATCTGCTTGTGCAATATTGCTCTCAATAAGTTGTCTGATAGAATATGAATTCTGAAGCACAACCAAACTGCACACCTGGGCCAACGCTTACCATTTTGCTGCACTGTAGTAAGTTTATTGTCACAATGCAGCAAAACAGGGAGCATTGCCTTATCGCTAAAGCAAACAAGTCACTTCCTCTCCCATTACTAACACCCCCCTCCAAGATACACATTCATTCCGCATTTGGCTCAGCCCTATTTGCAACAGCTGCAATATGATTCTGCACCAAGCAAACCTGATTCCCTTCATTACAACCAGTTATAGCTAGTGCACATGCATGCTTAGCTCATCTACAGGCCAAGAAGAGCTGAAAAGTTGTAATGGAAGAGGGCAGGTATATAACTTGTACTGTCCCTACCCCACCCCCCACCCCCAGAGTGGTATGGAAGACTCTACCATAGAACAATTGTGCTGGGCAGGTATACACATAAGCTATAGGAACTTCAACCATCTGCTACAGCATGAAACTATAAATAACTCACAACTTGCTCACTACTCTTCAACAATAATAATAGATAAGTTTAGTGACAGGTATGTGTTTATTGGTCACCCAAAGAACATGTATACTGGTCAGTCAGTTGATTACGCTGAGACCTCTGAGATGTATGTTGGGCAAGTCACCTTATGTCTGCTTTAATGGAGGAACAGTGAATTCAGCCTAGGTTTATGACTTCTAAAAACCTCAGCTCTAGCTATTGCATAATACTACTCTCAAAAGTTTATTTTTAAGAGGCACAGCATTCCCACACCTCTGGCAAAGGTACCACAGATTAGAACTGCTAACAACAGTAACGTGATGCCCTATGATTTGCCACCAAGCAAGAATCATGTCCACCAAGAAGCCAACAAGCTTTTCTAAAACCATACTTTTGAGATCATGTATCTAAAAACTATCATACATTTAACAATGTCTTGTCTTCCAAGGGTAGCCAAAATAATTAAAAAATGAAAACCACATGAGAAGTCTTTGCCATTACCTGCTTGCAACAATGAGGGCTATAAAATTCTGGAATCCTCAGGATCCTGACAAAAATCCTTGAACTGAAATAAACCATATGAAATGCATGGTTTGGCTTACTCTTTTAAACGTTAAAGACTTTCTTTTGTTCATGAAGATTTATTCAACCACCATATCTGGTGAGTAAACTGCTTTAGATAAGTTTGTTTATTCAAACAAACTTACATTACTGTCAGCAGCACATAAGTTATTTTAACTGTATTTAGAAACTTGTATTTTTGCCATAAATACTTTCTTTAAAGCTTTGAGAAAACTCCACAAATCTTTGGCAACATTGACAAATTTACACTGAAATCCAAACCTTGGCCAGGCAGCAGTGAGGCTTAATAGAGCAGTGGGTCAACCACATCATCCACAGCCATGCTGCTCACCCTGGCTGGGTGTTCAGTGGGCAGAATAGGAAATTCCCCTCATGCGGAGTGACACTAGATTCACACCATCTCCCCAGCCCAAAATGGGGCTGGGGGCTCGATTGCTATATAAATCTGTATTCTTACTAAGCCCTCTAAATGGTTTTTGTTGTCATTGTTGTAGCAAATAACTTTATTCTACACATACCAAGACATATGCAATTTTGATAATGCATACTTGTTCAAAAGAGATACAATCTAACCTGAGAATCTTTCACAAAACAAAAGCCTCCCAACCAAAAGGAGCAAAGCAGACTATCTGTGGTATGTTCTGTGTAACGTAACTGCTCTGCTGAATCAGAGCAAAGACTCAACTAGTTCAGCAACCTGTTTCCAACAAAAGCCATCCAGCTGCTTCTACAAAGCATGCAAACTGTAGAAAGCAACAGCCATCCCTCACTGTTTCCTTCACCACCTAATGTTCAGAGGTATACTATGTATCCTCCATGGATGTGTTTAACTCTGGTTGACTCTGAGACAGTGACTGTGTTGTATGACGTAAGAATGTTTGACGAGAAGAACATTTGTTTACATTAGCTCAAAACACACTTTATTGGGAAATAGCTTTTAAAAAGCTGTTGAAAAACAACAGTATGACAACTATAGCACTCTATTCAGGATCCCAGAGTAAGAAAAAGTTACCTTCAAGCTAAAAACAAGCAGATTGTTAAAAAACAAAATCTCCAGATTAGGTGAATGTACAAAATTGGGGGGGGGGAGGGAATCTAATGCAAACAAATGTAAAGCCAATCACACTTTGGGGCAAAATCTCTAATACTGATCTACACAATAAAGAAAATGAATGTGTCCATTTAGAACAGAACAGCATAAAAAAGTTGATGTCAGAGATTTGTTTTGCAAACAAATTAAAAATAAGAGCCATTATCTTCATGTCTTTCCATAAATTTATGGCGTAGATGCAATATGGAACATGGACAGTACTGCGTCAAGAAGGCCACCAAAAACCTGGAAAAGGTGCAAGAAAGTCTCACAAAAATCGAGGGATTGGAGCACTTTTTAAAAAACAAAGTTCCTGAAGCAAAGTTCTTAACTCAAGGTACTATTTCTGGGTTAGCGGAGTCTGTAACCTGAAGCGTCTGTAACCTGAGGTACCACTGTACATCTTTATCCCAAGCATAATTAACTTCAAAAGATGTGTCAGTGATCACCAGTTTAGATGACTTTAAAGGGAGATTGGAAAAAGTCAAAGGGTAGCACCACCAATGGCTATTAGCAACAACAATTAAATGGAACCTCCGTATTGTACATATTGCAAATTTTGGCAGTCTTCCCTTCTACAGCCCCAAAGGCCCTTCTGAGGTTTTGTTACAGTCAAGCAGCATGTCGATCCCATGAAATAAACGTGTACGTATGAATGCATGCCTTGAGCCAGTAAAGCCTTCCAGTACCGTTTTCTGCCCTGGGTTCGTGCTCTTTCCCAGCTCCCTTTTCAAAAGCAACCGCCCTGCCACTGCTGAATACAGGATGAAAAACCTAACTTTGGGGAGCATAGGGACGGTTTGCTCCAACCGAGGACCTCCCCAGGGGGCTCCTTGCACCACCCCTTCCCGCCAGCCTGGCACGCCTCCCCTTCCCATCAGGAGCTGCCTTTGCCCCTCCCAGCTGCCCCCCCACTTCCCACCTTCGCCCCCCCTGCACTGTGGGCCGACCCCACCCCTCATGCCCCCCCCCACCAGGCCCCGCGCTCCCTTCAGCCTCAGCCCCTCTCGCCGCCCTGGGCCCGGCCTGCCCCGCTGCTCCCTTACCGTTCTGACACAGCCCCACACCGCCCGAGGCTCTGAGGCTGGCGGGCCCCAGGCTGGGCCCTCCCGGGAAGGAGGCGCCGGCTGAGCCGAGGGGCGGCGGGGGGAACCCTGTCGGGGGCACCGACATGGCGCGGCTCCTCCCCTTCCTCGGCTACTCCGGAAGGCGGCGGCGTGGCCCGGAGGAGAAGCAAGGCCTCCAACGGAACCGACTCTGAGAGGAACGCGCCGAGGACTCGCGACGTCGTTCCTCGGAAACCGACGCGCGACGTCTCCGCCGGCGCCGCTCCTTCGCAGCAGCAGCAGCCGCCCCAGCCCACAGCGACCCCTAGAGGCGGCGGCCAGCGCGAACGCTTCCTCCGTCAACGGGGAAGATTCGCGCTGGAACTTCTTGGCGGTTCTCTTCGCCGTCAGCGCCCGGCACTCCGCGCATGCGTGCTGGAAAGGCCCGCTGTTAGAAAGGGGGAGGGAGGTCTGCACCTGTATGCGTGCAGGTAACGGAATGAAGCGGGATTAGGGGCGGTGCTTTGCTGGGGGAATGGAGCGCGCCGCTTCAGGGGGCAGGTGGGTGGGCGGACCGTATTTTGGAATATATTGCACTGCTGTTCCTCTTGTGGATGTGTGCAAATGGAAAGCTAGCAGTCGAAAAATCTTCACTAAAGCTCCTCCACAACTGCTGAGTTGACTTTCCGGGCTCGCAGACGGCTTTTAGATATAGAGACAGGAGGCGCATTCAAAACCGCACTTCCCCACCTGCTGTGTGGAGTGGTGCAATCCAGCCGCAGAAAGGAGCCTGACCTGGAAGAGAGAACTAAGACGTCGGGTGCCTCGTTCCTTGCCCTGCAGACGGAGCTCTGATATCAGTAGGGCCAAGGAGGGGGTACACTGGAGGCGTGTCAGGGACAGAAAATCAAGGCACAGATCCGGACGATCCATGACCTTTCCAGTCCCCCAAACAAAATCCTCAAATCAGGGACAAAACCGCACGACTCTGGAAGCTGGCTGCTGAACTTCCCCCTCCCATTCTTCCTCTTTTATAAGAAAGCGGTAGCTGAATGTATTTCTGTGGTTTGCTGCTTTTTTTTTTTGGCATTTATTTTGAAAGCCTCATAAATTATCTTCCATATGTAGCATTCACCCTGTGATTAAAACCATCCAGGAAATCCAGATGTGCTGGCAGAAGGAACACCAGACTCCCAAGTAAATTCCATATGAACCTAGATCCATTTTTTCCTTCATTGATAATGAATGTGGCCACATTAGCAGGATCTGGCTATTCAGCCTCTATACAATTAAAGGCATTGTTCAGCCAGCAACATATGAACACACTTATCAAGCCATACATTGTCTGTATCCTGTTTCAAGCAATGCTAAATCCGTGATGATTTTATGTAAGCACTTGACTAAAATGTTTCTAATCAATACCAGTAAACTTTTTCCCCAGCTGCACAATATTTCCTTTCCTTTAAAAAAAAATCCAGAGAGAATAATACTCAGGCAATTATTTGATCCACATAATGCTTCAATGGTGTTGTTCCCTTTTTGCTGTACAATGAGAAATGAAATGGGTGCAGCTGTATTCTACCTTTTCTATCTTAGTTCTCTTTTTAAAAAATCAGGGTTAGTATTGTTTTTCCATAAATTTCAGGCAACTTCTCCAAACAAACTTAATTCTTGACATGAGGTAGAGTGAAAGTTTTTGTTGCCAGCTGCTGGCTTATATGCACAAATGCAAAACCACGAATGGAGCATAGCAACAAATGAGACCAGTAACAACTTTCAGACTTTGTATAAATCTTGGCCTCGACCTGTGGAACATTGGAAATATATAAGGCAGGGAAGGGGGACTGCAGAAGAAGAAGAAGAGTTTGGATTTGATATCCCACTTTATCACTACCCAAAGGGGTCTCAAAGCGGCTAACATTCTCCTTTCCCTTCCTCCCCCACAACAAACACTCTATGAGGTGAGTGGGGCTGAGAGACTTCAGAGAAGTGTAACTGGCCCAAGGTCACCCAGCAGCTGCATGTGGAGGAGCAGAGACGCAAACCCGGTTCACCAGATTACGAGTCCACTGCTCTTAACCACTACACCACACTGGCTTACTACACCACCACTGCAGGCCCTTCAGGCTTGTCTACCTGCCCTCAGAACTCTCCCCAAGCCGCACTGCTGCTTCACATCCTGAGTGCCTAGCTGGCATGTGTCTTTGGAATGGCAATGCCTCCTTGAGAGGATGAAGGCTAGAGGAAAGTGTGTGCATGTATAAACTAGCTTATTGGACAAAGGTAAAATTGACTTTTGTTGCTCTGTCCACTTTTGCCTCCGCACCTACTTTTGCCACCTGTCATGGATGTGTGGCCTGAGATAGGAATGCAGAATTCAGACTGAAAACGTTTCCCAGCCAGATTTAAGGCTTTCAGTGCAAATAAGGTCATGGCCAGCCAGCGGTGGAGCAAGTGGACCGGGCGCCCGGGGGTGGGGCCAGCCGCTCATGGGGGCACCGCGGGGCCTCCAAGGAGTCTGCCTGTCTCCTCCCACTCAGCCGCCCTACAGCTGAGGGGGAGGCAACAGGCGGACCATTTGGATAGCGTGGAGCCTGTGGGTGCTCAAGCCACTGCGTCACTCCCAGGAGAGACGTGTGGCTTGGGCGCACTGCAGGCTCCATGGTGAGTGCTGCCTGGCATTTTGCCACCCCCCTCAGTGGGAACACCTGGGGCAGACTGCACCTACCGCACCCCCCTTACTATGCCCCTGTGGCCAGCAGACCTCAATGTGGGAGAGATCAACACAATCACAAAGGAAAACTTGGCTGAGTGGCCGTACCAGCGGCCCACAGGAATGTGCACATTTTTCAGTTTTGTCTTATGCAATTTAAGGGCTTGGGATACATTTTACTTCTAGAGCAGCCACCCAATTAAAGAAAGCTTGGTTGATTAACTGTTCACCATTGTTGACACAGCATATTAAACCAACGCTGTCTCAGTATCTTCTTCAGAGGTTCTGGACATTGATCCAGTGACCTGGTGTTTAAAAAGTGAGAACAATTTTTAATAAATGTTTCCCCACTCAAAAAACAAAGGCAACAAAAACCATTAGCAGCTGCTAAAAGCCAGTTTAAATAATAATAAAAGTATTGGACATAATTTGCAAATCTTCAGGGGACACACTGTAGCTTCTCTAGGGATACATGGATGGTCTAGCAAACTGCTTTAAGGGTGTGTGTGTCTTTACATACACTCTAGCGGTATGTAAACTATCAAATAAATAAATAAATATTCTTCATACTTTTTTAGTTTCTAAAATTTTTTTCCCCTTCCCAGGTTGAAAAGCAGTTTTCAATGGATATTTCCAAGGAAGTGTGAATTTGTCCACTAGGGGTAGCTGTTGCACACCAATAGCATATGTGCTGAGAAGCCCACAATACATTTTAAACTATACTAAACAAAGCAGGAGAAAGAAATGTACAGACCTATACACTGAAGCAACAACATTCATAATAAAACTTTAAAACTTTAATTAAAATATAATACAATTCAGGGAATGAACAATAATCAGCAGCCAGGGTGAAGAGGCATGGTTTTAGCCAGTGATGGAGGTTTTAAAAATACACTGCTGCAAAATAAAAATATTATTTCCTCACCTCTTATCTTGAAACAGGAATAGAGTATTGCCAGGACCACTGTATAGAAAATCATGTGTGGAGCTGTGGTTTAATTTATTTATTTTTTGAATTTGCATTTTATTTATTTGTTAACATTCGTATATTACATCGGTAAATGTTGGCATATTACATTACAGGACTTACTATAATATAATTTCCAAGATGTATACAAAAATTATATACAAATTTTATATACCTAGAAAGAAAATGAAACAAAAAAGAAAGAAAGAACAAAGAGAAAAAACAAAAACAAATCCCCCCAAATCATATAGATACCAACACACTAGACTTCCTGTCTATCCCATTGTATATTCCTTTTTTACAAATGAATGTACTCTTATTATTGTATATTTCTTTACATTTTATCTAATACATTCCTATATCAATATGTTGGAGCTGTGGTTTAATTTTAATGTATTCAGAACGCACAGAAATACAGGGAAAGTATTTGAATTAAAGGAATGTCTTGAAGTATATTGCAATTCTGTTATTCCTCTTGCATCCACTGTCCAGGGACAACAGGTTAGTCATAGCTCAGTATTCTTTCGGACAAGGAGGGGAGATTCAACTACTCTGCTGCTGCTCCTTCTCTGGTCCATGAGTGGGCCCAGGTTAGACTCACTCTTGATGCCATTTCTCAGAAACATGGAATGCAACCTCCTGGTCACCTTAGGTCCTCTGGCCAATACAGAAGCCAGCGAGTGCCTCCCCTTCTGCTCTCCAGTTCTAGCGTAGCTATGTCAGGGAGGCTGATGTTTCGAAAGGAAGTAGGTGGGCTGATGGGAAATGTTTGCCTACTGCCATTTTGTTTTGCGGAAGCTGGCAGAACTGCACTTTCCACTGAAGTGAACAGGAGGAGACTCTGCGCTCTCAAGTCTGCAGATGCTGCATCAGTGTACAGTGGAACCTTGGTTCTCGAACGCCTTGGTACTTGAACATTTCGGCTTCCGAACATTGAAAACCCGGAAGCAAGTGATATGGTTTTCGAATGTTTTTCAGAAGCCGAATGTCCAATGCAGCTGCGCCTGTGCCAACTGGAAGCTGCGCCTTGGTTTTCGAACATTTCGGAAGTTGAACGGACTTCCAGAACAGATTATGTTCAAGAACCAAGGTACCACTGTATGTGTCTTTGACCTTTCAAGCGGACCAATGCTGTGTAGTTTGCCCCCCCCCCGGCTTTTCTATGGTGCTAAAAAGTACTGGTAAATACAGATCACAGATCTCTTGCTTGTCTTCTAAGCAAGCTCTAGCTGACTGCTAGGTCGTCATGAAATCAGCACAGATGCTCTTGGCCAGGAGATTGACATTGGAAGGCTTTGAAAGGAAATGTATTTAAGGAGGGATTAGGAGGAGGAAATGAAGGAAGCTTGGTATGTGAGGAGCTCTGATGAAACATTTCAGCTAGGTCCATAAATGACTGGACAGCAGTCAGAACAGTTTCATCAAAGGGCTTAATGGATACTTGATCCACAAGTGTCAAACTTGGAAAGTCCCTTGGCTGGTTGTGTTGCCACTAACATGCAGATTCACAAGGGCACTAATCTAAGTCAGTAAGTCTCGAAAGGAACACCTGTGGATCCTTACTGTTCCTGGGAGTGTAAAGATAGGTGGCATTCTCCTGCAAAGGAGCACGTGATTTTATTCTCAATGAACTGCAAGATTAAATGTGGTCTCTGAAAGGATAAGGTTTGCTATCAATTTATCCTTTTCTTGCTCCTGGCAATAAACCGCAACGACAGAAAACCATTCCACATTTGCTTGCAAAGCTGCATGCATAATAAGACAAGCAACTTTATTTTAAGGCAGCTACTGGGACCATATAAACCTGGTTAACTATTTTAAATAGTAACTCTGCAGAAGGTGAAATCCTACAAAACAATGATAGACGCATGTCCTCCAAACAATCTGTGCTGGTCCCGGGGGGGGGGGTGTGTTACCGTGAGGCGAGGTCAAAGTCCAGTCCTGGGCCGAGGGTCTGGAGACTGTCCACCAAGGGGGAAGCGGGGTCCAAAGCAAGAAGCCGGGCGTGGTCGGGAACTCCGGAAAAACAGGTCTGGGTGCTGGCAGAAACAGATTTCCAACGTCGTTGCTCCCGCAACCTGGGACTGGGCTGACTGGCCTTTATCTCCTCTGAGGCCAGGGGCGGTCCCGGCCCACAGGTGACCCGCCTCTCCTGGCCTTAAGGTGAACACTCCTCCTGAGAGAAACCAGTTCCCTCCGCCTCTCTGCCCTGAGCCTCTGCAGCTCTGGAGAGGCTGGAGGGTTACTGGACCCAGGGGGAGGCTCACCTTCCCCTGCCAGGGCTGGGAGAGGCGCACCTGCAGGCAATGGGTCCTCAATCACCTCCGGAGCCAGAGTGGATACATCTGGTGTCTGCTCCTGAGGACCCTTCAGATTCAAGCCCCTGCCCCGGCTCAGCCGGCCCTGGAGGCGGGGACTCCTCAGACTCAGCTTCTGAATCAGATTCCAAGGCCATCACACAATCAGTAGAAGCTGGTGTGTATAAGTGGGGGGAGGGGAAAGTGACAAAGTTGAATTCAAGTAGTAAAAATTAAAAGACTTCACAGAGCTGGACCCATAAATGTAGACAGTGTGGAAAATGACAATGGGGAAACTGTAACAAAGGATGGATCTCCGCAAATATTCTGGCATGTACTTAGGCTTCATTGCAGTTGTGAATGGGATCTGAGAGAAGTTAATGGTTTTGGCGCAGAGTTTTGGATGTCTCCCGATGACTTGTTTATTGAGCATTTATCCTGATTGATTTGCATGGTGGTTACATTACTTCCCGACACTTTCCTTGCCGCAAAAAGTCCAGGTTTTTCTAATTTGGTCCATTGCCACAGGAATGCTTTAATTGCATGAACCTAACCTGTCAGTATGCAACCAAATCCCTCCTGCAAAATAGCGACAGTCTGGATGGGGCCCTAAATATTGGCAAGAGAAAGTGCTCTAGTCAAAAGCAGTGCGTGACTAGAGCATAAAAAATATTTTAGTTGAGGATATGGAGAGAAGCCATAGATTTTCATAATGGATAGGGAGACAGAATAGATCACACCTGGGGGCCAAATGTGACCCTTTAGAATTCTGGCCAGTGGAACACATACTCTCACTGGTCCTCTAGGCACTCCAAATGTTTTTGCCGTGCTGAAATAAGACTTGATTCAAGTTTAGCAGGAGCTGCTGGCTTACCCATGTGATGAGCTATCAGAAATGCAGCTTGGAACATCTTTCTTGCAATGGTATATCCCCACGCTCTGCCTACCCAATGCAACGTGGCCGTTGGGCTCTCCTGGCCAAGAAATTGTATAGAAGACTTCTGGTTCAGGCTGGGATTTTGTCTGAGGAACACGGTCTTCCTCAATTTGAGGGGTTTCTGTGTGTCCCTCCACTGCTGACTCCATAGCCCAGTATTGAAACATAGATTAAAGAAGGGGAGCAAATTAGAAGAAATAAAGGGAGAGACCTGAAAGCTTTCCTGCCTAATCAACAGTCCAAACTGGTATGTTGATGAGTATAAAGTGTAGTCAAGGACAGAAGAGCTGATGAGGAAATATGTGCTGCTCATTCTTAAGCAAAGTGTTGGGGAGGAGTTCAGCCTCCCCAGAAAGCAACATGGCGTTGATGCAGTAATAGTGTATCAGTGGTGAATTTATACTGGACCGTCCATATGTCATTCAGCTTTATTTGTTGTTCTGCCACACATGCCCAGTGTTACAGCATTATTGCCATCTGGTGGCGTAATCTTGTGCTATGAAACACAACCAAAGCGGGACAAAAAATTGTGTTTGTGGTATATAAAGTTACAGGATTTCAGCAGGACATTGTGGGGCACGCACTGTTTGGAAATGAAGCAGTATGTTGACCCCAATAACATAACGAAAGCTGAATTAAAAGGATGCTTGGAGGGTCCCCCTAGTAATTGTTCACACCTCCTTTTAGGTGCACATCTCACAGAGCAATTCAGCACATTTGTGCATTCAAGAAAAGAAACAATCTGTTCAGCCGCTTCAAAGAGATCAAGTATCCCTACCCCCACCCAAAAACCACAAAAGCAAAGGGGTAAGAACCCAGCCAATAGTTTGTATACAGTTATTCAATTTGATGATTGGGAAAAACTGTGGAAAGAAAATTTAAAATTTACTGCATGTACGGCGTTGAAGGAAAATGTTATGAAAATGTTTTATAGATGGTACATTACACTGGTAAAATTAGCAAAAACGTATAAGACATGTAATAAGTGTTGGAAATGTAAAGAAAAAGAAGGAACATTTTATCATATGTGGTGGGAATGTAAGAAAGTGAAAAGTTTCTGGGAAGCGATATACAATGAATTGAAAAAGATGTTAAAATATACTTTTGTAAAGAAACCAGAAGCTTTTCTTTTAGGGATTACAGGAAAGGAAATAAGAAGAAAGGATTGTAAACTTTTCCAGTATGCAGTTACAGCCGCAAGAATTTTATTGGCCCAGAAATGGAAACAAGAGGAAATACCGACGATAGAAGAATGGAGAATGAAACTGACAGATTATGCGGAATTGGATAAACTAACTGGGAAAATTAGATATGTGCGAGACCAAAAGTTCATCGAAGACTGGGGAAAGTTTGTAGAATATCTGAAAAGTGTGTGTGGTGTGCAAACAACACTAGTGGGGTTTCAAGAAGCACTGTAAAAGTTGAGATGTATTGTTAAAAAGAAATAGAAGGGGGAGGGAAGACAAATGGCAATACAAATGAAGGGAATGCATACTGAAGAGATAAATATGGATGATTGCCAGAGAAGCTGAAGGAAGTCCAAAAAGAGATAATTTGTTAAAATTTGGATAAAATTGTATAATTGTGTTGGAAAATTAATAAAAAATTATTTGAAAAATAGATAAATAAAGAGGGCACATAGTGCGATAAAAAAAAATAGATTGCATACAGTGACACCTATAATTACAATTGTATTTATAGGTCTATAGGTCTCACAACCTTAGACGCAGCACGATTGGTTGGAGAACTTAACAGCACACGCTTAACTTCCACTCCAGCGGTGTTGCACAGAAGTTACCCTGCTCTCATTTGGAGCTCTCTGTATTTTATTCATATAGGTTTCTAATTCTTCTGTGCTAGAGACCTAATACATTTTATTCATTCTTCCCGCGGCTCAGTGCGGCCACTTTTTGTTCTCCTTTTACATTCTGTGTATACTTAACAGCTACCAACTGCTCTGTTGGAATGAGGATGAGAGTTTGTAAGGAGTCTCTCCTCTATTACCGCAAACAGCTCTCTGGTCTTCTGCCAGCGTCTTTAAGGCTACCCCACTGTGCTCAAACCACTTGTGTTTCAGATCCTTTAGGTCTCTCCTTGGCTATCCAATTCCATGCACTTGCTTTCTAGCAAGGCCTCCTAACAACATGATAGCACAAAGCTGAGCCCTGGGACTTTAAACAGTTAAAAACAGGTCCTCTTATCTTAGCATGAAAACATTTAAGGAGTGAGGATATTGGCAGTAGCTTCTGGCCTGGTAATTTCATTTACAGATATCATGGAACGAGTATCAGTTTTACAGCATGGCTTATAACTGAGGATTTTCCAATGAGCGGATATTATTCCAGAGAGAATGAAACACCATCAACATAAAACAGTGATGCCTCATAGTTTCTTTTCTCGAAAATCTCCATATAAACTAGTGAGCAGGGTTTATGTTTGCAAAGCACATTTGGGATGCATTCCAGAATCCACTTACTTAAGAGGAGTCCAAATGACATCAGTGGGACTCCTTCAGATTAAGTGGCTTGTGGCTTTCATTGCCTTCCTTGCCTGCACATGCTATACACACTTTGTCAAAGCTGTGTTGGTGGTTTCTGTCTTACAAAAATCACTCATATTTTAGTTCAGTAGCTATTTAAAGCATGCTATACAAACAAAGAGGAATGCTTTAAAGAAGAAGATACCTTGAATTAGTTTCTTCTAATAGACAAATCCCCAAAATTCAAAATGTCTAGAAGAAGAGGGGTTATTACATGCGCCCTAACTTGAAGATTATAACCCCAAAGTGCAGTATGAAATTATTTCCAACAAAGCACCATAAGTTAGAGATGCACCTAACTCATGATTATTAAGAGGGGAAGATGTGAAGGCAATAAATGACTCTTGGAGCCACATTTTGCTGGTCCCGGGGGGGGGGAGGGGGGTTACCGTGAGGTGTGGTCAAAGTCCGGTCCTGGGCCGAGGATCTGGAGACTGTCCACCAAAGTAAGTAAGGCAGCTACTGGGACCATATAAACCTGGTTAACTATTTTAAATAGTAACTCTGCAGAAGGTGAAATCCTACAAAACAATGATTGACGCATGTCCTCCAAACAATCTGTGCTGGTCCCGGGGGGGGGGGTGTTACCGTGAGGCGTGGTCAAAGTCCACTCCTGGGCCAAGGGTCTGGAGACTGTCCACGAAGGGGGAAGCGGGGTCCAAAGCAAGAAGCCGGGCGTGGTCGGGAACTCCGGAAAAAACAGGTCTGGGTGCTGGCAGAAACAGGTTTCCAACGTCGTTGCTCCTGCAACCTGGGACTGGGCTGACTGGCCTTTATCTCCTCTGGGACCTAGGGCGGTCCCAGCCCACAGGTGACTCGCCTCTCCTGGCCTTAAGGCGAGCACTCCTCCTAGGAGAACCTAGTTCCCTCCGCCTCTCTGCCCTGAGCCTCTGCAGCTCAGGAGAGGCTGGAGGGTTACTGGACCCAGAGGCAGCCTCACCTTCTCCTGACAGAGCTGGGAGAGGCGCACCTGCAGGCAATGGGTCCTCAATCACCTCCGGAGCCAGAGTGGATTCATCTGGTGTCTGCTCCTTCAGATTCAAGGCCCTGCCCCGGCTCAGCCGGCCCTGGGGGCGGGGACTCCTGTGCAGGCTGGGATTCCTCCGGTTCAGCCTCTGTATCAGATTCCCAGGCCATCACACACATGTAGAAAGCCCTACCACCCAGCCTGATAGCAGCTCATATCCTTTGGCAATCCAAACCCAACATGCAGTAGCTTGCAAACAACCTGTGTGCTACTCACAGCTTCATTGGATGGAAGGTATGCTATGCAACATCCTTGTTGCCTGGGTCATTCTAACCTTATCTTCCTGACTGGTTGAGCACTCCTGCATATGAACAATGGTGGCAACTCTAGCTTCTCTGTCCTGCTGGACAGCTCCTCTGTCACAGCGATGTTTAAAAAAGTACAGTTATCACCAGAATTCTCACTTGTGTGCCCATAGTTCTGTAGAGATAAGGGAAGACTGGTGTAACCCTATTTGCATTTTTGAGCTGTGTTCCAATGTTGGGGCTTATATACTCCTGGCGTCATGCTATGATTAGCTATCGAGTTAGTCAGAATCCTATTTTCCAATGAAGGTGGCAGGGAAATAACAACAGGAGGCTCCTCATGGCTCCAGAGGAAGAGTTCAACTTACCCCTTCTGCCACTCAAGTATATACTCATCTTTAGCTTCCTCCTCCTCCTCCTTGCCATCATTACCACCCATGTCAGGAGAATCAGAGGCCTTGTCAAAAACCAAATCCTAGTAGTCAATGCACACTGTTCATTTTTAGCCAACACACACAATATGCAGTCATGTAAGCGGGTGGGTAGCAGGCAGGTAAGGGAGAAAGGTGTTACTATCAGGCTCATATTCAATTTTGAGCCAAAGAGGAGCTTACAGGGCAATAACGCTCACCTCATTTTGCAGGCAGTCTTTACAAAATTTCCAAATCTTGTATTTCGTATTAAAAAACTCGGCTGACATTATTACATAAAATGCATGTAGCAAGGCTGTTCAACTAGGTCTAATCAACTAGGGTTGGTGCTAGAATTAGTTTGCTAATCAACTAGGGTGGCAGGACTACTTTTTGTTTGTTGTAAATTGTTAAAATTAGCTGCAGTGCTAACTTAGACGCTAGGTAGAGTTGATTTTACATTGCTTCATTACATTACTTGAGTTTACATGGCTTCAAAATCTTTTTCATTATACAAGACTGTACTGCTATTCATTTTTGAGCTGGCAAAGCATAGTGGTCAGGCCTGAGCTAGGAACCAGAAAGCTCCTTGCTCAGATTTTACTTGACCCACAAACTCTCTAGGCAGAGGCTATTCTCTTAGTCTCAGCCCCACAACTACTGTATGAAGCCAGCCTTACCATGAGCCATGCTCAGCACAGATCCGCAGGAGTGGCAGTTTGAGTGCCTCCCACCCACTGTCTGCTGGGCCACCCACAATATTGGCAACTGACTAGCCAGTCACCTGACCGTTGCTGCAACCAACTGCTTCTCCCCACTCCTGCTGATGCTACCGCCCAATTGATTGGTTGTCAGCAAAGCAATGGAGGCACAGATACTCTCAGGAATGCGTGATCATGCCCATTGTTGCTGTGATCACCTTGGAAAGCACCTGTGCCACAGTTTCTTTGCTGCAATGGCAGCAAATGCTATTTAAGCAGTATTTTAAACAGGCACAGGGTGACCTTGTACACAATGCCTCACCCTGAGGAAGGACCCCAGAACATTGCGTTGGGCTTGCCAAAGGTTGTAAGACAGAGGAGAAGAGGGCATTGGACTGTTCTGCCCAGCTCAGGCAATATGATGCTTGGTGCAGACCTTGGCGGAGATAATCATGCTGGCCTTCCATGCTCCAATCCTTTGTAAGAATTATTGAGATGAAGTAAGTTGGAGTTGGACAATCTGTTTCTGGACTCCAGCACCCATTAACCCCAGTCAGCATAGCCAGTTCGGGATGCCAGAAGTTCATACCCAAAAACATCTGGAGGCCTACATGATGCCCATCCCTGATATAAGAGAAGCATTTGAACACTTGAAATATGTTATATCACTCAGAAGTACTGCCATTTAATGCACATTTGCTTTTAGCCCACAAAGTTTTTGTGCTTCCCTCCCCCCAAATGAAGACATTTGCAAAACCATTTTAAAAACAACAAAATGATTCTCTACACTGATTGTCCTAAGAACATCCAAATCTAAATTTATGGATTGACTCACTAAAAGCTACAATGCAATGACTTTAAGAAGAAAGTTTGTTCCTTGCCCAAAGACATTAGTGGTGCATTACGGACGACATGGAAAATGTAGCTTTTAATGGAAACTGCAACTAAACCATGTACTATTAGCACTGCAAATGCCATACTTTGATAAAGGATCTGTCACTCCCTGAATGAACTGTCTACGATGTCGTGTTGAAGGAATCAGTTGTTTTTGTACAGTCCCCTCCCGAACTGAAAAGAAAATCAACAGATTGACTTGGATGAAAAGCATAAGAATAGTCAGCATGAATGTTGTTATGATTCTTTTGTGACTAGAAGTTATATAAGAATATTTAGTATACATTTTCAAGTAGCTGGCAAATGGCAGAACAAGCCTCTTTTGAGAAAGAATTATGATGCAGATCTCTAGATGTTTAATTACCGTTACCGCATTCATATAAGGAGACAGATGTTTCCCATCAGAGATGAGAAGAGGTGTCTAGGAAGGAAAACGTATTTCCTTGTAAAGCATGTAATGAATGGCAAAACATTCACATGAATGAACATGTTAGACCCAAGTGTTTCTTCAATATCCAAATCAGGGTAGGATGCTTCCATACCTGCCTTCCTCCCTTTCTGAATTCCCTCCTGGATTTAACAACTCAGATCACCTTAGCCTGTTGTATAGCAGCACCAACGTACTGTATTACTTCAAACTTAAATTTCCAGATTTTGTAAAGCAGGTGTGATTTGATGGTTGCTTCTTAAACTCCTTTCCCGTCCTCAAAATCCCATGTGAAAATTTCACAAGAATCTGTGAATAATAAATTGTCTTCCTGAAATTTCACTGCAAGTTTTTAAAATATAAAGTATTATGATGAAAATTAACCAAAATGCACATAAAAGACTCCCCCCACCATGTTAGTTTCACTGGGTGCAGCTTATTCCATTTCCCAGACATTTCCTATCTATTTCTGCATTGCATTTGAGCTTTCACATGGTGAAAATCATGGGAGTAAAGTGACAAAATTTGTGGTGGCATACAAAATTTGGGGTGGCATATAGTTTTCTGGCTACTTTCTTGGGGGAATAACGGGGGAAGAGAAGTATGCATGTATTGAAAGAGTGAAGGAGGAGTGATGTTGTCCAATGATGTTCATTGTTGTGTCACACTACGGCAACTGCTGTGAATGAAATTTAGCATGACATGCTGGTACAGTGGTACCTCAGTTTAAGTACTTAATTCGTTCCGGAGGTCCGTACTTAACCTGAAGCTGTTCTTAACCTGAAGCACCACTTTAGCTAATGGGGCCTCCTGCTGCTGCTGCTGCGCCGCCGGAGCACGATTTCTGTTCTCATCCTGAAGCAAAGTTCTTCACCTGAAGCACTATTTCTGGGTTAGCAGAGTCTGTAACCTGAAGCGTATGTGTAATGGTTCAAGGGGTTGCTCGTGCGTAAGTTGTCGCCACTCCTGGCTAGGTTACCTGGGTGAACCCTTTCTGTCTGGACAGCCTCTCTCCCGTGGCTGCCTCAATCGCTGGCAGAATCCGTCAGTGGGCGTTTCTTGAACTTCTTCCAGCAAAGAAGTTATTTGACGCCTAGTCTCGTCCTACTCTCCCTGCGCGGAAGTCTTCTGCGCAGGGAGGGTGTGGGCAGCGGAGGACCCATGCTCTCCCCGCTGGTCTCCGGCGAGGAGTCCTGGAGCCCCCTCGCCGATTCCCCCTTCTGCCCCCCTTCTCCACTGGTGCTACGCTGATTTCCTTCCCCAGCAGATGGGCTGTCTGTCTCCCTACTGGGACCCTCTCCGGCATCCCTCTGGAGCCTTCCCTCTGCCTCTGGCTCCGATGGCAGTTCCCTGACAGTATGTAACCTGAAGCATATGTAACCTGAGGTACCACTGTATATCAAACAAAAAGCTAGTTCCATAATACTACAGGCACTACAATGTGAAAGGAGCATTCAAAAACAGGACAGAAGCACTAACATTACAATCAGGAAAACTAATGTGCTATTCCCCATGTCAGAATGCACCCCATGTCTTCTTTTCAATTCAGTTTACACGCAGGTCCCGCTATCAGAACGCTTATTATACACAAATTCAGTTATCTAAAGATAAAGAATTATGCCTACACACACATCTGATTCACATATCCAAACAAGCTGAGTTTCCCCACTTGCTTACTTGTTTGTGCTTTTATGGACAACAACAGCCATTTGGGGGCAAAAATCACGGAGAACGGGAGCGGGGAGAGAGATTGCACAAATCAGGGATCTGGAGAGATCAGACAAATCAGTTTTTCCTTTGTCTCTGTTTGGCTGGTTGCAGCAATTTAGGAAGAAACTCTGGAGGAAGAGTGGAGAGAGATCATGGATTAGAAATGTTCCCATAGGAAATAATGGAAACTGGGGGCTCTTTATGCAAACACTCATCCAATGAACAATTTCCTAGGAATGCATTGTGTTTGGAAAGCGAGACCTAAATGCATTTTTAATAAAATGCACCCAACTTTTGGTCTAACATCTTGTTCACAGCAGTGCTGACACACATTAATGCTGTTGTAGAAAAAGAAAAAGAAAAACTTCAGGGAAGGCTGGTGATCTGCTGCTGCTGCCAGGCTTCAGATTACTGCTGCCCCTGTTGTGCTCTCCCAAGCCAACATTCCCAGCATGTCTGTACTGCTGTCTGAGCGACATCTACACTGGCTTGGTCATGTCCACAGAATGGAAGATAGCAGGATCCCCAAGGATGTGCTCAATGGGGAGCTGGCTCAGGCACCAGGCCCATTAGCAAACCAACTCTGTGTTATGAAGATCTCTGCAATCGTGACGTGAAGGCCAGCAATATCAACCTTCTCATGTGGGAATCCCTTGCAGACTACTGCAGTGCCTGGAGACAGGCAGTCAGGTTGGACATCCATAGCAGTGACCAGAGGAAGAATGACCACTGGGAGGAGCACACAGAGAAGAAACACCATGGTGCATCTGCAGCAGTACAACCGGATGCCTTCATCTGCCTCAAATGCAACAAAACATGTCTCCCCCATGTTGGTCTCTACAGCCACAACAGGCACCACAGCCTTCCAACAGTTTGACGTTACCCCCAAAGGCTCACTCCTCCATTGTCTCCCAAGACAGACAGATTCCAACAACCAACAACACACACGATAAACAAAACAATACTCCCACTCACCAACTAGCAGATAAGAATAAAAGGATATTTAATAACAACAACACTGGATTTAAACTCACATATATAAAATAATTCAAAGTTAATTCTCTCTTTGCACTTTTTATTGAACCAACATTTGCAAATTCACAGAAGCCCCAATATATGGCAATCTATGACGCTGCCCTGTAAATGTCATTGCTTTATATCATCTGTTGTGGTAAATATCTTACTAGTGTTTGCAAAAGTGGATTTGTGCAGTGGGGTGTTTATGTGAGCTGAGTAGCAGCATCCATTAGTAGCTGTGAATTTACTGTTATTACACTTTGTAAAATAGATGCAAGCAACTTTGCCATTGCCATCAAAGGTGAATGATGCCCGCAGCGCAGTGAGGGGTGAACCATAGAAATAAACACAGGAGATTTGTATTGGGTTGAAATGGAACACAACTTTTTTATTGCTTACAGATGAAAGTAGGTTTTGGCCAAGGCATTGGGTATGGATCCAGTATCAAGCAACCCACACGCTGGTTGATAAATAAGCTGGGGTCAACCCAGAGCTAGAGAGTCACCCCTGACATACACCAGATGCTATGATCTTGCTTGGGCTGCCATTGGAAGAGGTACTATAGCCCATTGGCTCCCATGTGGATTCCCAGTCAGAGACTCCCCTCCCAGACCCCTGATCAGCTAAGGATCCAACTCAATGCCTTCTGTTGCCACCTGAGCCAGACCCCACCTCGGCCAGCTCACCACCAAACCATTCACATCTGCAACCAATCCCCAAGGTCCTTGGCCACCTCCTTCAACCAGAGTCCATTCCCTGCATGTCATGGACAGGCTGAATGCAGAGGAGTGGTGGGATCTCCTGCTCTGCTGCATCCAGAGGTTCTTCCTCAGATACCAACACTTGGGACCATTTGAGAAGATCCTCAGGATTGTTCTGAGGGGCCCTACCTACTCATCAGGGTCCTTGACCTCTGGGGTGTCCCTTTCGTCCTCCAAGGACTCTATTCCTGTCACAAGGTCAGGACTAGACATGATGGACCCATTGGAACACTTTGTTCAAAATGAGGGGGGAGGGACTATTGTAAGAAAAGAGCTATTACACGTTATAGATTAAAAATGAATACAATTTGATTTTGATTAAAATAGATTTGTTATGTTATGAAGACTGAATGTAGTTTAATTAATACTAATGGGTGGTTGGGTTAATTTTTCATTGTTCTACTCAACTATATCTTAACCCATGGAACTGGATACAGATTTTATTTTTGTTTTTCCTTTTCTGTTTCATCTTTTTTTCATGATTGCCTTCTTTCATCTACAGTGATTTATTAAATAGAGGAGGGGATGATCCAAAGTTAACAGACCTCTGTGGGTTCAACAGTCAAATAGACGGTTTCTGCATGTGCTGTAGAGAGAAATGAGGGCAGATGGAGTTCACCAGCCTGGGAAGGTAGCTCATCTAGAAGGAAAACTCTGATCCTAAACCTCTGCTGCCTTGTAGGATATCTTCAGGAGAAGAAAAGATCAAGGAGTAAACCCTACACAAATCCAGAGTGGAGTCTCTAAGACAGCTGGATGGTGCCTTGTACACCTCCTTCTGGCAACTCCTGCAGCCAAGCTCGTACCACAGGTATTCTCCGCTTTCCTTTGGACCACTTCAGTGAGGCCAAAAGGAAGGTCTTGTCATCTGGGCACCCCAAGACCTCCATACACACTGCACAGACTTGCACTCTGGGGAGGTCACTTTGGTGCTGCTAACACAGCAGTTTGTCTTTACACATGGAGGCACACTCCATTGTCTCCTGAGATGCCAACAACAATTACCAAATTGGCCTGAAAATTAAGCCTCACTTTTTTTTCCAAATTCTGACTGTGAAAAGTTAAAGTGCAGCTTAAATTCACGACCTTACAAAAATTGGCTTTAACAATATTTTGCTGAAACAGACATATGATAAAACAGAACGGGTTTGAGTGCCTGCGGAATTTTAAGGGAATGGCTTATATTTGGGTATTATTCCCCCCCCCCCGAATTTTAAAGGTGCAGTTTATATTCGGGCTAATACGGTACACCTGATCGTATATGCTGGTGTAAGAGCTGCTGAGATAACAAATCTGTGGTGCTTTGAATACTTAGGCAAAGGATTATAAGCCACCCTGAGAGCTCAGTTTGAGTCCCGTAGATGGGGTACATTTTTAACATAGATACGTAACAACACAGAAGTCTTAATGGGTAAGCTGAATTCTTCCTATTTAACCTCAAAACCCAGGAAGCACTTGCTCTCTTTTAAAACATGCAAACACTTCAGCATTCCATGACAATCATAATTCCAGCTCAGCTATCAAATTGTGCTGGAATATATGATTGGCATTTGCTGACCTCCTAACTCATTACTGCTGCAAGAGTTTCTCTCACTTTCATTCCGCAGCACTTGCCAAATGATGTTGTTTCCCAGTTCTAAATTATTACAGTATTAATAAGGCCAGTGATTTAGTATCTGCATTTTTATATTCACTTAGCTACAATTTCTGTATTCCATCATCTGTCCAACAGTCAGGTTGGGTGTCGGGGCAAAGATGGATGAGGGAAGCATCAAGGCATCCCCTCTAAAATTATCCACAAGAGGGCTCATTGTGAGCCATGTATTACTAGCAGTCTGGTAGCAAACATCAAACAAATGAGGAAATGGAGGGAGAGCCCATAAAACACCCCTATTTGGCTGAATGGCTTTTTAGAAAATTGAAAACTGAAACTGCCATCACCAGAGCTGACAACTTTCCTATCTGCTGCTTACAATCTAAGGGTTCTTCACATTAACTGCTTATTGAACATTCATCCTGATTTGCTTCTAGAAAGCCTACGCAGTAGTTACTGGTAGATTATGTCCAATCTTTCTTATTTGTTTACAGGGAAGGTTATATGACAATGAGCATTCATCCTGATACACCTGTTCATCATTCGTCCATCCCACACTTTGCAGTGCATTCTCCCCTTCACTTTTCTAACTGCAAAAAGTTTTCTTTTCATTTGTTTGTTTTTAAAGTAGATGCGTTGTGTTAGGGTGGCAGAGCACTTTAATCCACTTTCATTGGGCAAACCTAAATGAACAGTATGCACTTGAATAGCTCCTGCAAGATATTGAGGGTCTGGAAGCACCCTAAACCAATGGGTGTTTCATCCTGTTCCCTGGAAATGAGAGCTGGTCACAGTTCCATAGGCAAGTCTCTAATTTTTTGTACTTTTCCTGTGAATTGCTTTGAGCACCATGTATGTACAGTATATGCAAAAGAAGTGACACACACATAAAGTCATTATGACTTTATAATATGCCCCGAGCAAAATTGCCACCATGTAGAGCTCGGTTAGCCTACTCTGTAGCCACTCTTCAAAGTAATACAGGACCTAACCCCCCCACCCCCATCTCTCAATGGTATATAATCCCTTTCCTTTCAGTCTAACTAAAATGGAAGAGCAGATACAAGCCACAGCAGAGATTATGGTACATCTGGGAGCTGAGTTGCTGTACGATTAGTTACCATTTAATTTCTCTCTCACTCCCACTCCTTTTATGGGCAAGTGAGACACACACACTTAAGTGGTTTTCCTTAATGCACAATTCATGCCATATCTTCTTCTGTGACAATGGCAAACAGCACTAAGCGGCACTGATTCCTCACTTCATTCTTTTATTTCCTTTGCACAGAGTGGAGGGGTTGGTTCTGGAGTTGTGTCATTTTCTAGGCCAGTCCCAAAGCAAACACACCATCATTTATTAATATATAGGCCATCACTGGGAAACATGAACAATGACTTATTGTGTAAGAGACTGTTGATGCATCAAGTTCAAGCCCCCAGAATTCCTCCTCCTGGGCCCACAATTGACCCATAGGATCCCTTCAATTCCATTGAGAGCCCTTTGTTTTGTATTACTATTAATAATTATGTTGGGCGTACATATTTGCATGCCTGTATACCCAGAATGCACTGTGCTCCCCCTTTTTTCTTTACAGATAATCCAAGGCAAAGCTGTTGCAAATTCTAGACTCAGAGTTGAGAGGACTCCAGTTTCCCTCCTCCAAAAATATATTTGGGCAACGGGGTAATGAAGACCACTTCTCCCCCGTCATTCATTTTATATATCCCAGACTTACCTCTTTAGAGTGTGCAGAGTGATTAATGTAAGTGTGAAATCCTTTTTAATATCCTTTCTTGAAAACCTTTGGAGGTGTAGGGTTTCAGCGCAGCACTCTTCTCTGTAATTCAAACTGAGTACTAACTTGTTATAGCAAGTGTGCAATAAATAATGGATTTTACTTGGAGTGAAATCCTGTGCGCGATGGACTTGTTGTATTACAAAAAAAGCTTCATAGGAAGGACATGTATTTATTTCATTGCTGAAAAGCTTTGCAAATGCATATTTTGGCTTTTTACCTGGAATCTTGGATAGCACCCCCTCTAATAAAAAATAATAATACTTTTCTTCGGCTACTGACAGTGGAATTAGAATTCCAGTTAGCAGCAGTGTTGTGATTTTGGACACACATGAAAAAAGGGAAGGATGCAGGGCTACTAATGTCCAGAACCAGATGGTTATCTCTGCAGCCGAGGTCCTTTGCTGTCTCTGGATACTTTTTTTGGTACTGTACTTCAGCAAATACTTGACCTGGCTTTTGTGTAGATTCACAAGCTGTCCCTCCAAACAGCAGGAGATTTATTATGTCTTTAACTTTTAATTTCCTTGCTTGGATTGTGGAAATGATGTGATGTGTGAGTCCGATGGTACTCCTTAAACAAATGCTGCCAGTATTTTAAACAGAACAAATAAGTTTGTTTCGGAATAAACAGGGTGTTGGGGGAATTAACTTTTCTTAAAACAGCTTTCAGGATTTACTGCATTTTGAGCCATCATTCTCTTGGCAAATTTTACTATGGAAGGAGAACAAATTTAAAAAACACACTTTTGTGTGGGTGTACAGGTCAACACACACCACTGAACAACTTTCATCTTAAAAGTGTTTGGAAATATCTTGAGACTAGGACTTTCGAACCCTTACATGATTATTCTTAAGATGCTGAAGCCTATTAGTTGTCAGACTCTTTGCTGGAAGGTCTTGTGCTGGTGTTATTTTGTTGAGCCAGGGAGTGGGATATTTAACCTTACAATTCATTCTGGATGGAAGAAGGAACCATGCCAACATGAAGGGCAATTGTCAGACGGCAGTGGTGGTTGCTCGTGAGTAATCAGTCGGGACTCAGACCTGTCTTTTACAGGGTTTATTTTGGTGCAAAACTATTTACAGTGCAGAGCCACAAGTTAATGTCTGCCTCAATCGCTAGCAGAATCTGGGAGTAGTTGTTTCCGGGACCTCCCTCAACATAAGAGCTTCATCACCCCCAGCCTTTTCCTTCTTTCTTTGCGTTTTACACCTCTGCGCAGGGTGGGCGACAGAAGGGGTGTGCTTCCTTCCTGGCTGGCTTGGCCAGGAGCGGTGCTGAGGCTCCCAGCAGCATCCTCTGGTCCTTTCCCCTCTTCCCACTGGCTTTCCTCGCCATAGGAAGAGGAACTGCTTCGCAAGAGTTTCAGAGGTTCCCTGTAACTCAACTGCCCCTCTGCTTCCCTACCCTGTTCTGATGGCAGTACCCTGACAGCAATGAAGGAAAGTTGCTGAGAATCCAGAAATCTCTGACTAGCCATAACTGGTGTGCCCCATCCTGCTTCAGAATAAGTTGTATGAGGAGGGGAACAGTCCTAACAAAATGTTGCCATCAGACATTGCAAACTAGGGTAGCCATATTTCAAACAGTGAAAATCTGGGCAGAAAAGTTGTTGATTTGCAAAATAGCAAAAATAATTTTTTTGCTGTTTTTGAGCTATTTTTATGGGAAATTGGCACTGCTGACATGGGGTGCCATTCGTCTGGATTTTCCTGGACATTTTTTATGATTTCTGCCTAGAACCTGCTAGAGACTGCAGTGTTCAAGATATGTCCAGGAAATTCTGTGTGTATGGCAACCCTATAAGAAGCAACAAGGACCAGAATCTTCTAGGTGTTCATATCAGCAAGGAAATCTGGCTTAATAAGCTTTTGTATACCAGGGATAGCTCGGTTGGTAGAGCATGAGACTCTTAATTTCAGAGTCATGGGTTCAAGCCCTACATTGGGCAAAAGATTCCTACATTGCAGGGGATGGACTAGATAACCCTTGTGGTCCCAACTCTATGAATCTATAGGTCAGGACCTGATTCACACTGGCCTATAGCTGTGGTTGCCCCTATGTGATGAAATGCTCTTCCCTCTGTGGCAGCCACCAGTTGCTTCAGATATCATGTAAAACCTCCTTTTGCCCAGGCTTTTCCTCATTCGTAAGACTGGACCTTCTTTGATGTGCTTGACTCCCTCGAACTTATTGTTTTATTTGCTTTCACATGCTTTGGCGTGCTTTTAGACTACTGTTCTAGGCTGTATTTTTTGCTTAAATAATATTGCTTGTTTTTAATATTGTATCACTGCTTAGACTTTTCTTTCTTTTCTAACGTTAATCAGAATGTAAGTGCTCTTAAATAAACAAAATAATGAACAAGGGATGTCCTTGGTGGTGAGGCCATTTATCTTGAAGTTCCCTCTGGCTATCAGCGGCCTGAGTCCCTCCCTGCAGCCTCTCTCAAGTTACCATTTCAGTCTTGCCCACCGCATTGAAATAAATGTCACAAGCAGACAAAATTCACTTGCACATACTGATGTTTCTTGCTACTGTTTGATGATTGCGGTGCTCATGCTCAGTGGTGTCTTCTCTTTGATGCCAAATAACACAAATGGTTGGTTAATCTCCGGTTCCTTTAAAAAAAGAGAGAAGTTCATCTAATGTTTTGTCTGACAGTCCTCTCAGAATTAATGGGGGGCCGCCAATGGCATTCCACAGCTGTTGTCCCTGTTTACAAACTGTAACACATGAGGACGTTCCCATTGCGGGGCATATGGAGCATGTTCTGTATGTTACGTTTAGCATTCTGCGATGTCTTGTTAAATCTCAATTTTACGGCCTTACCCTGTAAGGCTTTTCTGAACGAGACAGACAAGAGAGACAGGTGTGTCACAGATTCAGCTTGGTGACAAGTTTTCAAATTCAGACGCATTCTTTGAGCCACAAAGTAAAGGAGCAGCTGGTGGCTCAAGGGCCTATCTGATTCTGTTGGAATTTTTGTGGCAGAAAGAATGAGTTGTTTTGTACTGCCTGAGAGCAACACCAGGCGATTTTTGTTTGATCTTGTCAGGTGGACTTTAGCCTTCACTAGTGGTCTGGCCATTATCTGTTCAGCTCTAAACAGTGTCTTGTGCTGGGGTTTGAATATTCTCAGCTTCTATTAAGATCAAAACTGTCTGAAAGTGCTGAGTGTGTCTGAATATACAGGCCTCATTATTTATCAAAACGTGACACGAAGGAAGAGAAGACTGTATGGGTACTGCGATTACATATACAAGATCATTTATGACAGTCATTTTAACACCATTGCTTTCTTACTAGAAGGAATACTGTCGGTCCAGAGTTGGGATGCAGCTGAGGCAAAGGCAGAAAAGCATAAAAAAGCCAAATTGTGCTGTTAAAGGCAGATCAGTAGTTGGGTTCTGGAACACAGAGACAAGGATGCAAAGGACCAGAAGTAATAATGGTGGAGGAACTGAGGTTGTATTCAACAAAGTCCTACTCAGAGTAGACCCACTGAAATTAATGGATCTAAATTAGCCATTACCATCAATGGGTAATAGGACTAGCACTGAATAACACTCTGGTTTTTTTGCAGATATCAATGCAAACTGTCCTGATCCACACATCCTGGTCTCTCTCAGAAAGAGCATGATGTACCCCCACCAAAGGTAGTACTACCCTTCCCCTAACACTGTTGAAAGTAGAATAATGTATAATCACCCAATACCAGCATGAACACACAATAAAATCTGGAGGGGCCCATGTGTGTTCATATGATCAAAAGAAAACATAATTTTTCCGAGCAGTTCTGGTCATGTTTATTTAAATCTAATAAGATGCTTTGAGAATATAGCATTATCAGTGCTCAGCTATTTCAGTAAGTAGCACAAGAGCAAAATAGGAAAATGCAAACATTTTGTGCTTAAGAGTTGTATGATAAACCAGATTACCTCATCATATTCCTCTTCTGCTTTGCTTTGCCAAGCTTTCTGATGTCGAGTTCCCATGTAAACACATGTAGCACTACAACTTTTCAAAGGCCCCTTGAGTAATTATCCTAAGATATTTTCAGAGGTAGGCCAAGACGTTCCATGTGAAATTTCCTGGAGATGTTAAATGGTCATAAAGTAAAATTGAACATAGGTTTGAGGAATGTGCATTGCAATTCAATATGGCAAGCAAAGATCTATACAGCAGAGGCAACATTTTAAATCATGGTCTCTTTGCATGGGGAAATAAGAGATCTGGGTATCCCTGCCACCCGATCATTATAAACATCAAATGATGTTCATGTAGTCAAGGTGCCTCAAATTATATAATTTGTAATTATGAGGTAATATTGGGGAAGCATCACAGAAGCACTGATTATTCACATGTTTGAGCTGAAGATGATGTCTTTCAGAGCATAAATTCTATCCAGTGGTGAAGAAAAAAATACACTGATCTGTCTGTTGTTTTGCTTGGAAGAAGTCAGAAATTCATTCATCATTCATTCGTGCCAGGAAATTAAGACTGGCTCAAAACATTTTTTTAAAACAGAAAATGACATTCAGGGTGTATGTACACCTCTCTGAGAAGGGCATGTAAGGAATTCCCTTGACAATTTATTCCTCACTCACTGGGCCAGGGATAGGGACTATGTGGCCCTTCAGATGTTATTAGACTTCAGCTCCCATCATCCTTGACCTTTGGCCATGCTGGCTGGAACTTGTGGGAGCTGGCATCTAAGAACATCTGGAGGGCCACAAGTTCCCCATCTCTACATTAGGCTGCCTCATTTGTTGCAACTCCAGATGTTTGAGTTTTGTCCTACTGTCACTTGGACCTGGCCTCCGATGATCTCTCTTGTAAAGTGAAGCAGCTGAGTAAAGTTCACAGACACTCTGTCTGCAATCCTATACACACTTACTTGGGAGTGAGCCCTACTGAATCCAGGCGTGAGCTACACATACAGCAGAAAAAGGTGGCTGTCCTGAACCCCTGGCCTACCTGGCAGCAAGTCAGTATGTCATGCTCAAAGTCCAGGGGTTAAGCCACACAAGCAAGGTTCAGATCCAAAGTCCAAAGGTCAGGAAACACAGCTCAGGGTCAATCCAAGCAGCCAAGTCTGACGTCCTGCAGTCAGGATACAGTAAAACCTGAAGCACAGTCCCATAGAGGTTCGGGAGCATCCAAGTCAAGATCCATCAACATGGGCAGTTGAACAGCTGAGTGCTTCCCTTTTGTACTTTGCATGCTGATTGAAGCATCTGGGCTAGAGGAGACATGTGACCCTCACCTGTCCTGAGCCTAATCCATCTGAGGAATCACACCCCTCCTCCCAGAGCTAGCAAGCCCCACCTGGCCAGCTTGGGAGCTGGGCTGTGGACCCTTGCCTGCCTCAGCCTCCTGGAGCATCCCTCCTGCTGCTCCCTACACCTCAGTGCCTGCCACGTTCATGGAGACAGGGGCCCCTCTGGCTCTGGTGATGTGTCCTGCTGCTCTGGTTCCTATGCACTGACCTCCGTCCCCTCACCGTCCTCCATCACCCTGCAAGTACTTCCTCCCCCATCCTCAGCTTGCCCCAGTGTGTCCCAGTCCTGGCTACACCCCTTGCTAGGATCCTCTTCCTCCTCTTCCCTGTCGTGCTGCTAATTTATGACAGTGGCAGAATGGGCTGTACCACACCAGTTTCAAGATGAAGGAAGAGAAAGGAAGTAGGACAATTCCATTTGCTCTGCCTTTAGTCCTCCCTCAGCTGCCATTCCATCAGGCTACCTGAACTGCTTACATCAGTGATGGCCAAACTCAGCCCTCCACCTGTTTTGGGACTACAATTCCCATCATCCCTGACCACTGGTCCTGTTAGCTAGGGATGATGGAAGTTGTAGTCCCAAAACAGCTGGAGGGCCAAGATTGGTTTTCACTGGCTTACATCATAGCTGATCATTATTAAAAACTTTCTAGCTTTAAGTGCTAGTGTTTGAGTTTGCTTTTTTCCACCTCCCTTCCCTTCCCCTTTCCCTTTTGTGTCATATCCTTTAGACTGTAAATTTGTGGGTTTATCTTTTTTTTTTTTTTACTGAGTATATGCTGCTATGGGAGTCTACTTGACTGAATAATGGGGCCTTGTACTTGACTAAATAAATAAATAAGAGCATCTTATTATATGAAAACTATCATCTCAGAATCAGCCCTAAGCAACTCCTATAACAGTTCAGGATGGTGGGTTTTTCTGAAAACCTACTTTATTTAATGTGATATTTTTAGCATTAAGAAATGAACAATTGCATGCACAAGATGGGGTCTTTTTTTAAAACATGGGAATGAAACAGAGAGAAGGATGAGTAAGGTTTTGGTTACAAACCCAAGAGAAAGGACAGGGTCCAAGAGGAAAAATTCCTGCATTGAATTAACACATTTTACAATCACGTTGCCGTCCTTCTCTGCAAAACAAATAAGGAGACTGAAAGAGACACTTGGAATGTAAACCATAACTGCATAATTTTCCTTGTCAGCTGATGCACACTGAAATTCTTACAATAACATAATAATACAAAATTAGGGACAGGTTTTTTCCCTGTTTTATGAGTGTTTCCCTTTCTGCATATTAAAAAGCCATTGTTTCTTTATTTATCCCTCTCTGTGGAAGATAGGATTTTCTCCAAAGAAATCTATGTGCCATAATACAACCTTATCCTTCCTTCTTATTTGAGTTGTTTGTAAAGGTTTGGAACTGGAGCCTTTTCTTCTTGTTTTATTAGCAGTGGATGCCTTTCCCACTTCCAAACACTAACAGTATATTTTGGCCACATGAGATAAAATATTCTGGTTCTTACGGAGCTGTTCATATGTGTGGCTTTCTTCCCTAAAGCTCCCCTTTTCCTCCTTCCTAAGAGCAGCAGCTGTGACCCATGCAGTCGCCCAGTGGATGAAAGGACAATAAAACTCTGAAGCGACATAGTTGCTTGGTAACCACCTGCCAGGAAGCACAAGAATGGAACATATACAGTGCCCTGGAGACTGAGGGCATCACGTAGACAAATGGGTGCCATGCAGTTGGCTTGAGGATCAGGAGTGTTGAGCATGAATATATCCTACAAGGCAGTCTCACGCTATACACACTGAACATAGCAGCACCTCAACTGCATCATATTATAGCCACAGCAAGGATTATTTCTTAACTATGACAACAGTCTTGGACAACTTTACCATATAAGTGCACAGAAAAATATCTAGAATTGGAAAAGAGATGACAGAATGGAAAAGCACATGTAATTTAGCCAAGCATTTCTATTTAAATACAATTAAAATAGTTAATCTTGTTTAAATTTCGAGACATTTGCATTCTTTGCTGTGGGTCAAGGCTATGGACTTTGGACGCGCATCAGAATCCCAGATTAGGTTAGCCACGGTTTGTGCTCAGAGTAAAAACAAAATAGCAGGCCTGGCTGCATTTGAAGTAAGCAGAGCTACAATTCTGGGAGCTGCTTTCCCAGATGTTGAGTCACAAATGCCAGCCATCTTGAAGTAGATGATCTTGTGTAACTTAAGGCTTTCCCCATGAGATTATGTCCGCGTTGGCCTGTGACTTTAAAAGAGATCACTTTCATCTGGATTTTGTCGGCCTCTTCCAACTTTGGAGCAAACCTGGAATCAGGACAGGACTGGAAGACTGATCTCTGATATAATTTTCTTTTACACAGTTACCCAATGGAAAGCATTTGCATGTTTAATAGCCTATGTGGAACTGATATGTATGGCCCCATTACTACATGTTGAAATTAGAGTGTCATGCATTTACAGAAGACTGTCCTCTACCTGAATGGCTGTTTGAAGGAGTCCTTTACAGTGGTACCTCGGGTTACAGATGCTTCAGGTTACAGATTTCGCTAATACAGAAATAGTACCTCTGGTTTAGAACTTTGCTTCAGGATGAGAACAGAAATTGCACGGTGGCGATGCAGCGGCAGCGGGAGGCCCCATTAGCTAAAGTGGTGCTTCAGGTTAAGAACAGTTTCAGGTCAAGAACAGACCTCCAGAACGAATTAAGTTCTTAACCCGAGGTACCACCGTATATGACAGACTGCCCAGTCCAAGTCCATTTTGAAAGTAAACCTTAGGACATCTAGCTATACGACTGTGGATTGAACTGGTTTGCATGCATGCTATGCTGAGGGAAGAATGGGTGGACTTCATACAGCTGACTGAAGTCATTTGAAAATCTGCACTTCCAATCAAGTGTGGAAACCTGATCTGCCTCCATGAGTTGTATCTGCACACACATAACCAGCTCAGCCCTTGGAACTAAAAGCTAAAAATCAGCCTAGGCTGGCCAGTAAAAATCACGCATGCCGCAGCTTGGAAGTGTCATGTGCACTGACCCATACTAGCAACAGATCAGAATGTCAGCTACAATTGTCAGAGTCGTGTCTCTGAAATAATGGCACAAGCATCATGTTCTTTTGTGGATCCTTTGATGATGCCTGTACAAAATATATGCTGGTGGAATGTGCTCCGTGAGAGAAAAGGGAGTGCAACATTATTTCATGTATATGGTTGCTCTACAGCATTGACGTGTCTTCTTCTCCCCGGATCACCTTTCCGGATGCAAAAAGTGTAGCTGTTCTGCTGTTCATGCTAGGATAGGCAGGCTACTGGTATTTTGACTATTCCTGCAGCTGAGGATGTGATGAGTGAGCTGTCACGTTTTGAGGAGGAGGGGATTTAAAGGAGTGGACTGGAGAGAGCAGGAAGCCCTTAAAGAATTAGCCCATGCTAAACCTTTCCTCGCACGGAGCACTGTGCGTCTCCTTTAACACATTTTAGCTGTGCACTTTCCAGTTTAGAATTCAGCTGCATGAGAATTGCAAAGCAGGGGAGATTATTTGTTTTCAGGAGGATAACAGCCCACCTTCTACACAGATTATGATTTGGATTTCAGTCCTGAAGCTACCGCTTGTCACCGATGATATTTTCATGAGTGTTTCCCTTCTGTGGGCAACATGAAGATGATGGTGGTGCATGATTTGTATCAGTAGACATGCAGTGATTCAGGTGCCTTGGAAAAATGTGGTGGTTCAGTTTTGACCCATCGTAGCCTCCACTTTGATGTCTTCTTCTGTCATAGGGTAATCATGACCTTTATAACCAAGATCATACTGCCCTTACATTTCTGAAAAGAGATATTAATTTCATCTATGTCCTGTCTTTTTCCTTACGCTGACAATACAAGGGATATTGAAAACCTGGGCTATATGATATGGACATGTTAACTTCACTGCAGCGTCAACACTGCCATTTCTGTGTGTGGGTCACTGATGTCAATGCTGCCTCTTTGCTTGTTAGTTCACCTTTCATTGGTCATACTGTAGGGTACATTTCTCAAGCTCCACAAACTGAATGTATCTCCCTTTCCTGGGAATAGATATATTTCCAAACTACACAAAATAACTAACAATCTTATTTTGTCATGATCCACTCTATATTTTTCAGAAGGGATAATGTATTCTCTTTTTATTGCTTCTTCCTTTTATTGCCAACAGTTAGTAGGCTGCAAGAAGAGGGGAGCAAGTGACCACTTTCTTATCTGTAACATTCAATTGAAGAACAAATAATTTTGGCCAACATCTCGTGGAGCAGACAATGGAAAATAATTGTGGGAATTAAAAACATATTGCTTACACAATTCAGGGCTAACCAGGCATGTTATGTAAGAAACTTATGAATTATGATTATATCTTGCAGTAATCATGAAGTGAAAATGTGAATATTATAAAAGCTGAGAAAAAATGTACTCAAGTCAAGCGCTGAGATGTATTACATTTGGTTTTAGATGGATTCCAGCAATATAACTAAAGAGCCTCGAGAGCAATAGTTTGATTTTATATGTAGCAATGATTAATTTTCTCTCAGTCTTTCCCTTTTTCTGATGTTATTTTCAATTTGTCTTTCATTTTGCTTTTACAGGTCAATTGTTGACTTAGTCTTAGGCTTATATCAAATAGTGTCCATCCACCAAAAGGAGCAGACATTGAAACAGCTCCCCCCCCCCTCCTGCCTGTACACCCAAATTTTCCTTGGGAGACTGAAGGAGCTTGACACTATCTCACAAAGACCCTGCTCCACTGAACTGAAATTTCAGCCTTCACGACATAGGAAAACGGCCAAGTAAACAGCTATTTTCGTGGAGGAGGGTCAAGATATTAACTGATATGCATGAAATTTCACATATAGCTATATAATCCCTAGTGCAGTAAGATAAGACCTTTGGAGCAGGCATTAAAAAAAGAGAGTTTTTTTATGAACAGCCCTAGTAGGGCAGTAATTGTTCCTGGATAATTTGTCACCCCCTCCATGATGGCACCAGGGGCGGCCCGCCCCCTGCCCCCCTTCCTACGCCCCTGCCCCCCCAACTCACAACTATAGTCACTTTTTAAATAGCTAAACAGGCCACTGAGCTAGCAAGATAAGCACAGCCTTGCATGTATTGCCAATGTCAGGACCTGGGACCCACTATTGGGACCCATGTCTGGGCTGCTTTCCTTAGCATTTGTAGTGCTTTTGCAAGTTATAGGATTCCTGGCCATCAGGTTACCTTCTCTAGGCCTTGATTTCACACATTAGGAGCATCCATTTGCTCTCCTCCAGTTTCCCCTTCCTATGTGTTTATTGAAGTCACCCTTCACAAAATGGATGCATTGACACTGTTGTGAAAATTATTCCTAAATGTGGAATCCTTTGCTGCTCTTGGCCTCTAGGTCTTGACCTTCACTCCCAATTGGTGTGTAATTGTCTTCTCCCTGACATTAGGCTGGAGCTACATGCAAATGTCCCCTCCCCACAGTGTGGAGAATGGTTGATAAAAACCTCCATAAAGGAAGGATCTTCAACTGATCTCTGCTAATTCACATCAGCTGTGCATCAGATCTCTCTCTCTCTCTCTTTCTTGTGTTAAGGAAAGAATTATGCTGGGGCAGGAATTGCAAGGTCAGCTACCACAGCTATCTGCAAAGACGCCAGAAAATTGTCATGTGCTGCCAAAAATGTTTTCTACCTCAGTATGCTGTAAATCTGACACAGGAAGGTTGCATGCACTTTTGCAGACAGGGGATAGTCATTTATTTCCCCATTTAACATGCTTTATTGAGTTTAGAATCAAATAAAGAGGCTATATTGCAAGAAAAGCGTGCTTCAGAGTTAAATGAGTTCTGTCAGTTTATGACATCTGAGGACCTTCCTCACTATGAATTGGCCTGTTTTCTTGGTCTATCATTCGAATGGGCAAGGAGATCTGGAAGGAGGGAAACACTCTTGGGCGTTTTGTTTTTCTTAAGTAGAGATCCATCTTCCATGGATTCCACCAAGAATGATAAAATTTGGAGCAGTGCTACACTGCTATATAGGAGGGTGAAAAGATGGATTCCCTTTAGAATTATTATTTTATAAGTGCCCTAGTAATAAGACAGAAAAAGCATAGATAGCTGTGGTATGGTGTTGATCCATAGAATTTTAGTAATGTAAATATCTGGAGCAAGCCTTCCTCATCAACTTACTACTTTGAATATGGAGCATTCACTTGCCACTCAGAATTAGCAGAGGGCTACTTCAGCTGTGGGATCCGGGTGGTGCTGTGGTCTAAACCACAGAGCCTTGGGCTTGCTGATCAGAAGGTCAGCGGTTCGAATCCCTGAGACAGGGTGAGCTCCCATTCCTCGGTCCCTGCTCCTGCCAACCTAGCAGTTAGAAAGCACATCAAAGCACAAGTAGATAAATAGGTACTGCTCCGGTGGGAAGGTAAACGGTGTTTCCGTGCGCTGCTCTGGTTCACCAGAAGCGGCTTAGTCATGCTGGCCACATGACCCGGAAGCTGTATGCCGGCTCCCTCAGCCAGTAAAGCGAGATGAGCGCCGCAACCCCAGTCGTCCGCGACTGGATCTAACGGTCAGGGGTCTCCTTACCTTTTTACTTCAGCTGTGACTTTGTCCCAATATGGATCTTTAATACCTTTTTCAGAAATAAGGGAGTGACCATACAGACATTGCATTCACCCCTAGCACATACATTAGGGGAAGCTGATATGTTTCTCAGTTAATTTAAATCAGGATCCATTCACACATTCTGCTGTGAACCTCTGTCTGCACCTGGACAGAGGCCTCTGTTTTGTTATTTTGCAGAAGTGGTGAGATTTTGCCTAAAAGGAGGTGTGTGGGGTTTTTTTAAGATGGTGTGACTGTGTGTGGTAAAAGGCATTCTTTACAATTTCTCAGTTCCCTGAAAGAATTGCATCAATAAGCAAAGGGGTTTATTCATAAAAATCAGAGCATGGAGTCAATTGCAAAAGCTCTTCCACCCCCATTCCTCCTTCTGTGGTTCAGCACTGTTAGAAAGGAAACATAAAAGGACCAGGTCTACAGAGAATTTCTATGTGGTAGGTTGCTAATTCACAGATGATGTGGAGTTTTATGGATTAAGATGCAATTAACCCCAACAGCTGGATTTGCCTTACAGTTGAGTGCTTGGAGGTATAATCCACAAGTGTAAATAAGAAGTTTGGAAATTCAGATTTCCACTAGGCAATGCAGAGATCACGTTCATAGTTTGCAGCTGGAGGCCAGTTCATTTGGGTGCCTTCAAATCTAGCAGTTGTGACAATCATAGGTGCTTAAACTATAGGGATGGGGTGAAAGAAGTTAACACCAACAAATTCACCTGCATTCATGGTACATTGGTATACCTGACATGGCCATTTAGTGTATTCTATTATTTCAGCATTCCTCTCCCTTTCCCCGTAACCTTCCACCAAGGTGCTCATTAGCTAAGACAGCAAAAGCAATACATTATTATTTCACATATTCTTGCCAACTTTTGTATATTATTGCAGCAGTAAACAGCACTGTATTGAAATAGTTGTTCTTTCATAGGTCACTACTTATAACAAACATGCAAGGAATGGCCCCTTCTCCCCGTCCACACTGAATATATTTCCAATAACACATAATCGGGGAAGCAAATTTTGAAACAAATATAAAATGCTTAATATTAGAAGTGTAGTATTAAAAGTATCTGGGCAATGCAACCTATATTTTTTCCCACTGTCACTAGGAAAGTTCTTCTGAATATCAGTTGCTGGAAAACACAGGAGGGAAGAGACCTTTTCTGCTTGAATCCTGCTTGCTGGTTTTCCACAGTTCAGCCACTCTGAGAACAGGATGCTGGACTTGATGGGCCATTGGCTTGGTCCAGCAGGCTCTTCTTATGTTATTCGGAGTACCAGCAACTTATATGAAAGTCTATTAAGAACAATAGAACCCAAATGATTGATGATGTTATTGTATTATTTGTTTATTTATTGCAATTGTCTCCTGCCTTTCCTCCGTGGAGCTCAATGTGGTGTACTTTGTTCTTCCTCTTCCCATTTTATCTTCACAACAACCCTGTGAGGGAGGTTAGGCTGAGATACAGTGATTGGCCAAAGGTCTTCCAGTGAGCTTCATGGCTAGGCAGGCATTTGAAGCCTGGCCTCTCGGGTCTTAGTCCAACACTCTAGTCACTACATCACTCTGGCTCTACATAACAGAACACCATAAGTGTGCCTGTCGCTTTACATGAGCTAAAATTCAACATGGGGAAACAGAGAGGAAAGTGGGGATGGGCAGGAGGAGAGGTAAATGAAGGAAGGGGCAAATAGGGTTAGATATAACAGGGCATGGGGAAAATACATGACTTGTTCATCTCAGGTGCGTTTAATGTATAAAAATACACAGGGCACGTTCACCTGAAGCTCTGCAAATGAATAAGCAAGAACATCCACCAAATCTGCCTGAACAGAAAGCAGGCGAACAAGAAGGCAAAATCCCCTACCACTTGATTTCCTTTTTCTCCCCAACGGGCTGTGCAGAAACCACAAAGAAATACAAAGTTTCTTATTGTAGAAAAGCTGTTTCTAGCATCTACTAAAAAAAGAAGTCTAATTTCATTCTAAGCATATGGTTGGATATTCCAGGGGGTAAACTTCCTAAAAATTACTTCCAGAAGAGACACTCACATAACAAAATCACATCGTACAGATGATGAAACCTTGGCAGAAAGACATTTCAGCACTGCTGCCAGAGAGGAGTTTCCAACCATGTAGGCAAATTCACTTCCCCAGTGATGATTGATACTACCATTATGCCTTCTTCTTGGTAACTTTTCAGTATCTGTTATGTTCCATCAGCCTAACCATTCTCACTGCTTATCTTTTTAGCTAAAGAGCAGAGTGAAGATGCTTTTGTTTAAACCAGTCAATAGATTGTTTACAATAGCTGTGCCTTCTGCTTTCTTAGGCTAATGTCTGGGCCAGTCGGGCAGCTGCTTGAGATTTTTGAGCATGCCAGCTCCCCCGCCTGTCATGTGCAGCCACTGCCACACGCAGAACTGAGCTTTTTGCACATAACCGCTACTGTCATTTCTCTGATTATTTGCAGATGCAGGCAAAACCTTGATTCTGCACGGGGCAGCAGTCACACATGACTGGATAGCAATGGGCAGGGAGTCAACCTGCAGAGCAATTTCAAAGCGTCACCACGTACCTAGTGGACATGTGAGAAGACCCAAGGTTTTAATCGGATATGACTGGTAACAATTAGATGTGCTCTGCAGATGTGAGGGAACTGTGCAGTGTTGTCCTTTGTACAGTACCATCAATGTGCATGGCACTTTACAGTGCTGGTGGGCAAATTGAAGGCTGCATTCCTTCAGGGGAAATGTTTGGGATTCACCTACCAGTGATGGGTAGGGCCAGCACTGGCAGTGATTAGGAGCAAAGCCAAAAGATGGGGACAAAGCTGTATAGAAACCTCTTATACCTCATCCCACGTCATTCATTTTCTCCCTCCCTCCCTCCCTCTCCCTCCCTCCCTTCTCTCACCCATCAGAAGAGGATAGGTCCCAACCATGAGAGACCTGTAATATAAAATATGATTTAACAAGCAGAATCATTTTGTTTGAGTCGTTCATGTTTTATTCATCTGATCACTCTACTTGCCAATGATTCCTAGCTCTCAAACAGCATTCAGTGGCATTTTCTTTCTTTTCTTTTCTTTTTCTGGAAGCTACTAAATGATGTTGTACAATTCTATATGCCCTTCACGTGGAAGTCATGGCCGGATAATCTGTTCCAGTGCAATATTATCACCCATTCTCCTGCTGTAACATTATATAAATCTGAGTGCAAAACCTTGTAATTCCCCAAGCTCATCATACAGGGAGCCTAATATGAAGTGTTTGATCAGATGCACATGGGGGCATTCACATGTCCCAAATGCCCACAATATAATCTTGGCCTCGTGAGGCAATGGAGACAGCTTTCAAAGCTGATGTTCATGTGTTCCAGTGTTATTTTAGAAGGCCGGAGACAAGAAAGATCAGCTCAGTTGTGGGATCATTAGCGCCAAGGAATGCCTTGGAGACCTTGTGACATCACAGGTATTCCTTCTCCACATGTGACCATTTCTGTTCTGTGTTGCAAATGTCCTCTTTCATAAGGTGAGTCAAGTGAAGGTCTTAGCCTGCAAAATACAAGCGAAGGCCTTTGTCTATGAAAGATACAATGTATTGCAGTCTACACACTCTCTCACACACAAAAGCAGGCTACAGATAACTCTTTATCTTCGCCTTCGTGTTTCCACAAATCAGAACCTAGAAGCAACTTCAGTAAAAGCTAAGTTCTTGTATCAAAGAACAGAAAATGTAAGATCATATTGCTGAGACACTGTGCCAAGAGTCTTGTAACTCTGTACAAAGGACCTCCATCCCAACAAACACTAACCACCCTGGCCACATTAAAGTAGGGAGGAAGCAGCAGAAAATGAATAAGAATTTTAGAGGGAGGGAATAGGCCAGGTAAACATACTTCCTCTCTGCAATCAGGACCAATTCTAGTTTACGCTTGAAAACATTCCCTAAAAAATAAACATAACTGCTAGAGCTGTTGCAAACTGGCGCATAAATGCGACCAGATTATTATCTTAGATGTTATATTTATACCCTGCTTTTCTATTAAAATAACACTCAAAGCAGCTTACAGTACAAAGCAACAGAAATAATATAATAATAGAAAATATGAACAACAATTATATTATTCATACATGTCCCATATGGGTGGTTTTCCCCGGTTTGAAACTACGTTTTCAATATAATATCAATAAATGTAATGGGGGGCTATTGCCTTTTTTGTTATTATGTTATGCATTTTGTGTATGTTTGTGTGTGTTTATGTCAGCAGAACAAGATAATGTTCCTTTTTAGCATGAGGGTAGCATTATGGAATTATTCTACAGCTTGGGTTGTGATTGAATTGTAGTTTTCTTAGGATACTGGAGTCTTTTGTATAGAATTCCAGCATGCTGAGATTGGCTGTAACATTCCAGCAAGTGGCAGGCAGGGAAGCCTACAGTGATATCTCCCCCCATCACCACTAATCTCATCAAACTAGGTGAAGTAAGTGGGGAAGAAATTGCAGGCAGGCTACAGTGGTGTGTGGGTGGAGGCTAGAGGAATTGTATCAGACACCATTGTGCCCCTGGATATAATTTCAAGTATGACCAGGTCTGAACTGGGATTAGAATTAACCAAGCAATTTTCAGATGTAAAATAATAACCATAATTTGGTTTGTTGAGCCCAGTTTTAAATTAGCATTGGGGATGAGGTTGCTCAATGTTAGCTGACACACCAAAATACGTGGTGGGCAGGCAGGAGAACTGACAGGAACTGAGGAGAGTCTGGTTTGGATCAAATCTTCCTGGGATTATGATTTTAAAAAATGATGAAAAATTAAATGGGAAGAGCATAGAACTCGGCAATAAGAATGCAAAGACATAGGAAAGCAATTCAGAGAGGCTGAATTATTACAGGCCAAAAATAAAGAGCCAAAGACACTGTATATAAATGTTTATATGCTAATGCTGGAAGCCTCTAAGCAAAGATGGAGTTCTTGGTGTTAAGAGGACAAAACTGATATAATGGACATAACTGAAATCTAGTGGGATGCACTTTTGCCTTTTGCTCCAACTAGTCAGTATAACTACTGTAAGGATATCGGGGGGTTACTCGAGAGCAATCAGGCAAATGCCTCCCTGGTCGGCTGTAAAGCCTCGTTATTGGTGCCAAAAACCCTTCACCATGCAGAGTGCCACTATTCTGTGGCTTGCTCATTCACTGGCAGAATCTGCGGATGGGTGGTCCTTAAACCTTCCCCAGCAGAGTAGTTTCTTGACGCCCAATCTGCACCTCCCCTCTCGGCACGGAAGCCTACTGCACAGGGAGGGCGTGGGCAACGGAGGACCTCTCTCCTCCCCGCTTTGCTCAAGCAAGGTGTCCTGGCCTCGCCTCCGCTGAGGAGGTGCTGTTTCCCACAATCTTTGGGGACTCTCTGTAATCCATCCGGCTTTTCCCCTCTTGCCCCTGAGCGGATGGCAGTTCCCTGACAGCTACATATGACTAGAGCTTGATTGGGGTGAAATTTTATTGAGCAGTGCTTGCAGGCAATGAAGCTACCAGTGCAGAGAGACAAAGACAAGGGAGCATTGCTGTAATTGGGGCAATGAAGGACTTAATCTTCCCTCAGTAACATGAATACAGATCCAAATCTGATTGGCTATGTGATGCCAGGACATCATTGTATTTATAATGTGATTGCTGATTGGCTTGGATCACATAGCGGAGACGTGTTCAAAGTAAAAAGAATGGCACCAAAGCAGCCGTAACAGCACTGCAAGAAAGCCATCGTTGCAACAGGTGCAAAAAAGTGGGAAACAGTTTTATGTCTTCATCACTTTTTGAGTTCAGCATGTCAACTTGTGTATTGAAAACCCAACCTATTAAAATTGTCGCAACACAGACTGTTGTTGTTATTATTGTTGTTGACATTCATCTGTCTCGAGAGACAATGGAGTGTGCCTCTAGGGGTGAAGTCAAACCGCTGGTTAGCAGCACAGAAGTGACCTCTCTAGGGCGCAAGTCTGGCAGTGTGTATGGAGGTCCTGGGCTGGCCAGATGATAAGATCCCTCTCTTGGCCTCACAGAGCAATACATTTGGCATGAGCTTGGCTGCAGGAGTTGTCAGAAAAAGGCGTAAAAGGTGCCATCCAACCAACTTAGGGACTCCACTCTGGATTTCTGTAGGATTTACGCCTTAGCCTTTTCTTCTCCTGAAGATTTCCCTCAAGACGTGGAAGGTTTAGGATTTAGAACTTTTACTTAAATGAGCAATTGCTTTAATTGGAATGGTGATGTGAAGGAAGGGGGTTGTATGTGCATAAATATTTACAAAGTGAGTATCATACATTTAAATCCATTGGGACAAAAATGGTCTATGAATGATGTTTTTCACATATAACATAAGAAGATAGAAACAGAAATAATTTCCATTACCTAAGTCACCCTGTCAAAAACATGTTTTGGCTACCTCTGTAGGAAAACATAGCAATGTATATGAATTGTCTTGCTGGATAAGAACCAAACATCCATTTATTATTTTATAGTCATCTCCTAAGGCTTCCTCCATAGAGATGTTGTGTTGTGTCCCTTCCCGTTCATTTTAGTTGCTCTTTTATGTGTTTATTTTTGCTATATTGTATATTTTAGAATTGCAATAATTACCAAATCCCCAACAGATAATTAAGAACACTTATGTCCATTTATTTCAATAACATAAAAATGTGACCAGTATTCTGAATGTGGTTATACTGTATAAATTGTACACTTATGATACTTTATAAATCCTTACTGCTCTATTTGCAAGAGTGAAGATTAATGGCAAATAATGCATGTTTAATTTAAACAATCTCTTTCTTACCTTATGGTGGTAGTCACAAGGGCAGCAACTAGCAACCAAGCACCTGTTCTAAAGAACTGTACAATGCTGACACTAAATATATTTTGTGCCTGTTCTTTGCTATTATTTACTGTGCATATGTTTCACTGCATAAGTAACTGAGCCATGTGTTACTGCTTAGTATATCTATTTAAACAACAAGAGTCAAAAGTAAATTTTTCTTACTTTATATGGGTGACTAAGCTGCACTCAGAGTAGACCCACTGGAATTAATGGATGGGTTATTTAAGTCTTCTGATTCTGGTAAGTCTACTCTGAGTATGACTCATACTGGATATCACCCTGTATTATTCTAAATTTTGTTCCAAATGACAGAATGTCCAAATTCATGTTTGAGTCTACAAGCAAATGCATGACAGATATTAAACTGCTAAAATGCCTCATGCCTTTATATGTGCATATGAACAATGAATGCCATACAAAAAGATGATGAGGTTTTTGGTAAGAAAAACAAAAACAACTGAATTTGAACAAAAATGTTATTTTGATTGCAAACTTTTATCTTCATTTAGTCTAGCTGCACTTAAGGTTTTACAAAGTGATTTCATCAGGAAATTCTATAAAATATATTAAAAACCAGATGGATCTAATAGGTTAACTGAAATAGCTGCAATTTTCAGGCTGTGGCACTATTGAAATGGTAGATGACTCTGTACTCATGTGACCCTGTTGTTTCTACTGTTAATATTACAGGCAAAACAACCCTGGTAAGGAGGAGGAGGAAATTCAGTGATGGAGAAACTGCCACTTCCTGTTAACTTGCGCCACACAGGTGAGAATGTAGGGGAAAGCAGCAGCTGCTCCTTTTTTGGATTTTCATCATTGTTGTTTTTCAAAATTCCTTGCCCTTTAACCCCAATGGAAATAAAACAAACTATGCCAGTTCCAGTAGTTTTGCAGCCAGTTTGGGGTGTGTCTGTCTGTCAGAGGACCATGTAGATCTGTAGACCTTTGGTCCCCTGACAGGCAGACAGATCATGTAGATCTGTAGACATGCCCTTGGAACTTTCCCTTTTGGCCTCTAATGTGGCAGGATTTCTACCTGAGGAACAGTGATGGCAGGTCTTCCTCTCCATGGACAGAGTGGGAGGTCTGTAAGTGGAAAAGGTGGTCCATCAGAGGTGACCTGGTGTGGCAGTGGCAAGCTCTGCCACCACCACCATTATGTGGGCAGAAACATTGCCACTATTGGAGGCCAAAACAGAGAATTCTAGGGGTGTGTCAAGGGGTGCAACAGGTCTGCAGGATCTTAAGCTTCCCTATTTCCCTGACATGTTCCCAAACTGCTTCCAAAACTAAGTGGTGGTTCCTTTGCCAAAGAATCCCTGCCACCATTCAGGATTGCTGTCCATCATTTTAAAAAGAAAACATCCTGCTTTCCTGTCCGTTTAGAAAAGAGATAGCTAGATCTGCCACAAACAAATGTGTCAATCAATGCAGTTATTGTGCACAAAAGCTAGCACCTGAAAGACCACTGCATTGCCATTAACTGATGCTTCATCTATGCCTGTAAGTGTTGCAAAGAAGTCTGCTGTTCTTTTCTCCATTGCCTGGGAAAGGAACAATATATTGTGCTAGGGCTGGTCCAAGACGTTTTGCTGTCAGAGATGGAGTAGCAGCCGGTGCCCACACTCCAAGTCATGGTGCATATTCCCAAGGCCAACAAGCTCCTTTGGCACCTGGGACATAAAATCCCACTTGTGCCTCTTCCCCCGCCCTGGCAGTAAACCTACATCAATAACAGATTAAATAACTAATAGTTTGCTGCCATTTCATCACATCCAAAATCTGCTCCCGAGGCTGCCTCCCCATTCTGCCTAATGCTAGGACAGACCCTGATCATCATAAGTTATTCTGGTATCTCAGGCACATCTTTTTGGACGGTTTTATGGATGTGCAACTGTGATTAAGGACTATGGATAAGAGGCACAATTTAGTCTTTAAAATACTGCCCTGGTGAGCACAACTTGTTCAATGAAATGCTAATGTAACATTTATAAATGACACTATAATGTAACTCCATGAATATACATGCATGTATTTGAAGACAAGTTGCTTCCAGGTAGAGGCACCTGCCTATGACTGTTCACTCCTTCGTAAGGCTGTTAGGGAACCTAAGCCAGGTTCATTCTAGGACGTGTGCAGCATGCACAAATCCTGTCCAGTATGGTTCCCTTTTTCAAAAGTAGACATGGGATCCCAGTCAGGCTGTGCAGTTTAAGAGCTGTGCAGTTTCATTCTGTTTGCGGTCTACAAAACTGTTCCCTCACTGTTCTTGCATGCTAATTAATTTTTATTTTTGCTTTAGATGTTGAAAATTAGCATTAAAATGCTATAAATAATACAGTCTGTTAGAAAGCTTGGCTTTTCTGGTATTGTATCCTCTCATTTCCTATTAATATTACATTAACCTGTCAGGGTTCCCCCCGCTTCATTTTAGACTTCCCACAACAAATATGGTGTCTGATGATGACTTCTCAGATGCTATAGACTAGCTGTATACAGCTACAGTCCATAAGGCAAATCTATCCAGCTGCAATGTTCAACACTCATATTAAAACAAATGGCAAAATATTAGGTGCAAAAGATTGTCAACATATCTGACTCACTGGTGGCTCCCAAATCTCTTTTAGAATGGATTTAACAGATGAATTTTCTTATCCAGCCATTCTTTTGCTGAATCATAATCCACTTCCCAGAGAAAAACTACTGAGGCAGTGTGCAATAAGATAAAGATAAAGCACAAAAGTTTGCAAACTCAGTAAATTAAAAGCAACAAAAATACTTCTACAATTCTACAACTAGTGTTCCATAAAATGATTGGGATCCACTCTTAAATAAAAAAGATCTTCAGTAGCCTTCACAATGTTTTCCTCCCAAGATCACAGGCAGCATATCTTTGAATACTAGTTGCTGGGAATCGTGGGTTGGGATAGTGCTGTTGCAACCAGGTTTGGCTTGCATGCTTCTCATGGGCAGCCATTTGGTCGGTGCAGGAACAAGATGCTGGACTAGATCAGCCTACAGCTCTTATCTTCTTACTGGCCACCCAATATTAAGATGGTAGGCTTTTGTCTAATTTCAGCTGGTAACTGATTCCAGAGGACTAGAGCTGCAACACTAAAAGCCCCAATGTCTAGTAAATATAAGCACATCCAATCTGTTCAGTGCTACCTAGTTATGTGTGTATCTGGAAAGTATGTCTGTGTAGATGCTGCTAAACCTATTTAGTTAATTTCTACACAAGCATGAAATATACAATGCATTTGAGCTATTATTTATTTATTTATTACATCTATATTCTACCTTGCCTTTGAGAAGCTCAATGCATGACTTCTCCACTCTTTCCCTATCTTATACTGCCAACAACTTGTGAAGGTTAGGCTTAGAGGCAGTGACGGGGCCAGGGTCACTCAGGAAGTATTATGGCTGGCGGGGGATTTGAAACCTGGTCTCCCAGATCCTATTTCGACACTCTTAATCGCTGCAGACCAGTGATCCTAAATAAGACAATTGGTTATCATGATCCTAAAATGATGAACCAGTTGTAGACTATCATCTTATCTTTAGCACAAACCAGCACAGTGTCACTGGTCATGACCTAGCTGCTTTAATACTCCATTCTCCTTATTTCTTAGCATGGTATATTGCATGGCACCAGGCTCAGGCAGAACCATACACCATACATTGAAAGCACATTCAACACATATGGTTTCCCTCAAGGAATCCTGGACATTGCAGTTGGTTAAAGAGGCTGGGAACTCTGCCTACAATTCCCCAGGGGAAGCCATGCACTTTAAATGCATGTTGAATGTGCTTTCTTTGTATGGTGGGAGTCTGCTGGCTGCGCCTGGAGTCATTTGCATTCTGTAAAGCAGCCAGAGGGCACCACTACAAGGTTGTTGTGTGGAGGGCAACACAGGAGAGGCAGTGGGTGTCGGTGTGAGGATACACACCAAATAAGTTGCCTTAGAGCCCTGAAAGAAAGATTTTGTAACATTTATGGATTGCAAAATGTTTCAAAGGGATGTACAAAAAGAGTAACAACAATTGAAACATTCACAGTTATGGGTGTAGCCAGGATTTTTGTTAGGGGGCCTCCAGAAAGTTGTTGAGCTAATTTTGGGGAGATCACGGATAAAAATCCCCCCCAAAGAGGACATTATGGGGGCAGGCTTTTGTTTTTTTGGGGCGGCAGGCTTCTGCTTGGGGGGAAACAGAACCTCAGTTAACTGAGTATTTTTAATGCTTTTCAATACTTTTAGAGGATTTAGGGGGGCAACTGCCCCCTGCCCCCCCCCGTATACGCCCATGTTCACGGGGTGGTACATTGCGATACACTGATGTGAAGCATTGATAAAAACCGAACAACCTTTCTACCTGAGCTGCCTAAAGTTCCGGTACCGATTTTATTCCTGACCTGTCCCCTCTGCCTTCCTCGCACACTGCAGTTTAGAAGCGATCCCGATCCCGCGAGCCTGGGAAAGCAACGTGACGCCGCGGCGCCGGGGGGCTTTGCATATATTATGCAAATGCCCCTCGAACCCCCCAGCCTCCTCTCTCTCTCTGGGAGCGCGCTGGGCGCCCGCCCCTCGGTCTAGGTGAATAAATTATGCAAATGAGGCTCCCGCGGTTCTGGCAGGCGCTTGGAGGCGGCGTGCGCTGTGCAGAGTCCAGAGAAGAGAGCGCGAGGCTCAGGAGTCGCTGCCGCCGCCGCTGCCGCTACTGTTCCTGACAGCCGCTACCGAAGGCGCCTACGCAGCCAGGGGGCTGCAAACACGCTCCGGGGAAAGCAAGAGAACCGCTGCCGCCGCTGCTCGCCGCTTCCTGGGGTCCCCTCGCACTTGGCTTGCCGCCGAAGTGACCCGGGCGCTGCGTAAAAGCGCACCAAGGAAGCCTGAGGAAAGCGGAGCAACAAGTCTCCGCGCCGCGCCGCTGGGTGGGGAAAAGGGCTCCGGGGAGCACCTGGGAAGGTTGTCCGGCTTCGCTGGAGGGAGAATATTCCACGGAGGCGGCGTGTGGACCGTGTGGATGGCAGTTTTGAGGGGCGCCCTGAGGAAGCTCGCCATGGTCTTTCTGCCTTGAAAGCCCCGCTCGCGCTTTGGCACGCAGGCAGGGGGGTCTTGACTTGGAGTTTATTTTTGTGGCGAGTGGGGGGCGCGTGCAGCTCCGGGCCAAGTGTCCCTCCTCCCCAGAGGAGGAAAGGGGATTTCGCCCTCCGCCTGTGCCAGCAGCCCAGCATGGTGGGGAAAAGCCCGGACGCCAAAGGTCAGGGTGCCAACGGGGAGGCCAGCTGCTGGGGAGGACAGCGCTGCTGCTCCGGCAGGACGGCGCCCCCCAGCTCGCTGCTGGCTGCCCTGCTGCTCTCGGCAGCGTCCATCGCTTCCTGCGTGTATCTGGGGATGAAGACCAGTGACCTTCAGGCCAGGGTCTTGGCCATCGAGACGGCCCAAGGGGACGGATCTGCTGCTGCTGCTGCTGCTTCTTCCTACCAGCTGCTGCCCAGCTACTCTTTGGATCAGCTCAATGCACTGATGAAGGAGAACGTGGAGCGGCTTCTGGCTCAGGTGGGGTGGCCTTGGGAGGCTGAGGGTGGGACTCCCAGGAAGAGACAGTTAGCCAGCCACCTCAGGAATGCCTCTCTGTTTACTGATGGAGGCCAGTTGCATGCGTAGTCCCAAATCGAAGCCAAAGGCAATAGGGGGTTTGTGCGGGCATGCTTTCAACAGAAAGAGAGAGAAACTGGGTAAATATTAGGAAAAGAGTGTGTGAAAATAGCCAAACATTTTTGTGTGGCTGAATGACTTTTAGCTGGTTTTATTGGGGTAATTTGTGGACAGGGCTACCCATGGCTTAGCCCTTCAGTTGGCTTTGAATTCTACAGAGACGCACTCTTCATTATTGTTATTCACAGAGAAATGGAATCATAGAATTGCAGAGTTGGAAGGGACTCTCCAGGTCATCCAGCTCAAGCCCTAGAAATGTAGGAACTCTGCCCACAGCCGTCCCTGGATGGGCTCGAATCACCAGCCTTCTGGTTAACAGCCAGACACACTACTTTGCAGAGAAGCAATAATAATGAAGAGGGTGCCTCTGAGCATGTACAATGCACCTTTCTGTTTTAACATTAGAAAGGAAAGAAGCCATACAAACCCCAAACAGGGTACTGTCTAGACAGAATTGAGCTTTGAAACTAAATTAAGCCTTGGGCAGCAATTGCTTGAACAAGATGTTAAAAATCAGGATGGCCGTGTTGCTCTATGAACTGTGTTGCTCTGTGGGCATGGGATAAAGGCACAGTCTTACGAGACCTGGGATAGCTTGGGGAAAAAAGAGACATCTGTATTGTTATATCAGGACTGTTCCATGTGTATTTCAAAGTGATGCCGTTCCCACCGAATGGTAGAAGAAATCCCTTTTACTTTAGTGTTGTGGCTCTTAAAATGCTTTTACTGAGATCTTTTGGAAGATAAAAATGTTCCAGACTTGAGGCTCAACAAAAACCCATACAGACATGTGGCTGTAAATGTGGATCCAAGTTTCAGTGGGCTGCCAGGACCTGTCCCTAGTGACCATTTGGCAGAAGCCAGAATCCAATTGGCAGCGGCTGCTCCTATAATTGTGGTAGCATTTGACCTTCATATATAAAATATTCATTACTCTCTCATCTCTAATTTACAGATATTCACTCAAACCCAAGTTTTCTGCATTATTTTGTGCTCCACAGATGTGGGAAAGGGTGGGTGACTGTGTTCACATGGACAGGTAAAAAAACGTGCGCAAGGGTGATTCAAGTGAAAGCCAGTGTGTGTGTGACCATTTAATCCATTAGCTATTGTTGGGGTGAACAAGTGATGTGAGTTGACTGAAATCCAAGTTTAGAGACTGTTGTAACTTAAGTAGGATATTAAACAGAGGTAAATCATAATGCAACACAGATCCACAGAATGTTTAACACCAGCTCTCTTAATCAGTTTCTCCTGCAAGGGACTAACATGCTGCTTACTGCTTTTTCTATCTTTACCTCTCCTCCTTACAGAAGTCCTATGAGCATATGGCAAGAATCAGAATAGCAAGAGAAGCTTCTCCAGAATGCAATTGCCCACCAGGTAAATGACAGCAGCCTGGACAGTTCTAACTGTTTAATGTTTGTACATGGTTTCTTTGATTAGCTGATAGTGCTGAAGAAAGGTTTGAGAAAGGCTTAACAAGCATATCTCCTGTCTTCTGAAGTTTGAGATTAACAGAGGGGGGAAATGTTAATTAATATAGAAGAACAGCCTTAAACTTTCTAAATAAAGGTCAGTTTTTCATAAATAAGTGGAGTTTTCTTCCATGTACAGGTAATTCACAATTTACACACATTTAATGTGTGTGAGTTTAGCTTTACATGCTTGTTAATCAGGAAAAAAATAAAAAAATAAAGAGGGGGTGAAAAGGGGGTGGGAGACATCTGGGAAAAAAGACTTTGGCAATCCCACCCGCCATTGAAGCCAATGTGATTTGACTATACGCAATCCCTGTGTAAGTTGATAGTCACCTGTAATTGCAATGTGTGTTAATATTTTGCCTCTTAAGTACTTTTAATCTGTGGTGTGTGATGTTAAGTGTGCTTGCCAAAAAAATTAATTGCATTGTATTCATTTGGACTTATCCTCTATTAAATCAAGTCCACAGCCATTGGCCTGCGGGGAAGTCCCTTTGATCTCAGTGGCAGGGGTGCCAACTTGAATTAAAAAGGGGGGGCAGGTAAGCCCTGCCCTGCATAATCACAAAATGCGGTGCACCCACCCATCATTTGAATGGCAATGCCCACAAATTCTGTGGGGGGAAGCCTCCCTAAATATTTTTTGGGGGAGGGGCTGAAGAAGTTGGCTTATATGCTCAATGGACTTCCTTCTGAGCAGAACTGTACAGGATTGCACCATGAGCCTGCAATCCCAGGCACAGTTGCTTGGTAGTAAATCCCGCTGGAAGCAGTGGTATGGACTAATGAACAAAATGCATCTGATAAGGTTATAAGGCTGCAATTCTGTTCACATGTGCTAAGATTTAAATCCAATTTAATTCAGTGGAACTTACTTCTAAGTTAATATGCATAGGCTCAAACTGTCAATCCACTTATTTTTTAAGCATGATGCATTCAAATCAGTGGGATTCAATTCGAATAAATGAATTTAAGAGTGAAGTGTTAGAAATGTGATTGAATGTATTTGTGTAGCAGTACAAGCTTTACAGAGATGTTTGTGTTTAACGAGCAGCAGCACACATTCTGACATTCTGTAGTGTAGGATCGCATCTGTGAGCAGTTCTGTGCAGCTGTTTGGCTCTTCTGAAAGGAGCAAGTATGTTAAGTACATCAGACAGTTCAAAAAACAGATCCAAAAATAATTTTAGTGTTTGGTTTCAGTTTGCATTAAATAATACATAAACTTTTGGGTTACTGTTTCCTTACTGTTTCCTTCATCATTGTAAAGGGATATTTTACCAGGTGACTGCATGTCTCCTGCTGTATATTATTATAAGGGATATGAGTTCACTACTGAAATCCATTAACTTCACTGGACATTCTTTGTAAGCAAACCTTTAAGTGGTGGATTCTATGAAAACGGGATCAATAATGTGTGAAATGTTATTATCCTTATTTTTTGAAAAGGCTAGTGCTGCTTAGGTAACTGACCTTAATGTTTTTTAATAAGTTATATATGAAGTTATGCTGTTTTATGTTGGGCATCTTGAAACTGGAATGTGTTACAGGACGAGGGACTGTTGTAGGTATTTATGTAGGGTGCACACCTTAAGCAAAATGCTATTAATTTAAATATTAATGTGGGATAACAATGAGTAAGTCATTTAACTCTCGGTTTTGAAAAGTTGCTGGTTTGCCATTATAAGGCACAAAGTATCTTAGCCTGGTAATTAGTACATTAGATACACTTAAACATAAGACCCTTTCACATGTGTACTCCACATGTGGCATCAAATGATTACTGGGGAGCAGTTCACGTTCCCTGGGGAAGCATTGGGTATTCTGCCTAGTAACCCTCCCCAGCTGACCATACAGTAGTGTGGCCTTCTGTGATGAATGCACAAGTACCTGCTCATGCAGAAGTTTCATCCAACTGGGACACTTGATCGCAGAAGTGTCTTCATGGTAGGAAAGTCTGTGCACATGCAGGCTTTTTCACTGCAGATGACCATGCTAATGTAAGGAGTCTGGAGTCAGGGCCAGGCAGGAAGACTGATGCTGCGGGTGGGGCTGGAAATGTGGTTGTACTCTTCTGTAATTGAGTTATGCATGAAAAGGGCTTTAGAGGATGACTGAACCTTGGAGCTAAGGTTGATTACTCAGAGACAAATCCATGTTTGCCACTGAGTGTATTATCAACAGATATGTGCATTTTTTTTAACTGCACTTCAAATATCTTGGATTATATCTAAAAAGAAATATCTGAACAGGCTTGCTTTTCACTGTGATGATTAGTAGTACAGAGCTCTTTATCATCTTCTTCAACAGCATTGACGGCTAAACTGGCATTAAACTAAAGAGCTGCTAAGGCTTTGGTAACCATTTTGGCTCTCTAGAACAAAAAGCATGGTGCAAATGAGGCGATACCATTTATTAACCCAGGAAATGTTCAAAATGTGAAACTCTTCTGCAAACAGAGTTGTCCGAAACAAACATTGGATCATATTACTCCAGCATTGTTGAGTGGTTTGTATATAATAAAAAGCATGGCTGGCTGTTGCTTTAAATAGCCATGTCTGAAGAAGTATTTTCTGCAGGGGTGCCAACTTGTATAAAATATGGAGAGGGCAGCAAAGCCCCACCCCACATAATTGATCACAAGACATGGCCCATGCACACCATTTGGATGGCAATGCCCATCAACTTTGCAGGGGGCAACCCCCTTAATATTTTATTTGGGGAGGGGCAAGGGCCCTCGGCCCCTAGGATTTGGCTCCTATGATTCTGTTTGACCTTAAGACACACATTAAATTTGTAAGAGCAGAGGTAATACACAACAACAACTTTTCTCCTTCAGGGGAGATACACAAACATTTTGTCAGGCTTTGGCTAATACGTGTGTGTAGCAAAAATTTGAGCTTTTAGTAGGCATGATTTATTTCTTTCTTAAGTGGTATGATCCAACATGCAGATGCATTCTATGAAGATGAAACTCAAATATCATGCTCTCCATGATATTCGTTACTGTAAATAAACACTATAGTTGCTTCATAAGAATTCCTGATCTACTTTCAAGCTTAGACACAGCCTCTTCATACAGCTGCACTTATTACACACGCTGCTTTTCTTCTTTGCTGCCACTAGAGCTCCACATTATACCAACTATTACCTGAGCATCCTTTCTCTCTGTCTTTAGTATTGTGTTCCATTATATTGAAATTGACTGGATTTGTAAGTACACAGGAAGACATATTCCAACATGCTGAAGAGAAGCACGTGTTGAAATGGCATGTGTTAGGGATAGAAAACTTTAAAAATTAGGTGAGATTAATAGAATGTGAATTATTATTTTTAAGGACTTACCGTATTTTTTGCTCTATAAGGCTCACTTTTTCCCTCCTAAAAAGTAAGGGGAAATGTGTGCGCATCTTATGGAGCGAATGCAGGCTGCGCAGCTATCCCAGAAGCCAGAACAGCAAGAGGGATTGCTGCTTTTGCTGCGCAGCGATCCCTCTTGTTGTTCTGGCTTCTGAGATTCAGAATATTTTTTTTCTTGTTTTCCTCTTTCAAAAACTAGGTGCGTCTTATGGTCTGTTGCGTCTTATGGAGCGAAAAATACGGTAAATTGTCATGCGATGAAAAAAGCAGACCCCACCTTTTGATCAATTGTCGCTCTGAAGAAGGTATTGAAGAGTGATCATATGTATGATTACTGCATCTCAAAACTTGTAAATTAAATTTTAAATCTCAAAACTGAAGTGATCTAAAAATGAAATATTTGAGTTTCCAGTCAGGATAAGAATTTAGGAAATATTTAAATAAAACTACAACAAACAGTTAAAGATAATCTTATACAGCCACTGTCCACTCCTCATGCCTATTCCCTGCACAAACCCTCTTGCAAATCCATCAGTCAAAGTATTTCATGATCAAATACTAGTACTAGATGCTTGTATTAGCATATTACAAGCCATGCCAGTCTGTGCATCAAGTTAATTCTGACACTGTGTTAGGTCAGGGAGCTTTCAAAGGTAAAAAGAACTTGGTCAGTGTGTCATAGCTGCTCATCAAACTCAAGCTGAAATCTTTGTTCAGTTATGAAGATCATTAAATGGCTATGAACATGTAGTTAGCCCCAGAAGGTTTATGTATATGAGTATAAACTTCTGATTGTAGAACAAGCAAGTAGATAACAGCAACAACAACAATTTTTGTGGGAAAGGCTGTTGACACCAGTTTGTGCAATGCAACAAAAATGGGGCATGCTCAGCCAGAGTAAGAGTTTGAACCATAATGCTTTAAAGTGATCTTATGTATCAATTCTCACATAGGCCTTACTCTATCAGGTGTTTTTTATTATCGCAAAGTGGTCAGTTTTAAGATTTATTTAAAGCTCCATAACTTTCTGTTAGCATCACGTGGAAACAGAGCAAGTAGGTCTTGAAATTGTTTATTTAGAATACTTTGAACAGAATTTTCTATTTTTGTGGACATTGAAATGCTCAGGTAAATAGAGATGGAGCTCTGGGGACTAGGGTCGTTTGATGCCATTGTGGTTTAATTCACTGAATTTATTTATTATCAATTCACACAACTGAACGGAGTCCCAAAGCAATTTACAGGAAACATAAAATACAAAATTGCATAATAAAACATTCATGAAAACAATACAAATATATTAAAAGTGTTCATAAAACACACACACCACCTAGTATGATATATAATTTTGATTCATATGTGTAGACTGTGTTCTCAAATTGATTCTTTTCTTTAAAACTCCACTGTGGTTTTATACTTTATGATTACATTACTGCGAGTCAGGATCAGCACTGGATTATTTGAATGGCTTCTACAATAGCTGTTGTTGTTGTTGTTGTTGATGATGATGATGCTCCTAGCTTCCATGTGACTAGTGACATTCTGCTAGTCCTTTATGAACCCTGTTAAAAATATTTTGTTCCATTTTCTCCTTGGCAAACTGCAATCTCTTGGCCGTTTAGGAAGCGATCTGATCTCAAACATTGAAGTGCAGTAAGTGTGGTTCTGATTAATGTGAGCTAATCACCCCCTTGTGGTTCTCCATGGTAGGATTCTGCATGGCCAGAGAGGTTTCTTAAAGGCTTGGTCACTGAGAGAAGCCAGATTCATGACCTTCCCTGGCTGGCCTGCCAACATGCATGGGATTCTTTTAACCAAATGGAGTCTTTACTTCCCATCCCTTGTCTAGGGTAAATAGGGTTTTCATTTCTTCTTACGAAGAAACTTCTCCAGACTCTGAAATCTGGGTTTCCACCAGTGATGTATGTCTTGTTTATTGGCTGCTTCCTTTTCTGCAGTAACATGCAATGAAGAGTCTGTTTTAATCAAATACAGTCGTACCTCGTTTTGTGGCTGGGATCCGTTCCAGAGCCCCGGCCGCTAGCCAAAAAGTATGCAGGGCAAAGTGCTGCGTCTGTGCATGTGCATGGAGTGGTTTGTGCTTCTGTGCATGTGTGAAGTGCAATTTAGTGCTTCTGCGCATGCGCGAGTGGCAAACCGAGAAGTAACACATCCTGGTACAGTGGTGCCTCGCAAGACGAAAATAATCCGTTCCGCAAGTCTCTTCGTCTAGCGGTTTTTTTGTCTTGCGAAGCAACCCTATTAGCGGCTTAGTGGATTAGCGCTATTAGCGGTTTAGTGGCTTAGCGGCTATTAAAGGCTTAGCGGCTTAGCGGCTAAAAGGCTATTAGCGGCTTAGCGGCTTAGAAAAATGGGGGGGGGGAGCGAAAAAAATCGCAAGACATTTTCGTCTTGCGAAGCAAGCCCATAGGGAAATTCGTCTTGCGAAGCGCATCGAAAAACGGAAAACCCTTTCGTCTAGCGGGTTTTTCGTCTTGCGAGGCATTCGTCTTGCGGGGCACCACTGTACTTCTGGGTTTGCCATGGACGTTCGCCAGAATGGACGCTAGACAAGGCGGATGTTCGCGGAGGTATTACTGTGATAGTTGGGTTCCCCCCCACTTTTCTAAGAAGCCATAAGCCTCATGCTGAAAGAAAGTCAATTGAAAAAGTCTCTGAGGCTACAATCCAATGCATGCTTATTAGAGAGTAACCACCATGAACACTTTTCCTAGTAAATATCCATAGAGTTGAATAGTAAATGGTATATATAAATAATAGCAGCCATTCATCATCATTATTTTTGCACCATACAGTATGTAATAGATACTAACCTTTTGCCAAATGGAGTTTTATACCTTCGTGTATAAACAAAAATGCTATCCCATTCTTTTCCTCTTGTAGACAAGGCTTTTCTCAAAGATGGAATTATTGTTCCAACTGCCACAATATACGGTAATCTGTGTTTCAATCAAAGTTTCAGTTAATGCTGGCAATTAAAACCGTTTCAACTTTTTTTAGACTGAAATCCCTTGGCCACTTACCTGGCTGTAAGCCTTATTGAACACAATGGGACTTAACTCTGAATAAACATGCATAGTATTGTACTATAAACATGAGCTGTCTGCATGAGAGCTCCATGATGGGTAGAATTTGACAGATGAAAATTGATTTTTGCATACAGTGCAGTTGTTATAGGTACAGACCTTCTAGTTTTGATAAGGAGTCATCCCTGAGCCTGCTCATAGCCATGAAGGTTTTAAGAGATGGTAGTTGAATGTAGGGTGTAAATGCAATCCAATTTCAACATTCAAACCATCTGTTTTGATGTGAAAGCGACCAAATTTGCTTAAGGCTAATATTTCATGCTGAGTCAATACAGTAATCAAGCCTACATTAAATGAAAAATGAATAATTTTAGCAGAGAGAAATGAACTTTAAAAACGTTTATTAACATAATAGATATATTTTGCTTCATTACATGGTAATCCAAGGAGGGTTTCCAATAAAAGTTTAGAATCATAATACGTTTTACTGTATAAAAGCACACATAAGATAAATCCAATAAAAACCATTCGAAATAAACTGAATACCTTGACATGCACTTAACAATTTGACAATCTATTTTGCAAGGTTCTGAAATGATATAAAAAGGGGGGGGGCCTAAATTTTTTTTGCTGGGGTAGCCAAGAGAGGGGGGAAAGAAACAACACAGTCCCAAGCATGTTTACTCAGAAGTAAGGGCTATTGAGTTCAGTGGGATTTACTCACAAGCTTGCTTAGGATTGCAACTTTAGTTGGATAAATTCAGTTTTAAGAATTCAGTTTTATCCAGTAAGGACCAAGTGAAACAGGCAGAAAGATTAGTAACTGAATGTAACGTAAGCTCTGGAAGAAGCGTGGAAAAGGACATATCCATAAATCACCAGTGCAATAAATTTATTTTGCAGAAGTGAGGAACTTGGAATCTACTATTATATAGTAGAAATGACACTGTCGTAATTGATACCTTTATGTCCGTTTTGGTTGTGCTGAGCTCAACAGCAGAACACCTATTAATTTCAGTGGAAACAATTGCACAGGAAGTTCACCTAGCATATGAACAATACTTTGAACGTTCTCTCTGTGCTGATGGTATTTGGCAGAAAATAAACAATCTTCAGTGATGAATGTTTGTCTTTTTGAGGGTTACAGCCAGTTTGAAAGTAAGATAAAAAATGTAGGAACACCGACATGAGATGAATCGGTTTGCAGTAAATACTGAAGATTCAGTATGTGATCACTTAGCTTAGCAGCTCTACAAAAAGCTTTTATATAGCAGGATGAGTAACTTTTTGTACAGTTCATTTGTTCTGTAACTTAAAAAAATGTTCATTTTAGACTTTGAACTGTAGGGTGATATACGAGTTTGTTTGGCATGTTATTGTTCCGATAGCTTTCCTTTTCCCATGCCAAGTCAGTTGAACAACACCAGCATTTTCAGAACCTAACTTGCTATTTCTAGACTTTTTATTATTATTATTATTAAAGAAGCAGCAACACCTGTGGTTTGAAATAATTTCCAGTCCGTGGGTGCTGTCATCATTCTGAATTGCCTCTTTCTTCCTTCTTTCACCATCTGCATCTATTTTGTGCTGCTCCTGCAAGAGTCCCATAGTTTTCCATCTGAATTGTTCTCATGCTTACTGTGCAAATTTGCCATGGTGAGGCCATCAAGTCTGCTTCAGTGCTGTTGTGTGAAAATGTGTAAAACCAAGTAAATGTTACAGGTGAGGCAGACTTGAAATGTTAGCCTGGTATGATCTGATTCCATAGTTTTGATTTAGATGGCGTTATGAAGATGCACCATTAATTAATTTAGCTTGTTGTGGCTCAGATCAGTAAAATGTTTCATTATTTGTCATGATTAATGCCATCAATGTAAGTGGTGCCTTATAGGGTTTTATAACCTCGGTAATGGGCTAGATGAGAGCCAGCAAACTGAAGCTCAAACCAGATACGACTGAGGAACCTAGACTGGATGGATAGGAGGTTGCCTGCTCTTGATGGGGTTACACTCCCTCTGAAAGAGTAAGTACATAGCTTGGGGGATATTCCTGGATTCTTTGCGGTTCTTTGAGGCTCAGCTGGTTTTCCAGTGTTCTCCATCAGCTTTGGCTGCTGGCCCAACTGTGCCCCTATCTGGACAGGAACAGCCTAACTCCTGTTGCCCATGCTCTGGTAGCCTCTAGGTTAGATTACTGCTTTATACATAGGGTTGCCTCTGAAGGTAGTATGGAAACTTAAGCTAGTGCAGAATTCAGCCAGGTTACTCGCTGGGGCAAATAGTTTGAGCATATTAAACCAATCCTGGCCCAACTGCACTGGCTGCTAATTAATTTCCTGGGCCAATTCAAAGTGCTAGTTTTGACCTATAAATCTTTAAATAGTTCAGGACAGCAATACCTCAAGGACTGTGAAAACTGTGGACAGGTGAAGTGACTAAGGTGTGAAAAGGGAAGACCTCAGATAATAACAAAGTGCTAATCAAGCAGGGAATGGAGCAGAACATGAAACGTCTGTTTAGATGAGGAGATGGAGAAGAGCATAAGTAGACATGTCATGATTTGGCAACTGGTGTGCATCAGGCTGATGTAGTAATGTCGCTTGGCCAGAAAAATAGTTGGGAAGGAAAAGGAGAGGAATTTTCAGCGAACGAAGTCAGCAGGGCCTTTTTATTTCCTTCAAAGGCATTATTTCCTAAGTACTGCAAAGGCTACTTTAATTTTGTTATGAGATTAGGGGCTCACTTAAGGTGCAGTGCTTAACTGGGATATACACAGGGACATAATGTTGATGATGCAATACTATAGCAACACATTTCTAATTTTCAGTGTTCCATAAAGATTGCTTCCTGAGGCATTACAATTAGGGAAGCTCATACAAGAGAGAATAAATCAATTTCAGGGATTAAAACAGGACTGAAATTGATATCAGCAGGGTGTTACTGCTTTATTATGACCAAAGAGACTGTGCAAAAGAAGAGATGAATTAGGAGTTGCAGGAACCTGGAAGGAAAGCTCAGTTTCACAAAACAAATGAGGCAATGCACTGTCTGCCTTGCTTCTTGACAGGGCTGTTCCAGTGCTGTTCCTCCTCCCATTCTTAGATGTTAAGTTGTAATGCTGTCCCTTAATTTTATGGGGTTTCCCCCTGTCAGTGCTTTTATGCTCCCTACATAAAGATGTTTGCTGAAGTGCAGTAGCATACAGGCTTTTCCTTAATCTGTTTAAGGTTACTCAGCCTATCCCCTACAGTAGAAATAAATGAGTTTTATTGGCTAAGATAAAACCTTTTAATTCTGTTCGCCATGGGGGACCAATAAAGTTGAAAGGGATGATACAGATGACTAAAGATGACCTGATTGAAAGCTTTAAGTTTAGTTATGGCATGACACTTGCTGTCTACTGGGAATTATACCCAAAGTACTTTTGGCTTATAATTAATACAGTACTTCATCTGGTTGAAATCTGGTTAATATTTGGTTGAAATCTTTTGTATGTGGCAGACAGATTTTGAAAGGCAGTTACAGCAGAATCCTATACATCTCTACTCAAAATTAAGTTCCATTGGGTGGTAGTCAACTAAGTTTTACTCAGAGTAGACCCCTTGAAATTAATGAACCTAACGTAGTCATGTTAATTAATTTAAATGAGTTTTCTCTGAGTTAAACTTTTTTCTGGAGGTCCTTCTTCTGCCTTGGTTAAGAGGAAACCTATTTTGAAGTGCTTCTGCCCATCATTGCCAGTGCATTCATGTAACACAAATAACTCTGGTATGCAAATTGCCCTTATCTCAAGAACAGCCCTATATGGTGGAGACAGACACAATATAGTACTTAGTCTGCCTGCTACTGATCAGGCTCAGGAGTTGAAGTGGATCTGTTATTCTGTTTAGCCTAATCAAGTACTATTAATAGCTCTTGGATTGGGAGTAATGGGTCCATGATTGTTCAGGCTCTTTGGGAAAATTCATTTTGGCATTAAAGAGCATTTGTTTCCAGCTGAAGGCAGATTTCCCCTCCCCAATAATTTTCTTTCTTTCGGGTGCCTGAGCATCCCTCCTCTGACTGCATTCAGTGTTCTTTACACTGGGGTGCATGTAGGTCATTACAAAGAGGGTTACTCACATCCCTTTCTTGCATTGTGGCCAGACACACTAACCTTTTTGTTAGGCCATGATTGGTCACTTTGGCCTAAACCTTACGAAACCTCTCTGAGCAGAAAGAGCCTTGAGAGGAACTTTGTGTGTGACACACAGACACCAGTTCAAAGTCTGGCAGGGATACTATGGCATTCTGTGAGAAGGGGCTTGAGGGAGGAGGGCGAAACTTTTCAGAGTGAATAGACAGATGGTTTTTGCCACTTGAAATCATACAGGAGGTACAATGGCTATACCACTTGCATCTTTGCCTTGTGGGTTTGCAAGGCTTCTACATGATGGGAATATACACTTTGGATAGCCATAACAGTGAGACATTTGCTTGTTACTGCTGGTCTTTTCTTCTTCTTTGTGGTGAGGATAGGACTTCCCTTTTTATGTGACGAAAGAAGCTTTACTCAAAGAATAATTTCATAAAGGGTGTTATTGTATGTGTATATATATATTTAGTTTGTGTGTCACTCTATATGTACACACATACACACACATAATGCTTACCTTCTGTGGATTAAACTCATCTTGTATTTGAAATACAATCTAAAGTTTACCATAAGAACAAATAATTCCGAATCCCCTTGGTATTGTGTAGTGTTATAATTAATTGTTTGAATTATGCTGATGGATAATGGTCAGAATAAATTAAAGTTTTAGAGGGAATTTTAATTATGTGCATATTATGTCAACAAAGATGGTGTAGAGGAACAAATTACAAGTAATGTAAAAAAATAAGAAGTGATTGCACATTGCGCTGAAACCAGTTGCTCTCTGCTTTTGCAACGGTAATATTTGAAAACATTTCATTTTGTGATTCAGTCTGCTTACTTTTCATATATTTGCGCAATATATGTTGCCATGTTTTAAAGGATTAAGAGTGCAATGTTATATGTGCCTCCTCAACAGTAAGTCCCATGGAGTTCCTTGAGGTTTGCTCCCAGGTAACCGGGTATAAGATGGCAATCATAAACTACATTGTGCTACATGGGTGGGGCGTGGGGAAAATTACATTTTACTCTAATTCTACGTTATCATATTATGGGGAATTCTACCCCACACTACAGATAAATTCTGAGGGTGGTTTGCAAACAATCAGAAATAAAAACGTACAAACATTGTGTGATATCAAAATATGTCATAGACCCATTGAAATCAAAGGACTTCCAGTGAGTTTAATTTGAGTGTGCCTTATTTGGATATCACCTTATATATCAAAAGCAGCCAATCTAAAGAAAACAGCATAAATTCAGCAGCACAGATAGAGCTGGGGGGGGGGGAGGTGGAGGTTTTTTTGCCTGGCACTTAAATAACATCAAATGGATGCCTGATAAGTCTCTTTGGAGAGCGACTCTCCAAACTCTGGGTTAGCAGTGTTGTCCATCAGGTTCATGCTGCCACCATCCTGGAGCTCTCCTAAACTAGCTGCAACCACTTCCATCCTGGTGAATTCTGCATCGCTGCTGCTCCCCCCTCCCCTCATGCACCACTGATGTAACCAAAAAAGCAGTTTCCCTGAAACTTCCCTCCATCTTTCAGAGGTACTCAGAGAAGAGCCTCTGTTGAGCATATTAGTCTTGAGTGTGTAGACAGGGACAGGTGGTTCTTCAGGTACCCCACTTCAAACTCTTAATTTGATTAAGAGAAAATGATTTGATTTGAGAAAATGAAATAAAAGCTGAGAAGGGCCTATGCATTTCTGTCTAATCAATATTTTAATCTAGTAAGAGCTGTAGTATATGTCTCACAATTGGTAATATATATTGTTAATAGAAACTTTATACATTTGTTTTGTAAGTCTGAAGTCCAAAAATGTGACTCTTTCTTCCTTGATTCATTGCACATTTCTGAACAATGATCGGTAATTTCATCGAGAACGTCTGTTGGAAAGCTCAGCATCGTGAAGATAAATTATGTTGTTTGTAGGATTTCTGGTGATTATACTTCATCAAAAGTAATTATCTGTTTCCTTAGTGACCTTCCTGATCAGTCCTTTCCCTCTTCCCTACTGCATAAAAAATAAATAACATCAGATTGCTAGTATAAATAGTTCAGCATCATTTTACTGCTGAGTTTGCTCTTTATTTTACTAACAAGCTAAAAGGGAAAAAAAATAGTGACCAGGCTTTAGTGCATCATGCAAAACTAGTATAGAAGCAAGATGCCAAAACAGAGGCACAAACTGTCATTGAAAGTAATTATGCTACTTATGAATGAAGAAATCTTACAGGAAGTTGGGTCTTTGGTGGAAAGAAGTCTTTACAAAAATTGACCCTCTAGTCAGAAAAATAACTAAAATATTTTTAAGAATTCTTTATTTGAAAAAAAGAAAAAGAAAATTTACACCAGGACATTCAAGCTTGAAGTGTGCATGTCAGGATACAGTTTTTGCTCCTAGCTAAAGGCACAGAGATCTTTTGCATGTCCATCTCTTTTGGGGTAGTATATTAGGAGGCTGGATAGGTGCCACGGAACAACCCTCCCCTTGTTTGCCTGTGTGAGATACCATGTTCTTATAGCCCCAATTATTGGAGCCTTTGGTTGATCTGTTTGACATCCTATAACCTCTTAAAATGTGGCTGTTTTCTGGGGTGTGTGTGTGTTATTGGGTTGTTGTTTTTATTCTGATTATATACGTTGCCATTTTTTCTGTGAACCGCCCTGAGACTTCCGGTATAGGGCGGTATATAAACTCAATAAATAATAATAAATAAAATAATAATAAGGATCAGGTGCACAGTTTGGAGGTGCTCTTAAAACAGGCTTTGTTCCTGGAAGTTTAGGTGGCAGCTGTAGCTCAGCCTTTTACTAACTTCGGTTGCTGTGGCAACTGTACCACTTCTTGAGTATCATAATCTCTAAGGAGAGTTATTATTTTGGTGAGTGTATTCTGTGGGTGGCATCTAGCGTTGCAACAGAGGAATTCTGCTAGTTCAATAGAACTTCTCTTTCTTCTTCTGCTCCTCCTCTGCAATGCACCACCAACACCCTGGAGCTTATTTTGAGGGGGCAGGGGGAGCTGAAGGGGACAGAAGAGGAAGAGGAGGCTCCATTGTGCGCATAGAAGTCTGTTGTGCCAGTGGAGTTGCTGTGTTTGATACAGCCCTGTGGTGTGTGGGTTTTCTAAAATATATATGAGTTTTTATGATATATTGTATGTTGCATTTGATATATTTCAATGTTTTGTATATGGTTTGTTGAATTATTATTAGCAGTAGTGGTTTTGAATGTTGAATTTATTTTGTATTTCCCATATCGATTCCTTTTTGTTGTTATTTGTAAACTGCTTAGCGTGTATACATTAAAAAAATGCAAATACATACACATGAAACAGGCTGTAGTACATCTTTTCAGCACTATGGCAATTGTTGAGTTAAGCAACAAGTTAGCAATTTTGTAGAGCTCACCAATCATATCCTGAAATCCTGATCACTGAAACACTAAAGAGTCTTGTGGAATCTTAAAAATTAGCAAATTTTTAGAAAAAGCCAGAATGTTTTCAAAACAAGCATGTTGATTCTTAAAAGCATTGACAGGTGATAGAACAAGTACATTGGACATGCTTATTGTATTTTCTATCTCTTCTGTTGTTAGGGGGGATCAGTGTGTATATTTTACATATAGGCTAGCTCTATTGAATTGTCAGTCTAAATACATTTTTCATATCCTTCCCTTCTGACCTCAGTGCTTACAGTGCCCCTTTCTGCATGTGTGAATACCTGCTGTTCAGGATTGATATATCTAACGAAGAAGATTTTAGTTCACAAAAGCTAATGCCACAATAAAATTTCTTAAACCTGCTCAGAACCACACCTGCCTTTGGTACCTATTCATTATATCATTACTGCAAGGAAGTACAGTCATACTTCTAGTTGCGTTAGGTTCAGGTTGTGGATTTTTGGGTTGCGTACCCTGTGTGTGTGTGCAGAAGCATTCTGCATGCTTTGTGCATGCGCAGGAGCACTCTATTGCGTCATGCGCATGTGCAGAAGTGGTGCTGTACTTACAGACTTTTTGGGGTGTGAACAGCACCCCAGAACGGATCACATCCGTAAGTAGAGGTACCACTGTACGCTTCACACAGGCCCTTCTGCACTTCTTCATGGTTAGAATAATGCTTGATTATGTCTTTCTGCAAATAAAAAGCAATGGAGATTATTGCACAGCCACCAGATTTTTCACACAGATCCTTGTGTTGGATCACCTTTGAAAGTTGGGATGCATTCATAGTATGGGATGCCATATGCATGGATATGCCAATTGTGTTTTCTGACACCTACGATTATAAATGAAATGCCCCTTCAATTTGTCTTACGATGCAGAGAGAAATGTATGTCCCCCAACCACTATCAGGGCCAACTGAGCATCATTCCCCCCCCCCCCACCAATAATTCATTGCTAGTGTTGTGCAACACACTGTTGTATATGATGGTCTTTCAACTGGGTCTCTAGTTTTGAAGTCTGTTGGACTTCCTTTGGGGAAACTAGATCAAACCACCCTTTGACTGCAAGAAAAACAAACAAAATGAGAACCTGTTGTTGAGAGCTAATACCTAGAGTATTGGTGTGTGTGTGTGTGTGTGTGTGTGTTTCTAAACAAGGTGGCTTATACATTTTTAATATAGCTTGAATGATTATGGTGCTAATGAATATGGTTTCATTGAAATAAAACTGAGCCTTTAGTTTGCTTCAGAATAAGTTGCTGGGTTTGTTCTCTCTGAAGAACAAAGCCAAGATGGTGGGCGGGATTTTGCATGACCCTGCCGCTAGTCCCATGGGCTTGATAGGCATTTTCAAAAGATGGAGCTGTATCTATTAATCTAATTAACTAAATTTTAATATGAGCAACTGAATTATCTCAAGTTCTGCCTCAATTCAAGCCTTAGCTGGAAGTTCAAACAAAGAAAATACTGTAAACACTTCCCATACAACATCCATCCTTGGCTTTTTCTCTTTTTCTAGTTTCTTTATAAATAAGATTAACATTTCCCCTGGGAGTAAGTAAGCTTCTGTTTGGCCTCATTAAATGTACCTTTTGGCCTTTGCTCCCCTGTGGTGATGAGAAGCTGTTGGAAAGATTTTGATGGTGATTTGTATGAAGTAAATTTAATTATTATCTACATTTTGTGGAAGCAGCATGCAGGCAGTTTTCCTTTCAAGAGAGAGAGGAGATGTGTGAAAGTTATATGAATTGTGGGCTTAAGGAGCATAGTTTGCTTTTTTAAAAAAATATATGAATCTAATAACTTTTTGAGATTGAAGACAACACATTGAAAAGCAGCGACAAATAACAGTCTGGCACACAATATCCCAAATAATTTTGTTGGGCAGTTTATTCTTAATTCAATTGCAAGTGTAGAAGTTTTGAACTTGTAAACAGCACTGTTCCCCCCCCCCAACAGCTAAATTTGCAAAAATGGAAGCAAATAGCATTTAGGGTTACTAGACTTTTACTCCCCCAAATCTGGGCAACCCTATCTGCATATCATGCAAATGGTTTGCTGATTATTATAAAGATCAGACATGGGTGGCATGGTCAGTATCTGGACAAAACCAGGCCAGGGTGGCTGTATGGCAGTTCTGCTAGAATTCAGAGTAGCAGGTTTCAGGTCAATTAACTATGAAATGGTTTTCCATATCATCTCTCTTTGTGTGTAATGCTAGAGAAATAACATTTCTACTATAATCCTAAGTGTATTTCTGTGGAAGACAAATTTCAGTTCAAAAGAAAGCATTCACATGTCTTTTAAATTCATTTTTTTGTTACCGAATATCGGAGCCTAAAAATACATGCTATCGTTGATCCTAACTGTATTTATAATGAAGCAAGCTTCACTGAAGTAAAAAAAGTAATCATCTTAAAATCAGGATGCCAAGTCCTTACTGTATTTATAATGTCACAAGACATAGAGTACAGTGTTGTAACAGTATCAGAACTGACCCAATAACACAATTACCGGTACTTTCTACTAAACATCTTTCCTACTAAAGGTTGTTCCTTTTTCACACTGAATGCTTGCTATAATATTATTACCTTGACGTTACCTTACTGCACTGGATCATTAAATCTTATAAGGCAATAATTATTAACTGTGCAAAAACAATTTCCATTTATGGTGTATGTAATTTCAATGCTATCAGATGCTATATTTTATACATGCTCCATATACTTAATAAGGAGCCTACTTTGGTAATTCTGGGAGAGTTGTAAAATACTTCTTGCGTTCATGCAGCGTATCTATACAATGTCAGGGCACCATTGAACATGTTAGCATGCACCTTGCCTCTCAGTTTACTAACATTGGTTTTTCCAGTTGATGGTTGCTTAAATGTCTATTGCTGCATGAAAATATGTGTTGTAACTGGATGGGCTTTCCATGTTGGGAGATAAGGCAACTAAAATGAGTGTGAGAGGATTTGGTTCAGACCTTCACTATTTTATTATTACTACTGAAATTGTCTTGGTAGCTGTCTTTCTGCTAAGGTGTTCAAGGAGAAACATAGCAAAGCCACTTTGATAAGCATTATGGCTGGAAAGTAGAATGTGCTGTTATAAGTACACATATAGTAAAAACAAAAGCAACAGCAGAAACACACCCTGATTACTATAAACCAGACTCCTCGTGGTTTGTTTCATTTTTCCATAGCATCTAATACATTCTGAAACATTCTAACATGGCACTAAAATGTTCTACACCTCTAGCAAATCATGTGTGTGAACAAGGCCCAAGAATCAACATTGTGGGAAGGTGTATTTGTAGAAACCCATGCAGAGGGTGGTTGATAGTTTCCTAGATTTGGGAGATGAGGAAAAGTGGAAAATGCTCAGATTTAATTTGTGTTATGACAAGGACACTTTGAAGCTTAAGACAATTCAGTGAGAGGAATTGGTTAAAGCGGTAAGGAGGAGGCCATTCCAGGACAAATGATTTGCTTTACAAATTTTGTATATCATTGCAAATTAATAATTAATTCATAGTACATTTCATAAATGGTCCACTGGTGATCTAGTGGTTAGTGTGTTGGACCACGACTGGAGAAACCCAGGTATCATAAGTTCAATGAGGTCACTTTGGGTCAGCCACTATCTCTCAACCTCACCTACCTCACAGGGTTTCTATGAGGATAAGATGTAGGAGAGCCATATTTGTTGCCTTGAACTCACTGGAGAAAATGTGGGATATAAATCATAAACACATTGATGAAATTGTTTATCTCTGATCTAGAACACATATTGCACATTGACAGTGCTAAGTAGATGAATAATGGCTGGGTTTATCCTTCACGTTAACTCACAGTCAACAGTTTAAAAGTGCAGCCAAGATGTTCAGCTGTCATGGTACGCTACTTTCAGTTTTATTTTGGCCATTTTTAATTTGAAATCATGATCTAAGCATCAGGCCAAGAACATTAGCCTAAATTCCAAGCACCTTGGAGCAATTCATTCTCAGAGCGCTAGCATGGGCTAGTGGACGATACAGACGTACAAAAATAGCTTAGACCTAAACTACTGATTTTCAAATTAAACTGGAATGCTATTGGACCTTTTCTGAAATGACTAAATCACAGGCTTCTCTATCTTAGTGACATCGTTAAAATTGGAAACATCAAAAATGTCACAGTGTGATGTTGATGTATGAACACATGCTCTAATTTTATTCCGCTTTTAAAAAATGGTTCCACAAATGACCAGATTAATTTTAAATTACGATGATCTTACCACTCTTGTATTCATTCTGCAATGAATCATGCTGTTTGCTGTACACTTTCACATCCCTCACACAGCAGAGACTTGTAATTTACATTGAATTATTAATTGCATTTCACCACGAAACACATCAGAGATGGAGTTGTGAATAGACAATAGACAAAAGCAATTTTAGTACAGTCCAGTAGCAGTTCTACACACACTTATTGTGAGTAAGTTCCAGTGAACTCAGTAAATTTAATTCTGAGTAGGTCTGCATAGGATTGTACTACCGGGCCTGGCATTGTACCATACCAAGTACCTGAGGTGAACCACAAAATAGCACTCACCCTCCCCTCTACATCAGGAAAAAGGGAGGAAGATCTACATTGGGAACAATGGGGGAACCAAATCAACCTTACCCAAAGGTTGAAGTGGGAATCCATGGCCATTGTGGGGGGCGGGGCGGGAAGGAAGGGACCTGTTCTGAAGCAGGCTAGGCGACTGAACATGTGGATTTTGGGTGCAAGGATAGCAGGTGAATTACAATGTTTATTGTTGTAGAGTTTTGTTTTTTCTTGTCCCTGCTTCCCAAAGGTTGATAGAATTGGAATTTTCATTGTTGTTTTTCTTAATATAGAATTGTAGGGTTTCTGCTATCCTTTCTTTTAATAGTTGGTTGGCCACTAAAATAGGATTCAATGACCATGATGGCAAGATTTGGGTTTCATTGCTCAGTTGTAAGGTCACTTCTACTGGAGCATGATCAGTGATCTTGATGTTGCCGATGTTCACTGATTGCGTGAAGGGATTTAACTGTGGAGTGAGTAGTAAAAAGTCTAATCTGGATTGTGAAAAATACTAGCTTGAATGAAACGTAATACTGAAATCATTTGGATTTTCTTCACTCTATATATTGTATAAGCCCCATTTTTAAAAAAAATTGAAGGAATTTATAGGCATCTTTGTCTTTATTTTTAAAAAATAAGTGCCCAGGTGGCACCCTTAATTATTACACACATTAAGGTTGAAGTCACTCCCTAATATGGTTTCTCCCTCAGCAAATTTATTGAATTTGCGGTTGGAGGATGGATGGCGGCTAACAGATTGAGATTGAATCCTGCCAAGACAGAAGTATTATTCTTGGAGGACAGGGGGCTGGCTGGTGTGGAGGAGTCCCTGGTCCTGAAAGGTGTAACTGTGCCCCTGAAGGACCAGGTGCGCAGCCTGGGTGTCATTTTGGAGTCACAGCTGTCCATGGAGGCACAGGTCAATTCTGTGTCCTGGGCAACTGTCTACCAGCTCCATCTTGTATGCAGGCTGAGACCCTACCTGCCCGTGGACTGTCTCACAAGAGTGGTGCATGCTCTAGTTATCCCCCTCTTGGACTACTGCAATGTGCTCTATGTGGGACCACCTTAGAAGGTGACTCGGAAATGCAGCAGCTAGACTGGTGGCTGGGGGCGGCCGCCGCGACCACATAACACCGGTCTTGAAAGATCTACATTGGCTCCCAGTACGTTTCCGAGCACAATTCAAAGTGTTGGTGCTGACCTTTAAAGCCCTAAATGTCCTCGGCCCTGTATACCTGAAGGAGCGTCTCCACCACCGCTGTTCAGCCCAGACACTGAGGTCCAGTGCCGAGGACCTTCTGGCAGTTCCCTCACTGCGAGAAGTGAGGTTACAGGGAACCAGGCAGAGGGCCTTCTCAGTAGTGGCGCCTGCCCTGTGGAACATCTTCCCATCAGATGTCAAGGAAATAAGCAACTCTCTAACTTTTATAAGACATCTGAAGGCAGCCCTGTTTAGGGAAGTTTTAAATGTTTAATGCTGTATCATGTTTTTAATATTTGGTTGGAAGCCACCCAGAGTGGCTGGGGAAACCCAGCCAGATGGGCGGGGTATAAATTTATTATTATTATTATTATTATTATTATTATTATTATTATTATGAATTTACATAATATATTTTTAACAAGATCAAGTTGTTTCAAGTTTGATGCCTCCTCCCAGCCGCCTGGAGCCTGCCACCATGAGGCCACTGCCTCACTTCTCTCCACAAGTGGACAGACCCTGATAAGGATCATGGCTCAGTAGTACAGAAGATGGTTTGCATTTAGAAGGTGCCAAATTCAATCCCCAGCATCCTAAATCTGTATACCCTGGAGAGTGTCGACAATACTGAGCTAGACAGGGGAATGGTCTGACTAGGTGTAAAGGAGTTTCTCAAATTCCTATGGGACACAAGTTGACATACATTTGCATGCCTTCTGTACATTTAAGTGGTTCTAAAGCAACAATCATTCCACCAGCTGCAACTTCTCCTGTTATAATGATACAGATTAATCCTTCCTCAGGTGTACAGATTCAGATCAGTTGTCTACCATAATCTTGTTCTTTTCACCCAGCTGATAATCTGTTCTTGAGCACCTTTCTGTTTATAACAGATAGCCTATCCTCCAACTTTGACTCGTAGTCCTCTGTGTCATCTGATTTACCCTTAACAGAACCTAATATCTCACTTGTATTCTATTGCAATGTGCCCCTAAGTTCCATTCCTTAGTATATCTTGAGTGCTTGAGCATAGGCCAGGCTTTGTGATTGGTAGACTCTGTTATTAAATTGCTTTAAGTGAAGTGTTCCAAAAATGCATTCTGTTGCCTTAAAAAAAATCATAATGAAGAACAGCTTTGTTGCTCGTTAGGATTCTTTAGGTGGGGATGGGGGACGGGAAAGAAGCATTATGGAATAGCTTTCAAAATAATAAGTCCTTCTGGGTTGATTGTATGTGTGTAAGTGAGAAAGTGAAAGATACAAAACATTGGATTGCAATGTGAACTTCTAACATCTATGAGATGTGTTCTGGAAGAAAGGCAATGAAGAAATAGGTAGCAAAGGAGCTAATAGAAAGAAGTAATTATTTTTTTAAAGGATCTAAGAGGTCCATGCACTTGTGAAGTTGATGTGGCTCTTATGTATATTGTACATGGGCATATTAACTTACCATTATCTATACATGTGTGTTGAGATGTTTCAAATTATCATAGCAATTTTGCTTCATAAATCCATGTCACTGCATATATATTTCAATATTGGGCTTAAAAAACTGAATCATTCTTCCAAATAATGTATAATTTGGATAATAAAGCAGGTAGTAAGTACCCAATAATCAAATTCTAACTAAATCTGCTGAGACCACCACACCATTTATGATGTATGACTTTGCTTCTTTTCTTGCTCTGTGAGAAGAATTTCATGGGCTTTTTCAATGTAATTATTGCAATTTATTGTGAAGGGTGTGAATGATGAATCTGTGGCAAGTTTAGTACCAGTGTCAGTGGAAAAACTGCAATCAATTCATCATCAAGAAAAAGCAACAACTTCAGCCTGATATTTTGAAGACAAGCTATAGATCAAGTGGCCAAAATTGATTATTTTCTAATGATAAATATATCCCTTAGCTTAATGTGAGACCACTTAGTGAAGGATTTAGAAAATATATTGAATTTTGCGCTAACGTTTTTTCTGCCTTAAATTCTTTCAATGAAACTATAACCTTTTGGCCATAGTCAGTTTATATCAGAAGTCTTTGATCTTGAAGTTGGTGTCCTTAAATTGAACAAGGGATAATAAAATAATATGACTGTTTTAGGTTGCAATTTATAATAAGTATGAAAGATGCATTAATATAATTGCAAAATATTCCTGACTCTCTTATTTCTTTATGTTATATATCATGGTTTTGGCAGCCCATTTTTAGACTTAGATAGGGAGCTTTTCTCTTATGAGGAGACTTTCTAGTATATGGAAGCTAGAGCTGTTGCTGTATTATTATTATTTTTAAAGAAAATCTTGATTTTTCTGTTCTGAGATCTTAGACTTCTCAAGGTAGCAAGTGTTCTCTGCTTGAGAGGCGTTAAGCAACTATCACCCTTGGAATATACTGGTACTGAAACATCCCCAGTTGACCTGACTGATGTCAGAACCAACTCCCCTATAACTCTCGGTGGTTTTTAAACCATTGACCACAATGTCCTCCTGGGACAGCTCTGCAGACTGGGAGTCGGTGGCATGGTACTACAGAGGTTTTGCTCATATCTATTGGGTCATTTTCAGAGACTGGTGATGGAGGACTACTGTTCAACTCTGTGGGAATTATCTTCCAGGATTTGATATTGTTCCGTATGCTATTTAACATCTTTATGAAGTTGCCGGGAGCTATAATTTAGAGAGAGGTGTCCTCAATATGTGGATGACATTCAGTGCTCTTTTGCTGCTGCATCCTAATCAGGTGTGGCAGTACAGGGACCTGTGCTAGGAAGCCCAATAAATTAAAACTGATACAAGATGGAAGTGTTATGGGCGATAGGTGAACAGGTCTAGGTGAGATGCCCTCTTCTGGATGGGGTTGCAATCCTCTTGGAAGAGCAGGTGTGTAGGCTGAGGACCCTCCTTGATCCAGCTTTGCTACTCGAGGTACAGGGAGCTTCAATGGTGGAGAATGCCTAGGGCCAGCATGGTTGATGTGCCATGAAAAAGCCTGGCTACAGTATCACATGACCAGGTAGCCTCTAGAATTGACTAATCTAATGTGCTCTGTGTGGGGCTGCCCTTGAAAATGGTTTGAAGATTGTGATACAGAATGCAGTAGCTAGAGGTTGATGGGCACTCCTAAGCAGACAGGCATTCTTGGCTGGACTCTTGCTGCCAATTCAGATTCAAGCCCAATTCAAGGTGCTTTTGCAGAAAAATAAAGTTGTAAATGATTGGGATCTAAGTAGATGAAGGAGCACCTTCCACGCCACCAGTACATTAAGATCTGCAGATGAAACCCGACTGGTCGTGCAGCTGCTAGATTGACATGTGAAAGGGCTTTCTCTGCAGCAGTGTCCCATCTGTAAATGGCATCCCCTTGGGTGTGTGTCTAGTATCAATGTTGCTGGCTTTTCATTGGTTGGTGAACATTTATATTTTTGCCCAAGCCTTTGGGAGAGGGTGAGAATTCTAATAAATCACTCAATTTGAAGCTGTCTGTTATTTGTTATTTGCTACTAGATGCTGAATGGCATGTTAGCAGTATCATGAATGAATAAATATTTCTACATTTAACACAAAGTACATTTTGCACATGTGATTATAATTTAAATGCTCTTTCTGACAGATGGCACAAAAGGATAAATTAAGGGCCGGTTGATAAATTGTCATATGACCACTTCAGCATGTGAGGGTTGTTATTGAGAAGCTTGATTCAGCTGCAATTCTATGTGTGCCTAGGAATTATGTATCTGCTTTGGCTTTCCTTTGAGCAATGAGTGCAGTGCCATTGCAAAGGATTAGAAAAAGGTATTTTCCCACAGTAGCAACTGTGCATGGAATTGAATACTACAATGTAAGTACAAACCTCCCAGATTATTAGTCCCCAGATTCTTTGCCATATCTAATGTAAGTATATATACCCTTATTTGGTCCTGAGGCATCAGGTATCTTCCACCAGTAATTAGATTAAGTCTAAGGATATGTTCACATTACCATTTACAGTGGCTCCAGCACACTCCCACTGCTGGTTTTTAAAGCCAGCTTCACATTATATTAGCCACAATCCTTTTGTTTCCTGTAGCTTTTAGAGAAATACTCCTCGCTGATACACTTTAACCCAGCTTCTGTGTTATTTGAAAATGGAAGTTGTAGTTATGGTGTAGAGGGAACAATTTGGGCAGCTTTTGTGCATGCACAGATGAAGGTATGTGCATAGATGAAAGCTTCACTGAACTGGAGTTCAGTGCAGGGAAGGAAATCATTGGCTGAAGACATCCCTGCCCACACTCTGGTGTGAATAGCAGTGGAAGAAAGCAACTTGGAAATGCAATGTTTCAAGCTGCTAATGGGAACAAACTCTAAGTTTACTTTTCCTGGGAAGCACCACCACCTTTCCCCACAAGGAAAAGTAACACTTTCTTCCCTTTTACTGCCAGTCCCTTCTTTGTTTATAACCTGGACCTGTTGACCCAGCCCTACCTCTTGCTTTTTTGTTGTTATTCCTTTCTGTAGTACAGTGGTACCTCGGGTTACATACGTTTCAGGTTACATACGCTTCAGGTTACAGACTCCGCTAACCCAGAAATAGTGCTTCAGGTTAAGAACTTTGCTTCAGGATGAGAACAGAAATTGTGCTCCGGCAGTGCGGCAGCAGCATGAGGCCCCGTTAGCTAAAGTGGTGCTTCAGGTTAAGAACAGTTTCAGGTTAAGTATGGACCTCCGGAACAAATTAAGTACTTAACCCGAGGTACCACTGTACCTCCTTTCTCTCCTGCTTGAGTCTAAGAGGACCTCTTGCCTCTCTTAGTCCTATATCTTTAGGGGTGTCCTTGGATACTTTTGCCAGCTCCCAGCATTCTCACAAGCTGTTTTCTGCAAGATTCATCCCCACAAACCATAGATGACTATGAAAAATCTCACTAATATATCTGAGAGTCAGCATGGGCAAATCTCTTCCTGCACCATCACATGCTGAAATAATCATGAACATAGGCCCTGGGCATGTGGGTTGTTTGGTGTACTGGTGTTCAATATACAGTACTTATTTGGCTTAAGCCATCAGCTCTCTCTTTATCTCTCTCTCTCTCTGTGTGTTTGTGCATGGAGTGAATATGTACAAGCCACAGATCAGCAGACACAATTGCTGCAAACTGCCCTTACATGTTTTAGGGGAAGCGAGTTTACAATGTGTATCTTTTGTTTTGTCAGGCTAATGGTGGCTCTTTTACCTGCAAAACAAGGCCAGGAGAGCCTTTGTGGGGCATCTCTGCAATACCACCTCATTATTCTACCCTTTCTCTTCCTGTGGGGCTTGGGGCAGTCTGGTTGCACTGCAAAGCCAAAACTAAGGGAAAGCAAAAGTTGCTCTGCAGCAGCTACTTTACAATGGGATGGGCAAACTGGTTCTCTGCTATCACTGATCTATAGCAGGCTGGTCACCTGGAGAATATACACTATCCAGAACAGCTTCAGAAGGACGATGTAGGAAATAAGAACACCTAGTTAGTGCATGGCTGGGGTGAGCATTGAACTGTGGATGTCCTAGCTCATAGTCACAGCCACTAGACTATTTCAATACCTTTTAATTGCTTGCAGATGTGTACAACTATATCTGAGCCCAAGGACAAAAGTGTACCTCTGAACTGGATTCCTTATCATATTTCATCTCTTGCGGGGTGGGGGGGAGTATCTCTTTCTCTGGGTGATTAAAAGACTACCCCCCCACAAAACCAGACAAATGGTGAATAGCTTAGTTAGTAGTTCCTACAGCTGAATTTATGAAGAGCACTGTGAAATTGGAGCAAAGCTGCAGAGATATGATAGCAGAGAATGCAGAATAAGAGAATCCCATCTCTGAAAGTAATATCCTTGTAAATAGGATGTTATTTTCCACCATTATTGCCACAGAATGGAAATGTTGTATTGAGCAAATTGTCCCATATGTTGAAAAATAATCTATCCAAAGGAATGGAAGAGAGGCATAAGCTGCCATTCGTTCAGACCATTTACCACCTACCTGTGATATTCTTTGTGTTTTTATCTTAACACAAAAGCTTGGAAGAAAGACAGCTCTAGCACTTTCATCACAAATTGCTGGTACTCTGGATATGTCAGGGACATAGCCCACATTTAAATCCACCTTGAATTGTAATCATTCTCATTTTTGCATGTTTAAAGGCCCATCTTCCACGCAGTTCAGTAATTGCAGCTGCTTGTTTATTTAAGTCTGTGACTTAAAAATATATTTCAAGGAGCGCCTGTTGTTTTTAGTATATTACCATAAAACACATTTTTATACATTGCATGCATGATTTTGATGAGGAGAAATTCCAAAGCAGTTCCAAAGGTTAGTGTATGTATAAGTATTGTAGTAACTTTGTAGGACTTTCACTCCTCATCACAACAAGCTGCACTCATTTTAGCTCCTGTGCACAAAATACTTCTTTTTTCTTGTCCACATGTGGAGTTCAAAACTTTACTTTGGTATGCATACACTAGCATGGGGAAATGTACCAAGTGAACTAGTCAGTCACATCAGCAGCAATTTCCTATAATCATGGAGGAAATTTTCTCATCTGATGCAATCTAGGAAATCTGCACATTTCAGTCTGCACATTACGCATCTCCATGAAAGCAGGTACAGGAGAAAGTCAGGAACAAAAAAAATCTCAGTGTTAGTAAAAGGAAACAAATTGTCTGTTTTGTCCATGGGTGGAAACTCTTTCCTTTCATTCTGAACATTTGTACTACATCTAAAGGACCATCAGAGAGTTGCTTGATCTCCAGCACTAATTAAATTTACCACCCACAATTTTTCTTTCTTTAAACATTTTTCAGTTGTTTTCACAGTCCAGGTGAGTCACAGCTTCTAACATAGTCCAGGTGAGACACAGCTTCTAACTGTGTGAATCATAGAATCTTAGAATCATAGTGTTGGAAAGGACTTCAAAGGTCATCTAGTTGGGAGTGGCTTGAACTAGATGACCTTTGCAGTTCCTTTGAAGTCTGCGATGAAACACAGTCTGCACAACTGCATGTCAGGTCTCCTAAAATGCGCCTGCATCAGAATTCCTTCTAGGCCAGGGGAAAAGGGACAGGGGGAGTCTGGAGATGGGGTTGTAGATGGTGCACACCAAATTTACTGTGCTAAAATTTATAATGCATAGGCAGCATATGCACAACATTTTATTCTAGAATCAGTGAGGACTGAGTACTTGTTTTTTCCTATGTAGTTCACACCCAGTCTAGATCTAGTTCATGGGGGGCTTTTTTGCCCATTAATAGCATTTTTTATTAACAACTTGAAAACAAGTTGATTCTGCATTACTCTACAGTGTGTTCATTTGGGAACAGATGGCAACGTGTGTGTGTACACACCCACCTGTCCAATGATGTGGTTGGGCATATACCAAGATCATAATCATTGCATCCTGGACTCATCTTATTTTTCTGGTTGTACAGTAATTTCCTTTAAACAGTTTTTTTTTAATATTGCATTTTTAAATTGCTGGAACCCAGCTTGGGACCTTATGGTGAAGGATGGATAAGAAATGGAAAGAATAACAAATACATACATACATACATACATACATACATACATACATATGAAAGCAGTCATGAAGAAAAGCAGCAATGTTATAAATATTCTCTATATGTAAAAGATTGTACACATGCCAAGATTGGGGGAGGGGAATCTTAATGAAATGATGGCCTTTTTATAATTTGGAAATGTACTGTAATTGTTTTCAAACTTCCCTTCATATGTACAAGGCAGCAATCTAAATGGATGAGTGTAGACTCTGAAGGGTAAAAATGGACGCCATGTTGAAAAGAAAACCATTGGTAAATATTGTTGGCATGTGTAGAGCTACGTATAAAACAATAAAAAAGCCATACAATGTTGGAGGTGGGTGGGGAAAAACTTGTTGAAAGAAACTATTTACCTAAATTCAGGGTTTTTTTAAATTAAAGGTAGCCATGTTTCTGTAAGAAAAAATCCAAAATCCACATTACTGCAATACCATTATTAGGAAAGCCGAATTTTTCAAAATTTTGTGCAAGCTTTCAAATTCTCCAGGCAAGATAGTATACATCTTGGGGTAGGAGGAGGAAAAGTTGGCTGGTCTTGGAGCCATCAATGAAGTCTGCATTTATTCACAGCCTTGAGATTAAACATGAGAGTAGGCAGCAGATGCTCAAATCAGGCTCTTTTAGGTGCTATTCAGGTTTCAGGTTGCTCACAGGACTGTTGGGAAGAAGAAACATACAAAGGTTGATCTCCCATTTTTAAGAATATAAGTTCCATCTGTTTCCCAGATCTTCCTCCAATCTTAGGCAAAAGGCACAAGTTATTTTGTAGGTAGAAAATGGGAATTCTGAGAAATTATGCATTTTATATATGGACAAAGCATGGCTACACAGAACATAAGGCCCATTTTGTTCAATGGGACTTACTCCCAGGGTTATGTGTGTATAGGATTGCACCCGTAGAGATGTACAACTATCTTTCAGCTTCCCTTTTAGGGACCCCTACCCCACCAAAAAAGCAGGTGGAAATTTAGTGGGAAATCTCATTCAAGTGACCTTTACTGAGAAACATCACAGAGCGGTTGGTTCATGAGGCATCATTTTTCACATAGAAATGCTTAAAGTGGAGTACAAATTGTAAGGGATATCCAATGTTCGCCATACTCAGAGTGGTCTCATTCATATCAGTATATTTATTTATACCCATTGATTTTAGTAGATTTACTCTGAATACGACAAATGTTGGATATCACTGTATAACAGTGCACAGTACTAACTGCAGATGATGCAAGCTACATCTATGCCCAGGTGGTCAAATCACCCAAATAAATTGGTCTGTTGCAGATACTCTATTCAGTAATATGTTCAGGGAAAAGGAGGATGTTATGAGGAATATTTGTAGTGGACATTTGGGGGATATTCCCAAACTAACAGTTTTGTAATTTTGTTATGCCCCTTGGGGCAAATCAGTTACATCATCATCATCATCATCATCATCACCACCACTACTTACTACTAAAGGTAAAGGGACCCCTGACCATTAGGTCCAGTCGTGACTGACTCTGGGGTTGCGGCGTCCTTAAAAAAACAAAAACAAAAAAGTAACTTAAAATAACTCCCATTCCATTTGTCATTAGTTGTTAGTTACAACCTTGCAGAAATCAGAAGAAGTCTTTCCTCGGATCTTGATTAAAGTTCTCACCACCTGTTTTAGTGGAATTATTACAGATGGGTCAATTCTAGCCAATTCTCCCTCCTTTTCATGAACAAAGATGAAAATTTCATATGCATTCTATTCACAGTATTAAAAGCAATGCACTGTGGTACCTTGGGTTAAGAACTTAATTCATTCCGGAGGTCCATTCTTAATCTGAAACTGCTCTTAACCTGAGGTACCACTTTAGCTAATGGGGCCTCCTGCTGCCACTGGTGCACGATTTCTGTTCTCATCCTGAAGCAAAGTTCTTAACCCGAGGTACTATTTCTGGGTTAGCGGAGTCTGTAACCTGAAGCGTCTGTAACCCGAGGTACCACTGTACTGTAACGTTACTATTAATATTATTCCCATGCTACAGATTGAGGGATTGAAGCTAAAAGAAGTGGCTTGGCTTTGTGGGTGCATGGCTACAATGAGAAAGAGATTTCTAGTGCACAGATTCCCAAACTGTGGTCCATGGCATGTCCCTAAAAATAGTTAAAAACCATGGAGGATCTAGCACAGTACATTACAATTCCTACAGCCTACAACAGGCAAAAAAGTCATTAAGTAGTCCCCAATACCCTCAGCAATCTTCAAGTCGACCATCAGGGGGGAAGGTTTCGGAACCACTGTTCTAGCACTTAAGTGTTAATGGCCATGCTACCCTGTTTTGTGCCTTAAGTCAAGATATGCTGCGGTTTGATAAAATCACAGTATTTTATTAACATTCACTTTGTTTATTCAAACTGACTGATTTTTGTGTTCTTTGTTCCACGTGGAAAGAGAAAAATAGCCTTTACAATAAACAGAAGGTTGACATTTTTGTAGTACGGAAGCACAGAAACATATCAAAATTTTAAAGCACTCTCTAATGTGTTCGGAATAATACAATCCTGACATCATTCTTTTAGAAAATGTAAGGTGTGGGAGGAGTATTTTTAAAGGGAAATTGTTTAAACACCAGATCCTTACTTCTGCAGGGATTGTATCATCCACCTAGTCTAGTTCATACATAGCCTTATTAAGCTTTCCTGTTGGCTAGAGACCAAGAGCTATAAAAATACCATTATAAATCTGAATGCAAAATAGAAGTGTGCGTATTTATGATTTATGGAGTGGCTGTTGATTATTTCTTGTGTGTGAAGCTGGCTGAAATAGGGTTAAATATTTGAACTCCAAAGGAGAATGGTTGAAGGGCAGTTTGCATGATTATACTACTCCAAATGCATGTGGACAGCACACATGGTGCAAAGCTGAAGAAACACAGGGCACTTCCTCAGCTGTTTGTGTACTGGAAAAGCAGTCTGGGGAGATACATGACAACCATGTGTGCAAAGAAGAGTGGTATTCTACTTAGAAGCGGTGATGATGTCACACTAATAGAATGTGGTGTGCATGAGAAGCAAGTAAGAAAAAAGCCTTCTATGTATATTCCAGACCAAAATGTGTCATTGTGCTTTAGTTCCTGTCTTTAAAAGTGAAGCAATTCAAGCAAATGCAAGGCAACAATTTATTATTATTCCTTTTTAATTGCTTACTTATAGTTCAGGTGCTATACAGATGATACATTTGCATAAATGGAATTTGAGCTAAGTTTCCAAGATAGAGGTACTGGGGTGAAATCAGGGTTGTTACAAGTTTCACCAATTTTATTGTTTCAACAAATTTAAAACATTTCCTGTGCTGTAAATAAGAATTATATTCTTAATTAAAGGCGCATGACACTCTAAATAACTTGAGATTTAAAAGAGAATGGAGATAGGGGAAAAGGTAATACAACTGCTTAGTTATTATAGCAAGGCATTCTGTCTCCTTGTAAGAATCCAGTTTTCTGCTTTGCATATTTTTGTTTCACACGTGCATATTTTTCTTTATATTATTGCAATTGCTGTACAGTTTATAGCCAGAAAAGCATAGCCAACACACTCTCCTTTGGAAACTAGAATGCATCTATAACAAGACATCAGAGTCTTGCATTTGTACTTACTTTGTGTACATACACTCATGCCGGTACAGTAGAAATGGAGGTCTATTGAAAATCTTGGTGCTTTTTCAAAGTTCACTTCTTCAGTATAGTAGCTAAACCTGTCTACTTTTCAACTTTCCATTTTTCAGTCTAGTCCAGTGATCTTTCTTTTCTGCAGGACTTCAGATATTAAAAGGAACCTTCTTACATGGACTTGTTAGACAGGGATGCTATTAAAGCTGAAATGCTACTGCCGAACACCAAAAGGCTTAAGCTGCAATCACATCCACACTTTGCTGGAAGTAAGCTCCATTGCATACAATAGGATTTACTTCTAAGCAGAGTGGATTTGATTTAAATCAAATCGATTTAAATCACAATTTAAATCACTAGTCAGTTAGACTTGATTTAAATCACTAGTCAGTAAGACTTCATTTAAATCTTCTTTTTTTTACAGAAAGACTCATTCTTGCTGGTATAATCTTAATATTTATAACCAGATGAAGGTTTCATTTTTGGAATAATAAATTTCCAGAGTAGTTTTTACAGTTATATCAAAAATTACTGATTTGATTATACTATTAGAAATACATAGACAGATAATTATGAAATTATTGTGAGGTTTAATAAGTTAACTGTTTATATTTGGACAACTTTTCTGCTGTAATTTATTGGAAGGAGAAAAATTATCATTTCCTTAAAAACAATTTAAACAATTTAATTAACTAAAACAATAACATTATAGCATATGCATCCATGTTTGTTAACTGATGTGGTTAAACAGTTTTTTTAAAAAAACTTCGACTGAGTTTTAGCACACATGAAAAACTTAAAACAAATCCTTATTTCCTGATGAATAGCCTTTGGACTATAATGTAAATTAAATAGAAAACTATCTTTATAAAGATTTTTCCTCAAAAGCATTTTATTTTAAAAATCCAATTCAAATAAAAAAAATCAGATTTAAATAAAAAAAACTGATTTCTTTTTAAAAAAATCATTGATTTTTATCCACCCTGCTTCTAAGTGAATATCATCGGATTGATTGGTCAGTCTTTTTGTTTTAGTTTCATGCTACAATGACAGCTTGCATTTTGAGCAATTGATATTTTGGTATTTGAAGCCTTCTTTGTTATGTTTTTCTGCCAGGATTGCTGGCTCTCAAGAGAGACACAATTCTGACAGGTCCCAGGTGGTAGAACACAAGGAGATCAAATATGGCTGGTCTGAACAGGGTAAACACTTATGCATCACCAAAAAAGAAGACATACAAGAGTTCGCAAATCTGCACAGAATTTACATATTATATGGAAACTTCAAAATAATCACTGCAATTTAAATTTCACAGAAAGAAAGCCAATTAATTCCCCATCCAAATTACCCTGTATAAATTCTTGAGTTAATTTGCATCCCACCCCAGATGCAGTTCTTCAATTAATTTACCCCAATTAATTTTCCACCATTAATTTACACCCAGTCAATTTCCCACCCAAATCTTGCTGCAAAATCAATTTCCCTCCAATTAATTATCCCCTATTCCTCATCAATCATCACATGATTGCTCCCCCACACATTAAATCAAAAGCATGCACAATGCCCTTTGGGTGGCAGTGGTGAAGATTCATTCTATGAAATGAGGCGGCCAACAGGTGGTCTCCCCCCCCCCTTAATTAAGCGAAAGGGAACCCAGCAATTAAACTCCTGTTACTGGTGATGGCGGCTGAACCAAGCTAATGGAAATCTCAGGTGTTCCTGGGAAATGACCTTGTTTCCATTTCCTTTCCAGGGACAGCATACAGAAAAAGAAATAATTGACTCTGGAAAGCAAATAGAATGTGTTGCTTCCCATGCAGGGGCATTTGAGGTTCAGACTGCGGTGCAGCCATGAGCTGGCAGTGGAAAGTCATGTGCCAGCTGTCCTTTTGCTTAATTAAGTAGAATGAAAAGAAATGGGAACCCTTGCCAACTACCTTGTCCTGTCCTGCCCTGCCCTGTCCAGTATGGGCATACACACAAAAAAAAGAGTCACCTCCCTAATCAGTCCTTGAAATACCAGTTGTCCAGTATCAAAGAGGTTGCCTGGCCACCCCAAGGTTGAAATATTCAGCCCAGAGACTATCAGTAGTTTTAGGGAGTGAAGGGGACACGGGTGGCGCTGTGGGTTAAACCACAGAGCCAAGGACCTGCCGATCAGAAGGTCGGAGGTTTGAATCCCCGCGACGGGGTGAGCTCCCATTGTTCAGTCCCAGCTCCTGCCAACCTAGCAGTTCAAAAGCACGTCAAAGTGCAAGTAGATAAATAGGTACCGCTCCAGCGGCAAGGTAAACGGCGTTTCCGTGTGCTGCTCTGGTTCGCCAAAAGCGGCTTAGTCATGCTGGCCACATGACCCGGAAGCTGTATGCCGGCTCCCTCGGCCAATAAAGCGAGATGAGCGCCGCAACCCCAGAGTCGGTCACGACTGGACCTAATGGTCAGGGGTTCCTTTAGCTTTGTTTAGGGAGTGAGGTGAAAATGTCTGAAATTGGTTTATGTTGTGGAGACTTATTTCAGATGAGGCAAAATATGTGTATTTTCTTTCCTAAACGTGGGGGGGGGGGGGAGAGAGAAAAGCTTTGCAGTTGCTTCAAGCAGTGACAGTGGAGCTGAGGACAAAGTAGCTTAACAGAATTCTTATTTGCTGAATAATTGGCCCAATGGGAATGATGTTATAGCATGACGTAGCATCTGTTCCTTGGTATTCTTGTGGTAAAAACTGGCTGCCCCCATTGGCTGAATGACCCTGTCAAAAGTGGAGGTGCAAAGATGGCCCTTCTTTTAAGGTTCAAGGGTCAAATCCTGGCGCGCCTGGAAATGGAGCCCAGTGCAGAAATGTCTGTACCAACAGAAGTTGGAACAGGACTTTTGATCATTTTGTGAGCAAACTGTGACAACTAAAGTTGGCAAGCGATCAAAATTCTGCTGTTGGATATTTCCCAGTGTATAACTCACCTCCTCCAAATATTGCTTGTCCTTTCCCCTTCTTTAATAACATTACAAATTTGTTTTTATTGCAAAGTAAGCATCCGAAAAGACAGCTTGTGATGAGCGAAATAGTTTCATTTTTTACTTACAAAAAAAGAGAGAAGGGAAGACAGCGAATTGCTTTAGTGGAAACTGTGACATCTCTTGAGTTAGAGAATCCTCAGTTGTAATGAAGCATTAATTAGCAAGTGAAGAGCAATATAGCAGAGTGTTGCTATTAATTTTACTGTAGTGCCTAGCAGCTATCATCATGGACCAAAGCTCCATTGTGTTGTGGTATTCTTCAGCATCACTGAATGAAAAAGATGGGACATGACCCAGAGCATTGGCAGACAATGTGCAAGAGACAACAGGTGGACACAGCAGACAGTCAGGGGAACATAGGGAAACAATGAGACATTAATAGTATAAAGCAAAACAGCTGCATAGGAGTAGTATATTGTTCATTAAGCACTGAGGGAGAGCTTTGGTGAACAGGAGGTAATTACCCAAATCACAGTTTAGACCGAACTACAATAAGCTGAGGGATGTGGTTCACTTGGTAACTGTAAGAAGAGTACCATATTCCAGAGCATTCTGTGTTGGAAAATATATTATATATACTGCTCATCTTTAATTCATGAATGATGATCTATGGGAATCTTTGCTTTCCTTCCAGCTCTTTTGCCATAATGAACTTCATCTGAATAGCCACATTCAGCAAACCAGACTTATTATTTTAAATGCACCACACTAAAAACATTTATACGTGAAACTATCTGGTTACTTATGCAGAAGACAAATGTATTGTTACTGTGCTCCCAGGACAATTCCAAACACTGTGAGTAAAACACAGCACACTGTAAATTGTGTTGCCTTTGCATGACTGATCTGATCATACTGGATTCAAGTTTATATTAGAGTCAGGTTCTCTTTCTAAGTCAATAGCTTGAGTCATATGGCAATGCTTTAGCCTACCTTATTTATCGGATAGACTTCTTGTAAGAGTTCGAAACAATGGTGCCTTATTTTTCTTCTCAATGAAAATACCTACCCACAACTTGCAATGATCTTAAAATCCTTTCCGCTAGGCACAGTGAAAAGCAATTACACAAAACAAGGCAATTGTGTTTGACGCAGGGTAGATTTAGATGTCTGGTTTTCTTCCCTGCTGATATTTGCACAGTGGAATCTACAGGTCTGATATGTGAAAGGGTCTGATAGGTGATGGACTGTTGTAGTGATTTAGTGATACTGTTAGAAACAAACAAAAACAATCCTTGTTACTGGAAGGATGGAAGAATAAAAATATGTGTGCATTGATCCAGGAAAGGTGACAGTTTAGGAGCTGCTGGTGAAAGGCATGTGAAGGGGCAACTACCTGCAGCTCTTGATTGGCTAGAAGAGCTGGTCAGGGAGGAAACAAAGGACAAAAATGTGTTTGTCAACCCCCCATCTCTGAATCTGAGGCCACAGGAAACCATTGTAGGAGCCAGATAGAATGATGGCAGCTGCCAGACCTGTATCTGAGAAATACCAGTTTCTGAGGAGAGGGACATCAGGAAAGGGGTTGTCTACACACCCTTTCTGTCCATTTTCTTGAAGCTTCCAGTTGCCCCCTGTTGCAAACAGGATGCTTAATAGGTGGGTGTTTGGTGGGTTCTTCTTATGCTTTTGGATTCTTACAGTTAAATTATTATTTTTCTTGAGTATTTGCATGGATTAATAACAAACACTTTAATATTTGCAAAATATTTACTCAATAATTAATATTTACTCAATTTTAACTGTGTAAAAATAGTGTAATGCTCATTCAGTGTCATACATCACCAAATAATCTGGAAGCTCAAACCATCAGTTAATACACTATTGCAGAACTATAGAATTTAAAGCATAGCATAAAGGGAGGAATAGAATGATTGGTATTTAAGGTGCAGCATGAAACCATCAGATGAAGAGCAGGATATAAATGCTGAAAATAAAAAAAAATGTACATGGTCGGTTGGATCTTTAGTGTATTATTTGCCTTCTCAATTAAGTTGATTGCTTCTTGAATATGGTTTTGAAGTAATCTAATTTTAATAAATCATTTTTGTTCCTCATTGATACTAGTATCTTAAAATATTATTTAGTCTATTTGCCATAATTGTTACCAGAACCTTGTGATCATCCTTTAATAAGGATATGGGTCTATGTGACTTTTGATTCTTTCCATGGGATATTTTCTTCTTTAGAACTGGTGCTAATCATAGAGGTTGAGAACCTGTGACTTTTTAGATGCTCAACTACAGCTCCTACTGTTCCTGACCATTGGGCATCCTGGCTGGAACTATCAGGAACTGTAGTCCTGCAACATCTATTAACTTTAACTCATTTACAGCCGCTTCTGTTTTTTGTTTAATTTTCTTTTAATGAACCGTATGACTTTCAGGACAAACCTGAAAGTTGAATCTCTGGTGGTTGAGTCGAAGTCAGGTGACTCAAGTATCTTCTCTAATTCCACTCACAGCGGACTTCCTCTTACTTAGAGCAGTAATTAGCACTTTCCTATATGACTTTGAAATCTTAGAAGGAGATGCATGATGGATATCATTGAACATGCTTGAACTTTTTTTGGAACATTCTTTTCACATAGCATTGGTACCAGCTGCTCTTTTGACTCTGTCTGAACACTTATTTTCTGTTGCTGTTCCTCAGAGTACAAACATACTAAACTGAGACCAAGACATAAGTATAACTGAAACATTGGAAGTACCCAATTAGCAGCATAAGAGAATACGTTTGCAGTGTATTGTTCTTTGTGTAATTATTGTTTATTGAATACAGCTTACATTTTTTCTTGGAGCCATGATAAACAGAACTACCTGAATTGTATCTTTAAAAATATTGAATTCAGAGAGTTAAATAGTGTCTATTGCTCTTTAAATGAATCAGTGTAATGGCATTATAACTAACCAAAGAAAAAGAAAAAAAAAACACATTGTAACATCCCACCTGTTTCTTAATAAATAACCCCTACAATTCTCCCTTAACTGGCCATTGTAACTGGGCCTCTTCCCAAGAACAGTCACTTCATGCCACTTCTCTTCCTTTCATCAAAATCTTCTTCAAAGTCCTTGCTTGAACTGCCAGCCTTGAACTGCCAGCTTTGATTTCTAGTTCCAATACACTTTCTTAGCCTTTAAGGTGTCATAAACCTCTTTGCCGGATTTGATGCAGACCATACTAGCATCGCCCACTAATTGTTACAGTAAAGGTAAAGGACCCCTGACAGTTAAGTCCAGTCGTGAACGACTTTGGGGTTGCAGCGCTCATCTCGCTTTACTGGCCGAGGGAGCCGACGTATGTCCACAGACAGTTTTTCCAGGTCATGTGGCCAGCATGACTAAGCTGCTTCTGGCGAAACCAGAGCAGCACATGGAAACGCCGTTTACCTTCCCACTGGAGCGGTACCTATTTATCTACTTGCACTTTGATGTGCTTTCGAACTGCTAGGTTGGCAGGAACTGGGACCAAGTAACAGAATCTCACCCCATCGCAGGGATTTGAACCGCCGACCTACTGATCGGCAATCCCTAGGCTTTGTGGTTTAGCCCACAGCGCCATCTGCGTCCCTCTAAAACCATAACTCTTCATAAAAATCCATCAGCATTTTAGCATAAATTTATCCTTATGTAAATATTCATGGAATTTTGCCTAATATACACATTTCCCAATTGTTACAGTAGCTGTGATAATTTGGGGGCAGTTTTATTCTTTTGCTGAACTTGTTTCTGAACTATATGTCCCTTGTGTAATATTGTGCCCATGAGCTGCTTTGGATTCTAAAAATGGGGCTGAATTGCTGTAGAGAAATGATATAAAGCATGTTTCATAGAATCATAGAAATGTAGAGTTGGCATAGACCCAAAGAGTTTTTGTTTGTTGTCCTCATTCTTTCATTGTACCATGACAGATGGCAAAAATGCTCGAATTGCCCATCTTTTTTTTAAATATAATTTTTATTAACAGGCCAATCAAATCACATTATTTCCAAATCACATTAGTTCCAAATTATACAGTCAAATTTTTAAATTTTTGTTGGGGGTACCCATACTTCAAGCTCCGAAAAGGGGTCCAAACATCATTTATATTGCTGCTTTAATTAGACAGTTCTATCCAGTTCTGTCCAGATAGTCTCTTTGTTACTTTCCTCATCTTCTTGTTGTTATCATATATTCCTTTCTTTGCGATCTCTGATAATCTTCACAAGCGGGTTGAAAACAAACATCCTCTGTGTGGGTTTTACACTCTCCAAAAATCATATCACATAAGGACAGACGCCATTCCACACCTCCGTAAAGAACTTTCCCTCAGTCTGTCCGTTGATTTCCCCAGGCTTGCCAAACATATCTCAGAGGGCTCTGCCAGGTCTAGATCACATTCCGAAAATCCTTCGCATTCCGATGATCCTGGTCCTCCCCCCCCCCGTCCTTCTTAGGCAAGCCTGTCTTAACGAGACGCCATTTGAAACTGCGTCATAAAACTTTCCTCCGTTCTCCGATGTTTACCAATCCTCTCTTTGAACAATAATTCACTCCACACAGTTCTTAAATTCCTGCTTGTGATAAATAAATTGCAACCATTCTTCTCTCTGGGGTGGAGGGTTATTAATACTCACATAAGGCAAAAAAGAAAGAAAAGTTTTTTCCTCCACCCCCCTTTCCGTTTCACTCCAGACATACCAGTCTTTTAATGGTGGTTCATCACTTGATTTATTTGTCCCGCCCGTTGCTCCGCTCCCAGAGATCCATTAATCAGCAGTCTTAACTCCCGATCTTTGCTTGATATATGTGCTTTAGCTTCTTTCCAATTATGTATTTCCAATTATATATTTCGAGCTAAAGCGAACCAGTGCGCTAATTGGAGACAGCGTCAGGAAGAGCCGACTTCACACGAGGGCTTGTGCCAAGTGTCCGCACCCCCTTCTTTCAAATCCAGGGGTGAATTATGGACACTGCTGGCAAGGCAGTCCCCCCATCCCCTTTGGGGGGCCGGGAAGGCTGCATACTTCCCATAGCAGCCTCTTAATTACCTTGTGTGGGTCAGAGAGATGTTATTGTTGGCCATCTTCCAATGCGCCCCCTGGTGCCCCCCCGAATTGCCCAAATGAAGTAAGTTTTTATTATACATTCCATGGTAAAATGCATCATCTTACCAAAGAGTCTTAGTTGCAGTAATAATAAACCAAATGCTAAAGCTACAAAAAGAAAACTTGATCACTTACAGTATTTTCTTCCATTATTCCACTGTGGTGCTGTTTGCAATTAATGGTCCAATTCTGTATTCCTTTACATACAGCCTTTTCAGTGTTTTTATTGGGTATTATCCAGTGTTAGGCATTCTCATGACAGATCAATTGAAATCAATGGACTTAAATTACTTACATATGATCATTTAAATTAATTTGCAGGGCAGCAGAGAAAGGTGCCAAATTTGAAACGCACCAACTTTTAGGTGCAAAGGAAGAATCTTGATTATGCTTTAAGAGCACATCCTGTTTGTTCCCCAGTTTGCCTTCCTTTAGCTGTAGCTTGTACTTTTCAGTCCAGGAAAGGTGGTTGTGGTTAGCCCAAAACGAACTGGCAGGCCATTGTTTAAGAGCCTGTGAGTTGAAATTTCTAAATACTGCCATAAGAGAATCATGAACTGCAGGTGTCTGTATTGATAGCAAATTTCCACATTGGAATTTCTGTAATCCAGTAATTAAGAAGCCCTATTCTATACAATCAAATGCTTTTTCAGCAGCTGTGAAATGCTGTTACATTGTCTTATTTGCCTTATCAATAATGTTGCTTACTTCTTGAATATGGTTTTTAAATGATCTAATTTTAATAAATCATTTTTGTTTTTCATTGATATAGTATCTTAAAATATTATTTAGTCTATTTGCCATAATTGTTACCAGGACCTTGTGATCATTGTTTAATAAGGTTATGGATCTATGTTACTTTTGCTTCTTTCCATGAGATATTTTCTTCTTTATGCACCAGTTTCTTCTTTATGCTAATGCACCAGTTCTAAAGTTCTTTAGACTATCAGGAATTGTAGTCCAGTAACATCTATTAACTTTAACTCATTTTTAGCTGCTTCCAGGTTTTGTTTAAGTTTTGCATGCCTTTTCCACCTGGCGTAGGAGGGTGGGGGTCCCAATTTTCTCCATATACAAAAGCTGAAGCAGCTGAACAGGTTTGGGGTTGGGGTATTGCACAGCGACTTTTGTTTCTGTTATTTTTGCCCCAATGTTTAAATTGTTTAATATTGTTTTTAACTGTTCTTTGACTTTTTTGGAGTTTTCATTGTTTTTGAATGGAAGGACATGGGGTGTACCTGGGATAATAGGAGCTGGAGGGAGCAGGGCAGAGTGACAATCACAGTGGTTCAGGGTAGGGGGTGTATAGTGTGGGAGGTGGGGCAGGTTGGGTAAGGGGCACACAGCACAGGCAGTTAGTTGCTGTGCCGTGTGCCAGCCCCTCTGCTAACCAGGGGAAGTAAATTACCATAGGGCTGTCCCAACATGTCACCGGTCCAGCACATGTGGTAGGCCATACCATGCAGCTTGTTTTCTCAACTGGGCAGAAAGGTGATCTGAAAGTGGAGGATGCTGACATCAGTCCCTTGTCATAGTCAGATCACTTTCTGTCGTGATTTAGGCTTTACAGCACCTTTTCCACTCCACAGAGGCAGGGGACCTATTAGGATGGTCTGTCCTCAGAGGCTGATTGATCCCCCTTTTTGCCTATTAATTTTTATTGAATTTCAAAGATTTTGATAATTTATGGTATAAAAGCACAAAATACATAGCATGTTTAATTAGCTTGGGAGAAGAAGAATGTCTTTGCCTGGTGCTTGAAGATATGCAATGAATGTGCCAGGCAAGCCACCCACTTCTAGATTATGCCTGCTAGCAATTTTCTTTCAACATTTCACAGTGCCTTCTCAGTAATGGCACCTACCCTGTGGAATGCCCTTCCATCAAATGTCGAACAGATAATCTACTCCTGTATTTTTCCGTCTATAAGATGCTCCCATGTATAAGACCTCCTCCCCTATTTATGGGGACTCAATTTTAAGAAAATGAGGGGAGATGGCCCAAAGTTCTTGAGCTTCTCCCCCCATGCAGCTGTGGGTAGCAAACACTCCCTAGATTGTTTCCGGTGTGCAGTGGCATCAGGGGAAGTTGCGCTTCCACCAACCAGCTGGCTGGCGGACGTGCCACTTCTCCCCCCATGTCACTATATGTGTATAGGACGATCCCAGTTTTTTTACATGATTTTTGAGTCAAAAAACCTCATTTAATACATGAGAAAATACGGTATATGACTTTTAGAAGACTTCTGGAGCCAGCCCTATATAGGGAAGTTTTCAATGTTTGATGTTTTCTTGTGGTTTTTTTATATTTTACTGGAAGACATCCAGAGTGGCTGGGGCAACCCAGATGGATGGCATTTAAATAATAAAATTATTATTATTTATTATTAAGATCAAAATAGGACTATTTCTATTCATGAATGGGTGGGATTAATGGGTATAGGTGGGATGCCCACAGGGCTGACCCTGGCTCAGTGTATAAGTTATTTATCAAGGTGTAAATAAGCTATATATCCTAAAGACACCACAGCCTCCACTTCCCTTCATTCCAGGGAAACTGAACCCTGGGGCTAAGTGCTAGAACCCATGGAATCTCACTGCTCAGAGATTGGGGTGGTATGTAAAAATATTATATTACAAATATTTAATGGTGGAAAGTATGTGCTTTAAAACTGGGTGACTTGGTTGAATTGCGTTCCTGCGCTGTAATCTTGGCAAACATTTGTTCACCAGCTGAAAAGTGGCATCCTATTGCCTTCTAGGGGGACATATTATGTTAAGTAGGGTGTAAACACTGCATATGTTATTGGAGAGCCCAATGGGTCATTAAGTAGCCTAGTAAAAGAGTTGAACAAAGGTGATTTGGAGCCAGGGTTACTTCTTAATAATTCAAGAAAACATAGAATGTGGGGTTTTTTTGTCAATAAAGTAGGCAATGTGCATTCTTTATACATTTCAGACTTTAAATTTAAATCATGCTTTTTAAAGCACTGTCCCCTCTGCTGCCCTAATAAATAATGAGTAGAAAATAATCAGCTACTACGCCTTGCCGTGCATAGCTCTTTCTCAAGACTGTTGAACAAAACCTTTAGTCAAACATAGTACTTGTATACGCGATGGAGTGCTATTAAACATGATGCACTGACTGAGCTAGTTCAGTTTGTTTAATGTAATTAAGAGTCTGTGGTAAATCCCCCCTCTCTTGCATTCCACTGCAAAAGCCACAGTGAATGTGCCTAGTGAATGGCCTTTGCACACAACCTGTTTGTCTCAAATGAACGCCTTTTGTTTTTTAAATATCTGTTTTGCGCTGTCATTTCTGAATGTCTCTTCAGTGTAAAATAAATGGCTTATACAAGTACCTAATGGGAGCTGGAGGACTGTTTATTCTCAAGGAGCCTTAAAGTTCATGAAGAGGGGTCTCTTGGGGCCCAAATCAGTCAATCTTTTTTAAAAAATGCAATAAACCAAATAAAGAAACTATAGTTCAGAGAGCTGACATCATACTATAATATTTCCCAGACAACCCAAGACCTCTTATAATGTGTGTTTGATGCTCTCTCTCTCTCTCTCTCTCTCTCTTTCTTTGGTAGACACACACAAAGATTCTAATTGATAAATACTTTTATAGGCATTTTGGAGTTGTTTTGTGCAATGAAGAGTATGCCAGTCATGCAAACAAAACACAGTAGAACAGCATTTTCAAATGATGCTTGGAATTCTTAGCAGTTCTGGTAGACCCTGGAGAGAAAAAAGCCAAAACACACACACACAGAAAACAACAACTGTTGAATCAAAGAAGGCACCGAAGTGAAGGAAATGAATGTAACTTTATTAATTACAAACTTTTATTGCAGCTGCACAGGGTGTTTGCAGTTGAACACTTTATCTCTCTTTTGTGAAGTGAACTATAAAATGAAAGACTGAATGTTTCATACTCAGACATGAATGTTTGATCTCTAACTCTATTTTTGTTAAATTATGTGTGCTGTACACACTAGATCTGCAGGTTTAATCTATAGCATGACAGTGACCCTGGCACATCCTGCACAGATACCACATTAAGGCATTCCACAGGGTTAGTCAGTTGGGATCAGATTTCCAGATTTATTTTGATTTTATTTTATTTTGCTTTAAAGCAGCTGCAGGGGGTTCCCATTTTCAGTGGAACATGAACTCCAGAGGAGATATCGTTTAAACCTTTCCCCTGTGCCTTTTCCCCAGTCAAACTCCCCTCCTTTCTAAGGTACTACCAGGCTGCATTCACACTGCAGTTTATTCTGTTTTCAAGATGTTTTCCTAAGATGCTGCCTTATGCCAGGTCTATGTAGCCCCAATATTCTCTGCAGAAGCTCAAGCATCTTCTACTACCTCATTCTACTTTAAATTCAGGTGGTAGGACCTTCTGCTTGTAGATCATATGCTCTACCACATAGTCTTTGGTCCCTTCTCAAAGGACTCTCATTCACTGGAAGTTTTTAAGCAAAAGTTGGATGGGCATCTCTCAAGGATGCTTTAGTTGAGATTCCTGCATTGCAGGGGGTTGAACTAGATAACTTTCAGGGTCCCTTCAAGCTCCACAGTTCCATGATTATTGACTTTCTAGACCAGGGATGTCCAACAGGTCGATCCTGATCTAGTGGTAGATTCCCGGGACGTTTTGGTAGTTATGGTCGATCTCTGGCTTCCTTTTGTTAATGGCAGCAAAAGGGCATCCGGCCTTGCCCCCTTCACCTGGTCCTCCATTATTGCATGATCTCTAGAATGGATGGAAGACGGTGTTTTTGCTATGAGGCTGATTGTTCCCTTAGCAATCTTTTGGTTTACCCCTTTCTCCCTAAAAAGAGCTCAAAAACTTTCCCCCAACCCTCCCCCCTCCCCAAAGGGGTAGGTCACTGCCAGTTTTTTATTCTGTGAGTTGATCGCAGTCTCTTAGAAGTTGGACATCCCTATTCTAGACCAACAAGCCCGGCAAAAAATCAATTTGACCATCGTCCCATCTTTGCTTCTTTTTGGACTTGAATCTATTTCTTATCTTTCTTAGTCCAGACAGTTTACCATGCAGTTAAGAAGTTGGAAGGAACCTCAGAACTGATCTAGTCCATTCCCAAAAGGCCCTATTATGACATTGTGAGGAATGGGTTTCCTGATAGGATGATATTATCTACAGGATATCCTCTCCTGCAGAAGGTGGTGATTGGTTGGGTATATAAAGGATGAGACAATGTTTTAGGTATCTTTGTCCCAAGTTGCCTAGGGTATATCAGTACCAGCATGTTGAACACAGCCTGGTATCTTGTAATTACTGTTCTTCAGTCAGAAAGGGGAAACCCAGCCAGATGGGTGGGGTATATAATATTATTATTATTATTATTATTATTATTATTATTATTATTATTATTACTATTATTAAAGGGAATGTTGTCAATAATAGACTTGTCCTTAACCCCTTTTCCAGTGAGCTGCTGGGATGATGCGCCAGATCTGTGACATTTCATGGGTATTGACTTAATATAAGAAATTTGTGTGCACATAAAGCAGTAGCTTGCTGATTTAGACTTAGACAACAGACCTATTTTTGTAGAAGAGGATTATTTTATATGGATACAGGTCAGGGCACTAAATTGGAGAGTTGTATGGGATGGATTTCCTGAAAGCTCTTGAACAGCAATTGCATTGAAACAGAAAATAACAGAAGCTGCCTGTCATGTCCTTCCAAAAAGCAGGAAAAAAATAAGTAAATGTGAGTTTAAAGTAGAGGGAGTATGAGTTTAGGTCAATAGATGCAACTATCTACAAGTCCCAGCACTCTCGTATCAGGGTTTTACAAAGAACCATTCAACATTTCAGTTTTATGATGGATTATCTTTCATCAAGATTCCAGATAAAGCTCTAAAAATTAGGGCCATCTGTTTCAGTTGCATTGCAAATTCTATGGCATTATTATCAGTTAGGGGTTTCAATTATTTTACTTTTTTGTCTTTCCATCTTAGTCTTCTGAAAACCAAAAGCATCAATCTTAGGCTCTTATTTTACTCCTAATTGCTTAAAGAAATCTTAGATAGGATGTCCCTTTTAGCAAAGCAGAATCATTTACAGCTGGTGCTAAAAACCAGGAAATGGAGCAGGCACCTCAAAATACTTCAGTTCCCTAAATCACACAAGGGTCAGACTGGAGGAAATCCATTCAGTGGACTTGCTTCCTGTGGCTCTTTTCCATGGATTGGATCATTCATGGAGAAAATTGTTTGTAGGGGAGGCGTTGGTAGAGGCAGGCAGCAGAGGAGACAAATTTCAGAACTTGTGTCATTTTATCTAGTGATTTACAAACTGAGATAAATCCTTCTGATTCTCTTAAGATCTGCCAAAAACAAAATGGCAGATGAGTCGCTTAACTTGTGTGTCAGGGCTGTACCACTTCAGATTACCAGTGTGGGCACATGATTTATTCATACCCTCTCCAAGTAAATCCCCACATATAGAAAAGGAATGAATAAAGGATAAAGGTAAAGGTAAAGGTACCCCTGCCCGTACGGGCCAGTCTTGCCAGACTCTAGGGTTGTGCGCTCATCTCACTCTATAGGCCGGGAGCCAGCGCTGTCCGCAGACACTTCCGGGTCACGTGGCCAGCGTGACAAGCTGCATCTGGCGAGCCAGCGCAGCACATGGAACGCTGTTTACCTTCCCGCTGGTAAGCGGTCCCTATTTATCTACTTGCACCCGAAGGTGCTTTCGAACTGCTAGGTTGGCAGGCGCTGGGACCGAACGACGGGAGCGCACCCCGCCGCGGGGATTCGAACTGCCGACCTTTCAATCGGCAAGTCCTAGGCACTGAGGCTTTAACCCACAGCGCCACCCGCGTCCCGGAATAAAGGATAGACCTGTAGAATAGGAAGTGACCCCAAGGGTCATCCAGTCCACCCCTCTGCCGTGCAGCAATAACTGACCGTTGGCCATCCAACTTCCATATAAAAACCTCCAGTGAAGGTCCAGCAACTTCCAGGATAGTCTGTTCCACTGTCAAACAGTTCCTATCAATCAGAAAGTCATTCCTAATGTTTAGTTGGAATTTCCTTTCTTGTTATTTGAACCCACAGAGGCAAAAGCTAGGCTAGAGGCCCTTCTGTCTGAAAACCTAAGCCATGTGTTGGACGGTGTTTATTTATATTTATATATATATATATATATATATATATATATATATATATATGACATACATATAATATGTATGTGTGAAATACATATCTATACTTTGTATATTTGCACTAAATTTCATCATGCTGGGTGGCCACAGATGACACTGTGAATTAGCATGACAAGAGTTGGTGGATGGATGGATGGATGGATGGCGTAGGCAAGCTACAGAGGGACAGCTACAACAGGCTGCAGCAGCCCCTCCCCCAGAAGCCATGCTGCTCTACTGGCACATCTGCCTGCCAGCCCTGGGGCCCCTGTCCCCATGATCCAAATCCCCAGTCTGGCTGGCACTGCTACCGGCTGCCACCCCCCCTTCCACAGCCAGTCAGGGGATCTGCTGCTGTGATGCACATTCTCAAAGCCATATGCCCCTTCCATGGGGTCTGTTAAACTACTAGAGGAATGCCATTTACATATCCTCCAACATTTCTCCGATGAAAATAGGGACGTCCCATTCCATAATGATAATTTTACTATTTACACCCCACACATCTTACTGGGTTGCTCCAGCCACTCTGAGCAGCTTCCAACTTATATAAAAACATTAAAAACATTAAACATTTTTTAAAACTTCCCTATACAGGATTGCCTTCAGAAGGCTCAGGGCTTGGATAATTCATAACTCCATAGCCTCCAACATTTCTCCAATGAAGATAGGGACATTCTAAGGAAAAGTGACCTAGACAGCATCTTAAAAAGCAGAGACGTCACCTTGCCGACAAAGGTCTGTATAGTTAAAGCTATGGTTTTCCCAGTAGTGATGTATGGAAGTGAGAGCTGGACCACAAAGAAGGCCGATTGCCGAAGAATTGATGCTTTTCAATTATGGTGCTGGAGGAGACTCTTGAGAGTCCCATGGACTGCAAGAAGATCAAACCTATCCATTCTTAAGGAAATCAGCCCTGAGTGCTCACTGGAAGGACAGATCCTGAAGCTGAGGCTCCAATACTTTGGCCACCTCATGAGAAGAGAAGACTTCCTGGAAAAGACCCTGATGTTGGGAAAGATTAAGGGCACAAGGAGAAAGGGATGACAGAGGACGAGATGGTTGGAGAGTGTTCTCAAAGCTACTAACATGAGTTTGACCAAACTGCGGGAGGCAGTGGAAGACAGGAGTGCCTGGCGTGCTCTGCTCCATGGGGTCACGAAGAGTCGGACACGACTAAATGACTAAACAACAACAACAAGGAAAAGTAGGACATTCTGGGATCAAATCAGAAACTGGGATGGCTTCTCTAAATTAGGGACGTCCCAGGAAAATAGGGACACTTGGAGGGTCTGCATTTAAAGGACCATGGAGTGCACTGAATATCTGTTTGAGTGCACATGTTGTCATTCTGTGCTGCATTACTTTTAGTGGGATGCATGTCAAAGTGCACATTCAATTGAAAGCAATGTGGTGCAGATAGTGCATGCATTTGGAGCAATGTCTCATTTAGTCCTGCCATACCTCATCCGGAAAGTAATACATGGAAGTGATGTATGGAGATCTGCTTAGATAGATAAAGAAGGAGGGGTAAAAAAAATTGGAAAGCTTATTTCTCTTTGCTTTTCTTATCTGGAGATGAGACAAAAGAAAGAAAGCAATAGCAAAATACACTGACTGCAAAAAAGTGGGTGTGCATTTGTTTTTATTATTACTATTAAACCAAGGTATTTAATGCTGCATTTACTGGAACAGCACTTGATAAGGGAAGAAAGTGTTCTTTTCAGGCTTTCCAAAGACTTTGAAATGACAGTGAAATACCTAAGCATCAAATCTAATGGGAAAGCTAAAGTTGTCATCACAGCAGCCTATGGAGCTCACCAGAATTCAAGCTGATGAGAGAATTTCAGGAGCATTTATTGTTTTACTGCCATGGTGCTGAAGTAGGCCTTAAAGCCAGCTGTATTAAAGATACAGAGAGTGATTGAGAAGTGGGGAGTTATACTGTTTTACTAAGTTGGACTGAAAAAAGTAAATAAACTGGCAATCAAAATGATCAAGAATAGATGTAATAAATATGATTCAGAGAATTGTGTGTATTAGGCAGTCTGAATACACCCTGTAGTGCTTTGAGTCCTTCCCAAAATCATGCCACCTCATAGGCAAGTTTTTAAAAGGCCAAGATTAAAAATCAGTTTACAGTTATGGGTGCTCAATCCTTTGTGTTCACCTAAAATTATGGGGGTCCCTTTGGAATCCATCACAATGAAAGCAAATAGTTCATTGATTCCAACTGGATTCAGTCAGCCTGCCCGAATCAACTTGAAATAGCAGGTACTAATCTTAACTCAGTTGTAGATTCAGCTTGAAGGTTTATTGAAAAAATATTTTTCCCTTCACCTATGATTTCAGCATGCCATAAACTTAAAATAGTTAAAAGCAGCCAGCTGCAGGAGATGGGGAGGGGGTTGATTTGGGGCTTGATGTAGTTTTGTTTCTACAGTCAAAACCATCCTAAAATTGCTATTTGCCCCATGGGGGTAAGCATAGAGGTACCAGTATGCTTCCTTCCTTCAGGGCATTATTAGGTGATTGCTTCAACTGGAAAAATGGCATGTGAGGAGAGTTAAGCCCCCCTCCGCTTCCTGCCATGGCCCTGGTCTGAGTCAGGAGACCACCTGCAGATCTGTTTGCCACCTTGGGCAGGTCTCCTGCAATCTGAGTGAGCTGTACCTTCAGACACAGATTGAATGAATAGAACAGAAGGGATGTAATTTATGTGGAATATTTACTATGAATTCACATGTGATGTGAATTGGAATTACGCATTTATTTTGTAAGTTGCTTTTTTACAGACAAGGAAAAACTTGTCTGTAGTGTCAACAATAACAAAACCGCTAGATAAAGAAAGGAAAATGTTAAAGGAGAGGGTTATGTTGCAATGCTCCTGTATGCTGTTGAACATCTCTCCTGCTATTCAGAGATGCGTTGGTGGTGTTAAACTGTAACTGCACCCTTAGGAGTAACCCCAAATGTTACAGCTTCTGGTTTTCTGCTCCACTATGCCAGCTGATTACCTGAAATGTAATGCTTCGATTGGGCAACACTACATAAAGTCTGTATAGATTTAGGGCAGCTGGCGTGTTCATTTCTAATTTCAATTTTTGGCATATGGGAACATTTGGCACTTTAAAGTCTTTCATTGTGGAGGTAGGCAGGATATTGCTGTGGGCTATCAAAGATCAGATTCATGATGAAGAAGTTACAGGAATGAAGGCTTAGATTAAAAGACTTTGAGCATCCCAACTTCCTGTATATAGTCTTTATTCCCAACTCAATATATTTTTGTACTTGTTTACTTACCCATGATAGAGTTTACTGTCTCATGATAGAGACAGTTTATTTGATCTCAGCGCATATTTATTTTTCACTTCCTTGACTCAGAAAAATGACAGGCATGCCATTCCAGACAGCATATACCCTAGCAGCTTCGGTGTTTCTGCTGGGCCACTGTCACTACTGGCTCCGACACAGCTCAGCACACAATACATGGAGTTCAGTAGTGTATTTTAATTCTTTATTGCAGAACCTGGCTTACAGCTCAGCACTGCCTACCAGCCGAACTTGCTTCCATTGAGCAGGTGCCAGAACTAAAGGTCTCCACCCTCTACGTCCCCCTAAGACGGTAAAGGTAGAGGTAAAGGTACCCCTGAGCAATAGGTCCAGTCGTGGACAACTCTGGGGTTGCAGCGCTCATCTCACTCTATAGGCCAAGGGAGCCGGCGTACAGCTTCCGGGTCATGTGGCCAGCATGACTAAGCCACTTCTGGCGAACCAGAGCAGCACACGGAAATGCCGTTTCCTAAGATGATAGACCCCACCTATTTTTCAGCTGGATGTTTCCCTAGCAGCCTTTAACTATGGGGGGGGGGCCCTCTGTGCCCTTTGTTCTGCTACATGCAAAGCCCTCTGTGCCCTTGGAGACAAAGGGGGAGCAGAGCTTGGTCCAGTAGGAACGGCAAGGGAACATAGAATGCTGATATTTCCAGAAATAAAATTTGCAAAGCATTTCCATTTCTAGGGAGCCAGTGTGGTGTAGTGGTTAAGAGTGGTAGACTCGTAATCTGGTGAACTGGGTTCACGTCCCCGCTCCTCCACATGCAGCTGCTGGGTGACCTTGGGCCAGACACACTTCTGTGAAGTCTCTCAGCCCCACTCACCTCACAGAGTGTTTGTTGTGGGGGAGGAAGGGAAAGGAGATTGTTAGCTGCTTTGAGACTCCTTAGGGTAGTGATAAAGTGGGATATCAAATCCAAACTCATCTTTTCTTCTTCTAGGTGCACTGTTGTGGTATAGCTAATGTCTGTGATTCAGACTGATGTACTGTAACACATATATGAACTCCAGCCAGTTTCAGTAGCACTCATATCCTGAAAGCATGCAGGTATTTATTTGGTGAGCATTAGTAGGCAAAATGTAAATTCATTTGTATGGTTAAATTCATTTGTATAGTTTTTTTTTCCTTTTCTTCTTCTTCAATTTTTAATTTGTTTTTAAACAAATACAAGAACCATTAAACCCTTATCCAAAAGTACATCTAATAGTGTTTGTTTAATCCATTGACTCTAGAAATAGACTTATACAGTCAACATTCAGGCATATTACTTAATGTAACCTTTCGACTGAGAATATTGAGCGGTTGGTATAACAAGGTCTTGATTTGATTTTGGCCATTAACATAGTTTAAAAGGGGGTCCACATTTCTTGGAAGATGTCTCTATTTGTTATGCCTTTAATTGCCCTCCTGTGGTTATTTGTTTTGGGGCACAGGCTTCCTCATTGATTGCTCAAGTTAAATGCGACAGTGCTAGTAGTGTCTGGCCACTGCAATTTATTTCTTTGCTCTGCTTACAAGATATACAAAAATAATCTTCATTGCAGATTTCTGTGTTCCAGCAGAGCCCTTTGTAGCTCTGAATGCCAGTGTAACCCTGTGCCAGACTCAGATTATAGTTAGCAGCTAGAGGAATTTTTCCCTAGTAGTAGGGCCAAGATGGGTCACCAAGTCTCTTGTGCTGGTGATGTGATGATGTGGAAACTATGACTTTGTAAGTTAGGGCTGAATGTTTGAGTAGGTATGTTTAATACTGAATATATGTACATAAATTGCATATGGGAACAACAATTTGCATTTTTTTTAGCTGCTTGTTGGTTGTTCATATTGCTCACAAGAATTTATTTAAAGAAGAAAAGCTCACTCCTGCATTTTTGCAAGATCCCCTGTCGGTAGGGAATGTTGTGAAGCAATGTATTATTGCTAGGATTTCCTCTATGCCTAATCACCAAAACTCTAATAGATGGGAGTCTGGTTCCCACTGGCCTGCTAAAATTTACCTATCTCCTTTATAACTGCAGGTCTCTCTGCCTTATTCTGGCATTATGATACATATGGAAGATAGACTTAGCAAAATATTGAAATCTGATATTAAAGAGTCTGCCAGACAGGGAAGCAGGACTTGAGAAATCCATTCACTTAATCTTTCTTGTACTCAAGTTTTTTCTCAATGGATTTGTGATAGCCCATAATTGGACCAGAATTACATTTTTTTTATAGTGAAAGTCTTGATAAGTAAAGTCTGTGATCTTAAGCAGTTGGGTCCACTGAAATATTTCCCCTTGTTTAAATGGTGATCCCTGCTCTTCTCACATTACTTCCCCCGCTCCTCTGTAAGCTTTCACTCATTCTTTCAGTATTTATTCAGCCCTGCATCTAAATTTTCATCCACAATGAGGATAAAAAAGCACAATATCCCTGCTTGACTATTCATGGCTTCCCTCCTGCCGGTGGCTGTGTTGTCATTATCACCAGTGGGAAATTGAAAACGGACTGACGGGCTGTCAGATAGGGCCTGCAAGGGCTGGTGGTTCGTGCCCTTGATCTAATACATTTGCTCCCAGATAACATATTGATTGTTCAAGCTAAATATTGCAGAGAGAGAGCTCATATCTTCTCATGCTTTTCTGTCGGTTGATTCACATATTACATTTTAATTCAATACATTACCTCATGAGATTTTTTAAACTTTGTTTCCATGCTAGTAATTGTTCTTTGGATGTGTAATGGGTAGAGTGTTAGAGTAGGATCTGGGATACCATGGTTAAAATCCCCACTCAGCCATAAAACACACTGGATCTGTCAATGTATCTTAGTCTACACTACCTCACAGGGCTCTTGTAAGGATAAAGTGGGAAGTGCAAGAACTATGCATGCTGCCATGAGCTCCTCTGAGAAAGTGTGGGTTGTATACAAAATTGTGTGACGCCAGGAGCCCCTGGAACCGGGCCCCTTGCAAGGTGGAGGGTTGCTTTCCTGGCTTTGGGAAGGACGTGGGACTAGAGCCCTTGTGCCTCCTTCCCAAAGCCCCTATAACATGACTTTGAGGAGGCAGCACAAGGGCTCTGGGATGCTGACAGAGCCCTTGCACCACCTTCCTAAAGCCAGGTAAGCTCAGACACGGGTGGCGCTGTGGGTTAAATCACAGAGCCTAGGACTTGCCGATCAGAAGGTCGGCAGTTCGAATCAGCGCAACGGGGTGAGCTCCCATTGCTCGGTCCCTGCTCCTGCCAACCTAGCAGTTCGAAAGCACGTCAAAGTGCAAGTAGATAAATAGGTACTGCTCCGGTGGGAAGGTAAACGGCATTTCCGTGCGCTGCTCTGGTTCCCCAGAAGCGGCTTAGTCATGCTGGCCACATGACCCGGAAGCTGTACGCTGGCTCCCTCGCCCAATAAAGCGAGATGAGCGCCGCAACCCCAGAGTCGGTCACGACTGGGCCTAATGGTCAGGGGTCCCTTTACCTTTTAAGCTCAGATTGATCACAGCTTTACACAGGTGTGTGTGGGAAATAAATAACCGGAGAATGGGTTTCCTCCACTCTCCATTTATTTATTTATTTTCCCTCACCCAACTGCACAAAGCTACGACTGAGTAAGTAAAATAAGTGTTAAGTTGCTAGTTATCTTTATAACATCTGTATTAATGTGTATAGAATTGTGTTTAGATCATAGAGTCATAGGATTGTAGAGTTGGTGGCCTGTCACATGCGTTGGGCCTGTGACATGTTGGGACAGCCCCATAGTTTTCTTGGCAGCCATGAGCCATCCCAGAATCAGTCACCTCAGCATAGATGTTGAAGTTCCCCTAAACTAGCAGTCTGTCTTGTTGATTGGTGGCAGCGGGGAGGCGGCGGGGGAGAGAGAGTGATGCCATAATTTGAGGCCCCTCCCCAGCCCTCATGCTGCCTTCCCAAAGCCAGATAAGTGAGATGCCCAGCTTTGAGAAGGACATGCAAGGCTCTGGCAGGGTCCTAGAGCCTTCTCCCCACCTTCCCAAAGCCCAGCACTTCACTTACCCAGCTTTAGGAAAGCAGCTCAAGAGCTGCATGGGGGCATCAAATGCTGCTGAGGGCTGGGCCTCGAGGGCTGCATTTGGCCCTTGGTCGCATGTTGGACCACTTTGCTGTAGATGGTGAGAGGACTGAAGTTTCTCCTCTTACCCCCCCTGCCCCCCGCTCGTCTCCTTGCCACCAACAGCAGTCTCTTCGTTCCTGGCCCCATCTTGATAACAGCAACAGCCTGAACTACCGTATATAAAATGTAGGGAGACAGTGCAGGGGGTAGGGAATGGGAAGGCCTGCTGAATGATTATATCGTGCTGTGGAAATTGTCAAGTGTTCCAGATAGTTTTGGATGCGGCCACCTAGAAGAGTAGGGAGATCTATGTTAGAGTGTTCTTCTTTACTCCATTTCCCCAAGATCCAGCTTATTTGGAACAAGTGAAACTAAACCTAAGCTCTATTCTCACTGTGTTCCCTATTCACCCTTCACAGCATCAACATAAGCCAGGGGTCACCAACTTCTTTTTGAGCCCATGGAGATATTTGCAAACTTGAGACATTTTTGCAGGCAACCCCCCAGCAATTGGCCTAACCCAATCCAGAAATCCAGACTTTCCCAAACTAAAGTAAGCCATCCGAGGATGTGTTTGACATTGAAACAATGCATGTTTTTAACTGAAAAGAAAGCTGTTTTCCCTACCACCAGCATGCCAATAAATGCATTGTGCTTAGTTTAATGTAGAAGTGAAGCTTATATGACTGATTGCAAAACACCCTGAAGGACACTTTGTTTTATGTGCTAGATCCCATAATACATTAAATCCAAAGCTGATCAGCTTGCTGAAGTAAGTGAAATACAGTGGCCACGATCCAGCATAATTAAGTGATGGCCACATGAACAATGCGCTGGATTGTGGCCAGTCAACTAAACTTGGAATTGATTGCACTCCATGCTTATTCTTAAGAGGATTTATATAGGAGGGAAAAACTATTCCATTCTAAATAATCTCAATCATGGGTCAGGGATTGCTTATTTCAAGGGTGCCTAAGGTGGTGCCCTACATATATTGAGGAACTCCAGTTCCTATCAGCCCCATCAATCAAGAGATGATGGGAGTTAATGTCCATTGGATAGAAACCCAAAGCTTATCTGCAACACTCAAATTCAACACTCTATGTGTAAGCTATGTATACTGGAATTCTTTTAACATGTCTACTTTATGCTTGCATATAGTATATATACTATCTATTTATTATTGTTGCTTCAAATTTATAACCTTCCCTTCCTCCCCAGAGGGAGTGCAAGGTCACTCACAATGATAAAAATCACATTAAAAAAAAACTTAAAACAATGCTATGACATATTGCAGTATATATGGTGTTTTTGTTTTTTAAAAATAAACCATAAAACACTCAGTCTGAATAATTAAACAAAAAGTATCTCCGTAATAGTAAAGAATTTTCTAGATTCCAGATTCCATTTGGGAGGGAATTCTGTGCCTGGGGTGCCACCACTGAGAATGCCCTACACTGGGTCTTCTTTCTTTTTTTGTACTAGTTGCAGCTCCCAGACTGTTCTTTAAAGGATACCCCTATATAGTGCATTGCAGTAAACTATCTGGGGAGTTATTGTGGGTCACTAAGGTGAACCCCTCTCAGTATATTCATACAATCATAGAACTGTAGAATTGGAAGGTATCCCCTGCACTTCTCTGACTTCTCATGGTATATACTGCATGATATCTTAATATACCTGTGTCCTTTACTAAAGGTAAAAGTAAAAGGACCCCTGACCATTAGGTCCAGGTATGACCGACTCTGGGGTTGCGGCGCTCATCTCACTTTATTGGCCGAGGGAGCCGGCATACAGCTTCCGGGTCACATGGCCAGCATGACTAAGCTGCTGCTGGTGAACCAGAGCAGCACACGGAAACGCCATTTGCCTTCCCGATGAAGCGGTACCTATTTATCTACTTGCACTTTGACGTGCTTTCAAACTTCTAGGTTGGCAGGAGCAGGGACTGAGCAACAGGAGCTCACCCCGTCACGGGGATTCGAAACGCCAACCTTCTGATCGGCAAGTCCTAGGCTCTGTGGTTTAATCCACAGCGCCACCCCGCGTCCTTTACTAGTTCCAACTTAAAAATATTAATGAGAAAGAGAAATCTGCATATATGAAGAACATGTTTTCTCCTCTGATTTTGACATACGCATATCTGTGGGCAGAACTTTTAAATCCAAACTACTGTGTGCTCCGAACTTTGTGTCTTTCCTTCCCCAATGTACATGAGTTCCAAGTTGGTTGAGGTGGAAGGAGAATGGATATGATGAACAAATGGTATAAAATGGGGTGCGGAAGCGTGGGGAGAGAGAATTGATTTGGAGGTTTCCAAAATATGAACCACGCATACTATATACCACATTCACTTCCCCTACAGACTTTAGGTAAATGAAAAACACATGGAGCGACTTGTTGAGTTGACTTTGTTCTCTACTCTATCCTTGTTATGGATTTGTTTTCTGAATCCAGAGTTCTGAGTGTTTCTTGCTGGATGCTAGCAGGCTTGGAAATATCACAGCATGTGGGACCCAGTAAAACATGAACTTCATTTGTTTTCCTTGGCTTCTGTGTGTCATGATGTGTTCAAGATGACAGACTCTGCAAAACTGTAAATTATAGTTAGGTCTCAACTGAATCCTGAACTTTGTCCTGCTCAGCTCAGGATGCCCAGATAGGTTGTTAGAGGTCGATTTAATATTCCGCTCCATCCCTGAGAATGTATTTAATTCAACATTAAAGGTATATGAGGTTGTAAAGGCTAGCGGACCTTACACTCAAATAATAATTTGGGTCCAGTCCACGTCCAACTGAAATCAATGGCAAAACTAATATTTATTTTAATGGCGTTGTTGGGCCCTGAAGGCGTTCTTACTTGGTTGGCGCCTTTATGAGTCTCTGCAGGTTTTTATCTATAAACCAGCCACAAACATGGGTTTTTCTGTGGAAGGTGATATCCACTAAGTGCACTGGTCATTTTGGCAATGTGGCTTTATCCTTCCAGCATGTTTCTGTACTCCCTTATAAAGAAAACATAAGTTCACACATTAATGGCCAAAACTGATGGCAAGGGTGAGGAACTCAAGATACAAAAACTTTTCTGCTTGGTTACCTGTAAAAGTTTACTATTAGTGCTGAAAACACTTGGGTGAAATGCGTTCAATTTTACCCAGGTGAAATGCACTTCTAGGCAAGTGGGTCAAAGGATTGTAGTCTGAAGTCGAGTCAAAAGAAAACTGTAGCTCTATCAGTGGAACAATGTTCTCTGATCCTTTCCTTCTGAATATCTTAATGCATTTTTAAAACATACTTGACCTGACTTTATCAGTGCCAACTTTTTTTAATGGTAGGAGAATTTCATTTTGGTTTTATGAGGAATATGTTTTTCTGGAGGTTATCATGGCCGAATGCTATTCCCCCGCTTTCACCCTAACTATGGGGAAAGTAGAGTCCCTTTCTCCCTCACTAATTACATTTCACCTCCAGAGATCTTAGTCTGAGTTGTCTGCATGAACGAGTCAATTTGCTAGTCTGAACACTGTTCCAGTGAGAAGCCATCATGGCTATTCCTGCAAAGAGTCTCTCTCTCTCTCTCTCTCTCTCTCTCTCTCTCTCTCTCTCTCTCTCGCTCTTGGAACAGTCCAAGCCGTGAAAGATTTTCAACCTAATATTACAGGTCAGAGGACTGGAAAATCCTCAGGACTGTATGGAGATGAATTGTTGTCATCATTCCTACAGCAAAACCTCCGATTCCAAGACTTCATCAGAAATCAAATTTGTCTGGTTATTTGCTGCATTTTCTGTTTTTAAAAATATTTCATAAAGACAAGACACTGAAAAAGTTCTAAGACAGGGGAAAAAACCTTGGGGGAAAACATAATCAGCTTCGTGGTTAATGAGCCTTTGGCCTCTCAGAGCAGCTGCTCAGCTTGCAATGTTCTCTGTTTCTGTTTCATGTGGGTGATAAGTGTCTCTTAAAGCCAGAATGAAGAGAGATTGGGACTCACTGCCTCAGCTGTTGATGTGTGTCACCCAACACAGATAATTAGGATTTTCTTCTAACCAACCTTCAAGGTTTCCCAAAGGGATTTTTTTTTCTTTTTTTGCCTCCCCACTCATAAGGTCAAATGTATAATTTGAGAACAAGAAGACACTTGGGAGCGCTTCGTTTTGCTCTGTGCACTTCCTGGATCTCTTCCAGTCAGCTAAAATAAACAGAATTGCACTGTGTGTAAACTGGGCTAATGTTGTAAACGAGAGCTTTTCCATCAAATGAAGCTGAGCTGCCAAGGTGGGAACTGTATGGAAGCAGCTGATTGCATGTGCAAAGGATCCCTGTGCAGATAATTAAATGTGGGAATATTCAGCTGATGCAGAGGAAGAGGCATGGTGCTTGCTGGCTTGATGAGTTGATATGCTTTTTTGCACAGTAGGTTCTGTGCTTGCATTATCTACTAGATAGCACATACACATGTTATCCCTGGGTACATATAGCCTCTTTGCAGAAGAACCAGTTGATGCATGGAAGTTGGGAACAGGGCCAGCGGGGGTAAATACCACTCCTGCTTCCACAAATTGATTATCCCCACATTTGGTCATTTGCACAGGGCTATAGTGTTTGATTCATATGTATGTGCCTAGCTTAAAACTCCACATTTACTAGCAACTGTTTTTAGAAGCGATGAATGTGGGATGAATTTTATGCTAGATGCATTTTGAATCTGCTCCTCTACAGTTTCTGCATAGATAGGGGTTTGCTCTGATCTTGCAGGCGCTTCCTATAGTCAACCCAAAATCCATCTTCTCAACCCAACTGCTGCTGTCTCAGTTTGGTCAACTTTATCTTTATTTAATGGCATGGTTTGTAAGATTGTTGGGCAGTTTTAATACGTTGGAGTGGAATCTGGCAGACAGTTATAAATCAATCTGACACAGCGTGACCCACAAAACTAAACATAGCCCACCCACCATGTATTGTGGTCAGCCACCCACCCTCTTCCCCCTCCCCCCATTTTTTACTGGGAAATAAAACTGGAAGGATCTTCCAACCATTGCCAAATTGCAAATGGTGGCTGCATTTGTCTTGGTGATTCACATCTGTGGGCTGTGGTGTTGCTAACAGGACTTCCTCTGCAGCTTGCAGTGTCTGGAGAAGTCCACATAAAGCATGAATTTTTTTCAACATGTTCCCATATACATTAATATTATATAATTTAATGCATTTGATGAAATGGCTTTTGTTCTATGCTGAGTTTCTTCCCTTTGCTGCTTCTTTTTTAAAATTTATTTTTATTAAATATTTCTTGGTTTACAAAAGTATGTGCAATGTCTCTTTTCAAGTTGCATTTTCTACAGATCAGTTTCATTTGTTGAGACATTAGTGTTACATTAGGAAGAAAAGGGAGAAAGGGGTGGAGGAGGATGAATGGGGTTGGGGTTGGGTGGCAATGTTTCTATTTTACTTAATGCATGTGTGGGGTTTTTTGTCTCTTTGCTATTCACGTGTGTTCCTTTGGTGGTGAGAGAGGTTGGGGTTGGCCCTAGGGTGTGGTTGTTTGTTTGTGATTGGCCGTGGTGAACCTTGTTTTCATGTGTGAGTGGGCTAGGTGGGTGTTTTGGATCAGGTTAGCCATATTGATTCCTATGCTGTTGGTATATTCTTGTCATTATTTTGTTGGGCTGTGTATGTGATAAAGGGAAGGCATCTTCTTCTATTTGTCCCCGTGTCAGTTTCAGTTTATTGGTTAATTTTTCTAGTAAGGTTAATTTGGTACCTTTGGTCCATGCTTACCCCTGACAGCTCTCTCCAGTGTCTGGTTATGATGTTTCTGGCTGCTGAGAGTAGGTGGGTTATGAGTTCTTTGTGATGTGCGTGGGCATTATTGTCTTGGAAGAAGTTTAGGAGCGCCAGTTCTGGGGTGATTTCTAATACTTGCTTGGTTATTTTGCATATTTCTTTTATGGCTGTTGTCCCTTTCCTTCTTTTGAAACACAAAACCTAGCAGTGACTTTGCAGCATCCTTCCTTCTTCTGCTGACACCAAAGACAGACATCATTTCCTCCTCTTCCTTTGCTCCATTTAAAAGAACTTGTAAAAAAAAACCTTGAACAAATGATCACAGCAGCAATAGACTCTTCCCTTCCTCTTGTCCACTTCATTCTGTTTGAGAGCTTTATATCACAGGAGAAGTTTCGTGTCGTGGTAATCTGTGGAAATGGGATTTAGCCAAAGTAAAGCTCTTCGGAAATATGGAATGAGATTAAAATGACAGGATTGAGCTGTGATGTTTTTATCACTTTAAATACTTAGCTGTCACTTTCCTAGAAAAGAAGAAGAGACACTTGTTTATATTTATTTATTTAATTCATTCACTGTATATCCTGCCATGTGCCTCAACAAAGCCCAAACACTCAAAATGCTGCTCACCTTGAGTTAAATATTTCTATCGCTACAGCAGCACATCATTAGAAATGACAGTGTGGAGTTTTGTGTGGACACTGTGCCTACACAAGAACAACGGCAGCTTTCCTAGATTTGATTAGTGGTTTATCTAGCTTGGTAGCCTATATCTGGTCATGGAGAATATCAGATGCCGCTTGCAGAGCACAAGGCACTGGGATCCAGCAATTTTAGTTCATTGTGATGGACAGCCAAGTGCTTAGGGACTCTCTGATCAGAGTGTTGTATGCCCTGACCATATTTCTTAATTCTCTTTGAAGATTCTATAATCCATCAATTAGTTGCGTTCTTTAGCTCCTCGACTGCCACCGCCACCTTTTTAACCTAGTAATAATGTTTAGCTGTTGTTACATTCCCTGATGGTAAGGTACAAAATAAGTCAAAACAAATCCAGTGGTTTATATTGTATGGGGGCGGGGACTCTTTCCCTCCCCCATCAAAAATGGAAAAAAGTCTTTTTCTATAGCAGAGAAAACAAACAAATCTCTGCAAGTAAGGTAGAAAACCTCGTTCTTTCTGTCTGCTTATTTTCTTTAACCTCTTGGATATGTTTGTTCGCCTTGTGAAGAGGCTACAGAATGTACAGATGTGAAGAAGTTAGAGAAAAACCTTTTAACCTTTTGCTTCTGGGAGAAAGTATCATCCTTTGAATTTCTAAAGAAAGAAAGGTTTCTTTTGTGTTAGTTCGGAAGTATGGCTCAAGATTGCTTCTACCAATTTGACAATAAGTGAATAGAGATTGTCCTTATGCACACTTAGATTGTTTTCCATTTCTTGCGTCTGTAACTCAAATGTAAAACCCACTTTAGTCATAATCCAATTGGTATAAATTTGACTCTCTTGCACTTTTTATCTCCCATTGATAACAAGTGCATATCCACACAAACATCATGGGAGGCTCAAATGAGTTTTTAAATTTCACGAGTAAGCATTCTAATTATTCAGGACCCAGTTAACATGCTAAAATAATAGTAATATCAATTTATATATTGCTTTTTTACAGTTGTCTCTAAGCAGTGTAAAAAAGCCTCTGTATAGTGAAATGTAAAATGATTTAAAACCATAAAATCAGAAAATCTTCAGGAGGTGTTGGAAGTTCAACAGGAAGGAGACATCTCAGACATCAATTGGAAAGGAGTCCAATAAGATTGCACCCACAATACTGAATTGCATGGCTTCTGGTGGATATGAGCCATGCATCTGAACTGTGGGGATCTGCTAACAAGGACTTTCCTGAAGACCTCAATGATTGTGCAGGGATTTAAGGGAACAGGTAAACTTGTTCAGGAGAACATTTCAGGAGAACTTGTTTTCTGAACACCAGAAACTTGGTTTCAGATGTGTGCAGCAATAAAGGGGAATCTGAGGCTGAGGAGCAAACCTGCTGCACCTGGAACCAAGTGTGGCAAGAGAAGGTGAATGGGACACAGCTGTGGGAAGCCTGAGGAAGTACCACCCACCTTGGGCCTGCCCATAAAACACAAGTCTAGAGTGAGAGACTAGGGTGCTGCCTCTGTTTCTTCTCATTGTGAGACTTCTGTGGGTGAGCTGGGAGTTTGTTTGGAACCTGGGTGAGAACCTGGAGGCTGAGAGGCAGGGTGTGTCAGAAGGTAAATGAATTGATATTGATTTTTGTGTCTATTATCAATTTTGTATTAAAGTAACATTTTTATACGTGATTGTATATTTCTGTAATATTTTGTTGTCAGTTGTTGCTTCAGTTACTTGTACACTACTTAGACATATTTTTAATATATTAAGCAGGATAGAAATGATCAATCCATCAGATGTGTTCTCCAGGCATCTCTGTCTAGTCCTCAGGATTCCCCTCCCCAACCACACAATCTCCTGAGCCACACCTCTCACTCCCTTGCTTTGCACCCTCCTTGAGTGTTATTGTCTGGCTGGAATGTATCACACAAAAACTAACTGCAGTTCACAATGGGCAAATGTTCTGAATCTCTCCTTGCAGCCACACCAGACAAGGAGCAGGGGACGCATATACAGTGGCAGAGGAAGCCGATTGGGCGCCTGGAGCAGTGCGGGACCAGCCGCCCGCGGGGCGGGATGAGCCAGGGCAGGATGCTCTGTGGGGCCTCCGAGGAGTCTGCCTGCCTCCTCCCACTCAGCCGCCCTACAGCTGAGGGGGAGGTGGTGGGTGGACCGTTTGGGACAGAGCAGAGCCTGCGGGCGCCCAAGCCACCGTGTCACCCCCAGGAGAGATGTGTGGCTCAGGTGCACTGCAGGCCCCACGGTGAGTGCCACCTGACATTTTGTCACCCCCTCAGTGGTGACACCTAGGGCGGACTGCCCCCCCCTCACCCCCTTCCTCCGCCACTGCGCGTATGCACTCAAGCCTTGCGTGGGCTTATTCCCTAAAGCACTAAGCTATAGTGTGAGGTGTTATATTGAAGTGTAACAGTACTGAAATGTGAAAACATGTTCTGGGTTTTAATATGTGAGGAGGCTCAGAATGCAGCCTTCACTTGAAGATATTCAAGAGGATAGAACTATATTCAAGTACAGAACCCCTTAAGTGAATCTGTATGTCAATAGTAAGACATCAGTTTGTAATAAATGGTGTTTGTTTCCATTTACAGAAGAGTACAGACTATGCCTTAAGATCCCCATGATAGCATTTCTTTTGACTGAAGTGGAAATTGGTAGTGTTGATGCTATTACTTTCAAGAAGCACAGGAATAGTTCCTGTTCTGTATCAAGGGACTGAGAAGGTTTTGAAGAACTTTGTGTACAACCTTTAGCAGCCTCCTTTGTTATAGCAAGGCAGCATTCAGCTACAATCTAGTGCACAATTGACATTTGTAAAGGAGTGCTGGATTGCAATCACTGGTCTTTATAGAATTCTAAGTAGAAATACATACAAACCTTCTTTGTGTGGATACCTTTTTTCTTTCAGAGTTGTAAATGCTAAAAAAGAAATGTGTATTTTTCCTATTTTGGGTTCATTATTTTAAGAAATGGCTAGAAAGGCTGTCTCATTTATGAAGAATGCAGTGTAATCCACTGCATCACAGATGTTTGGAAATACAGTGCACAAAATTATTAAGTGATCTAAAGTATATTGTAATCTAACGGATATATATTCAGCTTTCATAATGGGATAAAGTTTCCTAAGTAAAAAAAAAAATTGCAGCAAATGTTTCAGATCATGACAACATATCAGAGGGCTCGGGTAACCATAGTGTAACCAGGATGAGACCAATGTGCATAGTTTAACCGTACAGGGCTTTGAAATTGGCAGAGCTGGTTGGAGCTGTCCAACAGTTGTTGTGTCAGGTGCAACTGGGGCCAGTCAAGCTGGATTGCATGGAAGGCTAGCTATGACGTGGTGGAGGATGTGCTGCTCTTGTCAGCTTGGAGAAATTCCAAGATCAGCTGCCCAGGACATTAATCTAGCAGGACACAGATGGTGTCACCTTTGGTGGTCATGTTGTAGTTTAGAGCAAACTTGGAGTCTCTGGCACATGCTAACAAGGATTTGAGGATATGACACTCTACATTCCTAGACCAGGGTGGCAGAAGACATTCTGAGGATGTTGAACATTGACCTTCCTCATATAAATGACTAAAAGAAGTGACACATTAGTCATGCTGCATGTTGTAAAAGCTGTGGATTGTCAAGAGCTGGTCCGGCAGTTCCTTGATTTGGATTCTCAGAATGGTTTGGGAGGGTTCCAAATCTGGTATTAGCTGTTAAAATGTAATAAATATAATGGAACTAGAAACAACAAGCCTGTTTTACCCTTTTCAGGAGTAACAGCATACTCTTGCTATAATAATGTACTGTGTAACGGCATACCACACAGAAAAAACATTGTGTAGTATTAGAGCTTCTCTTACACAACCTGTACTAGTTATGTGAAATGACTAGAGCAGTGAGAAAATCCACAACAGTTGCCTGGCCCTGTCTGTTAAAGCATCTAATAAAATAGCTAAGCTTGCTATGTCTGAGTTATGGGAATTTATAGATGCATGTCAGGCTTGGAGTAAGCAACATTAGATTGTTCAGAGTGTGCAGCTACATACAGCTCTTCAATTTCTTCTTTAAATTCTGTCTGTATATTCATTTACAAAGTAAATAAGGTAGAAGGGCAAGCACTTTGAACATGTGGGTGCACAGTCGTGATATGATATCTGTGGGGAAATACAGAGACATAATCTATTCCTCTTTATGGAAGTTCATATGTCTCCTGTTGTTACCTGTGCTGTGACCACTGCTTTTTTAATACTGATGTGGAACTTATCCTTGTGTTTGTTGCCACTTCCCATACCCTTAATGTTTAATTAAGACATGATAAAGTGGATTCTGCTAACATGCCACACTTTTGAATAATTATTTTTTCTAGTTAATTTTTATTGAAAGTAATACTGTCAGAGGCTCAGGAGCAGAAGCACAGGGGAGAGAGCAAATAGAGAGCGGAGGAGAGGAATCCGAGGGGAGCGTAGGGGAATATGACAGTGACCCGAGAGATTCCATGAGCTTCTCCAGCGAATCAGAAGATTCCCAGAAGGGGGCGCCTATGGTAAGGGCAAGGGGGATCCCAGGGGGCACGCACCAGAAGCAAGGGGCCAGCGGGGACTCCCAAGGGAGCAGCGGAAGATCAGGACAGGCTCCCCCACCAGAGCGCAGTGGGGGGGAAGAGTCACATGAGTCAGGACCAGCCTCTCCTCCAGCGGGGAGAGAAGATGAGTCAGGGCTGACCACGCCCCCATCGGAAAGTGGGGAAACGGAGGGGAGGTCAGGTCCAGCTAGCCTCCCCGAAGGAGGGAGCAGTGACACAAGTGTAATGGTCAGAAGGAAAGTGGGAGGCTGCGCGCGCGCGCCAAGTTCAAATGTGCAGGAGCGCGGGACAGCAGAAGACCCGGATTGGGAGCCAGGTCCTAAAGCCCGAAGGAGGGAGGGGGAAGAGTCAGGGGACTCAGCGTCAGAAGAGTCTAGGAAGGGTGAGACCCCGACTAGCAGGCGGACCCAGAGAAGGAAGGAACAGAGGAAGAGGTGGAGTAAGGCTAGAATCTTAAGCTGGTGTCAGGGGGGAGGAGATTCAGACGGAGCTTCGGCGGTCTAAGGTTACAGACGTAGTGTTGCACGCTGCGCGTGTGGAAGTGAAACTGAACTTCAATAAAGACTTTTATACTAAAGAACGAAGCAGCGTTGGTCTTGTGTGAGCTGGGACCTCGGGCAGCGCTGACAAATACAATAAAAGTAAAACTAGTCTAAAGACATAGAACAATGAAAAACCAAAATAAGAAAGAAAAATCAAGAAATAGAGAGATAGAAAAGAAGAAAGAAAGAAAGAAAGAAAGAAAGAAAGAAAGAAAGAAAGATATAAAGTCCCTTCATCACATTTATATCATATCCTTTATTGTGGATGATGATAACATGGACAAGGGCTGGAAAATTACCTTTACCCTAAAGCATTTATGAGCAGTTTGTTGGATGCTAGGGAACGGAAGAGGGTTTGTTTGTTTGTTTTGCTAGCTTGCTAGCCTACCTACCAGAAAGGTAGACCCTCCTAGCTCCCACCTGTGAGCATGTTTCTTTCCCCAGCCTCCCACTTTGGGGAACTCTTTCTACTCTGCCTCTCATGCAGGAACCACCATCTTTCAGCTGTTATGAGGGAGAACATACACTCCAAAATTCATGAGCAGCATATAAAGCTGTAGCTTGTGCACTTAAATGCTGCAAATTTCTTTTGGTCATTATGCCAGATGCGTGGAAGAAGAAAGTGCGCTTCCATCCCTTCACACTCCCGCATCTTTAGAAATTTCAAACTCATACTTGGAACATAACTTTCGCTGCGTAAATATATTGATAGATGGCTGGAATGGAGAATATATAATCTGTGACTGAGTTTCCTAGGTGTTGCTAACTCGGTGGCTGAAAACGGTAGCAATAAAAAGTAATAATGAAACAACGCACAGCAGGGCTGGCCCAATACATTTTGGCACCTGAGGCGAACCACAGAATATCTCCCTGCCCCACTCCTGGCCAGGGAAGAAGGGGTGAGTAAAGCTCTACATTGGGAATGACTGGGAGGAGACCAGCAGTGCCTCCTATTTGCTAAGAGGCTGATGTAGAGATGGCATTGGGAGGCGGAGGCTGCTCAGAGGTGGCAGATCCAGTCTTCGTGGAGAATGCTACAGCTGTTGCTGCCACCATTGCAGTGGGTGATGCACTCCTTGGAGGCCAGATCTGCTGGTCCTGTGGATCCTGTTGCCTGAGGCAGTCACCTCACCTTGCCTCATGGGGGGGGCCAGCCCTGATGCACAGTCTCTAAAAACACTATTGTCTTGGGTCTGTCTTCTCTGAAGGAAGAGCCATAGCTCAGTGATATAGCATCTGTCTTGCATGCAGAAGATCCAGGCTCAGTTGCTGGTATCTCCATGTAGGGCAGGAATGTTCTCTGTCTGATACCCCGGAGAGCCACTGCCAGTCAGCAGAGACAATACTGAGTGAGGTGAACTGATGGTTCTGGCTTGGTATGAGGCAGCTTCCTATGTTCCTATCAGATGTATTAAAGCATTCCTGGGGCAGCAGCATCATTGCTCAGCTTCTTATGTTGCACTTGGCTAGTAATATGATTCTGGCAAGAGCTGTGAAAATGATTTATTGTGGATGATGATTACATGGACAAGGGCTGGAAAATTACCTTTACCCCAAAGCATTTATGAGCAGTTTGTTGGATGCTAGAGAACGGAAGAGGGTTTGTTTGTTTGTTTGTTTGTTTGTTTGTTTGTTTTGCTAGCTTGCCTCTTCGCAAACCCGATTTCCAGCCAGTTGCCCTAGATAACTTTTGTTGTTGTTGTTGTTGTTGTTGTTGTTGTTAGTGTGCCTCGAGAGTGTCTGTTACCAGTACTGGTAAAAAATATATACAGTGGTACCTCGGGTTACATACGCTTCAAGTTACACACTCTGCTAACCCAGAAATAGTGCTTCAGGTTAAGAACAGAAATCAGTCTCCGTTGGCGCGGCAGCAGCGGGAGGCCCCATTAGCTAAAGTGGTGCTTCGGGTTAAGAACAGTTTCAGGTTAAGAACGGACCTCCAGAACGAATTAAGTACTTAACCCGAGGTACCACTGTATTTGCATTTGCAGCTTTCCAATGACTAACTTCAAATAGACCAAACACAAACCCATCAGCAGTTGTTTAAAATTAAAACCAGAAGGTGGTTATCCATCATGCTGTAGCTCATGCTCTGCATGTTGGGCATCCCACTTTGCTCTCCTTCAAGCCAAGTAACTGAAACTGCTGGACAGAATGACTTGGAATAAGGAAGCAAGAAGAACTGGTGGTGAGCCAGAGTCTACTTCCAGCTAGGGATGGGTGCATTGGTTAATTTGGTTTCTCATTTTCCCAGTCTTAAATTAGCTTTCTTTTTGTACAATTTTGAAATCTTGTGGGGTTTGTGATCAATGCCACAAAAGTAAAAGATGGGCGACTAAATGAGTTTTCCAATGATCAGACAACAGAAGTCTAGTACTCCTTTGTATCTTCTTATCCTGCCCCATGACTAGCAGAATAAACAATACAAAATAGTAAAAATTATGAAATAATAAGTAGGAATAATATGAAGTAGGAAGTTTGAAGCCTATATAAACCGAGCAAATTCAGCATATATAAATGCTTCAAACTTTGTTTCCAAGGTGATAATTTATATTCGTGTTCTTGTGTAAATGATCTGATAAGACAAGGCAAGAACACAGAGTGCAAGTTTGTTAGTACAGTGGACACTTGGGTTGCGAACGTGATCCATGTGGGATGCACGTTCGCAACCCGCAACATTCACAACCTGCGTCTATGCATGCGTGGGTTGCGATTCAGTGCTTCTGCGCATGCGCAAAGCACGATTTAGTGCTTCTGCGCATGCTCAACTGCCGAAACCTGGAAGTAACCCATTCCAGTCCTTCCGGGTTTTGGCGGTCCACAACCCGAACAAATGCAACCTGAAGCGGCTGTAACCCGAGGTATGACTGTACAGTACTTATATTTCTCCCGAATTTGATAGCACACAAATCAACAGCAAAAAGAACAGCTGAGCCACACGGAGAACAAAGCAAAAATGAAGAATAGCTTTCCTGCATGCTTCCTGTGCCTTGCTTCCCATACTCACTATCACAGTTTCCCTTTTCTGGGGGACTGCATTGCTGGAGGAGCTTTAGGACCTCGTGGTGACCCAGCAGTGAGCGGAGAAATGCTGCCCATGTCACTAGGGCAGCCACCTGCGTTATGCCCCCCGGCCAACCAATCGGCCTTGCTATGAGTAATGTTGGTCGCCTGGTTGTTGGGGCTGGGTAGGAATTTCTCCACTTAGCAAATTGGCATCATCCATTTGGTTTTTGCCTACCTAGTAGCAATTGTCACAACTTTGTAAGGTTAGGCATTGGGTAAGGCTTGTCATGGGAGGGGCGGTTGTTGCCTTCGGCCTGCCCCTCCACATTAAGGGTATCTCGCTAAAGGGATCTGGGGCTGTGGTTCCTGTCTGAAGCCTGGGTGTGGGCTAGGGCCATGCCATGACCCCATCGGTGACCCTGGGGGTCCTCTTAATGGATGTATATCATAGGGCTCCCCCTATTGGTGGTTGACCCTTGAGACTTCCTGCAGATGGGCAGGAGTCAGCTTCGGCATCGCTCTGGGAGCTTGCGGGGCTGGGGGCGAGGGAAGCCCGCCACTTGCCTCCAAACCACATTGGGAGACAGCGGGATTGCGCGCTGTGCCTCCCCACTGCCCCCCGAGCTTGTGGGACTGGCGGCAGGGAGAAGCACGCATCTCCCTGCCGCCAGCCTCCAAACCAGGTCAGGGGACAGTGGGATAGTGGCGTTCCGCCTCCCCGCTGTCCCCCGAGCTTGTGGGACTGGCGGTGGGGCTCTCCTGAAGCCTGGTGAGTGAGAGGGGTCGGTACGCACCAACCCCTCTCGCTCTCCAGGCTTCAGCGAAAGCCTGCATTCGCCCCATAGTACGCACACACATTTCCCCTTCCTTTTTGGAGGGGAAAAAGTGCGTCCTATAGGGCAAAAAATACGGTAGTCTTGCTTCACCCAGTTGCCTAAGTCAAACCGCTCGCATCTGTAACCAATAAAGTTGTGGCCTTATTTATCCCATTAACCCAACATATTCGTGTCTGTGTGTTTATTTCTGTGGGAACTGCAGGGCCCCGGGGCCTCGCCATGCAAACACATCTCTCAGTTTTGCTTGCTCTAATCAGCAGGATCTGAGATCCAGGTAAGCCCATTGCTCTGCTGGCCCAGTTAAAGCATATTCAAATATCAAATGGAAGCTTTATCTTAGGGCAGTTTTTGCCAGTTTGCAGCTCATGCTCTTAGAAGTGGATTTTAGAATTTCAGATGGATTGTAGCATCTGATTTTGATCAATCAACATAATTTATTCATGTAGGCTCACAGGAGGCCAGTACACAGATCACAGTCAATAAAAATAAGAGAGAGATTTAAATAACAACCTGACATTCGTGATCTTCACATATCCTGAATATTACAATGTGCTTGTCTTTGAAACAGCAACTGCTGTGTTTTAATTGCATTTTGCTTACATTATGTTAATTTTAGAAGAGTCACATATTTCAGAGACTACTCAGCCTTTACTGAACTGGCTTCCTACAGTGAAGGAGAGAAGCATTGGCTCTCTGTTAATACAATCCTTAATAGATTTCCACGTTCTGCATTATTTATGAAATTAATTTTGACAACAGGCAGTTTTTTTTTAATTGCTCTAACATTTGCTTTGGATGCTTGAAAGTGTAGTAGCTGCTTGTTTTGGTAATTAAACAATGAGTCGCATTATCTGCCACATCAGGCTCTGACGTTTTCAATTATTCAGAAAAATGTTTTTTGTTGTAAGCTGGCACATCCTCATTAGCATGGATCTGGTTGAAATCAATCATGCAGCAACAATTCATAGACCGCTAGTCTTGTCACCTCCACTTAACTCACAAGATAAATTTGCCCTGAAACAAAGCATGTGGATGGTATTGATAGCAAATTATACTTACTATGTTATCATTTAGATGGCTAAATTCTGGCAGATTTAGACATAATGGGAAAGCATGCTTTCTCACTGTGTAAACAATTTATGGAAAGTCTCTGGCTCATACAGTCTCCCTCTCCTGCTTTTGGCACCAGAAGACGACATTGGAAGCTTCTGATTCTAATTTTAAAATTAACCTCAGTTCCTTGTGATGTCCAAATTCACATAACAGTGGTCTGGTTAAACTGTAGCTTTAGAACAATCAAGGCCAGCCCAAGAAACAGCAAATGTGTCCCATCCTTAGGTCAAGGTACATGTTGGCTAAGTTATTTTGGCACCTTGGACATCAAATTCAACAAGAGCCACTCATTGTGAGTAAAAAAGACAATAGTAATGATTCAAATAACTAACAATTTTCTGGTCTTTCATGACACACAAAATGAGTTTCCTAAGCATATGCCTTACTCTGCCTAACAATGTAGAATAAAAAATCAAGACTTGATCCTGTCTTGTTCTCACAAACCATAGTTTAAACAAATCAAATTAGCCAAGTTTGGATGTCATGGGGAGTTGTGGTTAGTTTAAAATGGGGAGCAAAAGCTTCTGAACTCTCCCTTGCAAATGCAAAAAAAGGTGGTTGGAACATGCAGTCCTAGGACTCCTCACGGCCCATTCACATTGTGAGAAATCATTGCTTTCTCTTACATTTTTTTTCAAGGTCTCTTGATTGAGAGCTGGTTTAGGAGTCCCTCAGAAGATGGTTATGTGTCACATTTATCTGTTGTGCTCCCCTGTGAAGAAGAGATCTGCTATCAGAAACTGTGCAGACACCTGTGCCTGACAAATTTCAAGTTTAATTATCAGAGGGAAAGAACATAGCTTATGTACTTTTTGTGATGATTTTTTTCATAAATCTGTTCTCCATAGTTCAGGAGACTGACTCACTTTTCCTTCTCATTCCGAAATAATTTTAAGCAATTAGACTGCATCGTGTAACAGTTTAAAGAGGGAAGGTTTGCTGTTTATCATCTCATTTAGGAAAGATCTCGTCGTATATCTGTGTCCCTCGGGAAAACATTAAAAGCCTGTAAGCCATTTTCTTTTATGCACATATATATGAAAAGGAAATAAACTGCTGTCAGGAGAGAAATTAGAAAATGGGAGTTCTGCACCCAAACTCTGGTATACATAAAGTTTATGGATGAGACACATTCAGTGGTGAAAGTGGGTAAGAGCAAGCTGGTACAGAGCATTGATTAAACCATATGCAGATCTAGCAAAATGTGCCACTACGTTTAAGGTCTGACATGTGCTGTGGCCACTGCATGAATGTGTGGCATAGCGGCTAGAGTGTTGGGCTTGGACCTGGGAGCTGCGGTCCTAGTCACTCAGCCATGAAGCTTACTGAATGGTGTGGGGATAATATCAGGAGAAAGAGAACTTTATGCACCACCTTGAGAACCTTGGAGAAAAGGTAGGATATTGTCAGGGAACTGCCATCAAGGCCAGAGGGAGAGAGCGGGCTCCAGAGGGATTCCAGAGAGCGTCCCGGGATGGGGAGAGGCAGCCCATCTTCTGGGGAAGGGAATCAGTGTAGCACCAGTGGAGAAGGGGGGCAGATGGGGGAATCGGCGAGGCGGTCCCATGACTCCTCGCCGGGGACCAGCGGGGAGAGTAAGGGTCCTCCACTGTCCACACCCTCCTTGCGCAGAAGGCTTCCACGCAGGGAGAGTAGGCGGAGACTAGGCGTCAAAGAGCTTCTTTGCTGGAAGAAGTTCAAGAAACGGCCACTGACGGATTCTGCCAGCGATTGAGACAGCCACGGGCAAGTGGCTGTCCGGACAGAAAAGGTTCACTCAGGCAACCCAGCCAGGGGTGGCGCCGGTTTATGCACAAGCAACCCCTAGAACCATTACAGATATACATGTAGTAAGTAAGTAAAAGGACATGGGTGTGGAGACTCTCAGTGCAAAGTGCTGGATCAGTATGTGGGAATGGCTCCTGCATGCTCTGGATGCAATGCAGAGCTGCCACTATATGAAATCATTTCTGCAGGCTCCCACGTGATAGCTGTAATCAGACCTAAGAGTAATGGCAAAATGTTGTGGGAGCTCCTGCAAAGCACGTGTGCCATTTTTCATCTCTGGACAATCTTTAGAAGTTTTATCAACTTTGCAACATGTGGTTTTTAACCACAGAACAATATTATTATCCTTTCCTTCCAGTGTGAAGTGTATGCTAGCTTCCTCACACAGCAAATGCTGTTACTGCCCCACTGCAATGGTGGGGAACCTCTATTCTGTGGGTCTAATAAGGCCTCCCAATTTGGCTCACGAGGCTGTTTCAACCAGGCCTTGCACAACTGTCCTTCACCTGCCACCTCCTATGACACATTGCAGTGTTTGTGTGTGTTACAGGCAACTCCCCATTTATGCCAGGCACTGTGTTCCAAGGCACTGTGTGCTCATCCTGCTCTGCCCTACTTCTCATTTGCATCGAATCCAGATGAAATGGTGGAAGTACAGCATTGGTACTTGTCAGTAGTAATGGACTGGATGAGGGTTTACAAGCAGTGTTAGCAGGTTCCACTGTCAAGATGAGTGGTGTTTAACTCGTTCTAAAAGGGATTGAGCTGAATCTAAAGCAGGGGTCAGCAAACCTTTTTTTGGAGGAGGCCGCTTCACCGTCCCCCAGAGCTTTTCTCCCCCCTCTCCCCCTGCCTACCTCCTCCGCCACTCTGCCTGCGGTTGGGAGCTGGCAGCGGCGGTGGCACCTCTGCCTTTCAGGCCAGCTTTCCCGGGCACCAGGCGCGGGACCAGCAGGCGCACCAAGCTCTAGCCCACAGCACAGCCATGGGGAGAGGCTGGCGGGCAGGTGGCGAGGCTTCCTATCAAAGCCTAGCCCCCTTCCTCTGCAGGGCAGGGAGAAGCCAGGAAGAGGGAGGGAGGAGGGAGCAGACGATGCTGCGGTGAGGGAGGGAGGGAGGGAGGGGGGAAATTGCAAAAATAATGCCGACTCAAGCAGCAATTGCAGAACTCTTCTAGGGCCGGATCCAGAGTGCAATTGTACCGGATCCAGCACACAGGCCTTAGTTTGCCAACCCCTGATCTAAAGGATAAAAATTGGGGGTGTCTTTGGCCTGTCACATATTGAGAAGCAAGGGGATGGTGCCACTTATCAAGACCAGAAGCAACTGTGCACCATACAATCCAAAAATATCATATAAAAACATGAGGCTAGCACATTTAGGCATATTTTTAAAAGTGGTGACTAATATTATATTTCTTGTAATTTTCTAGATCAGTGCTGTAATTATACAACTGCTTACAGATGAGTATTTGTACTGAAGCCAGTAGAACTCTCTATGACATTTAGCCTTATAAAAATCCTTGAACGTAATAGAAATAATTACTAACTTTAAAATGCTGACCGATATACTTTAAATATTTACAATAATATTTGCAATCCAGGTTTAAACATACAATATTGTTGGATTAATGTCTGTTGGTACTCTATAAGAGTATGTAGGCATTCAGTGGCTCCATTCAGATGTAACACATGAAGGACAGGAAACTGAAGCTTCCATTCATGGTTTAGTTTTCACTTCATCTTGCAGCAACTCACTGATGCCCAAATCTATCTCTCAGGTTTTACTCTTCCCCCATCATATCACCAAATGCACCATCAGAAGGTAGTAGCACTGTGGAACTCAGCATCATTGGGCAAAACCATGGTGAGAGTAGCTCTACAAAGCTGCATTACACATTGTTTAATGCCACATTAAAATTTTATCTACATAGGAAAACGAATGAATGGATTAGGCATAAGTCTAAGAGGTCACTCTCCTCATCTAAGACAAGATCTACAACTGACCTCACAACAGTTGCAGGAGGTGGATGGAATGTCTTATTCCAAATGTGCCTTATTCCAAAGCAGAGACATCAGTTTGCAGAGTGTTGTCTTGTTGAAGATGAAGGTCTACTGGTTGGTTGGGAGGCCATTCAGAGTCAGTGTGTCATGTGTCAGTGTCCATGTTTTCTCTATTCATTTGCAAGACATTGCAAAACATTGCATTCATACTTGAAAATTCCTACTTGCAAACCATTTGATAACCTTGTGTCTAGATTATCTTCACAAACCTCTGTTGCTTTCTTGATGTTTGTCAGGTCATCAGCATATAGGGTGATATAGGCCCTTTTTACAAGGTGCTTTGGAAACTCATGCAATACAAGAATTAGAGTTCTGGTCAAGAATGAAAAGTGCCTAATTTAAATACCTTCATTTGTCTTTCCCGGTAGAGCTGCTCTAAGCACAAAGTGCTTGAAATGACTGTCATAACACAATGGGGACTGATTTAGTAACCATGATCTTTAAGGCAGTAATCTGTTGGTCTGGTCAAGGAGCTAAGTGCAATTTAACGTGCCCTTGATGAGGAAAACATTGGGAAAATGTGTATAGGAATACTTGTTTAATTTCCTCCTTGCCTCTACGCCTACTCTGGAAAAATATGAATTGTCTGGGATTGTCTGGGAAAACTATTAATCATAATGACCATGTTAAAGTGTTCTCCCCACTCATTTAGAGGTCAGCACACTAATTCATGGGCAGTCATTCAGGTCAATAAATGGGTCACATATCCACCTCTGCTTGACTACTGGCTCACTGTGCCGGTTGTCATTGAATTAACAACAGCCGGCTCTTTTGGTAAATATAGGAAATGTGCAGATGAACGGAACTTTAGGGTGGAGTCGGGCATTGCTGCCAAAGTCCAAATATAACAATTTAAGGCAATTCATCAGAATGATTACCATATCTTGCATATTTTTTATTTTTTGTAGATAGCAAAAATAAATTCGCAGGAATTGATATTTACGCACAATTATGTAGAGTTGTTTTTATTTCGTTTTTAAGGTTCAGACATCGCACATTCATATTTAATCTGAATTGCCATTTGGTGAATCAGTTCTGATAAACCAAAACCTAATAAATCTAGTGCTAATTAAGTAATTAATTCAGTTCTCAGTCCTGTGAATACAAGCAAAGCAATTTTTTTAAAAAATAAAAGATGCTGCAAAGAGATTGATGTGTTTAGTAAAGAGATAATTAGATTTCATATTCAAAGTAAATAAAAAGCATAATTTTTCATTAATTAAAACCCTATTGGTGTGTACATAAAATGAAGTTTTAACTCTTCATTCTCAGTATTAGCTGATACGTCAGTACCATCGCAATAATACAGAAGAGAATGGAGGCTGTGAGTGGCTTCTTCAAGGCCATTCAGAGTGTATGTGACTGAGTACAGATGTAAACCAAGGGCATCTGGCTGGGCTTAGACACAAGGGGAAATCACAGATCATTACAGCCATAATTTGGCTGTATACAATAGGCTGATAAAGACAGATAATAGTTTACAGTTGTTTGCCTGCTTTTGCTTTCTGTCTGCTGATCAGTCACTTTAATACCTTCATACCCATCTCCATTGCTCAGAAGCAATGGAGTTTAGGCTAGACAAGTCCCATCTCCATGGTGTTGAGGAAAAGAAGACTAGCCCTAAGTGTGGTTTGTCAATGATATGTTGATTCAGCCATAACAGCAAACCATAGTTTGCACAAACTGTGGCTGTAAATGAACCACAAACAGAGGACTTAGATCTTGGTTTGTGGGTTCCAACCAAACAATAGATTGTGGAAAGACTGTAGCTTTGACATTTAATCAAACCATAGCTCAGCTGAACAAGTCATGATTTCACGTTATGTCTGAACCAGCCAATGAACTACTTCTGTGTTTTACTGGGTAGTCATGGCTCAGAAGCTATCAGTTCCAAACATGCTTAGTCTGAGCAAGATTTTCTGTCTGCTTAGTAGGAAAAAAATAGCTTTTAAAAACATGCCCCTATTTTTGCATTGCTTTGCAAATCTGAATGCCTAGAGTGACCCCATCACCCATGCCACAAAGAACTTTATTTTCCCCCTTAAGACTCCAGTTAATTTATGCTGCTGCAGAATCATAAACAACATATTTTGAAACCGCCATCAAGGAACCAACTGTTCCCTGTCACTTTTACATGTCTGTGCTTTTGGACTGAGGAGCACAATTTTATAAAAACCTTCATGCCTCATTTGTGTATGGCATTAATATTCTTCTGGGAAGTTCACCTTAAAAAAATCATTCAAATGGAGTAAAATAATAGTATCACTACAAATATTTGTATCAAACCAAAGCAAGCAGCATAAAATCACTTTAAGAGAAGCATCAAGTTAGTTAAAAATTGTTCCAAAGACTGTGCTACACTGAAGCATAATTTTAAAAGACCTGGTAGAATACGAAGGTCTTTATCTGGTACCAAAATATGTCTCACCCTCATAGATGGGTGCCATTGTGGGTTGGTCCAACAACAGATGCCTCCTTTGAGCCATATCACAAAAGCCCTGGGCCAAGCTTGCTGCCTGTGGGGTGGATTCAGCCGAATTGCACAAATGGGCAGTCACAAGTGGGCATGGGAATGGGCCACTCCTGATGGGCAGGCCCAACTGGACCTGAAGGTTTTACTTGGGTCTGTGTCCTGAATATAAAGGGTGTGTGTGTGTGTGTGTGGGCTACCTTTTCAAGCCACTTCTTCACCGGATCTCCTACCCTCTCTCCCTGCATGGTTGACATTTGTTGGTCACCATATTTGGGACTGGGTTGGAATTTTCCACTTGGCAAATTGATTCCAACTCTGTGGTTTTCACCATCCTGTTAGGAGTTGTCACAACTTTGGTGGTATATGATGTTCTAACATAGTTGCAGAGCATGCTCATCTGGGATGCTACCCAACTGGGATGCCACCCAGAGTGGCTGGGGCAACCCAGTCAGATGAGCAGCATATAAATGACTTATTTTACTATTATCCATAGCTGGGGTGCTACCAGTGTAGCGGCTACCCACCACACCCCTTTAGCTGGAGGATTCTAGAGAACTGCCTCTGATAAAGATTTTAAGGCGAGCCAGCTTAGCCCAGCAGTTCCATTGACCAACACATTGGTTGGATCTCCCGATCGCTTCCAGCGGTTTGAGACCCATGGGCACTGCCTGGCTTTTTTAAAAGAAAAAGAAAAAGATTTTAAGGTCTATAATGGAGGAAGTGATCCTTTCAGAAACCTACGCTCACAACATTTCGTATAAGGTCTGTTCTAACACTATGCATGGACCAGGAAGTGAGTTGGAATCCAGCGCAATTGATGAAGTGTTGGGGTGTTGTGCTTGTATCTGCCAGCCCCATTAATGTCCACACTGCTTTGTTGTGGGCCAGCTAGAGTTTCTGAGTCATTTTCAAAAGCAGCCCCACATATAACACATTAGTTATCCAACTGCGATAGCGTCATATTCTGTTGTATATGCTGAAGCTGATAAAAGACATCCCATGCCATCAAGACCACCTGTGCCTCAGGTAACAATACTGGCTCCAGGAGTACCACAAATTACTAACCTGCTGCTTCAGGAGTTGTGCAAAAGTATCCTAAACAAGTTGAACACACATAACTAGGTAGATGAACCATCTGCAAAGTAACTCTGTATTATCTAGATTTGAGTTTCAGTTTATTAGCCAGATTGCCAATCATAATCACAATATACTTTCCACTGGTGCTAGAATATAGGCCCTGACACTTATATATATATAATCAGTGCAGCTCTCTCCGAGGTCACCAGATATTAAGCAGGGGTGCTGTCCAACAGCTGCTGGTTTATATGAAATGGGTTGCCAGCCATAGTCCAATACTTAGTGAAAACGTACCTTTACCTTCATTGCTTGTAAATGGAAGCCTTGATAGAAATTCAAAAGTTTGAATGAGCACAATTAATATAGTGTTCTAGTTGAGGATGGGCAATCACCCTTCCACCCACCCTTAAACTGTTCAGGGATTTTTGAGTATTCTAAGCAAATACTCAAAAAGCCTCAGATGCCCTCAAAAACCAGAGGATTGGCAACTTAAGTTGACAGAATATGCAGAACTTGCAGACTTAACATATAGGATAAGAGAGCAAGAAGAACACACATTTAGAGAGGACTGGAAAACTTTTATTGAATATCTGGGAAATGACTGTATACAGCTGAAAAGGCTGGCAGCATTAAGATAAATTCAACAGAGTAAATAATTTTTGATGTAAAAATGGAAAACTGATTTGTATGGCTATAGTAAAATATGCAGGGATGTATGGTATGTAAAATGAACCATGGAAAGAGAAGAAGGGAAGTCACTGGATATTTTAAAGTTTGTAAAATGTTTACTTGGAAATGTAAAATTCAATAAAAAATATTATATATATAAAAAACAAAAAGCCTCAAATGTGTTTGTTTCAAATACTCAAAACACATAAAGATGCCCACCTTGTTTTCCTGGACTTCACCTTTTTCTCTGCAAATCCATGCCCCCCTCCCCCGCAGCACCCACAAAATATTTCTACTTGAAAAAGGTGACAGGGGACAACAAAATATAATTTAATAAATAAAGTGGAGAAAAGTGGTCTCTCAAGTAACAAGGTCCCAAGTTGTTTTGGTACTTTGCTATATTTTATATGCAGTATATAAAAGACTTTTAAGCCATAGTGAGTAGATTCAGGTCATTCTGTGGGTTATGGTAGTAGCTGTAGTAATAGCAGCAGGTCAACTGTGTGATTTAAAAAAAATGTTGATTGGACCCATTTTTAGTCTCTATCTAGTATGCTTCCTAAAGTGATGGTGTCATCATCTGAAAAAAGGAGAGCTGTTGCGCAGAACTTTGCTTTTAGCGAATGCTGAAGTTGTTCACATCTTAAGATGATTTTAATGGGTCCTCTTAAGGGATATAATCTTTATATTTATGAAGGGCATGTAAGGCTTCCCTGTCTCATCCTCTGTTACAACCACAATTGGTAATTATTTGGTGCTATTTCTAATTGCTCAAACCATATTACATACATCATCTCAGCCGTTCCGCAAGAATCCTGGAAGTAGGCCAGTAGTATTATTGTCATATTACAGATGGTGGCCAAGGCTAAGAGGCAGCCGTTTGCATAAGACCGTATGCTAGGGTGATGGTGGTAGGGCATTCCAGCTCATCGCTCAGGCTTTTAACCACTACACTGCACCAACTCTCAAGGGCTTTGTGAGAAAGGCAAGTGGCGCTGATGCAGGAAGGGGCTATTTCTCCTCCTTCTTTGACTGCTGTGCAACTTGTCCTCAGTGGCATAGCAAGGTCAAGTGGTACCCGGTACGGAAAATTTCTTGTCACCCCCACACTGAAATTATTAAAAGAAGGAAAAACCAAGATACTTAAATTTGCAAGTATTATTTTCTGGTTTATTCGCTTAACATTTTGAGCATAAGCACTTAAAACCCTTTTTTTTTTTTGCGATGGGAATTTCTTATGAATTACATTTTTAACTTAATTTTGCTATTTTGAAGCTTTGGCTTAACGTACAAATACAAACAAATAGCATGATCATAATGTTTATGTTACTTACCAAACTCAATATCATAGAGAAGAGGATGATCACAATGAATCAATAAACTAAAAAATGTAAGAAAAATAAATTCAGCACAGAACTTATAAGCTTCAGTAATAATGCACAACTATCTCCACAGAATGATGTGGGGTGACTGACAGGCATGGTAGCGGATAGGATTGGTTGCGGGTTGAGTGATGATGAGTCACCGGTTGTTTACGTCTCGCTCGAGTACAAACTGCAGAGACAGACTTCAGTGAATCGGCGGAAAGGAACCCCCCCCCCCTCTTTCCCTATCCATACGCTCTCCACTATACAGCGTCGAGTTCATCCGCGTTTCGTTGAGTTTGTTGACTGAACTAAAAAGTTTCAATACGTATTATGTTGACTTGTTGAGGTTAATTGTCAGGCGAAGCTATTAAACTCGTTTTAAATACAGTGGTACCTCGGGTTAAGTACTTAATTCATTCCAGAGGTCCGTTCTTAACCTGAAACTGTTCTTAACCTGAAGCACCACTTTAGCTAATGGGGTGTCCCGCTGCCGCCAGGCTGCCGGAGCACGATTTCTGTTCTCATCCTGAAGTAAAGTTCTTAACCTGAGGTACTATTTCTGGACTAGTGGAGTCTGTAACCTGAAACATCTGTAACCTGAAGCGTATGTAACCCGAGGTACCACTGTAATACTATTTTTTTAAAAAAGTGTCGTGAGCCCAATTTTTTATTATAAAAAACCTACATATTTTTGCCATTTTGTCAACCCCCGCTCAGTGATGACACCCAGGGCGGACCACACCCACCGCACCCCCCTTCCTACACCACTGCTTATATTGTCTTGTTATGTCTGAGGAAAGGAGCAGCTATGTCTGGCGCTGAGTTGCTCCACACCTCTGTGACACAAAGCTACAGACATTTTACACCTTCCAACACAGGCCTTTCGGATAGAAAAAGAGCTTTGCAAGAAAGGCTTCACAAAGACACGCGGGGAAAGGTGGCCTCACAAGGGCACAGTGTTGCACAGTTTTTCTTCAGCCCAACAGGTGGCTTGTCAACATGCCATAACTGTAATTTTATATGGAAGTATTTAGAAGCTTTAGTACACAGACTACAGTATTTCAATTATGCCCATGCCTTTGATACTACACTGCACGGTCGGGAATAGAATGGCATTATTTCAACATGGCGTATGCCAGTGTTAGCTATGCAGATTTTCTTACGTTGAATGCATGTAGCCAACAAGAAGCTGTACCAGTAATGTTTGGAATTATTTTGATTTGTGGCTCATATAGTAAGCACGTGTAGTTATAGTGAAAAGGCATCCTGAAGAATGCATGCACTAAACGGCCATTAACGAAGACTTCTATCTTTAGAGATGACTTATAAACAAAACGCCATCTACAAACAATAATGATTTATTGTGACAATTTGCTGTTGTGCTTGTGGATTTTTGGCTTAGGTGTGGGAACTCACAGAGAGCTTGATGCGGGAATATTATCTGTGTGCAGCAATCTCTTATGCTGGCAGATGAGGCACACAAGCCCTTTGATCCCTTGTTGAATCAAGCTGCATGTTGTTGGCTTAAAAATCTAATGGAAACAAGTGCCCGTAACACACAGCTTTCTTTACCTACATTTGGAATTCTGTTGGGATGGGGAGGTGCTTTGGCAGATTTGGAGAGAAGAGGTGACAGGCAGGGAAAGGCTGGAGCTCAATGACAGAGTACATGCTTTGCATACAAAAGGTCTAAGGGCTGGGGGAAACTCCTGCCTGAATCGTGGAGAGCTGTTGCCACTCAGTGTACTGAGCTAGATGGGCAAAAATGGTCTGTCTTAATTTAAGATGGTTTTCTGTGTTGTTAGGGTTCTTAGTGTTAAGCACTCCCCCCCTCTCCTTAAAGGTAAAGGTAAAGGGACCCCTGACCATTAGGTCCAGTCGTGACTGACTCTGGGGTTGCGGCGCTCATCTCGCTTTATTGGCCGAGGGAGCCGACGTACAGCTTCCAGGTCATGTGGCCAGCATGACTAAGCCGCTTCTGGTGAACCAGAGCAGCGCACAGAAACGCCGTTTACCTTTCCGCTGGAGCGGTACCTATTTATCTACTTGCACTTTGACGTGCTTTCGAACTGCTAGGTTGGCAGGAGCAGGGACCGAGCAACGGGAGCTCACCCCGTTGCGGGGATTCGAACCGCTGACCTTCTGATCGGCAAGTCCTAGGCTCTGTGGTTTAACCCACAGTGCCACCCACGTCCCTCCCCCTCTACTTACCCCTTATCTAATGCCAATCATTCCATTGGAAAATGAAACTCTTCAACTCTTCAGAAGATCTAAGTGATAATAATTTATTGCCACAATTTTAATTCCATTTTGGTACAGAAAGCTTTAAGCAACATTGGCCCTTAATGACTCAAAGGCCACATTTCTGACCAAGTTACTCTCAAGCAGAAGACTGATTAGCTTTCTTCCAATATTCTTTCTTGTGTTTGATGAGGACTGGCTTAGCTCAAAGTGTTTTAGGTTATAATATCTATTAGAAATACAAGATTCCCAATTTTGGAATGGATGGGTAAAAATCTCATCAGGTTAGGTGAATTGTTAAATGACTTGTGTCTGTGCGTCCTTTTGAAAATGATGCTTTAGGAAACGGATGTAGCTCTGGGGCAAACACTTAGGCATGAAATGCACATTTGCATTTAATGCACTGGGCTGTTGTTGTTTTTAATGGGTAAGATTGTGAGCATGGGGAATTTTTAGCCCCTTATTCTCTTTCCCTTCCTGTGGTCCTGAAGAAAACCCCTCCTTTGAAGATGGTTCTGCACACTTCTAGCTCTAGGGAAGATAGCCATCCATTGTATGTTTCCTAAGTAAGTAAGACCATTTTGTTCAATAGGACATACTTCCAAGTAAGTGTGTGTAGGATTGCAGCCAGAATCTAGAGCATTATTATTCTGCATTCCCAGCATAAGGGAAGCTAATTTTCTTCCGACTTGAGGTGGGTGGAGTGGAAGATGGGAAATAATTGAATCCTGGAGAAAACGAAAGGCAGTCAGCCTTAGCATACTGCCTGCTTACCTTTGGGCAGAACATTTTAACCTCTGGTCATAGTTGTATGGCATGAAGTGAAACTCTAGATCATCTCTTATGGAAAGGGTCAAGAGCAATCGGATCAGACTCAGAAATGACTTTCTTATGTGTGGCATTGTAAACAGATTGCCTGCTGTATTGAGTGTAATTCTGTGTCTTAGGAATTTAGAAAATACTTTTCACCATGAGCCTAAACACACACATTCAGAAATAAAGGGTGCTTCTGTATGACTTTTTTTCTAAATGGATATAACTCATATGTCAATCTGCTGTGTACAAGGAGCATGCCACGTGCCACAATTTAAAGACCCTAGTGGTGGCTATAATGTGTGCACAAACCCTTACGGTGGCCTATGTCCTGCAAGGATAATCTCAAGGGACTTGGAGATCAATCAAAAGACAAAGGGCACAATTTCACAACCAATATATACAGAAATATATATAATGTGTCTTGATCATTTGATTTGTTTTTCTTTTTGCAGAATTCAGTATCCCCCTACTAGTTGCAACCAACGATTATTTCTTTTAATACGCCTAGATCCAATTTAAGTTTTATTTCTTAGTGCCTGCTTTTAAATGAACCATTGCACTCAGTCTTATTCTAGGAAACCTATTTCAAAGGCCAATTCTCAAAAGGTCTTTAGCTTTTATCCAGAAGAGACAAAGGCCTTTAGAAAACTCTTCCAGCTTTTACTTTCACTTGACACCTACACAGTAGGTCAGCTTGTGTCCCAGAGAGCCATGTCTAAATGGTTCCTTTTATGCATTTCTAATTGCCTTGCTTTCTCAAGAGTGTCAGACTGAAGCTCATGCTCTCTGGACTATAGTTGGCAGTTCTATCTCTTGAGATGCAGAAGGCAGTGATTTGGAAGCACTTTTAGAAATATTTTTCATAAACACCATGAACTTGATAGTACATAGAGCTAATTCTATCTAGCAAGCTTATTGTTCCACTGAAATCCTCTATCCCCACCCTCATTTGAGTCTAAGATAAAGCATGTAAATGGAGCCGTCTCACTCATAAATGATTATATCCCTGGATTTCAAGCACCTATTCTCAACATTTGGTATATCCCAAGGCATTCTGATTTCTGGGAAAGTTTGGGAAAGGGATTATATTTTTAACCTCCCCACCCCCTCAGTAAATGTCTTGTCTATAATGCAGGTTGTTATATGGTAAGGAAATACTAATACGGATGAACTGTTCACCTGATGTACCATTGTTACATTTTCACTGCTGAGACAAAAATTAACTGTGCTGTGCAAAGGATTTTTGAGGCTGAAAACAACATAGCCAATAAATGCAATTAAGTCAATTTAGTGTTTGATTTTAATATTCAGACTGAAGTTGCAGGATTTCAAGAAAAATCTAGGCATTTTGAGAGCATAAATCACCATATCTTCCATTCTATATTTATAACTAAATGTTAAGTGAACACATAGCACTGGAAGAAGGAAACAAGGAGACAAGGACTACTAGTGGACTATTTCCAGATGCATAATCATGAAAGCACATTAGCCTTATATGTTTACATGACATTTACATTGATGCAATAATGTGGTAAGTAGAACCACATTACTATTATGGTAGAGTAGTGATTACAGTGATCACAGCAATACCCTCATTGTTATGTGATTATCCGATGTTCTCAGTGGAAAGAATGTGCCCATCTTTCAACCTACATCTTTACAATACCCCGCAGCAATTCAGAAATTGTTCAAAAGACATGAGGTCAGTAGGCATGTATTTAGCTATAGTCAAATTTAGGAAACCCAAATAATGAACTGTATGAATAAACCATGTTAAACAATCTTCAAGTCACCTGAAAGACAGTTTGGAAACTCCAGCTGGTACAGAATTTGGTGGCCAGTTGCTCACTGAGACAAGATGGCTTGAGCATCTTACGCTGATCCTGGCCTCACTGCATTGGCTGCCAATTAGTTTCCAGGCCCAATTCAAAGTGCTGGTTTTGACCCATAAATCTTTAAATGACTCAGGACCACAATACTTCCATACCCTCCAACATTTCTCCAATAAAAATAGGGATGTCCTAAGGAAAAGCAGGACATTCAGGTATCAAATAAGAAACAGGGGACTGCTTCTGTAAATCTGAGACTGTGCCTGGAAAATAGGGACACTTGAAGGGTCTGTAGTCCAAGTACTGCCTTGCCCCATATGAACCAACCAGACCCTGTGATCATCATCTGAGGCCCTTCTTTGAGTGAATCCCCCATGAGAGGTCCAGAGGGTGGCAACACAGGAATGGACCTTTCCTGCAGCGGCTTCCCATTTGTGGAATGCTCTCTCCAGGGAGGGTCACCTGGCACCTTCGTTACATAGCTTTAGATGCCAGGCAAAAATGTTTCTCTTCAACCAGGCCTTTGTCTGGTTAACATTCTATGACCTTTAAAATCTTATCAGGGGTGGGTATTGTTTTGTTTTTGTTTATTATGCATTTTGTGTTTTCATTTGCTATTTTTATGTTGTGAACCATCCTGTGATCACATGAAGGGCTATATACAAACAAACAAAGTCTCCATAGGTTTCAGTAAAGACTACTTTGGAATACTAGATTTGCAGTTTAACCTATGTTTGGGGTTATATTATTTGTTTCATTCACTTTTATCAATGTTCCATTGATTTGCAACATAGTATGTCATTTACATTCTCAAAAATGGAGTTCTAAATGGAGATTAGAATGCAGATTCAAGCTTAGTTTTGATACTTGGTGTCACTGTACATGACCCCCTCCCTCCCAATGTTCACCAAAGTTTCTTGGTTTTGTTATCAAAAGAAAAAGCTGGTTGTTTCAAGAAACCCTTTGTAGTATACACTTTGAGCGGGGTTGCCTTTTTTCATTCCAGAAAAAAAAATATTAAAAATGTTTGATTTATCCTCAACAACATCCCATGGGACTAAGTGGGCTGAAATCCAATTGAACTAGGTTACAGATTAGGCCATCTGTCATTTAAATGTCTCAGAAATGTTACTAGTTTAATTGCTTTGCTTTCTATAAATGCTCCTCTGTTTTCCTGCAGTGACTTTTTGGGAGTCATGGAACATACTTCTTTATTATTGTTTTTATTAGTGTCACCATCAAATGTTAGTTTTTATGTCTAAGCTAGGGGCATTCCATGTTGTGTCTGAGCTATGTTGGCCTCGGGAGTGAGAGGGTGGAGAGGCACTTGACTCATCCCACAGTATGGTCTAAAGGCGCATGAAGCCACCACCTTGTTGAAGCTAAGCAGACTTAGGTCTGGTAAAGTTCCTGTATATGAACCTGAGAACCACATATACACTTCCATTGCAGCTGTCACCTCAGGCTTGTGTGGTAGATGAATTATATACAAAAACTGCTTATTTAATATCAAGTTAAAATGTACTGGAGAACACATTTATATGAGCCAGACCTCACATAGAACTGGATATATGCTCAAATACTTTTTAGCAAAACTGGGGCATGAGAATAGAGGAAATTTCCGCCTACCATTTTTCCAGGATGCCTGAGTCATGTTCTGGAATAAGAGGCTCTAGGACTGAGGTTAATTCATGCTCTGTAGTAGTCATTGGTCTACCTACTGGGCCAGCCAACAAACTGCTTATTATGATGAGGGAGGGAGGGTTTTTTCTCTGTGTGTTATTCCATCAACCCAGCTGCTGAGTGTGAGCTGAACCTAAGACTGCCAATTTATTAGACTGGCTTGTGGCAACAGAGAAGGCGTTTCTGTAAATGCAAATGCATTACTGAATCTTTTAAACAGTTGTGCACTTCATAATTAGTTTTTCCAGTGGAAAGTTTTTAATAGACACAGTAATAACATTTATTATGGACATGTTTTATATAAAATTATAGCCAACAACTTGGCATGGCGTGACAGGGAGATCCCTGTTGGTAAGTGATTTCTCTTGTAAAACATGCAGCAAAGTAATTTTGGTAGCTGGAATGTGGAGGGTTGTGAAAGGCCATTTGTAAGAGCAGACTTTCTGCTAGCTGTGAAGCAGTCACTTGATTCATCTGATTTACACTCTACCCCATGTCACACACACACTGAAAGAATAGCCACAGAGAATGCTGAATCAGTTTCAGGGAGAGAGCAAAGCTTGTGAAGGAGGTATTTCCTTGGTTTCCCCACATATGACTCCAAGGGAAAACAAGTGCCAGTGACTGGTCTCCAAAAATAAATAGTTTAGCAAGGTCCCAAATAGCATACATAATACAGTGGGACCTCGGGTTAAGTACTTAATTCGTTCCAGAGGTCCCTTCTTAACCTGAAACTGTACTTAACCTGAAGCACCACTTTAGCTAATGGGGCCTCCTGCTGCTGCCGTGCCGCCGGAGCACGATTTCTGTTCTCATCCTGAAGCAAAGTTCTTAACCCGAGGTAATATTTCTGGGTTAGCGGAGTCTGTAACCTGAAGCATATGTAGCCTGAAGCGTATGTAACCCAAGGTACCACTGTATCATTCTCCACTAACAATGGACCTTCATTCCAACAGACTAATCTTTCAATCTGTCCTTCCCAGTGCTTCCCCACCCTCAAGAAAAATAGGTGCCAGAACTCACCTTGAAGCAGGGTTCAAAATTAGCAAGGCACTAGGGGCTGGTGTTGACCTTTAAAGCCCTAAACGGCCTCGGCCCAGTATACCTGAAGGAGCGTCTCTGCCCGGACGCTGAGGTCCAGCGCCGAGGGCCTTCTGGCGGTTCCCTCATTGCGAGAAGGAAAACTACAGGGAACCAGGCAGAGGGCCTTCTCGGTAGTGGCGCCCGCCCTGTGGAATGCCCTCCCATCAGATGTCAAAGCGATAAATAACTACCTGACATTCAGAAGACATCTTAAGGCAGCCCTGTTCAGGGAAGTTTTCAATCTGTGATATTTTAGTGTATTTTTTGTTTCTATGGAAGCCGCCCAGAGTGGCTGGGAAACCCAGCCAGATGGGCGGGGTACAAATAATAAATTATTATTATTATTATTATTATTATTATTATTATTATTATTATTATTTTATTTTGTGCCTAAAGATTCTCGATTTGTGAACAACACAAAAAGTCTGGATGCAATTTTTTGCGCCTGGCTGACACTCAGGGATTACTGAAATGCATGTACTTTGAAGTCTTGAAGTAAAGGTAAATGATAGACAATATGCTAAGGAGTTTAAGAATAAAGAGTAGAGTGTTTTGAAAACTGAAGTACAGTACATGTATTAAAAATTTCTGCTAAAAATGAGATATTAACAATGTGTCACTTATGTGAACTGTGTATTAATTCATGCTTATATATAAAAAAGTGTTGCCCCCACCCCACCCAGTAGCCACCACTAGACATTCTTTTTTGGTGCCCACAAACTAGGTCCCATAAACCATTTGGTTCCTAGTTTTCTATCCCAGTTTCTAACACTGCCATGAAGTTGTCACAGTAAATCTCCGGGTGATTTGGGGCAGCCCTAAACAGATGCCGGTTTGACAACAGCCATGTTTACCGCTCACAGGGGTGCTAGAAACTATAGCAAGCTGTCTCCCTAGCTGCTTTGGGGGTCGCCCCTGGTTCTAGTGCACCCCTGCCTGCCATGTTCTCTTAGATTCAGACAAATGGCTAGGGCAGCTCAGAAGGTCCCTTGCACAGACGTGTGTGTGCATGTGTGTGTTTGTGTGTGTGTGTGTGCAATGGTAGAGGCCTGACTGGAAAGCTTAAAGCCCACTGCTTCTATACACTGCTTCATTTGAAGGAAAGGAAATCCAAAATGGCCCCACCCTGTAGCTTGCCCAGTTGTGGCTAGGAGCGGCTTGAGCTAGGTGGAGTCATAGCTCTAAAAAAAGCGTAGACTCGCACACGCCAGCCAGCTTCCGTTTCCATGCTCCTTGCTCAAGCTATTTTAACCTTTTAGGGGTAAAGCTCAGTGCCAAATTACAAGGGGTGTTAAATGCTTTTTTGCATTCAAGGTTGCTTCCAGATGGCCTTTTTGTTGAACATCCATCCAGATTTGGTTGTGGAGAGGCTATTCGGCTTTGCGTCAGGCTGTTGCTATCTCACAACCAGCCTGGAATAGGAGCCTTGTAGTCTTGTTCTGGCCTCATTGAGAGTAGAGTTTCAGGAGGGTGGAAGCCGGGGGGGGGGGAATCAATGTTGGGCTTTCCCCACTTTCCAACCCAACTCCTTTGAGGCCTTTCCCTGCTGTGCTAAAAGAAAGCAGTAGCAGGAAAGACCTCCGAGACCCCTGGGGAGGCTCTGTCAAGCAGAGTAGACAATTCTGGGCTAGATGGACTAATAGGCAGACCTAGGAGAAGAGAAGGCAGCTTCCTGTGTTTTTGTAGTGCAAGAGAGATCAGGTTTGGGGTTGTCAGTGCTGACCCAGAGTATTTTATAAGGGGATGGGGGGCTGGAAAATGAGGGAAAATGTTAATTTCCTGTCAATTCTGCAATTCAGGGAATTGTGTTTTCTAACCTCGTAGCACATATATCTCCACCCGCACTCTAATCTGCCCTGCAGGGTACTACTACAAGCTGCTATGTGCTTGAAAATGCTAATTCCTCCTTCTCCCCAGCCCCCATGCTCTCCTGGTTCCTTCTCAACTGATATATTCAGTGTATCCTAGAACAGAGGTGGGCACCTGGATCTGGCTAGTGGGGTGGATCCTGACCCCTCCTAAACCCTGCAGGCCAGTTTGGCATGTGGATGAAGCCACCTACCTGTCAATCACCTGGCATAACCAATGTTTTCCTATGCTTACATGGCTTGAAGTCAAATCATGTGGGCAAAGGCATAAGGTTTTGCAAGCACCCGTCAGCTGAATATTAAGGCTTGGGCTTTGCAAGTGTTGACAGTCAGCTGACTGGTGCTTTCAAACCCAGGGAGCCATGTCTTTGCCTGTTCCACACTTGACGTAGTATATGTAGGTGTGGCTGGGGGGGGGGATAGCCCCATGAACCAAAGTAGGCCTGCTGGGCCTAATTAGCCCTTAAGGCCATAGGGTCCTCACCACTGTTCTAGGCCATTTTGGTGGGTTCGTTTTTTAACCCTCTTAATTTGTGGCATTTCAAATACACACATTTCGGCTCAGTTGCAATAAGCCCAGGACACAGTCTTATTGCAACAACAAAAAATAAATAAATGACTTTTTGAGGCAGGGACATAGGGGAGGAAATATGGCATTCTGGGAAGCAGTTCCAGGCATCATCTTCAAGGGAAAATGGGTACAGTTGTTTTAGGGAGATAGGAGACCTTTGGATGACCTGTTTGCAAAATTTCATTGCGGCAATTGGCATTTTAGGTCTGTATAACTATGCGGTGCAAAAATCTGCTAAGCATTTGGTACTGACAGTTACTGAACTCTATAATCAGTCTTGCAGAGCCAGCAAATCAGTAGAAATCTTTAAAATAACAGCAACAAGTTTGTATTATGTTATTGAAATACCTGGATTCGTAAGAAAATAAGCAGCATGCCTTCTCCTTGCATCATTCTCCCTTGCAAGCACATGTTTCCAACTCTGAAGTCACTTCAGCATTTAGCATATGTTCCATCCTAAATAATAAATGGTTATTCATTTTCTGAACCTACAGAAGAAGAGTCACTTGACGTTTGGCAGGTACTTTTAATAAACTAAGGTGTTAAAATCTTTTTCTGTACAGATCTATATTATCCCCACATTAGCATTGTGGAAAACTTTAAAATACATATAATTCATTTTAATGAATGGGATTATATAAGCACATGTGTTTTGGGAGTTAATACAGTTATGCTATACTTTTTGGCTGATTGAATTACACTTGTGCTATTAAATTCAATCTTTTGATGAAGGATTGTACAGATATGTGCATAAGACATGCCTGAGAATTTGCTAGCACTATGGTAGAGCAAACGAAGGTTTTGCAAAACAAAATATTTGAGTTCTGCTAGTGTGAGATTTGCCATTTGGATTTTAACTGTACCCTCTTGGTGTTGCTAACACATTATTCAAATAATGCATGCTTGTTTATTTTGGTGTTTCCTTAGGCAGCAGGGTGATTTCTTGCCACAAAGCTCCCAGTTCATTAGCAGTAAAATGGTGTGGAAATAAGAACACAATGTATGATTGTCACAATATAAAATCCATTGCATATATCATAGAAGACGTGACATCTCACTTTGATTGTATCCATACAAATTCCGCATGTGATGTTAAATTTATGCATTGCCTTCCACTCAGATTGTATATGTTGAAAAAGTAATCTAGGATCGAAATGCCATGTGACTACAACTTCTGGTGACCAAGCGGCTGGACCTGATGGCATCACTGGAAAGGTGTTGAAGGGCTGTGCGGATCAGCTGGCGAGGGTCTTTACTAAGATCTTCAACAAGTCCTTACATCAGTCTATTGTCCCACCCTGCCTGAAGTCGTCAACTATTGTCCCTCTGCCTAAAAAATCCACAATCAGTAGTTTGAACGACTACAGACCAGTTGCACTGACTCCAATCATCATGAAGTGTTTTGAGAAACTGATGCGCCGTCATATTATTTCCTGTCTTCCATCAACTTTTGACAACTACCAGTTTGCATACAGGGCAAATAGATCCACAGAGGACGCTATCACTACCACTCTCCATGCTGCTCTGTCCCATCTGGAGCAGCCGGGGAGTTATGTGAGGCTGCTGTTTGTGGACTTTAGCTCAGCTTTTAACACTATCCTCCCCCATAGACTGGTGTCCAAGCTAGAGGCGATTGGACTCTCCAACTCCACCTGTCTCTGGGTTTTGGATTTTTTGTCAGAACGTTCTCAGAGGGTTAGAGTAGGGTCACATATGTCCACAGCCCTTAGCCTTAACACCGGCTCACCACAGGGTTGTGTGTTGAGTCCCCTGCTCTATGCTCTCTATACGTATGACTGTACAGCCACCTATTCCAGCAACAAAATCATCAAGTTTGCTGATGACACTACGGTGGTAGGGCTCATTTCAGGAGGGGATGAGTCCGCCTATCGGGACGAGGTGGAGCGGCTCTGTGTTTGGTGTGGAGAGAACAATCTGGCTCTTAATACGGCTAAGACCAAGGAATTAGTGGTGGATTACAGGAAAAAAAAGGCGGACATTCAGCCCTTGCATATCAATGGGGAACGGGTGGAGAGGGTGGCGGAATTCAGGTTTTTGGGAGTAACTATCGATCAGGGCATGACTTGGAGCGCAAATACCACTGCTCTGGTGAAGAAGGCCCAGCAGAGAATTTATTTCCTCAGACTTTTAAAGAAGAACAATCTGAGTGAGAGACTGCTGGTGTCCTTCTACCGAGGCTCCATAGAGAGCATTCTTACATACTGTATTTGTGCTTGGTTCTCCAGTTGTACAGCTAGGGAGAGGAAGGTGCTCCAGAAGGTCATAACCACAGCACAAAGGATTATTGGTCAACCTCTCCCATCTTTGGAAGAATTGTACGGTTCCCGTTGTCTTAGGAAAGCAAACAACATCCTGCAGGATTCATCTCACCCGGGATACAGTCTGTTTGCACTACTGCCTTCTGGCAGGAGATATAGAAACATCAAGTCAAGGACAAATAGACTGAAAAACAGTTTTTACCCGAGAGCTGTGGCCCTTTTGAATGCTGTAACTCGATAGTGTGACCTGGGAGATTGATGGGTGTGGGTGTGGCTGGAATGTGGTTTGTTGGTTGTTGTTGTTGTTTTGCTTTTGTTGTTTTTAAGGGATGGCATCCAATTTCGTTGCACTTGTGCAATGTTGCACGTGTGTAATGACAATAAAGAATCTATCTATCTATCTATCTATCTATCTTTCATGTGATAGTTTTATTTTCATATTTAGCCCGGAAGCTCAAGGTGGCTGACAGCATAAAAATCAACAAGCAGCTGAATAAAACGGAGCACTGAAAGGCCATTACCAAAGTGCAACAGTAAAAACAGAGTCATTATAATAAAAATTATAACAGCCATAAAATCAGAACAGCCTTTGCAACTTAAAATCACAACAGCCTTCACAAGCCTCCTTTCAGGGCTTGATATGCCTGCAGGAATAAATGTATTTTATGTCTCTCCCTAAAGGCCAGTGATGAGATACATTTCTGCATCTCGGTGAGATGTGCACACCAAGCTGGTCTCATTAATGAATGACACCATTGGGCCTAATCCAGACCTGATTGCTGTGTGAGCCTGGAGCTGGTGCAGGGATGGAATCCGATCATCTTGCCACTGCTTAACTTCCATTGCAGCTGCCATGAGTGGTTGGGCTGTGGATAAAGCAATGTCTCTTCTGCTCCACAAGGTCCTGGATTGCTCCCTAACATGGCTGTCATTCCAGAGGTGGATAGAATTGGGATTCCCCTGCCCCGGATTCCATTAGTATTATGTATCCCTCTATATTTAATTATGAATGTGAATTAAAACTTTTCTGGTGCTCTGTACTGGTCCAATTCCTGCTTCCTTTCACCACTGATTCTGACTCAAGCACTGTATTACTAATTCATGTGAACTGTCTGACTAATGCCTCTAACAGCCCAGCTGTTAACCAGAAGGTTGGTGGTTTGAATCCATCCAAGGATGGCTGGGGCAGAATTCATGTATCACACAGGTTGGACACGGGTCCCTTCCAACTATACAATTCTATGATTCTCTTCCTGGGATGTTATCTTTGTCATGTATACGTGGTATGAGTTATAGAGTTGGATCCAGAGGTGAGTTGTGGGAGTAACATATATTTCTTCCCCATTGGCCATTCAGCAAAATCCCTGATCATCTGTGGCACATATTTTGTGTGACGGAGTGTGCTGCCACAGAGAGGATGGAGGAAAATTCAGCTTCTACCCACTCCAATATATGCACTTATCTATGGATCCAACCTATCAAGTCATCTATCCATTAATTTTCTTCCTTATAATATTTAGTTTACAGTTATTTCAGATTTTTTAAAAAAAATAAAATTGTATTTAAATTTAAATTTTAAAAGCAAGCACTACTTTTAATGCTATCACCTCTTCAGCTGTACAAATTACCGTATTTTTTGCACCATAACACTCACTTTTTTCCTCCTAGAAAGTAAGGGAAAATGTCTGTGCGTGTTATGGAGGGAATGCGTACGGGTGGCATGCCTACGGATTTTCCTCCTCTAAAAACTATGTGCGTGTTATGGTTGGGTGCGTGTTATAGAGCGAAAAATATGGTAGCTTTCTGATTTGGTTCTAATTTCATGTATATGGAAATACTAATCATATGCAGAATTCGTGCTTAGAGGATCATGTCTTGACTCCAAAGACATTTCTGTATGTCAGAATTCACTGGTGTGAAATCTTAGAACAGAATGTTTTATTTTGGGTACACACACACACCTTCCCTGCCACCAATAGTAGCAAAATGATAGGAAATGGGAAAAGGAAACCCCAGATATCCCAACTGCATGGAAATCCATTCTGTGTATTTAAGGGAAATTGTTTGTCAAGACATGGTATGCATCACTGCTGCCTCTTGACAGGTTCACCATGGAGAGACACAAATTAAATTCTTTCAGTTGCAGTTTTGAAGCTAAAAGTGTTTGACTGATTCAGACTCTGAATGGTGTTTAACGAATAAAGGGAAAAGAGCAGGAAGTTCTAATTGGCAAATTACTCCTTGTTATTTAGTTTGGCTTCCAAGTTTGAAATTACGATAATGAGGATCTTTGTGGGACATGCCCTTGAGCAGATCCAGGGGGCTTTTTCTTCAATTACTATTTAATGTGAAGATAGTCTGGCAACATATTGTAACATTTATGCCATCACTTTCTATTAAACAAATATTTAAATGTAATGATTTTTAAAACTAGCTCCAGTCCTTTTTATGGCTTATTAAATGCCTAAAATGAAATGCAAAATGCAAACAAAAACACAGAAGGGATTTCTGCCCCCCACCTAGGATTAATCAGAACTTTAAGTCAATTAGTGCTTGTAAATGACATTCTTCATAAGAGAATAAAATTAAAAACATTCTACAGCACTAGGCTCTGAAAATAATTGTTTTATGATATTGCAAATGTTTGCATATAGCAAGATGCCACAATAGGAAACAACATACTTTTTGCTGCCTAGATTTCCATATGTCTCCAACACCCCATAAAATAGAAAAGATCGTTTATAGGACTCAGTGTAGGCCAGTATTTCCATGTATACCAGTATTTCCATTTAGTATTCTTATTAATTAAAACAGCTAAGCATGTTTAGGATTGCACTATTAGGCAACATAGCTTGATACAGCATCCTCAATCTAAATAACTGTATTAGTTGTATTAGTAGTGCTTTGAGCTCATTGCAGTTTCAATAGCAGTTTGTGATATTGTCCTGGAGTCTGCTGGTTTTTGGTTTTGTTTTAAATAGAACTTGTACTGAGCATGTGAAAGTTCCTTGCCATGCTTCAAGTAGCTCATGAACTCCATCAAGGTCAACACTCTCCCCTTTTCATGTTTGTAGTATGAAAACTACAAATGAGGCTTAATGTGCACATTGTTGATGTGCAACATCAAAAACATGGTAAGAGTCCAGGTGATTTTTTTTCATTACCCATCATGCAAAGGCAGCCAAAGACACGCATTACATGCTAAGGATTATTGGGGAAGGGGCTGAAAAAAATTAAACTGGCCATTTCATTATGTTTTTATATAAATCTGTAGATGGCATACAGATCTGGTCACCCCATCTAAAAGCTGGACAAAATACAGAGAAGGGCAATAAAATGATCAAAGGGCTGTAGCATTTTCTCCACAGTGAAAGCTAACACATGTCTGTGTGTGCTAGAGGTTTCTACAACTATATAGGGGAGCAGGTGGCACTGTGGTCTGAACCACTGAGCCTCTTGGGTTTACAGATTGGAAGGTCGGTGGTTCGAATCTGCACAACAGGGTGAGCTCCCATTGCTCTGTCCCAGCTTCTGCCTGTTACGAAAAAGGAGCAATGCAGCAGCGGTGGCCAATTCCTCTGACTAGGCTTGATTCCTACATCGCCAACCTAGCAGTTCAAACGCACTCCAGTGCAAGTAGATAGATACCATGGCAGCGGAAAAGTAAATGGCGTTTCCATGCGCTCTGGCACTCATCACAGTACCCTGTTACGCCAGAAGCAGTTTAGTCATGCTGGCCACATGACCAGGAAAGCTGTCTGTGGACCAACGCTGGCTCCCTCATCCTGAAAGCGAGATGAGCGCCACAACCCCATAGTCACCTTTGACTGGACTTAACCATCCAGGGGTCCTTCACCTTTTTTTACAACTATGCATAGTGTAGAGAAAGTGGATACTAATCAGCTTCCTGTGTTCTTACAGTATTTCAGGTTTTCAGCCTCCAAACAGCTCCTCTCCTCCCCCGGTAATGCTCACTTGTTTGCAAAAATGAAAGAAGAGATTATCATCACCAACGCAGTAATGGTAACATATGTTGAAAGATAATAAATAAAAATCCTAAAGAGTGAGACTTGGCCTAGTCTTATGTGGTTGTTCCCCAAGAAGTGAGGTATATATGTGAAGAGCCTCTGTGTATTCCCTCTTGACTGGTTTGCAAACGAGCCAGGAAAATTGCAGGACTGTTGCTGAAGGTGTGGCAGACTCACACGCACACAGGCTGCCCTCAGCCTTGCTTGAGGCAAAGAATGAGAACATAGGTTCCCTTCTCCTCTGTAACAGGACATTATAGCCCTTAAATCTGGATACACTTTGCAAAATTTGTCAGGCTTTAAAGCCTTGCTTCTCATTAATCCATTGCTTCTCTATCAACATCATTATAAACTAGACTCTGGAATGTAAAGCTGAATTTAAAGAGCTTACTTCCCGGCATGTGTGTCTGTGTTTAAGATCAAAATCACTGAGAATTAAGTATCAAATTAAGTATGTGCCTGAATTTCTTGGTTTCCTAATACCTGGTTGTGTGATATCTTTCATTAAATTCTATCTGGTACTTTTTCCTGGGGAATATTAGCTAACTCCTGTCCATTTACCCTGCCTCTACAGCTGCTCAGCTGCAATCCCTAATTTCTGTGCTGGCAGTCTGGCAGAATCATTCGTGCAAAATTTGATGGCTATATGCTGGGGAGTCGTATAGATAATTTAATTAAATTAGCTGGATGCTGGTTGCACTAGGTGGCTCAGGGGTGCTTTTATGGAGTGAAAATGGAAATAATTGTTTGACATTTCAGAGAAAGAATAATCTTATGCTATAATTCCTTCTATTTTCCAACTTCAGGGGTTGAGTGCTGGTGCGTATGTAGCCAAAGCAGAAACATCCCCACACAAGGGAAAGGTGACAGCAAGCTTGTAAGAATCCTACAGCTTGCAGAATTACATAAATAGTGAGGGGTGTTTTCCCCCCAAAATAGGAGGCAAATGCATTAGCATGCTCACATGCAAAACAGGGGAGAGGGAAACGAGTGCCAAAACAAAGCTTCCTAGCTGGAACTCAAGAGCTGGCTCCCCTCCTGCTGTGACCAGCTTCCCTCCCGGCTGGTCTCCCAGAACATGCAGAAAAATGAAGAGGGCAGAGGAAAGAGAGACAAGATGAAGGAACCGGGTCAGGAACCTTAGAGAGTGGTGGGAAGGTGGGGACCTTCAGTCTTCACAATTGCCTCATTGGGGCAAGATCTACTGGGAAGAGTTGCTGTGAGTTTTGAGGCTAGATCTGTACAGATAGGCAGGCCCTGTTTTGGTTTCTTTGAATAAGGAGTTAACCTCACTGGCACTGGGTGCTTTATTGCTGACCTGCCTCATACTTCAGCTCCTGTGTCACCCATGCTAAGGGAAGGGAGTCATGTGGCTTGCACATGCAGCACTGGACTTTCAGCACTAATTTTCATGGATCTAGTGCATGTTTAGGCATCCCTACAATATATGAACTATCAGGATTGGAAAGCCTGAAACAGCACAGCCAGACATGAATATCAGAGGATTCTGGAGGCATCCTTGGATCATAACAAGTGTCTTTAAAATCATATTGTACATCTGATAGTTCCATGCTCGACTTTACATTTGGGGTTTACGTTTGGATTTTAAGAAAATGTATTTCCTTTCAAAACCCTCGCCACTCTGTGTTTATTTATTTAAATCATTTTCATCATTCTCTTCAGCCAAAAAAGGCCCCCAAAGCAGCTTACAGATGTCAATAATAAGACATTCTCTGCCCTCAGGTTTAGAATATGAAAGACAGGAAGACATAATGGAAAAAGAGCCTGGAAAGGAGGAAAAGAGAAAGCTCAGGCATTATTACTTAGTTACTGAGTTCTTGTAACGAGTACAGTCATACCTTGTGTTACAGATGCTTCAGGTTGCATTTTTTCCGGTTACGGACCACCAAAACCTGGAATAGGTTACTTCTGGGTTTCGGCGGTTGTGCATGCGCAGAAGCTTTGCGCATGTGCAGAAGTGCTGAATCACAACACGCGTGTGTGTAGACGTGCCGCTGCGGGTTGCAAACGTGCATCCTGCATGGATCACGTTCGCAACCTGAGCATCCACTGTACTTGGCATGAGAATATTTTAAGGAGAGGAGGAGCCAAAAGTTTCTGTCCTGCAATCCACTCTCCCTCTTCTGCAGCCTGATGCAATAGCTGCTGATGTCAGGTGAGGGAAGAGCCTGATGGAGTCAGTATTTAAGAAGAGCATATGGAGAGGTGCCATTTCTCTCTCCTGAAGCCCAATGCTGCTGTAGATGACAGCTGAGGAAGGAACCCTGAACATCACATCTTTTAGCCATCAGTCAGACTAACACAACAGTTGAAAGCATAGTGAAGTTTTTACTAGTAATAGTTTTTATCCCAGAAGTGTGCAACAATAGCAAAAATTCCCTCAGCAGAAGCCATAGTGATATACAAGATTGGCTGTTCAATACATCCCAATATCTTTTCTAAGTAGATATTCTCTAGTAGCAGCCTTTACTACCTGGTGCCCTACAGCTGTTTGGACTGATGGGAGTCGTGGTCCAAAACAGCTGGAAGGCACCAGTTAGGCAAAAGTTGTATTATAGTGTTACATCCTGAAGGGGTGACACTCTTGTTGCAAAGAATAACTCTGTATGCTAAATAGATTACAGTGTTTCCTGGAACAGATTTTTATTGCCGTATCCATTAGTCATGCAGTGGCATCAAAATCTTTCACCAAGTGGATAGTTGTCTACTTTCTGTTCCTTTTCTCTGCATGGAAACCAGTGCAGAAGGCATCAGTTTACAAAGAAAAAAAGGGAGGGAACAACCCACCCCATTTTAATTAACTTCAGTTTATGTTGGTGCTATTTTTGGAAAATATAGGCAAGATGCTATTCATTATTCTTTTTGTGCGCAGGAGAGGAGTAAGGAAAGCACTGTGGTTGGTTTGTGAAATAAATCCTTGTTATTTTTCAGTATGGTTCTGGGGTTTGCAACAAGAACCATTAGATATAGTGCATAAAGACAAGGATCCAAAGAAATCTGTGACAGGTTCCATGTGCCCAAGGCAGTCTTGGACTTGTCTTTCTTAAACAGCAGCTCTCCATGCTATACGGCAAGCTGTTTTTCTTCCTTTTTCAGATGTGGGAGTTTCAAAAAAAAGTTTCCGATATTGCATGGTTACAAAATACTGCTTTATTCTGGCAATATTTTGTTGTGGGGGGGACATAATGGTTTTTGATTGATTTTAACTGCTGATCATATTTCCTTGGCTCATAGTTTTATACTGTTGTTTTTAATGAGGTTAAAATGTTGTAAACCGCCCTGAGTAGTGCTTTTTCGGAAGAAGGGCAGGATATAACTGGATAGATAGATAGATGATAGATAGATAGATAGATAGATAGATAGATAGATAGATAGATAGATAGATAGATGATAGATAGATGCTGCTTAAACTGGGGGGAATAAGCCAGCAATATCCCACTAGGCATGTCTAAAATAGCTCTCTGACTCTCAGATATTACTATACATGGATTTTTATAAATCTTGTTGTACGTTTTCTTAATCTGGAAAAAATGATCGAAGGCCAGTTGACATGTTCCATAGAGTTCTATGTAACTCTTCCTCCATTTTTTGTGTTTTTTTTAAATTAAAAACAGCCACTAGAGGCTGAAATCAGGAGAGGGAAAGCCAGATATGGAGGGTTTGTGTGCGTGTGTGTGTGCGCGCACATGCACACTTAACCCTTTCCCTTCCGGATAATTTTCTTATTGATTTCTACTCAAAGGAAAGGAGACCTGTATCTTTTCCCCAGTAGGGACACTTAGAGCGGGGATGATTTTAAAAGGTAAAACAACTGGGTGGGGAGTGGGTTAAGCACCCTACTCTTCCAACCTCTCCTCCATTCCTGATTGTAACATTCAGCACCCACTTTTCTTTTTAAATGTTTTTAATGTAGAAGTTTACACAGAGGCCTGCGCGTTGGGTTGTTTGGATTTTTGCATTCCACCTACATCCCACTTCTGCAGAAATAGTGAAAATTACTGTGTTGTTTTTAAATGCAAATACTTGTTGCATCTCTGTAATATTTTGCTCGAAAAAGAGCAAACATTGTCATGATTCAGAGACTCCACGAGGATTTTGCTTATATTTGTATTTAATTTGGTTTGCTTCATAATAAAATTAATGTTCCAGTTCAGTGAATGAATAACTGTTTTGCTATCATTTGATTTTGGAAGGAAATCCCCAGCGAATACCAGATCGCTTTTCTTTTATTAGCTGAGCACTTTCTTTTTCCATAGGCAATTCTTTTGGAACTAATTGGATTATACGTCAACAACATTTATAATTATTGGGGAGGAAAGGTAGCATAATTACATGGTCTAAAGGAAATGGTGTTGAACATAGAAAGCTTCCTTATACGGAGTCATCTAGCCTGGACTGGCAGTGGCTTTCTGGGAGGTGAACTTTCACAGCACCTGCTATTTTCAAGGTACTTTTAAAGAATTTCCAGGGATGAGTAGGGCCTTATGGATGCTAAGCTCCTGCTGCACCACTGAGCATGGCCTATCCCCCAGTACCGCATCTGGCTTCATGGTGAAGCAATGATGCTTTGAGGTTCCTGATGTTCAAAACTCAAACTATGTTTGCTGCATCGCTACTACCAAACCAGATTTGGAATGCTTGTGCTAATAAAATAATATGAGTCTGGAGCTGGCAATGAGCTTATGATAGACTTAGAACCCCCGCTTTCCCTGCAAGCATGCACAGAAGACATATTTCAGAATAGTTGCCTCCCTGAAAAATCTATGTTTGGCAGTTGGGCCTCCGTGATGCTAAGTCTAAGTTCAGGGAATCCTTCCCCTCCTCTGGTGGTAGCAAAAAAAGTAGATAACAAGAAGAGTCCTTACCACGTGATTTATTCAGAATTTACAGAGAGAGAGAAACTAATGCAGTCCCTAATTAATCAATGGTGTTGCTCAAGTAATCTCTCCCCCCTTTACTCTACGTCATCTATAGCGTCACCCCTTCTACAATGTTTGCGTAAGGCCCTTTGGATGTTCACTTTCTGCTCTTCCACTTTCACAGCCCTCCTGGTTTAAGGAGAAGGGGGATCAGGAATGCTTTCTAATGATAACCTGTTAGCCAGCTGTTCTGGCTCTGCTCCTCCCCCCTCCTCCCCTTCCATTATCTCCCAGCTCTGTCCTCCTTCTGTCTCAGACTCATGACTTTCTGCAAATTACCGTTGTAAATCTATACTGTCCTCCTCTTCTTGTGAAGGTTGGGGGGAGGCGGTGGCCTCCACCGTTCCTCTTCAGTCCAGTCCCTGACATGCTATAAGAATTAAATCTTATTCCCACATGGAGCCATGGGATCATGTAGAAAAGATCCCAGCACTGCCATGATATTTTCCAGGACAATGTACTAGATGCATATAGGATTATGTCAGGTCAAAGTCCTATCTAGTCCAACATCCTTAAGAACACAAGACAAGTCTGCTGGATCAGTCCATTGGCCCATCCAGACTAGCATCCTGTTCTCACAGTGGCTGACCAGATGCCTGTGAGAAGTCTGCAAGCTGGACATGAGTGTAACTGCCCACTGCCCAAATATGATTCTCAGTAACTGGTATTCAGAGGCCTCTGAAAGTGGAAATAAAACATAGCCATCTATGACTAGTAGCCATTTATAGTCTTATCCATCATGAATTTGTTTAATTCTCTCTTAAAGCCATCCAAGTTGGTGGCCATCACTGAAACTATGTGCTGCGTGAAGAATTGCTTTCAATTATTTGTCCTGAATCTTCTAACATGGTGGCCATGAAGGTGCCTATAGAAAGTTTGTGAGATAAATAGACTTCCCCAATGTTGTTGTCCAACAACTGCTATTCAGAGGCATGCTCCCGCTAACTCTGTAGGCAGCAGAGTGGGTAACAGTATTGTTCTTCAAGGGAGTAGAGGGTTGTTTTATGGGAAATGTTTGAGCAAATGCACCGCGTGTGGTTTGATGGGTAACTGCATAACTATGGAGTCAGTCCTGTAGACTTATAGCATGATAAGACTATATAAATACAAAAGGTAAAGGTAAAGGGACCCCTGACTGTTTGGTATAGTCGCGGACGACTCTGGGGTTGCAGCGCTCATCTTGCTTTACTGGCCGAGGGAGCCAGCATACAGCTTCTGGGTCATGTAGCCAGCATGACTAAGACGCTTCTGGCGAACCAGAGCATCACACGGAAATGCCGTTTACCTTCCCACCGGAGCGGTACCTATTTATGTGCTTGCACTGCATACTTTTGAACTGCTAGGTTGGCAGGAGCAGGGACCGAGCAACAGGAGCTCACTCCGTTGTGGGGATTTGAACCACCGACCTTCTGATTGGCAAGCCCTAGACTCTGTGGTTTAGCCCACAGCGCCACCTGTGCCCCTTATATAAATATGCATATATCTAAATAAAATGTAACATCTCAGGAGTTCCTGCTTTAATTTGGGTCTTATTTCATGGGCAGAAAAAAAAGTATGTATTTAGTTCTTGAACACTTAAAAACTAACTAAATATATGTATATTTGCCCATGAAATAAGACCCAAAGTACAGCAGGGACTCCTGAGATGTTACATTTTATTTAGATATATGTATATTTATATAAGGGGCGTGTTCTTGAACATTTAAAAATGGAACCAGCCTGCGTACAGGTGAGTGTGGGAGTCTGGCTTTAGCTTTTCTAAAAACACTTGGACTTCTGCAAATTTTTAGTGTTTTCCCAAGCCTCTTGTGTGAGCATGTTGCAGTTTTGGCTCTGTAAAGATTGGCACTCTTTCCTAAACTTTGCAAATAAAGAGAGTGACATATTCTCATGTTTGCTTGTAGTTATTTATAGCATGCACATAGGTCATAACAACATTTGCCAGTATATACAGATCATATTTTAAATTGCTATATTTTATTGGCAATGGGGTTGATGATGCAGAACCCAGTGTTTCTCCTAAAAATAGCATGGCCAGACCTATTTGCGGAACTCCCAGCATACCACAGAAATATTATAAGCTCAGCTGAAAGTGTTTGTTACTTAAATACTCTATAGCAGCCTTTGCCATCCTGGCGCCCCCACCCCACCCCTGTGTGGTTGGACTGCAATGCCCATCAGCTCCAGCCAAAACATGGTGATCTCAGCAAACATGCTTGCCCACGTGGGTTACTAAGTAGTGGTCAAATATGAATTGTGCAGCAAAATGCATCATGTTTATTCAGAAGAGCCAAGGTTTGTGATTGGCTACAGATAACAGTTAGTGAGGAGAGACTTAACCATGAGATCATTACCTACTCTCCTTTTCTTCACTTCAACAAATGGAACAGGTAAAAAATGACTGAGCAGGTGTCTTGTGGACTGTGATGCAGCCTGCCAATGAACTATTGAAATATTAGCCTCAAAGCACTCATTTCTTTGCAGTTGTGAAGACTCTTTTTATTAGGAAAAGGATTGAAAATAAAACTGCTGGCATCAGAATGTCATTATACAAATTTATGATGTGACCACACTGTATTTCCATTCAATGCACCTCAGAAAGGGTGTTATTGAGTTTGAAAAGGTTCAGAACCAATATGCTCAATATGCTGGACCAACTACAAGTAAGAGGTGACTTGACAGAGGTGTATAGAATGATGCACCTTGTGGAGAAAGTAGCTAGAGAAGTTACCTTCCCCAACCCCTAATATAATAACTTGGGAAGATTCAATGACCCTGAATGCTGCAAGATTGAGGACAGACACTGCAGAATTTGCTACCAGGTGGTCAACAACCTGGTTGGCTTTAAAAGGAGTTGAGTCAAATTCATGGAGAATTAGGCTATCAATGCCTCTGTTGGAGGCCTGAATACCAGTGGCTAGGAATCGCAAATGGGGAGAACACTGTTGTGGTCAGATCCTGCTTACGGGTGTCCCATAGGCATGTGGTTGGTCACTGTGAGAAAGGGATGTTGGACTAGTTTGACCTTTGGTCTGATCCAGGAGGCCATTTTTGTGTTTTTATGTTCCTAAAAGTTATTGTTTTCAGCAGCAAAGTTGAACCTACTATCCAGAGCTTAAACATTTGGCATTCTATGAAAATAGCTTTTCTAAAAACAAAACTTTTTTTTAAATTCTTGATGTGATTTGAGGAGTAGCTATGGGTAGGGGAACAAGCTCAGGGGAATGGAGCATTGACACAGTATGATTTGCATAATGCATAGCTCTTCTAAAATGAAAATTTCATGGTTTATCAGTTTTATCCCTCCAGTGTGATTTACTTCTCATGAGATACTTCTATACATTTACAGAGTTTTTATTCCAATGGATTTAGCACCTCTTTAATTGCGGAAGAAGGGGTATTGTGATGATATAGTTGAGCAGTAGGCTTTAGGAATTAACATGCACTTTGCTTACCTATTTTTCTTAGATGTCTAATGCTCAGAGGCCCTAATTCCAGGTGCCTGTGTATCGCTGGTCACTTTCAGTAGTGCACAGTGAATGGTATCAGTTCAATAAAGAAAGAAACTCTGAGAATCAGAAGTGAGCAGCAGGACCTGGACAGCTTTATTGCTGTACTATAAGAGCATGAGAAGAGATCTCCTGGATCAGACCAAGAGTCCACCAAGTTCGGCATCCTGCTATCAACAGCAACCAAGCAAATGCTTCTGAGCAGTTCAAAAGCAGGCATGAAAGCAATGGCACTTGCCTCTTTTTTTTTTTTGTTTCCCAGCCACTGGTATTCAGAGTAGGGTGGCCATATGTCCTACTTTTAAACAGTCCTCTGTTTAAAAGAATCTTCTGTTTGAAGGGCTGTCCAGTCCAAGTCCAGATCAAAGAGAAATAGCCCTAAGAAGCGAGAGCAGCTTTCAGTCAGTTGCCCATTGGCACTTAACATGGGGATAGCAGCTTTCACCTGGTCAGACACACAACTTACCTAGCCACAGTCTCCTCTAGTACAGTGAGTTGAATTTATTTCTATATAAAATATAGTAAACATTTCTTTTATGGCATATTCAAAATGTGTGCAAATCTTGTGTTCTCTTTTGGCCTTTTTTGGGGGGAGGTAGAATCCATAAGTAACCACCCTAATTCAGAGGACTGCTGCCTCTGAACCTTTAATAATAATAATAATAATAATAATAATAATAATAATAATAATTGAACATGATTTTTATACCTCTTAATTGTCCATTACCTCTAAGCATATATAAAATATTCACAGGAAATACTGATAAAATCAACAGTTGTTGAAAACAAGTGAGTAGGCAGCTCCATGTGTCACCAAACTCCTTTCCCCTCTTTGTGCAAAGCTTCAATGGGAAAATATGAATTTGTTTTATACAAATTAAAGCCTGGAGGTTTATATCAGCATGTGCGTTAAATGCTCACAGTACATTTATCAGACTATGTTTATAAAAGGTGATTGACCCTCACTGTGATAGTAACAGGGCCTCCTCATCTCCACCCAAAGTTTCAGTCTCCCCCCCCCCAAAAAAAATTCAGCATTGCTAAGAATTACATTCCCTAAATCTATAGCACAGGGTGTGGCCTAGGAAGAGCCAGAGGGTCCAGATAGAAGGAGCTGCATTTGGAGAGCTAGGAGATTTATTACAGAGCCTACTGTCAATATTCCAACTGATTTTTAATATGGAATAGATTTCAGTGTACCTGCCTTCCATTAATGGCTGTTGAATGTATATTTATGTGTGTGTTCCTCACCTTTACTCTGGGGTAGCAGGATATAATATTATCTATCAAGCTGATTGTTTTCAAAAGCTATTTGTCCCATTGTATCATATTTGGAGATGACCTGCTTCATTTCCAAATAGCCATTTGGGTTTTGTTTATACAGATTTGTTTTCCTGTTGACTTTAGAGATGCCAGCATCATCTTCATAAATGGTTGATAGAAACATGGTCTGGATGTTTCTGATAACTCCTTCTGTTCTCCTTAAAAGGGATATTGATTGCCAGATAGCTCCTCCTCCAGCTTATCTCGGTGTTGCAGGAACTTGCTACAGTTTCTGAATGAGACTTTGTGTGCGTGCATTTTCTATACTGCATGCTAATTTGCTAAACATTTGGTATTATTCTTTCATCAGACACCAAAAGACAATTTTAAAATTTCAAGTGACAGGTTAATGATGCAGTAATTACTTAACTTCACCTGCTAATTATTTCCAGCCCTATAAATATAGTTGGAGCTGAAAACCTCATTTACTTTTTATTTTTAATTTCCACCCATGCATTCAGTTGGTAATGATTACTGTGAAGTATCATAGGAGCAAAAGTACTAGTTGGTGGTTGCTATTTTTTCTTTGGAAAGTGCCAGCATTGAGTTAGAGAAAGAGCTAGTTTTAAAACTGAGGAAAAGTTATCCCGTAACGTACGTTCTTCATTAAGGAAGATTTAGTAGCAGAGAGAAACTGCATGTCTCTATTTCACAAAGACCTAATGGCTGAATTTATTTATGGCTCTTTTATTACTCTGAGATGGACCTACATTGACGCTGATTCTTGCACCAGATTATTTTCTGGAAATCTGTGGTTTAAAAGGCTAGACTATAAAACAGATGGCTATTAAACTAAATCATTATTTAATATCATTTCTCTAGAGTGAAGAAGCAATGGAACCAAAAATGTCCTTTGGTAATGTTATCTACCTGGAGCTATTTAGTTATTGAGAAAGCTTCAGCCATATATTCATTGTTTGAATCAGTATATCTTCCACCTTTGGAATATAACTTCATACTCTGAATTGCTAACAAGTCAAATGCTTCCCTTGAGAACATGGACCTCACTGTTCTTTCTTGTCCATTTGAATTGCCCTTGCTGTTCTACATACACTCTCACCATCACAAACCTAACATGTGAGCCTAGATGAGTAAAATTATAAGCTACTGGTGATTTCTTATGGGTGTCTTTTTAAAGGCTCTCTCATCATAGAAACGAATGCTGGACAATAGCCATGAACTCTTTGCTTGTGCATTGTGAAAAATTGTGTATTCAGGGCAGCTACATGACTTAACATCTGGAAGAACTGGGCATTGGACTGTCAAGAAAGAGCTTCTCCAAACCATTTGTAAGCCCCATGAAGTCTTTGCTATTCATCTGTCAGGAGGGTAGAAAGGGAGACAGCTGATTCTTGGCTCAGCTAATGTTGCAGCATATGAGAAAAACTACTTGTTGGGGCAAGTTCAGAAGTAGAGCAAGCTTTCCATGTTTATTTACCATGCAACACTGTTCTCTCTCTCTCTCTCTCTCTCTCTCTCTCTCTCTCTATCTCTCTATGTATGTATATGAAAGTACAATGTGTGGTTTGATCCAAGGGGATTCTGAATTACACCCTTGCCTTGTGCCTTTTAGCCAAGCTACTGAAGAGTTCTGCTGCTCTATATGCAATATGTGGTGGCAGCTTGCAATCAATTGGGCTATTATATTGTGGATTTAATTCTGGTGAGCAAGGTGCAGGATGCTCGGTTGAAGTGGTCTTCCTTGTGATGCCTAGGGGGTGTCAAGCTACAAAGAGCAGTAGGACCTCTCTTAGTGACTCCAGGTTATGCCACAGGTGGGTCTTAATTTGATCAGGTCTGAGCTGTGGGAACAGTTTTCAATGCAGGTCTGGTCTCTCTATCTGGCCTTTGAGATTCTCCTCAAGTGGTGCCCTCTTCTTAGGCCACACATTTTACTGGCCCTATTTGCACCCTCCTTGAGGGTTTATTTCAACTGGAATGTGTCCTTCAACTTTGATAATGCTTCTAGTTTCCCTGAATGGAGTATAGACCGTGTGTACAAAGGCAAAAATTACATTTGCTCTTCTGCCTACTTTTACCATTGGCATGTTGCCCCAGGAAGATAGCCCAGAAGAGAAGGTGCCCCATGACCTGAAGGTGGCTTGCTCCCCACTTTGCAGTGCTGTAGTTTACCTGGGTGTCCCATACTGTGGGCTTGGCGGACTCACTGATTGGCATTCAGAAGTGCCCATTCATTCATTCTTCCTACTTTGTGGTATGACCACAGTTTTTTCTGTTTTGGTGCTAGAAAGTTGCCAGGAAGCGACATTGCAAGTGTCCTTTTTGGGAGGGAAAGTGGAAGCATCCAGGCTGCTCAAGTCTCCTATGAAAACCTTATGCTAGATCAGATGTCTGCTTTCTGTTAATTCCTGTACATGTACGTGTGGTGTGTTCAGAGGACTAATAAAAGTCAGGCCCAAAGTCTTGGTGCTTTAAGATTAACATTATTCATAAAAGATATAGAATTCCCTCAGAACCAGATTGGTTTCCCCCCCTAGTATCTCATATGATCTGTTCTATTTTAAGGGAGTTAGGGTGGGGGGAGTGGGGATACACTTTGTTCTTTCTCTGCTGTCTTTGTCACAAAGGCCATTCTGCCTGAAACAGGGAAAGTGAAAAACATGGACAATTGATTTGTTTTACTAATAGATTCAGATTTCACTGTCCAACTTGGCATGTGTGTTACACTCCATCATATTCTTATACTGAGCCAGTATTTGGGGGTCCCATTGTGCTGAAACAGTTTTGACAGGGAACTTTACAGCTTCTGGAAGCTAACCATGTGCAAGAGTCAGAACAAAAGTGATATGTTGCAGAGGAATATATATATATATATATATATATATATATATATATATATATATATAGCAACCCTAAATTGAAAAGCCAGCATGTGCTACATTAGGATTCCCTGATCAGCATGTTATCTGTGCTTATGCCAGATAGTTGATGGAGTTGTGTGGAAAGTGTTCTATCAAGAAAGGTCCCACTGTTTGGTTAATCTTGCAGTTAGCTTTTGGAAAGTGTCTAGCTACAAAAAAGCAAAATCTTTACTAATAAAGAGGACGTTCCACCCAATCCAACAATAAATCAGCAGCAGTTGATGGGGTGGGGTCTCTTACCGGACCTCCCAGGGCTGGATTCAATGTTGTTTACAAGGAAGGGCAAGGCTGGTGCTGTACAAATGCATCAGCATTAGTGCCAGATTGGCTCCACCAGTGCATTTGCACCATGTCAACCACTCTGGTGCCTTTTCCTTCCCAGAAAACCCTTGTGACTTTCATGCCAAGTGGTCAAGTAAGTACCACCACGCTGCTGGCCACTATTTAGCTTAGGATGTCATGGAATCCTAGAATTGTAGAGTTGGAAGGAACCGTGAGGGTCATCTAGTCCAACCCCCTATAATGCAGGAATCTTTTGCCCAATGTGGGGCTTGAACCCACAACAGGATGATCAGCAGCATAGGGATAGCAACATTTGTGTCTGGATTTTCATCCTACATTACTCTAATGAAGTTCCATAGGCAAGCCCTCAAAAGAGAGCTCCAAAATTCAGGCAATTATCTTGATCTATTGTGTTTATGTTTAGGGGAATGTAATTTATGTATTTAATGGAGATAAGAGTGGTCACTGTGCACATTCACCAGGCCTCATAGAGAATGTACACATAATCCAACCATGAAGAGGGAATTATGCCAATTTTCCAGTCAATATGCATGGTTTCCAGCAAGCCTTGGGGGATGTGCACATATCAATTGAATTGTGTAAGTTCTCTGCTGTAATACAGATTTCTCAAGACCTTTTGAAGACTATATATTGAGACTTTATATGACCATGATTTTTGCCTCTGCCACTGCATACAAACCCCTCAACTTTATCTGCTTGTGGATGCTAAGATTTGTACATGTTGCAAGTGGAAGAGAAGGCCGGATTGGATAGAATGTGCTTTGTAAATGTTATTTACTGATGTTCTCACCCTGGGCCAGCAGGGGGATACTGTAGATAGTTTTCACTCAGGTCCACATATGCAAATAAGGGATTGAAAGTGCCGTTCAGTGATTGGATAGTTACAGAAAATGGTTACTGTTGTGTTCTAGTGGAGCTCTATATAAGAAGGCTGGCTGAATCCTTCAGTTCTGTTTTGTTCTGTTCTGTGAATAAACAAGAGCTGTATGAAGAATCGCTGTGTCGTCTGATATGTTCACCCACTACTTAACAGTAAAGTGGGCAGTTTTTCCGCTGACTAGACTTCATCCTGTCCACATTGCATGATGCAGTAGTACCTATCACTGGACAGTGTCAGAGTTTGCTAATGCAAGTGTTTTGGCTGTTCAAGGATCTCCAGCTTTTCCCCATGAGTGCAAGCAGAGCCACAAAAGTTGGCAAGAGTTGTTATGAAACCATTTCCTGGTGAGTGCTGATTTCCAAAAATCCAGGCCTATGTTTCACACTGAGAGCTGCTGGGTCTCCTCTACGTTTCTAATATCTCTCCTTAGTTGTCAGTAACAATTCCTGAAAATTTGTGGCGGAGCTCTTTGAAGAACTGTGCTCTGTTTCTAAATTCTGCAGTCCTCACCTGACGGCAGGGCACTATTTTAGCTATGTTAACAGCAAAGTCCTTTTTCTGAAGTTCAGCAATCATACCCTGTAAAGCATTTAATTGCTAAAGGAAATAATAAAGACTTTAACAGCATAAAAGAGACATGGTCCATGTGATATATTAAACATTTCCGTTTAATGACATTTCAACCTTGTTTTAATGCTGTGTGTTTTTATAGGGTGAGGTGTAGTGAACTGTTGGTTATACATTTCTCGCTAGGGACACTAAAAGAAAAACTTCAGTGGTAGCTTAAATGGCTTAGTGTGTGTGAAGGGAAGACCCAGGAGGACCACAGAGTGTCTGAGTTTCTATGGGAGACAGCCAGATGTCAGCTCAATGAGAAATTTTTGTCTGTTTCTGTGCAAGGATAATAAACAGATGGAATATGTTACCCGAGAAGGCTATTGAAGCAAAGAGTACAAATGAGTCCAAGAGAAACCAAGATTTGTTTCTGGAGGATGTCGAGATATTATGAATAGCTGGAGTTTTTTTGCCCCCTCCTGCCAAGTTAAGAAGCCATGTTTGGGTGGGGGGGGGAGTGGGTCTTTTTGGCTTAACTTTTATCTTTATTCTTCTCAGTTTCTAGAATTTCTGGGTCAATTGTTGTGATGGAGGAAGGTCGGTGTGAGTTGTTAGTACTATAATCTGGCCCAACTGATAGCCATTTTAGAAATACAAACTCCATTTTGGAAGCTGAACCTGCAAAGTCAATCACTTGTAACTGATATGTGTGTACAGCTAATGGTCCATTTCCTTTGTCCTACTCAATTTTCCAGTACAGTGAGTAGTTAGTTACCTTTTCTTCTAGTTCAGACAGACCTGGACAGTTGTTTTTGTGTGTTCTGTCTCCCCACCAGCACTTCCTGCTGGATCCTCAATTAAAATGTTGATCTGGAGACATTGTGGTTACCTGGCTTTGGTGCCTGATGTCATTAATGACTCACACAAAACTGTGGTTGGTATTTGGCCATGGAGGTCCAATCTGCATACTTAGGTGGGAGGCTTTATGTTTGAAAAAAAGAAGACTCTGGATTTGTTGGAGAACTCTTCAGTCTTCCTTCCCAAGCCCTTTTCCTCTCCCCACCAACTGTTTAATCATTGTCCTTTCATGTTCTTTTACAATCTCCTGCCAGAAGAGTTTCCTGTGCAAGAAAACACATCCTATGAGCAAGTCATCAACTCGAAACCCCCGTGTTCCTTTGCGATCCTTTTCTGCTTCCTTGCCCAATAAACCTTTCCTGTTTCTTATGCCTACTAGAGATCCATCCTCCTCATCTCTCTCTCTCCAATGAACTGAGACAGATTTTCTGAAATCGGTTATTTTTCAACTTCAAAGCCATCACATGAGATGCCCAAACCCAGGCCTTTACAAGATAACTGTTGCCCATTTATCTTTAAATTCTAGAGCAAGGGAAATGGTGTTCATATTATTGATTCATTATTTTATTGTCCTTTCTTCAGAGTTCCTCTACCCCATTTTATACCCTCCCAAAGGGAAAACCACAGCATCTAAACTACTTAGCCCTCTTGGGCTTGCGATCGGAAGGTCAGTGGTTTGAATCCACATGATGTGATAAGCTCCCATTGCTCTGTCCCAGCTTCTGCCAACCTAGCAGTTCAAAAGCACACCAGTGCAAGTAGATAAACAAGTACCACTGTGGTAGGAATGTAAGCAGTGTTTCCATGCACACTGGCTTCCGTCACGGTGTTCCATTGCACCAGAAGCAGTTTAGTCATGCTGGCCACATGACCGGAAAGCTGTCTGTGGACAAACACTGGCTCCCTTGCCTGAAAGCGAGATGAGCGCCACAATGCCATAGTTGCCTTTGACTGGACTTAACTGTCCAGGGGTCCTTTACACCCTCCCAACAACCCTGCACATGGATTAGACTGAGAGATTGTGTGACTGGCCCAAGGTTACACAGTGAGTTTCATGGCTGAGTGAGGATTGGAACCTTGGTCTCCCTGCCATAATATGACACCCTAGCCACTACACTGACTTTAGCAGTGGTGTTTTAAAGAAATATCTGGGACTGTTGCTTGACTATCTTGAAGAGTGAATTTTTTTGCAAAATGAAAACAATGCTAGCATTAGAAGTCTAATGCAGTGGTGCTTCCTTTCACCTATTGTGCTTCTCACAAACAGGTATTAGTGATTAGAGGTAGACAGTGGCGTAGCGTGGGGGGTGCCAGGGGTGCCGGCCGCACCGGGCGCAACATCTGGGGGGGGGCGCGAGTCCAGAGGGCCCAGCCGCGTCGTGCCCTCGGCCCGCCCCTATTGTCAGAGCGGCCGGCCAGCCTCCGCCTGCTCCTACCTTGCCCCACCGAGGACTGCGGCAGCGCCCGCCCCCGTGGCCACCTACCCCCGCCTCGCCCATTGGCTCGCCTCCCTCGGCCCCGCCTCTCTCCGATGGCCGCGGGGGTGTCCTGCTCGGCGCCAGCGCCTTTTTTCAGGAGGTAGGGAGGCTGGACGGGGAGGTGGGGTCGGAAGCGGGCAGAGAAGGAGGGGAGCTCGTAGCCAAAAGGGCTGCGCCGGCCAGCAAAGGGCCGGGGAAAGTTTGGAGAGGAGAAACGCACCGTCATGATTTCCCGGTGGAAGCGGCAGGATTAGGGATGGCGAAGCGTAATTACGCACAAATTTCGCTGGGTGAGAGCTTCGGGGATCGATCGGCGGAAATGGGAATCAAATGGAATATGAGAGAGAGAGAGGGACCATCATTCATAGGCATAGATTTGTAGGGTTAGGGGGCGCAAATCCACGGGTTAGGGGGCGCAAATTACTTGCCTTGCCCCAGGTGCTGACAACCCACGCTACGCCGCTGGAGGTAGATGAAAGCAGCATGTCAACTTAAGTTGAGAACTGGAAATGGCAGAAGTTCTTCCAAGTGTCAATAATGAAAGTTGGTGTAAGGATAGGATCAAAGCTAACTCTTTACAGTGGTGCCTCTGGTTATGAACTTAATTCGTTCCGGAGGTCCGTTAATGGGGCCTCCCGCTGCCAATGTACTGCCACCACACGACTTCTGCTCACATCATGGGGCAAAGTTCCCTACCAGGAGCATCTACTTCGGGTTAGTGGAGCTCGTTACCCGAAGCGTTCATAAGGAGGATGGTACGTAACCCGAGGTTCCACTGTGCTTAAAAAAACAAACCCCAAACCTTAATTGTTATTTGGGCAGGGGGGAGAGGTGGAAAGTGATACATATGTTAGAATATCAGTGACAATTGGATTAGATTTGCGGACATTTCCTTCCATGTTAGGAGGCATTCCAGTAACTGGGACTGCAGCAGGTGGCTATCTATGTCTCCTAAATCAATGTCTTCGAACAAAGTTTTTCTGATCCTTGGCTCAGCAAGCTGCAGTGCCTTAAACAAAAGCATTTCCTTTGCCAGACACTCCGACCTGTGTTCTCTCAGATTCTTTCTTTCTGTTTCCTGGTGTAATGTTCCTAAATCACTCACCTCTGTCCAACCATCACATTCCGCCTCAGGTTACCACATTCGCTTGTACTTCTGTGTTCAGACACTTTCCCACACAACAGCTTTCAAGTCCAGGTACAGACTTAAGGAATTTGCCACCACTGTGACTCTTTTAAAGAAAAGATTCATGCTATAACTCTAGAATGTTTCTCAAGGAGTACATGATTTTGATGAAGGACTGCGAAGTGCTGTCGAAAGCAATGAAAAACCCTTTGCATAAACTCTGCTGAAGAATGATAAAGTGTCTTGGTGTGGAGGAGTCCGCATGAAAATCGATAGACCATCTGTGTGTCTGCGGATGCTGTTGTCTCATCATTTCCAATGAATGTCATTTACTGCCTTAGGAATGAAATTTGCTGTTTGCTAGGGATGACATTATTTCAGTTGATGAAACTTACATGGCAAGAACTGACCAGTAATTAAAACTAAAGATGAGAATAGAGGGAAGAGGCCATTACCCAATACATCAGTTGTCCTATGTGCACACTAGTAGTTCTGTGGAAAAGCAGGGTTTGTTCTAGGAAAAGATCCGGTGATAATCCTCCATGTGTATACGGTTTTTGCCAAATGTCATTCACTGCACACAGATCATGACTAGAGCAGTGGATCCACATGGCCATAGATGCATGGCCACACATGTTTCAATGTGACACTATAGCACCTAGAATACAGGGTGGATGACTCTGCTTCTCTTTATCATTTACCCAGTGCAGATTTTAATGAGCACCCATATCTAACATTTGCAGGATTTCTGGAAGCATAAGTAGTTTTATGTAGTATCTTGTCCCAGGTGAACCTCTCTGGATTGGGGCATGTGCATTTCCTTTCTGTGCTCTCCTTTCATAGAATGAAATGAAAAGGTGTGTTGTGGTACCTTAAGACTGACTAATAAACTTGCATGGCTACTGCTCTTCTTGAGGTGTTATGGAAGATGTTCCTTGACTAACTCGCTGCCGTTTTCTGTACCTTCTACATTTACTGCATTTTATATTTTCAGGAGAACTGCCTTTGGGATTTTTTTTATTGCTGAAGTGTACCACAGAGCCTAGGACTTGCCGATCAGAAGGTCGGTGGTTCGAAGTCCCGCGATGGGGTGAGCTCCCGTTGCTTGGTCCCTGCTCCTGCCAACCTAGCAGTTCAAAAGCACGTCAAAGTGCAAGTAGATAAATAGGTACCACTCCGGCAGGAAGGTAAACGGCATTTCTGTGTGCTGCTCTGGTTCGCCAGAAGCGGCTTAGTCATGCTGGCCACATGACCCGCAAGTTGTACGCCGGTAAAGCAAGATGAGCGCCACAACCCCAGAGTCAGCCACGACTGGACCCTAATGGTCAAGGGTCCCTTTAAAAGGTAAAGGTAAAGGTACCCCTGCCCGTACGGGCCAGTCGTGTCCGACTCTATGGTTGTGCGCCCATCTCACTTAAGAGGCCAGGGGCCAGCGCTGTCCGGAGACACTTCCGGGTCACGTGGCCAGCGTGACAAAGCTGCTCTGGTGAGCCAGCACCAGCGCAGCACACGGAAACGCCGTTTACCTTCCCGCTATAAAGCGGTACCTATTTATCTACTTGCACTTGGGGGTGCTTTCGAACTGCTAGGTGGGCAGGAGCTGGGACCGAAAGATGGGAGCTCACCCTGCCGCGGGGATTCAAACCACTGACCATGCGATCAGCAAGTCCTAGGCACTGAGGTTTTACCCACAGCGCCACCTGCGTCCCTTTACCTTTTTACTTAGCTCACGTCTGGGGCAGGGGTGGGGGTACCCATGGTTCTCCAGATGTTGCAAGGCTATAGCTCTCATCAGAAGTGGCTTACCCAGTGGGAAGGAGTCAACAGTGCCAATTTTCCAACAGTAGCATTGCTGCTGCTAATCAGGAAGGCTGAGGTCGGACCTGAATGCACACTGTACCTACAATTCCTCCCTCATAGCTGTCTTCCTCTCCCTGTAAGCAGCAGTGACACCGCTGCCAGGAAGCTAGCACTGGGGCTTCTTTCTTCCTGATCACTGGCCATGCTACCTGGGGCTGATGGGAGCTAGACATATAGTAAGCCACATATTCCTCATCCCTTGTCTAGGGAGCGCTTTCTGTGACTCTTTAGTGAAATTCATTTTCGAAATATGCATGTGGATAAATCACTTTTAGGTAGCAACAGTATGATTGACCCAGTTAAAATACATTATAGTAACAAGAAATAGCCTGATAAGTATTGGAAGAGATGTGTCAGCAGAGGAACATATTTGCATATTCTGTGAACCTTGCCCAGATGTAATCCAGGCTTTAGCTATATTAAGTCCATTGCAGGATCTGTGGTCCCCTTGAACCTGCTTATTGTTCTCTATTCCAAGTACACAGCTTGAATTAACGGGCCTTTTGTTAATAGCAGCCAAACTGCAATTAGTGTAACAAGTGGAAATGACCCCAGGAACCACCTATTAAGGTAGGTCTCACCAAGTGTGAGAAATATTTGTGCAAATTAGGGCCACTTTGTACTCTAATTTTAAGTGTGGTATATTGGAGAAATGGTCCTTTTTTCTGGTATACGTTGACTCTAAAAGCCGGTATGTGTAAAAAAACCTCTATCTTATACTTGTCTTCTGGTTTATAATGCACTTTGTACAATACTTTCAGTGAATTCGATATCTGAACACTCTGAAAAGGAGAATATGCAAATATGGGTTATTTTTTAAACGAATTATTAATGCAATGTTTCTCTCTTGTAACTGGTTACAAAAAGAGAATATATAAAAAGAGAATAAATAAAATCTATTAATAAAATGTTTATCTTTTGTAACTGAAACATCTCCAAACAAAGTAACTATAACTAAAATATGTGTACATAATGACTATTTATCTCAATATGTTTTTGAATATACCGTATTTTTTGCACCATAACACTCACTTTTTTCTTCCTAAAAAGTAAGGGGAAATGTCTGTGCGTGTTATAGAGGGTGGCATGCCTACGGATTTTCCTCCTCTAAAAACTACGTGCGTGTTATGGTCAGGTGCGTGTTATAGAGCGAAAAATACGGTACATATTCTCTCAAACTACAAATTAAAGTGTCCCCCCCCCCTCAATATTTTTGGCTGATTTGCTGCTGCATACCAGGATAGAGAGGCTATAACTTAAAAGTAGACTCTTATAATCTTTGATTTTGTTCATTTTAAATTTTCTGAAACTGTAGAGACTGGCAGTATTATTTTCAGAAAGTCCCAACACGTTAACATTGTGTGAAAGTTGTCTGCTTTATTGTGAGCTACCTCAGCTGATATTATGGCTGTGTGGAATACACCTTAGATGAACATGGAATAGCAATTTATTACTCTAAATGAGAGTGCTTATAATAAAGCATGTAAGGGGGGAGAGGTGAAAGGAATCAACACTGGAATTTTGATAACCTTTCAATAATTGCTTGAGAAAGCAGCAATGCTTGTAACCTGCATCGTGTAGTGAAATTTAATGTGGCAATCATCCATTCTTGATTGGATCCTTGTATTGGATGCCGCAGGCGATCTTCACACAGGATTATAATTTGTTCTGGAAATTGTTCTCTGCCTCCAACCTTAGTTCCTTGCTTTCTGTCTTCCAAAAACATAGCCCTATTACTGCTCAATAGCAAGCTTGTGCTTTTCTGGAATAAAAACGATTACAGCAGATGAACCATAAAAATAGGGTACTTAGGTCACTAGCAAGTCTGTCAAGGGAGCCATTTCTTAGAAGAAGCAAAATTGTTAACCCAGATTAAATATTTTGGGGCAACTGCATGCACAAGCCTCAGATTGTCTATGTGCGTAACAAATGCCCTCTTAAGAAGCACTGGCTTCAAAAACAGTCCACAAACCTCAGCTGGTGCAAAATTCAGTTTCCAGCAGCTAGGTGGTTTTATTATATTATACCAATTCTGTATCAGCTGCTAAGGCATGCCTGCTTTTAACTAATACTCTTTTCTTTTCTTTTCTTTTTCTAAATAAAGCTGGTACTGGGAGACTTAGGGAAATTAAACAAAAAAGAGAGCGAGCGAGAGAACAAAACAGGTAAACCAAAGAATGTCTTATGAGATAGAAACAGGTAACTTATTTATATATATTAAATTTAGTGGATGATAAAAGCTTCCAAAAGAGATAGTAAACACGCAGCTTTTCAGATATTTCACTTCCGTTGCTTAAGTTTAAATGTTTAGGTCTTAATACTTGGGTTCTTAAACAAGGTGTCAATTTCCCAACCTTCTATAAATCACATTCCCGAGGCTCCTCTAGTGGTATAACAAACCCAGGAGATCACCACTGCTCTCCAATTGGTTTGGGATTCTTTTCTGTCTCTGGAAGTTCTATCGCCTCCTTACTGAATGGAGACCGAAGTAAAGTGATCCCTCACAACTCCACTTCACCTGTCCCTAATTCAGCATCCCAGTTTTCCCCCTTTTCTGTATACTCCTAAAAAGACACTAATCTCTGCCTTTCAGATTGAGCTCAGAGACTTCCTTTTCTGGCTACAGATATTTTTCTCAGAGTGGATCTTACACACACAGCTCAGGAGATATACTCCTATCCAGTGGTGGAGCTTCAAGCTCTGGCAGGGGCATGGCTGGCACGCGTCCTGGGGGGCATGGCACGCTGTCTGCAGGGCATGGTCTGCCACCTGCAGGAGCGTGGCACACATCCTGGTGGCGTGGCGCTCCACCTGCGGGGGCATGGCACCCAGTGTGGGGGGCGGGAAAGCCACGATGGCACCCCACTGGGATCGTGCTGCTGGGGGCAGTGCGCTCCCCCCACCCCCCTGTTCCTCCACCAGTGCTCCTATCCAGCTGAACATCAAGAACCCAAACACTATCTACTCTCCAATGCTCTTCCTTTTTCCCTCCCAAAGTGCTGACTTCCCATCGCTCTAGCTAGCTGTACCTGCAGCCCATCAGAGTAAAGTTATAGCCCAGCACTCTGGTGAAATTCTGAGGCACTGCATCACCAAGCTCTGGTCTAGCCGAGCTTTCTATCACAACTGCATTTCTTAACCATAACTTCCCAGAATCAATTTAAAGTTGTTAGTACTGACCAATACAAGTTTTGAATTGTTTGGAACCAGGTGTTTTTCTGAAAGTCAATTTATACCCATACGAACCTGCCTTTGGCAAACAATTGACCATGAAAATGACCAAAGATAGAAGTACCCCTGGATAAGTCACTTTCAAAGAGGGTTGGTGAAGGGGTCAAGGCATTGTGCTTTAAAAAAAAATAAAAGAAAAAATAGGGTTTTTGTTCTGGTTTTCTGCTGAAATTTTCCTGCTTTCTACATCCCTCCCCAAATCACAGTGATTTGAATTGAGAATGATGGCCCTTGGTAAAAAGCTACAGTTGTTGGTCACAAAACAGCACTGCCTCCTCCTCTCTTTTTGCCCTTTCTCCTCCCTAGCATTTTTCTTTTATGGAGAGCATTGCTGGGGGGTGGGGTGGAGGCGAGTATCAATTTCTACATACTCATTGTGTCTCTGTTCATCTCTGAATCACTAATGCAACTTTGAGATGACTCAGATTCAGTTTGGGATGCCTGCGATGACCCTTTGATTCAGATTACCCCCCAAATCTTTTTTAATCAAGCTGCTTTAATTCTCGATTTGAATTTCTGCTGAAGTGATTGCACATCCCTAGCATTTATTGTATCTACGCCAGTACTGCTAAACCATGCTCCCTTTGGAACAAGATCAGATTCTTCCATTTACAAACCAGCTAGTAGAGAGAGTAATATCAGCAGAGCTGCTAATATCCTGGGCTGCAGTCCCACATCCAATTAGACAGCTTAAATTCCATTAAAGTGCAGAGTTCAGCTGGTCTCTAGCATGAGATGCCTAACTGGTACATATTGCCAGCATATAGCAGAATCTGTGACATGTCTCCAACAATGTACATGTTTTAGTCATTTTGAGTAGATTACTCCCTAATCATAAAATGCTAATTCTCCAGTGTTATATACAGCACATTAACTAAGACAGATTACCAACAGCAGAAATGACCCAAGCAACCAAAGCTTTTATTTGAACATTTCCCTCCTGCGTATTTAATGTCCCAGCATGTGTCTTGGCTTGTAAGTATCACTTACTCCTCAACCACACCATTTCCGGGTTGAATGGATGGATTGATTGATTTCTCAGCACCACACATATATGCAGTCATGTGCGCTTAATGCGTAGAAGTGGGGGGAATGCCAGTAATTCGTTCAGTTTCTCTGCAGACTCCTCCTTCTCTAGCACATGCTTCACTCCTTTTCATCTAAGAGTCTGGTTGCCTCCTGGCTCTTTTTGCTGCTTCTGGTGTATTTTCATTTTTCTTGTTAGTCTGAATGTCTTTAGTAATATACTCCTCAAATACTTTTTTGTGTGCTTCCCTTGCTTCAGTTTGCATTTGTTGTGCCAGATTTTGTGTTTTGTCTCCCACACCCCTCAATTAATGTAAGACTTCCATTTTCTGAAGGAAGCTTTCTTGCCTTTTATAGCTTCCTTGTTAACCACACTTGCATCTTCTTGGAGGTGATGGTTTGTTTTCTGATCTGTGGTACATATTCTAGCTTGACATTATATTATTGCAGTTTTAAGTAGCCTCTAATCGTTATGGAGAGACTGAACCCAGCTCTACCTCTCTTTTAAATCAGAACCAGTGAAGGCGGTGAAGGTCCTGTGTGAGTGTCTGGAAGCGGTTGGAGGATGGATGGCGGCTAACAGATTGAGGTTGAATCCTGACAAGACAGAAGTACTGTTTTGGGGGGACAGGAGGCGGGCAGGTGTGGAGGATTCCCTGGTCCTGAATGGGGTAACTGTGCCCCTGAAGGACCAGGTGCGCAGCCTGGGAGTCATTTTGGACTCACAGCTGTCCATGGAGGCACAGGTCAATTCTGTGTCCAGGGCAGCTGTTTACCAGCTCCATCTGGTATGTAGGCTGAGACCCTATCTGCCCTTGGACTGTCTCGCCAGAGTGGTGCATGCTCTGGTTATCTCCCGCTTGGACTACTGCAATGCACTCTACGTGGGGCTACCTTTGAAGGTGACCCAGAAACTACAACTAATCCAGAATGCGGCAGCTAGACTGGTGACTGGGAGCGGCCGCCGAGACCATATAACACTGGTCTTGAAAGACCTACATTGGTTCCCAGTACGTTTCCGAGCACAATTCAAAGTGTTGGTGCTGACCTTTAAAGCCCTAAACGGCCTCGGTCCAGTATATCTGAAGGAGCGTCTCCTCCCCCATCGTTCTGCCCGGACACTGAGGTCCAGCTCCGAGGGCCTTCTGGCGGTTCCCTCACTGCGAGAGGCCAAGTTACAGGGAACCAGGCAGAGGGCCTTCTCGGTAGTGGCGCCCGCCCTGTGGAACGCCCTCCCATCAGATGTCAAAGCGATAAACATCTACCTGACATTCAGAAGACATCTGAAGGCAGCCCTGTTCAGGGAAGTTTTTAATATGTGACATTTTAGTGTATCTTTCATCTTTGTTGGAAGCCACTCAGAGTGGCTGGGGAAACCCAGCCAGATGGGCGGGGTACAAATAATAAATTATTATTATTATTATTATGAACCCATTTCACTCTCCCTCTGAAATTCCTTTTCCTTGTTGTTTTTGAGAAACGCTGTTTGTTTGTTTTTAAGCCAAATGAGAATGTATAGGATTTTCCTGGCCATTGCCTACTTAAATATGTATTGAATTTGATAATAATTTGGTTACAGTTTGGGTCACTTATAACTCACACTTTGAATTCAGTGCAAGGTTGCCTCCCTTCTAGTTGATTCCATGACCAACTTTTCTTAGGTATAATTTGTGTTTGTGTGTGTATAACCTGTGGCCTTCCATATGTTGTTCAACTACAACTTCCATCATCCCTGATTGGTCTTGCTGGCTGGGGCTGATGAAAAGCTACATTGAAATTAATAGACAAACTTAAATCCATTGATTTCGATGGATCTGTTCTGACTTGGCCAGATATAATCCATTGTTTCCAATAGTGGTCAGACACAAATCCCAAATATTGAAGGATATTTAAGGGTTGTCTAATTTGGCAGTGCTTTTTTATTGTGAGAGCTAACCTTTCGTCAATATGTATTAAGACACTTTTAAAAAACAAACACTAGAAATACACCTGACCTACTCATCAGCTGTTTGCAGATGGTTATATTGTTCTAATATGAGATATATGAAAGCTTTGTGGCATGTCCTTGCTAATCCTAAAGGTAAAGGTAAAGGGACCCCTGACCATTAGGTCCAGTCGTGACCGACTCTGGGGTTGTGGCACTCATCTCGTTTTATTGGCCGAGGGAGCTGGCGTACAGCTTCCGGGTCATGTGGCCAGCATGACTAAGCCGCTTCTGGTGAACCAGAGCAGCACATGGAAGTGCCGTTTACCTTCCCGCCGGAGCGGTACCTATTTATCTACTTGTACTTTGAAGTGCTTTCGAACTGCTAGGTTGGCAAGAGCAGGGGCCGAGCAACGGGAGCTCACCCCATTGCGGGGATGTCAATTCATACACACACCAGCCTTTTAAAGATAAGAGCGGACTGGTCTAAGACAGTTTGTTGCCAGAGGCAAAGGACAAGATGGTGCACCCCTCCTCTTCATTCTATGTACAGTTGCTGACTGGCCTGGTAGTTGAAGCTAACGTCATCACTGGCAGTGGGCCTGCCTTCTCCAGTGCACCTTAGGGAAGCAGTTCCGTTTAGAGGACGCCTGACAATCTGTGTGGTGTACACAGCTCTGATCGTCAGCAGAAGGGAATGGCCTGAGGATTCAGGAGGAACTGCTGAGGTGGGGGCTAAGGTTGGGCTAAAGCTTCCATCATCATTCCTGGCCATTGGTTATGCTAGCTGGGGCTGATGTGTAGCCCCATTGAAATTAATGGACATGGCTAATTGTCCACCCTGCCCTGGATGTCCCTGCTTATTGAAGACTAGAATTGGTTCCCCTAAGAGCAGGGGGTGGAGAGATGTCAAATATGGTTTAGCAAAGTTGTATCCAGAAAATGCAGTACAGAGTTGTATGCTATAAACAAATTTGTTGCTGAAAGCTTTGCATCTATGGGTAAAACCTTTTAGAAATGTATTTCTTTGTAAGGTATTAAGGAGTGTTACATTGGGGTTGGTTGGTTCCCCAACCCCCAGCTATTTGAGACTTAGAAACTATAACACATAATGAAATTGGTTACTGGGGTCTGGAAAGGGTACCATTCAACCTTGGGTACCATATATATATATATATATATATATATATATATGTATATATATACACACACACACACACACACATATATATACACACACACACACACACACACACACAACCTCAAGTAATGGTTATCGTTAGCACCGTCTCTGGTGAATTTAATAAGAGAGAAATTCAGCTTTGGAAAGCAACAAAGCATTGAAGAATTCTGCACCAAAGGAACAGATTTCTTTAGTTGTTACCATTCTTACATAAGTCTGAATGATGATCTTTTCCTGAAATAACAAATTTCTCAGGGGAATAGCTGTCGGGCTTAAAAAGTGAGACGTAAGTATTTTAAACGGAAGTGGCAAAACAATATTTCTTTAAAATGCTGAGCAATAAATAATGCATAATTGTGAACCCTGAAATAATAAAGTAGTTCTTTTGAAGGGTGGCACCCCATTTTCTTCTTTAGAACTCAAGCTCCTGGTAAACCATAAAATGCTTTCTTTGTCCATACAAAAATGTGTGTGAGAAGGGGGTTGCTGAAACATGGCAGTTTCTTTCACATTTCTGCAGGAGCTGCATCATTAAAAAAAAGAAAAGAAATAAAAGTATTTGGCATCTAACCACAGTATTTTCTTCTTCGTCATGGGATCCATCTCCATGTCCTTATCAGATCTCTATCAGATTTCTGTCACTTGCTTCCAAATTTTTGGAAAAAAACATTGTTCAGTATAGATATAAAAAAGGTAAAGGTACCCCTACCCGTACGGGCCAGTCTTGACAGACTCTAGGGTTGTGCGCCCATGTCACTCAAGAGGCCAGGGGCCAGCGCTGTCCGGAGACACTTCCGAGTCACGTGGCCAGCGTGACATCGCTGCTCTGGTGAGCCAGAGCCGCACACGGAAACGCCGTTTACCTTCCCGCTAGTAAGCGGTCCCTATTTATCTACTTGCACCCAGGAGTGCTTTCAAACTGCTAGGTTGGCAGGCGCTGGGACCGAACAACGGGAGCGCACCCCGCCACAGGGATTCGAACCGCCGACCTTTCGATCGGCAAGCCCTAGGCGCTGAGGCTTTTACCCACAGCGCCACCCGCGTCCCTCAGTATAGATATAGTCAGCTGCAAAATGCTGTAATCGAAATATCTGAACTCTTTTAATTGCTTGATGCTAGTAATTAAACCACATGCTTGTAAATCATTATTGAGTTTGTGGTTAAAATACTTAAGCCTGCAATCCTAGAAACATTTGTGTAGACCTGGTTTTAAAAATATGCTAAATTTCCTACTCAGAACTGTGCTTTTAATCAATCATTATTCACAGATACTGATGTTAAGGTTAACCAAACATGAGATATTCCAGAAAATCTATCCCAGTGGCCTCCCATGTCAGTTACTGCAGTTAAGAATTTTCTCCTCCAGCTAAATAGTAAATAAAGGTATAAATTTCATGCCTCCAGAATTTTTGAAATTTAATATTAGCTGATGGGCTTTCCTATTGGCAGTTGTATTTACTTTTATTGATTCAACAGGTATAGTATCTGATGCTTGGATTGTATTGTTGTAATTCCCCCCACATTTAAGAAAAGGTTATAAAGTTGATCCAGCAAGTTCTCATCCTGATAGTTTGTAAAGCACCTTCATAATAAACTGACTGGTTAAAAGAGAAATCTGTTTTGGCAGATGAACAAGAAGGGCTTAGACAATCTATAGATCCACTACTTGTTGTTGTTGGTTTCAAAATATCTAACTGACAAATATATATTAAAAAATACAGAAGTGCATTGATTCAGCAGTTTGATTCAGTTCCTCACATGAGTCTCTGGAAAAAGTTTGCCTAATCATTCATGGATTAAAAAAAAGCTTCTTCTTTTTTACAATTAAAGGTTTTTATAATAATACCTGGTTGAAACTATAGTGTTCTGTGCCAATTGCACAGGCAGAAGTTCATGTGCTAACAGGATGACTTCACTGGATGCAATCCATAATCTGCTCATTGTTTGTACTTAGTCCATAAATTGCTAGGCAGGTTGAAGCAAATAAATACTTAGTGTGACCTCCTATAGCAGCAAACCACTGGAGTGGGGTAGGGACTGGTTTCTAACTTTATGCTTTGGTAATTTGTGCATCTTACCTATAAGGAAGAATTCTTTACTTGGGGAAAGATCTTTTGCCCACTTACCATTTGTACGAAAGAAAAGTTGCACTGGTGTCTATATGAATTTATTTATTATTATTATTATTATTTAAAAAATTGGTTCTAATATGCAGAAAATTAGTCGTCTTAGTCAGCCCATTTCTCCCTCCCTCTTACCATACAACAATAAAGTAGTATTACAGCACCCAAATAGCTTTTACAGTATTTGCAGGCAGCAATATATTAAACAATAGCTTTAAATAAATAAATACAGTTGTGAAAAGGATTTTTAAAAAGTAACCAGAGACAACATGACCTGGTCATAATTGTGGTTTGTGTGTCTGGCCCTGCAGCTAGAATACCTGTCCAGGTCTTCACAGGCTGAAACTCAACCCTTTCTTTAATGAGAACTGAAGACACTTAACCCTCCGGATGATCTCAGTTACATTGTGCCATAAGGCTTGTAAGCCCTCTGTGTTTTATTGGGGAATACTTGTCTTGACCTTGTCCGTGATGTTGAGGAGGGAAGGCAAAAGAGTTTCTGAAACTGAAATAGCCACCCTGTGCTTGACAGATGAGAAGAGCTCCTGTTGTCTCCGCTGGGAACGTGCAAGAGCACAGAAATCTCGCACCTGTGCAAACTATTATCTGAGTAGATAGACAGTAACTAGTACAGTAGGTTAGAGACTGGCAGCTGATCATGCTGGTATTAGCTGGGAGGGGCGAGGTCTGGATGCCTTGGAGCACTTTTGTCTGCTGCCATCGTGTTTTGTGTTTGAGCTTCAGGTTCTCTGTTCCATGCCTGCAATAAATTCAACAGGAGGGGGGAGGGGGGTTGTGTAATCTTGAGAGCCATATTGACTCAGTGTATGTGGCACGGTTGTAATGAAAATGGGTTTCACAGAAAGGAGGGATAATGCCACAGCATGAATTGCTAAAACCATTGCTTGGGGATGGGGCTCCAACTATGTTTCTTACATTTTCTGAATATCACAGCATCATCAGCTACATGGGACATTTTGTTCAAGCGCTGGGTGGTTGACAGACAGGCCCATATTTGGCCTTCGGGCATTACTTACGCCCCAGCGCTGTGAATGGTGAAACTGTATAGCACAGATTCAGAAAGACTATAGGTGGCAGCAGGTGTTCCATTACTCACTGTCTGATAAGCCTATTCTTGAGTCCTCCTTCCCCTGCTGTCCAGTACAATGCAGCAAACTGTGCCAGTAGCCTCTGTTGCTTGAATATGTTTTTTGTTGTTTTTTTGGCATTATGTTAATGCCAGAGAAATTCTTGTGGAACTTTCACATACCTTCTTGAAAAGGTATGTCAATACATGTTGCTTTAGGAGCTGAATAATTATTCTGAGGTGCACAGGGAAGATGAAGAGCTAATCTGTTGACTTCATTTCAGGGGTTGTGCCTTGATTTTGCTCGCAGCCACACACACAAAAAAAACTATTACTGTTGTTCATTTTGCAATGTGTGGACATGATAAAGGGGAGGGATGAAAGGTGAAGACCTCAACCAGTTCATAACCAGTGTGTGCAAATTGGGTATCGCTGAACAGGGACGTTGGTAGAATAAATGTATAATTTTGTCTCGATCCTGGATTCTACAAGAAAGGTAGCAGAGGCTGTACATATCTTTTGAAACTTTCCTTGGAGCTGCTGAATGAATACAGTTATTCTCCTGTTATTCTTGCTCTTAATTGCGACTTTAAGCTGGAGAGTTGCACTTTGTAGTACAGAGGCCATTTCAGGAAGCCACTGAGTCATTCTTTCAAAGTTTGAAGTCTGGGAAGAAGTGAGCACTCGAAGAGAAGAAAATACCATTTTGGTTCACAAAAGGTATGTTCACCATTATTATTTTTTAGGATGTAGGCAGGGGCTACAGAAGTGGTAGACAGAGGGCTTCCTTTTATGTATCAGATTCATATATTCAAAGGCAGGAGGGAAACCTCAGCAACACACATCATAAGCACATGCTGTGCGACTAGAATAGATAACGGCTCATAATTAGGTGCCAGGGCACACTTTTTGTAGAGTACATTGACTCTCATGTGGAATTGTGAGAACTTAGTCCTGAGATTGAGCATCTAGATTTAAGGCACTTGAAATAGTCTCATTAATCACCTGCTGGTGCTGCAATAGAAAATCAGCAGTAAGCAGTGATTGCAAGTTACAGAAGTGATGAGACCTTTTGGTAGCAAGGACTTGCCATTTCACATGTAATGAGAACAACAAAACAATTTTACGTAATCAATAGGTAGTGCTGAAAGCATAAGTAATAATCTTATTTTATATTTCTCTGCTACATTGAAACTGTGGTTGAGAACAAACACTCTCTCAACATTTTTTTTGAAAAGCTTGCTCTCCCTTTTTTTGTGGAATTAAGAGACTTAAGACGAAGTTAATGGGAACACAAAACTATTGGAGAAGAAGAGGAGATGGATCCCTCCGTCATATCACTAAGTCACAGGAGGCTGCTGTATCAAATACTTGAGGGCAAGAAGATAATACTCAGCTACCTTCTGTTCTTTGTGGACTACTCCATTCTGATTCAGATCACACTCCAGAGATGACATCATATTCCCAGTGTAAGGCCTTAGATGGCACCTCCAAACTCAGCCCTTCAGATGTTTTGGGACTACAGTTCCCATCATCCCTGACCATTGGTCCTGTTAGCTAGGGGTGATGGGAGTTGTAATCCCAAAACATCTGGAGGGCCGAGTTTGGGGGTGCCTGCCTTAGATGCACCAGAACATTGCTCACAAAACTTTTTCTACGTTAATTCCCAGGTCACCACTGCTCCTTTCCAAGGTTTTAAATTAAATATTAGTGATGCTAGCACAAATACTAGTCCTAGGAGATGGATTGAAGGCACATGATTGCAGCAACCTTGCTAGAGCTGAGTAGGCTTGGGTCTTACCCATGCCAGGATTGGAGACCAGCTGGAAAGCCTTTGTATGCTGTCTTGAGTTCCACTGCAGAAGAATGGCAGTATATAAATGAAATAAATCCATAAGAGACCCTCAGTCCTCATTAGCTTTTCCCACATATCCTGCTGCATACTGTTACCCATTTTCTCTCTCCCTGTTCCTGGGACCAGCTGTATTTTTTGACCATCTCTCTCTTTGCCTTTAGTACCTCTTCCCCAACTTTTCTGTCCAGAAAATGCAGCCCTTGCATGGAGAAATACACATACATCACATGCCACAAAGAATCTGTGCACCTGTAACTCTACAACACTGAGTGGAGGTCAGTGTTGGAGGTCGAATTTGTCACTATGATCCTCTGACCTCTGCCATGAAGAATGGTAAGAGCATGGGCAGAGCATCTGTGTGGGCTGGGCAATGTTGTAGTGGAGTGCCTGGCTTACACACTGTTTGAAAGAAGGGCAAAAGAAGAAAGACCACAGTGGGGACAGACAGCAGAAGCAGATGAACGGGGTTCAACATGTGGAAAAGTGAATAAGACTATGACTGTCCAACCTCCATATGTTGAACTGAGTTTATGTGCATACAACTTAGATATGAATGCAGTCTGCTTGATCAAGGCCTTGGATTTTTCATGGTTCCTGGTTATAAACCAACTGTATAAGGGAGTTCTGTTTTTACCTGCCAGTCAACATATGGACACTAATAACAGGGCGATCAGGCAAGCTCATACTTCTCCTTTACACATTGATCCCACATGGTTTTTGAAGGTGTGAAAAGGGCTCTTGTCAGTGGCGGATGGAGAAAAACCTGCTGACATAATTAAAAATACATCTGAAAAAAGGAAAATGTATTTTTATAGACATTATCTAATGCTAAAAGCACTTACACAACTAGCTCTGTTTTTCTGTAAAAGTTAGTCTATGTTTTTGTTCTGAAACAGATTAGTGTAAAGAAAGAGCTTCGTTATTCTTTTTTTTAAAAAAAATTCTCAAAGGAGGATGAGGATTTGTTTAATTTAGATGTAGTTGGAAGCCTAAATCAGGAGCATTAATGGCAATGAGTATATCTAGAGTGGCAACAAGAAGTTCTGTTGAAGCTATTAAGTATGCAATTATGGAGTAAAGGTATATGAAAGAGCAGCTGTGGAAGAATCCTGGGCTTCTTTCAGCAGCAATGTTCCAAGAACAACCAAGGTCTAAGTGTTCCTCTCCCACATCTTTCCCATCCATTCCTGATATTTCTTCAGTGGGCAATGCATAAATCTCTGTATGATGCTCTATCAAAATACCCTGTATTCATTATGCTAAAGCTCTAGGGAGTATAAACTCCGCCTGTGAAGCTTATGAATGGCTTTCTTACATTTACTTCTTTTGTCTACGCATCTATCCTCATCCTAAAGCACTTAATCATTGTACAGCTTTCAACGCAGCTGATTATTATATACTTGGAGAAATCCCTCATGTATTTTTACAAGTTGCCTGGTTCCGTTCTAAGATGGCTTCATTCATAAAACACCTGAGCATACAACAGATGTATCAATAGGTGGCTATTGTTCTCGGGGGGGGGGTGGAGATAATGAATGACATTCTATGGGCTTCTGATCTGCCCCTGTTTAATATTTATATGTAGACTTTGTCAAATTATTCATAGTCAAGAGATGTTGTCTGTTGTTAGTCTACAGTTATGGCAGGTAGGTTGAGTAAAGATGAAATATTATCTTCCTTCACTGGCAGGCAGATTGGCAGAAACAAATATTACAAAGTTTTCATACTTCCTTTAAAATGACTTTTTGCTTGATTCCTTGGCACTAATACATTACACAGATATATTTGATAGCTGAATGTAAGCTTTAAATTGTGTTGCGAACTTCGGAATAACCTCTCTTTTACTTACAGTGCAGTAGTGCTTTCTAATACAGAAAATTTTAGAAGCTCTGAAAAGTCTTCTTTTCAGTGGGTCCCTTAAAGGATATGGTTATTGGCAAATGCCCAGCTATACCTGCCCAATCCTAGCCTTGGGCTTAATATGCTTTTTGTTCAAACTGTATTTTGATAGTTAAGAGTCAGGTAGAATAATTATTGTAGTGTTTCTTTGCCCAAGTGGTATATGTCTGTGTAAATAAAGAGATATATTTAACAAAGTTGCTGGTTAGGCTACCAGGAAAGGGTGAAGAGAGTCATTCTCACTCCCTAGAGTCCCTTAAGGAAGAATGGCATATGAATGTAATCCAATTATAACAGATACTTGAATATATGATACAATCAACCTTCTCAGAGCCCACTTCCATGAGAATTTTGTGTAAGTTCCTTTTGGTAAAAGGACACATAATATATTCAAGGTCAGGTGCAAATTTAAGTTGAAAATCCAAAATAATTCAGAGGATATCAGCCAAATCCTGGTTCAAATTGTGCTTAAAATGCAGGAAGCAGAATGTGCAAAGACGATTCTATTTTGGGATATTTTGTGCATCCAGTTTGATGTACCAGTTGTGTTCAATTTTCCTTTGTATTTGGCTCCTTTAGTGGAATTATTGCTAAGAATGATCATATATAAAACACTATGATCAGTTGACTCCTTTTAATGAAATTGTTGTAATATCACAAGAGTGACCTGGAAGAAAGCAAAAGAATACAAGGTACACCTGGGAAAAGGCAGTAACAGAGTAGATTAAGTTCTCAGTGTGGATACAGGTGACTGTCAAATGATGCTGCCCTGAATGCAGGTGGAAGGCTTTTTTTTTTAACAATGACATTAAGAATAAGGTGGTTTTAAAAAGAAGAAAAAGAAGAGCCAGACCATAGATGGTTTTTTGACACAGTCTGAATCACTTCATGTATTCGAATTCTAACCAACTGAATAGATAGAACATGAAATACTATTCTACTATTGCAGCCTTCTCTTTTACATCAAATGGGGCAGGGGGAATTCCTCTCATCTGGCTATTGCATAGTTGTTGGCTTTATTTATCATAGAAAAGGTTGAATTGTTTTTTATTTACTGATGGATTACCAATCCCAAATAGTTCCCCCACCTTTTCTGAATGAGGACTATAACAAAAAGTCACTCAGTTTTGTTTTTAAGGCTTTGACATACTCCTGTCTGTCTTGGTTATTTGTTCCTTGCAAACAAATGTGCAACTTGGTTCGTGGCTGTTATGCAACAAGAGGATTAATGAACGTATGAATGCCACTGATGTTTATTTTTTCTTTTTTTAAACTCACTTCTGCAGCTGTCACTAAGCTCCTCTTCAAATGATATATTTATTATGATAGATATGGGAGGGAGATACTTGTACAAAACTTTGAAAGCAATATGCCTGGCTTGGGTTGGCTTTGGTAGAGAGTCTTATGCTTAAATGGATGGCCTGCCTGTGTGGGTTTGTCTGAGATTATTGTAGTGCCAGTGTGCCTGACTTACTAAGTGCCGCCTTTAATCTTAAAGTATTGGGTTTCACTGTCACTGAAATGAGAAACCGCTAAGTTCAGTGGCCATTTTAAATTGTCACCGTCATCACAAAAGTCTTGTCAGTCTTGGCTTAAAAATAAAGCCAGAATATCAAGTTTACTGTAAGAAGAGACACATCAGCTTTACAAAGTAATGGACATTAGCTGGATATTAGTTATTAGATACAGCAAATAAATAAATGTGCTGTTTTAAGTTAGTAAGGAAGAGTGATATTAAAATAATTAATTAAGGGACACTACATATATTCATGTTTGTAGCTTTTGCATTTGAACCAAACAATACAAACACAGCCTTCGGATACCAAAGACCATTCAGCGAGAATGTACCGACCAGCACAGAAATAATATATATTTATGTGTGCATTTATTTATTTACGTAAAAACATTTGTACCACACCTTTCAGCCTATAAAGACATTTCAAGGCAGGTTACAATCATAGCAGATATAATTACAACAACAACAATTTATTTATACCCCGCCCATCTGGCTGAGTTTCCCCAGCCACTCTGGGTGGCTTCCAATCGAGTGTTAAAAACAATACAGCATTAAATATTAAAAATTTCCTAAACAGGGCTGTCTTAAAATTACAACTATACACAGCAGAGAGAGTTGAAAACAAAAGCAGATAAAAATCTAGCCACACATCAGAGATAAAGTGACATCAAGCTAAATACTTGGCAAAATGTCTTGTGGCTCCTTTGAAAACCACAGTAGCCAATCAGGTCTCTCTAGCAAGAGTTCCATGACAAGAAGTCAACATTCCATATCTGAGCCAACTAAGTCTCAGATGGCAACAAGACATGGAGTAGGCCAGCCTCACTAAGCTTTGCTTTTACTGACCTGCTTTTTCAAGCTATGGATGATACAGCAGAGTACTGTATGAAGACAGACTCTGTATATGTGGGCAACCGCAGGTGGAAGACATCTTGCACCATTTAATATATTTTCCACTGCACATTGGACCCAAGACACAATTTCTCACCCTGCTGTCCATACAGGAAAGATGTCTCTCGCTGTTAGAGAAGGTACTATGGCTTCTTAGCAATGTAAACATTCTAGTGACTCTCAAAAAGTCGCCCTTTTTGCTTTGGCATCCAAAACCACCAGAAAGAAGACCCTGGACAATATAGCAGTGAACTGTAAGGGAGATGCAGAGATCTGAATAGAGACTATTATTTGTGGCTCAGCATCCCTTTTGCTTGTATTTATTTTTGATTCAGATATGTCATGTCCAACTGCTAGTGCAATAAAGTTATTTGGAATGGATTGGACTGGACATGAAGTAAGTCATCAGGTGATGACCACAATAGGCAAGCAGGCTCATGCAGGAGAAAGCATAAGCATATAAGAAGTGTTTCCTGGATCAGGCCAGTGGCCCATCTAATTCAGCATCCTGTTCTCACAGTGGCCACCCAGATGCTTTTGGGAAACCAGGAAGCAGGACTCAAGCACAAGAGCACTCTTGTGGTTCCCAGTAACAGGTATTCAGAAGCCTTTTTGCATCTGACAAAGAGTTTTCAATTTTTTCAAACTGTGTAGGTGTACTTTGAATCATTTGTAAAGAAGACTATTATTAACTGAATTTTTCCCCAGAGGAAAATGCTTTGTAAGTTTCTCGACCAAAGATGTCGAGAAACTCAAGCAAAGTCACAGAGAAAATCAAAGCAGAGGTAGAAATGCCTCTAACCTCTTTCCTCTGGTGTTGATAAAGAGATCTGTGTGCTGAAGTGGGCTTCCATTCTTGAGCCACTCGCTGCATTTGTAAGCATGGGATGTTGTTTTCTTGCCTGTATGAATGTGCATCTGCATTCTGCCACAGCTAGTCACGCATCATACCATGCTGAAAAGCTAATCATGCATAATACCATTTTTAGTTTATACTCCTTTCCAGTTATCCTAGCTGGAATGTGCCTTTTTCACTGATGACATACACTGGGTGTGAGATATATATATATATATTTAGAGAGAGAGAGAGAGAGAGAGAGAGAGAGAGAGAGAGAGCGCCATTTTACTGCCCATTCACTTAGTTTGGACAGCTCCTTTTGAGGCTCTTCACAGTCACGTTTTGTCTTAACCACTCTGAGCAATTTGGCATCATCAACAGATTTGGCTACCTCATTGCTCACCCCTAACTAATTTATGAACAAGTTTAAAAACACAGGTCCCAATACAAATCCTTGGGGGGACTTCACTTTCTCCATCCTTCCATTGGGAGAACTGTCCATTTATTTCTACTCTCTACTTCCTGCTTCTTAACCAGTTACAAAAGGACCTCTTTTCTTTTTCCATGACTTCCAAGTTACTTTCTTGAGTCTTACTAAGCTTAAGTCTTTCATGAGGAACTTTATGAAAAGCCTTTTGAAAGTCTAAGTACACAATGTCAGTATCTTAAGGACTGACATGGAGTATGGAGCAAGCTTGTTTTTCCTTGCTCTGGAGAGTAAGGAAAAACTTACTTATCCATTGCTCTGAACCTATGGATACAAATTACAAGAAAGAGATTCTGCCTAACATTAGGAAGAACTTTCTGACAGTAAGAGCTGTTCAACAGTGGAATGGTCTCCCTCAGGAGGTTATGGACTCTCCTTCATTGGAAGCTTTTAAGCAGAGTTTGGATGGCCATCCGTCATGGATAGTTTAGTTGGGATTCCTGCATTGCAAGAGATTGTACTAGAAGACCCTTCTAGTCTTCTAGTTCCTTCCAGTTCTACAATTCTATGATTCTATGACCTGGAATCTTCTGACTTAAAAGTACCTGTGTTTAAAACTGTACCCTTAGAAAGGACACAAAAGAATATATTTTAATATAATATTAATATTATCCTTTAAACTCCTCTGGGAAATTTGCCTTTAAATTCCTTATTATCAGTGCAACTCAATTAAGGTTTGTGAAAATGCAAATGTGATTGTTTGTGTTGTCTTTTTACAGCGTGTTTTTGTGTCTTGATAAGGAAAACATTTGCTATGACAAAGTAGTAATGCATTGGAATGGCAAACTGAAACTACAAGAAGGCTTTCATTCCATGCTAGTATAGAATGACTCTGCCTGCTTATTTCAGCTGTCCTTCAGTCATGTCTATCAAGTAAGTGACAGCAGCTATTTCTGTGTTTGCCAAGCTGAATATATGAGGTTCCTCTATTCTGTGCTAGCTAAAACAAAATATAACATCTCTACTTAAGAAGATTTTCTCTGCGCCCCCCCCCCGCAACAGTAAGACTTGTAAGGGTTGTCATGAATTCTGCTCATATTGATCCAGAGCAGATTCCAATGTATAGTCAGCAGAGTAAAATAAACTTAAACACATTGCAGGTTTCTCCAAAAACAAACAAAAAAACAACAGACCAGAGGCAACTGATATTTCATCCAGCAGAGCTTTACAATGTACATTAGGATTGGCACTGTCCATAAGAAATCCAGTTGCAGCAGACTTAACTTAAACTTACGATAATTTATAAAAGACTAAAACCTTAACACTAAGCATACTACATACAGAAACACCATACCAGAAGGAAAGAGAGGTAAAAAGTGAAACTCAGGCTCCTTAGGACACAATGACCTTGAATGAAAGAGGTAACAGAACTAGTTCAAACCAGCTGTTTCTCTGAAGGAATAACCTAAACATCAGGAACCTTCTGCTTGTTTCTAGGCAGAATATAAACTTGCCTGTCAGCTAGAAGCTTCCAGCTTGCACCAGCTTGTATCACACAGAGAAGCTTCCAGAACCCTCTTAAATCAGTTAGAATAGGAAAGATCTTTACATATCAGATCAATACTTTTTGTACAAAGAAATGCAAACTGACCAGGTTTTTTTTTAAGAAGAAGAAGAGAACTGCAGGATGCTAGGATGAGATTTATTTCCAATTATGAATTCTAGTGATCCATCCAAACCTGAGCAGTTGCCCCTGTAAAAACATTTCCCAAGAGCAACTGAGGTCCTTCTCACTGGCATATTACTAGCGCACCAGTCAAGAGAAACAAGATAAAACCAGAAGCCATGCTTCTTTCTTCCCCTGGCTAAGGCAGTAATGCTGCAGTAGTCCATACCAGGTCTATGCGTGGATTGGGGTTTGGGAAGAAAAAGGGAGTGTCCTTATTCCTAGTTGCTGAAGAACAATAACTCAAATAACATTTTCCCTGCAAAGCTTTTATTCCAAATGTTTTAGGTTGGTGCAATACATATGCAAAGTGCTGGTCTGGTCTTGGGTCCAGCAGGCCATGCACATAGTTAAGCCAAGGCACAGTTATACAAAGGCAGGTGATCTAGCTAATCAAAGCTTAGACATTGGTCTGACACTTGACACATTCCTTGCTATCCTATATAAAGGAATGGACTGGGCTCAGCTTAGTGCATCTACACCTTAGCTAGCAACCTGGCACTCTGCCTTGAAAGTGGGATCGGCTGCATGTTCTCACATCTCCTGTGGTTTCTCCAGGACTGAGGTAATGGAGGGGGTATCTCTGCCCCCTCTGCAGAAGCAAGGCTAGACCCAGCATCTGATAACTCCAGTATGCGTGGCACAAGAGGCACTGTGAAGTAGTCAGAGATAGGCTCCAGCAGCTGTGAAGAAGAGGGAGATGGGGCTCACAGCACCTGCTGTGGGTTCAGGTGAGGTGAGAGAAAAGGCTGAGGGAAAGGCTGCACCCCACTTGAGCCCTGCTTAGAATCCTTACTATCAGGCCCCCCTGTGTCTGGAAGAACCTCTACCCTATCCCACTGGAGCCCTCCCCATTACTCTCCAACAAGCTATCCATCGGTATGGTCCTGTCCTGGCCAACCCATGACAGGGAGTTTGAGAGCTGAGTGGTTACAAACACGTTCTTGCACAGCTCAAATTTTAATCTAAGCCAAAGAAGAATTCAGGGACCTTGTAACAGTCATCTTTTCTTTTGAAGTGAATATTAGGGGGCCCCAAAGTCTGTATTTGGACCAGAGCCCAGTGAGTTTTGCAAGATGACAAGTAAATTCCATGATCTGTATGAGATTGATATATTTTTGTGCCAACTGCTTCCTTGATTTCATATTTTATTTTTGTTGAAAGCCATCAAAACCCTATTCTATTAGTGATAGGCGAACGTCATGTCTGGGTGGACTCTTTGTGCATATAATTAGACTGGCTTGTCATTATACTGTAATCAATAGCTTGGTTGAAAAAGTATATGTATATTTTAAAAATATAGATTTTACCTTTATCTGCTTTATTTTGCTGGTTATATTTCAAGCTGAGATTTAACAGATCCTGTAACTTGTTCAGACAGTTCATGATAGCAAGGGATTGAAATATAAACCAACACAGTTTCTGAAATTAAATTGATTAATGCTATCCTCAACAACAATTTGTTTAAAATACCTCTCTAGAGAAGCAGGAAAATAGCACCAGATCTTGCTGTTCTACTTAAAATATTGAATGCTTTATAAGTAGCCAGCAAGTTGAACTACTGTACACTGTTTTCTCTGTGTATTATTTGGTTTCATTAATCTTCATGACACTAGTTTGTTCCACTGCGAAGTCACATTTCTTTCTCAGAAGCTTTAAAACTGAAAGTGACATTTAAAACAAGAGGTTATTTCTAAAGTGCTTTGTGTTGGTAAGGTATTACTTGGCACAGAATTTACTGTCTGTAGTTAAACATTAATTAATTGTTTTGAGATTAATTGGTGATTTTTATATTGGACCAGGAATTGCAATACATGTGGTACTGTACACGGGGATGCCTATTCTGCATGTAGAAAGGAAGGCATGGAATTCTGCTGCAGGATCCTTTCCCAAGCTAATAGCTAGAACATATGGATAGGGAGAAAACAAACAATTGCCTTTTCTATGCCAGAGATACTGCAGAATGCTGTACTTGAGTCTCTTGCACAAGCTGGCCCAAAATCCAGCATTTCCTTCTGATTCTCCTGGAAATGCATTGCTGCCTTAAAAGGAAGAGGAAATAGGGCTTTATACATTATCCCTTGATGCTCAGACACAAATGCAATTTGCCAGCTCTTCTCCTTGTAATGGTGGAGTAATACTAACAACAGCCAATCTATCATACAACCACATTTTTTATATTATTAGTGATGGCACAATAATTAAATGTTTAGGGATTAATTTATTAAAACAAGTTTACATGAACTGTATTGTCCCAGAAGACTGTCCAGCAGGATATAGGCAAGCAAGTCTATAATTCTAAAGGAGACCAGGAACTGCCACCTTTCTTTCTCTTCAATGCATCTGGAATGGTGCTACATTATGACTTAGTGTTCTTCAAGCATTATATTATGGGATGGGATGGCAGCTGAGATGAGCTTAGGGCTACTGTTCCTGGCTACATCAAGCGGCCAGGAAAATATATATTACAAAAAGAAGAACATATTTAAGATGCTGCCCATCTTTGCTGGCAATCTGAAACCGACCTCAGTATGTTACAACTTTTGCCTAGGACTTGAAACATTTGAGGTTTTTCCCTCCAACATTTGTCTCTTCCAACACACAGCCACATCCAGAATATGCAGAAAAATCCAGCCAGCCCTGCAGATGTCCCTAGACTGCAACTTCCATCATCCTTGATAATTGGCCACTGTGATTAGGGCTGGTGGGAGTTGGGAGTCCAACAACATTATGGAGGGCTACAGGATCCTCATCCCTGCTTTATTTCAAAGGTTAAAACATAACGCTTGTCAGTATTTCAGATCTAACCATATATTTGATGACAGTTTGTCTGAGGAATTATCAGAAACTCAGAGGCTCTGCTTCTGGTCCCTTTACTGTTTGAAATGTGCAGTGCAGGTGTAAAGGGAATTGGGGGTTGCTTGTGCGTAAAGGGTGCTGCCGCTCTAGGCAACGTTGCCTGGCTGAACCCTTCCCTGGCTGGACAGCCCTTTCTCCATGGCTGTGTCAGTCGCTGGCAGAATCCGTCAGTGGGCGTTTCCTGAACTTCTTCCAACATAGAAGCTCTTTGACGCCAAGTCTCCGCCTAGCCTCCCTGCGTGGAAGTCTCCTGCGCAGAGTGGGCATGCCCAACGGAGGTCCTGGGCTCTCCCCGCTGGTCTCTGTGGAAGAGTCTTGGAGCCCTCTCTCCGCAGTCCCCCCTTGCTTCCTGGTGTCACTCCTATTTCCTTCCTCAAAGGAAGTGTTCTCTCTCTCCCTGCTGGTCCCTTCTCCTGCATCGTTGGGGAGCCTTACCTCCACTCTAGGCTCCGATGGCAGTTCCCTGACAGCAGGTAACTGGGAGAGGCCTTAATAATGGCATCATGGCTCTGGATTTCATGTAAGGCAACAAGCAAAGACTGTTTTATTGCAGGTGTTCTGAGTTACTCTGTTTTGACTAAGTTGTTGAGCTTTTTTTATTGCAAAATCTCAAAAGAATTATGATGTTTTTGAGCTATCTTTCTGGAATTAGCCAAAAAATGGCACTTCTGACATGGGTTGCCATATGTGTTCGGATTTTTCAGGGTATTTTTGTGATTTCCGCCCAAACACAGTGCGTGACAGCTGAATCCTGGGTGTGTCCAGGAAATTCCGGACATATGGCAACCCTAGTTTGCACTAACCACTGCTGCAAGCAAGACTTTTTCATTGTTACTAGTATGTTATACATGTGGTGGACACTTCTGTTGTTATTTAAACCATTGAGGCATTCATAGTTTTGTTGTTATTGTTTAAGGCTGCAATCCATTACACACTTGCCTAGAAATGAGCACTGCATACCTCCCAGTAAACATGCATAACACTAGATGTGCTAGGCAAGGCAAGCTGTACATTGACATGAAATAAGTAGTGCCAATGAATTCTGTGGCATTTCTGCTGAGGGTGGGACAAGGAAGATTATTTTTCTGGAAAGACCATTTGGAGGCATTTGTGGTTGAATCGTGGTGTCACTGATCCCATTCTGGGTGTCACGTTGACTTCATGCATGTACTAGCCCACTTTAATTGCACTCCTCAATTACAAATTGGGAACTGTTTGCTTTTCAGGTCCTCCTGGTAAACGAGGCAAGCGAGGAAGAAGAGGAGAGATTGGTATGTTTCAGATTTAAAAGTAATGCTTCTGGTGTGTGTGTTTTCAGCATCACCTGGTTCATTTTGTGAAGGGATGCTTGCTGATACTGTTTCATATATGAAAAGCAATTTTTATAGTATTTTTTTCCCAAAGAGACTTAAAAATATAAAAACAGTAACAACAAAACAGATGTAACAAATATATAACACAGATATAGCAACCTTATTTTTAATTTTTTCTGTACAAAGGGTTTAACTGTTGTTTGTTGCAACAAGCTAGCTTCAAACCATAGTTTATGAAGCTGGCTTCTTTCAACAACCTATATCTACAGTTTAGGCTTCAGATGATATTAAACTGCAGTTACATCTAAAATGGAAATCAAAGCTTTCAACAGTTTACTGACAACCATACCACAAGAG